>NC_066862.1:385047-1012640 GCF_025177605.1 Cucumis melo | reverse complement strand
ACTACCACGATAATTTAGAAATCTTTTACCCAATCAAATACCAATTTTCTCTTTGTTATTTTGAAACTAAAAAAAGTTATATAATTGATTGTAAATTCAAATGTTTAAAATATAAAATTCAAGGCTACTAACATTCAGTGAAAAATAGATTAATAAAGTAGAACAATGAGTGGTAAATTTGATTATCATTTCTAATTGTTGTTGTACGAAAACATTATGTTAAAATACTAAAAAAAAACATAGGAGCAAACTTAGTTTTAAAACCAAGAGAAGGATATTTTTTATATATATACAACAAAATGTCCATGAAAGTACAAGTTGAATTATATTTATCAGGTGAAAATTTATTTATAGTAGAATTAAAATTATATATGTTATATTTAATGTAAAAAGGGAAAAAGTAAAGTTGGTAAGGTGTATTATATTGGTCATTTAAATAGTAATCCATGCAAATATAAGGTTAGGTGGGCATGCAAAATTATTCACACACGAAAATACTAAAAACATATTTTATAATCCAAACAATTACTCAAACTAAATTATATTCATCTTTTTTTATTTTCAATTTTTTTATGTTTTAATGATTTTTTAAAAATGAAAATGTCAGATACGAATGAATTGGATTGCAGGTGCGTTCATGAAACTCTCTCTTTCAGTGGCACGAAGGGGAGGCGGGGGGTGGAAGGAATTTCGAAAATGTCTCCCATTCTTAATTTCTTTGGAATCAAATGAACTGATGAAAGCTAATTCAATACAAATCACAATTGAATTGAGATTCAATTTCATAGCAATCGCATCCTCCACCACTGAAGTTCTGATTTTGGATTTTCTTACCTTTCCATGTCCGGCGTTCCCGTAGTAACCTTGAAGCTCTTCTGCGATCCACGGAGGTCGGACGTCGTCGTTGTCGTCGTCTTCTTCTGCATCACCAAACCGCACAAGAACCCTGAACTCTTTGATGGTTTTAGGGTTTTCGTTCCCCCCAAATTCCTAATCGCGTTCAAATCCCTAAGCACATTCGGTTTCCCCGACGGAGAACAAGCAGAGGAACTCGAAGATTCACTACCATCCGAAATTTCCGACGATTCTGGATCATGAGATTCAAGTGAAGTTTCAGAACCCCAAACCTTGGATCTCGTCCTCCGTCGCCGATTCAAACTTTCCCCCATCAAATCGCGGTAACCAATGGCAGAAACCCCATTCAAGGAAGCGAAATCAGAGTTCCCATTAACCATAACCCCAATGTTTAAAACCCCATGGAATCTTCCAGAAGGACGACGAACCTGTACGGCGGTGAAAGCAGGGGTAGCGGAACAGTCGTTAGAGGCGACGACGTTACCGATCAGGAAGCGGACCGTACCGACGAGAGTATCGCAGAAACGGCCGAGGGAGTAAATCTCGATGGAGACACCGGAGGTTTCGCGGGCAAGAAACTCAGGGGAGACACGGAAGAGGAACTTGTCGTTCCAGGTGGGGTTTTCGCCGCCGATGGTGTCGAGACGAGTACGGAGGCGGTGGGAAGGGTGAATCCAGGCGACGGCGTAGGTGTGTTTGGGGTTGAAAGGGTTGGAAGGGACTTTGAGGTCCTGGGCAGAGATGAGGTTGATCTCCAAGACAGGCATGGGGGTAGCCGGGGGGTTCTTGGGAACCCAGTCTCCGGCGACCTCCATGGAATCAAGAATGTGGAGTAAAGTGAAAGGGAAGGAAAGGGGGAGTATTAATAATGGGGTTGAAGTTCAAGAATGAAGGAAATTGTGGTTGCCATGGCCAGAGGTGCAGAATTTGTAAGGGTTAAAAAAAGGAAAGAGAGTGGGTGATGCTGTTCTTAGGCTGGAATTGAACTGGTATTCTCGCCGTCTATTCTCTCACTCCGACGATTTTTAAACTGTAACCTCCCGTTTCTTTCCTTCTTTTTCATTTCATTTCAATTTATAACTTTGGGTCAAAGTTTTTATCACACATTATATAACAAAAAGAAATGGTGGATTTTTTTCTTCCATTTTTTCTAATTTTTTATTTTTAAAAAAGTTACCAACGAATACATGTAGATTGAAAGAGTAATGTTCTAAATTTATAATTTATAAGAGGGTAAATAAGTAAAAAAAAAAATGATTTGTAAATAAGATTGGTCTCGTTTTAGGTTTTAACGGGGTGTATTTTCATATACAATATAATGAACCAAAATATTTACAAAAAAAAATATAACAAAACTTTAAATTATGTCGAAGATAGACATAGTTCTTAATAAACTTCTCATTGATAAATGTCTACCGTTGATGAAACCTTTTTTTTTTTTTTTTTACTATTCTACCTTTATCGTTTTTTTATTATTTTATTACAATGTTTTCTATTTTTTCTCCGAACTAAAATAGTTTATCCAATACTATTATAACTTGAAACTAGGATAATCTACACAAAAAATATAAATTATTGTAATTCAACTATACTAACCAACCCCGTCTAATTTTTATTTTTATTTTCGTTATTTAGCCTAACTTCTATTTTTAAAATTTGAGTTTTCTTTTAATTTGATTAGTAGATTTAAAATTTTGATTTTCTTTTTTCAAAATAATTTTGACAAAAATATTTACAAGTAAAATTTTAGATTCACACTGTATACTTTTATCACAATAAAAAGTGTCTAGATAGAATCTAAAATTTTAAAATATGTTATAAATATTTTAGTTTATTTTATTTAGAAATATCCATTTTCTTTTATTTTATTCGATCTTTATGTTAATATCTATAATAATTATTGAAGAAGATGAAATAATACGTGGGCTGGATATCGTCCATTGTGGAACTCTTTTCTTTTCTAGCCCACATAAAGACTGGGCTGACTTGTAGCAAGCCCAGCCCATACTCATCAACACATTCAATTTATAACCCCCAATTTTCTCTACCACAAAAATAATTATAATGGATATCAATTCTTAGAATAATTATTAAGTATGTAGCAATATTTTAAATTTTTTTGCAAATATAGCAAAATCTATAAGTGATAGGCTTCTATCGTTGATAGACTCTTATGGTTTATCAGTGATAGACTAATATTTGTTACATGTTCTATCAGTGATAGACTCCTATCATTGATAGATTTTAACAGTTATATTTGTAATTTTTTTTAAAATGTTGCTATGTATAATATAATTGCTACATTTGCAACTATTCCCACAAAAAAACGAAAGAAAAAAGGAAAAACCCTTTAATTTTGGTCTCAATCTTTCGCCGTTAATTTTAATTTATTTAAAAGGAAATATGTGCAAAAAGAAGGTAGGCAAAAGTCCAATACACCATCCTCTTGTCCCCATCAATACCAAAGCAGAATCAAACAACCAAACACCCAAAACAATCTCCACCCACATTTTCGGAGAAAATGAAAAGAAAAAAAAAAAAAAAAAAGACAAAACAACCCCCAAAATTACAAAAATATTTTGTCACACAAAGCAAACACAACATATTGTGCCGTCCAAATCCTTTCTACAAAGTCCTTCCTATGTGATAAACATTTCATTTTATTCAATAATAAGGTTCGTAATTGGATCACTAGGGTGGTGCAGATGACAGATTTATGTGTGGATGAATGGACGGTTCAAATGTGAAAGGAGGAGAGAGTGATTGATTGTTAACAAAAAGAAATAAAAGCAGAATTAAATTATGTGTGGGGGTTTCTTCATCTAACACACACTCACTCACTCACTCACTCACACATTCACACATTCACACATTCACACATTCACACACCGCCTGTCTATTCTTCTCCACTTCTTATATACATACATATATATATGATTTGGGTTTGACCCTTTGCAAACAATCATCCATTCACTACTTACTCTCTTTACTCATTTCTTTTCCATTTTCTCACGTTTTTAATTTCAACCTCTCTCTCTCTTTCTTTCTTTCTTTCTTTCTTTCTTTTTCTATAAATATCGCAATGCCTTATCTCGATCTCATATGGGTCGAAGACTAAGATGAGTATAAATATGGATTGGGCCACTTTCATAAGAGATACCCATTTCCAATGGACGCCAACGCATATTCCAAATCTAACTCTTGAATACGACATCTCCGATTTCCTCAACTCCCCCAAAAGCTTTGTGGGACATTTCTTTTCTTTCTTTTTTTTTTTTTTTTCTCTCTTCTAAACCAAAAAAAAAAAAAAAAAAGTAGCAAAACTGATTAAAATCAAATCACTTCTCTCATTCCAAATCCCCACACTTTGGCATGTCTAATCTCTTGATGAATTTCAGAAAAATTAATTAAGTTGAGGTTTAGGGTGAAAATTATAAAAGAGGATTGTCAAAATTTGATTGTCGGTTTGGTTTTTGGTTTCGAAAGTGATTGTGTAAATACAACATTATTTATTTGGACCACAAAAACTATTCACACTATGCCCAATTAGTGCTCTCGCACTCACTCTCATATTTTGACTTTTCTCCACACTTTTAAATCCTAAATCAATTCTAATCACATTGTTCAAAATCAAAATGAAAAACATTGTTAGAAAGAAATATAACGACATTTTATATCTAATTGTCTTCGATTTACTACATACGTGACTATTTTATAAGATGTAATCTAACACGTTTATGTATTTTAAATATAAGTTATTTTCGTCAAACTAAACTTAAAATAAGAGATAAAAGATAATTTATTTTCATAATTATTAGGCACTAAACAAACTTAATTATTTTGTTGAGTTTAACACATGGGATAATAGTAAAGTGTTAAAAAGGATAGTTGTGAACATGGAAACTTTGGTTATATAATAACTTTTAATGCAATTGAAAAGAGTTGCAAAAGTCCAAACAACAAAGATTGGTCCAGTCTATATGCTCAACAATTTAATCACATAAAATAAATATATATACATATATATACATATATTCAACTAATATACTTTACTACATAGCCTCCATGTTAACAAATAATTAAAAACTCTATGTTTTAATTAACCATTCATAATCTAATCTTGAATCTATTTAGCTACGTATACATTTGATTCTTGTATTTATACATATTTTAACTCGTTGAGTTATGCTACATTGACACGATATCGAATTTCTTGTAGGAGCTACGAGGAGGGCGTTTTAATAAGCTTTTAATTGACTAACTATTAAGATAAATTAAGTTTTTTCTCAAAAGGAAAAATGAAAAAAACACGTTTAATTAAGATCTCGACTAGCAACCTAACATTGTAGATTTCATTTAGTTACAATTTCATTTTGGTCCACGTAAAATAGGAAAAATAAGATTGTTTTCGATTGGGACTAAAGATGATATATATATATATATATATTATTTTGCAAAAAATGGAAACTTTATATGACTTTAGTGTTCAATTAATTAATAACAAAAAAATTTATCTTTTACTTTGAACCAACGTCACTATTTAATCAAAATTTTCTCTCTAAGTTAAAAAGGGAAATTTTGAATAATTGTATTACATGATTCAGATGTTTGTTTAATAACATTATTTAGGGGGAAAAACTTTATTATCAAGTGTGAACATATTGTAATGAGTAACTTGAATAAAAATTGAATTAATTTTTGTAAAGTTTATGAAAGTATGAAAGTTTAAATTATTTTAGTAAAATCGAGGTATCGAATTACTCAATAAAGGTGTGGGTTTATACTTATATATATATATATATATATATATATATATATATATATATATATATATATATATATATATATATATATATATATATATATATTATTAATATTATTATAAAACTTCGTTACTTTTACCCTTTTTAAAAAATAAACAATGATAAAAAAATAATTTATTTACAGAATAATTTTAATATTATTTTGTTTATTGTTGAACTATTTGTAATTTTAAAAAATTTAAAATAGATTTTTTTGTTATTATGATTGTAGTTCGTATTTAATCATTTAGAATTAATATCATATTCTATTTTGTATTTTGAGATGTAATCTTTCGTTTTATTAGATTTTATTTTGAATGATTAAAAATAGTGATTTTCAAATTATTAAAAGTCATTTTAACTATTTTATATAATAAGTCTTAAACATGTCTTAAAATATTTATTATGGATTAAGTTGTCATGAAATTTATAAATATTTATAAAATAATTAAACAAAATGACATTATATTTGGTTATAAATTTTTATAGAGAGTGAAATAATATATATTAAAGTTCAATTCAAACACTCATGTTACCTTTCTAACTAATCTTTAACTCTAATGCTTGAAAGAAACGTTTGTCAATAATCTTTTGCAACAGTGGATATCAATCGATAGTAGAAAATATTGTTTTTATTCATATTGCATGAATTAGTTCTTCCTCTTAGGTAAGGAAAAGATTCGACATATCATAGAGTTGCAAGAACTATATCATACTATTGTAAAAATATATTGTTAGAAAATTCGTCGTTCATAACATTAATAATTCTAATAAAAAAAAAATTATTTTATTAATAAAAACGAAAAGAATGAATGGAGAAGGATTTTCTTAATCTTTTTTTATAAAACTCGATTATTCAGTGGATTAGAGTCCCAATAAATCATCATCTCCATGGATGGAACCAACAAGTCTTCTCTTTCTCTTCTCTTCTCTTCGCCCTTTATGAACCTTAAAAATCCATAGTTAGTCCTTTAAGCAAACCACGATCATAAAAAAGCAACCACTAATCTCAATATTCAACTCTTCTCATCATTTGACAACTACATCTATATACTTTTTTTTTTTCTTCTTCTTCTTTAATAAGAATTAAGGTGAAAAAATGAATTTAATTTACAATTAATTGAAAGGAAAATTAAGAAGAAGAAGAAGAAAAAAAAAATTATTAATTAAATGTAAAGAGGGTAAAATTGTGAAAGCAAAGTACTTAATTATTAACTAATGGTGCCCTTAGGAAATTAAATCAATTTTCGAGCGTTACAGATTCACCCATTAATAAACTAATATTATTTTAATTTGAATGTAAATAGAAAAGGACATTATATTAATCCAGAATTGATTACCCAATAATTTTTTTCATGCTTAACTAACTCAATTTAAAAAAAAAAAAAACAAAAGATTATGAATTGTGATTATAATAATAAATAGTGTGGATTAAGTCAGAAAGTTGTAGGATTAGCATTGTTTGAAAATGTTTAATTAAGGAGAAAAATAAATTAATTAGGGAAAAAGTTGGTTAGTCCTTTTGAAAGTGACGGTAACTTTGTCGGGATTAATTCTCAATAATTCTTTCTCTTAGGAATGCTTCATTGATAAAGTTCTAAATATTTTTTTTTACGTTTAATGATTTTTGAGTTTTTTTTTTAATTTATGTATAATATATCTTTCTTCAAATATTTCGAAACAAACAACAAGGAAAAGTCTAATAAAATGTTGTCGAAGTAGATGTTATTGGATCTTCCTTTCTATTTTTCTTTATTTAAGATTGTTTAACAAAAAAAAAGTGTTAAATAATTTTGCAATATTAATTTAATCTCTAAGTTATATTATAATTTAATCTCTAATTTATTTTGAATTTCATTTGATCAAATAATAATAATATATATTTTCAAACACGTACATTTCATATCTAACCATCTTTTACACATGTAACATTCGAGAATGACTCATACCCACATTCTATTTCACTTTGTATGCACGTACTTCCTTAATGTTTTTTTTTTTAATTTCAATCAATTAAAAGGTTAGATTATTGAACTTTTAACTTTAAATACTAAACAACAAATTCAACTATTCTTAAGATATACATGATCATCCTTTTATTGATCCAAATCTTTAATAAAAATGTTTTAGGCATGGTGAAGAACAATTAATTTTTAAAAAAAAGAAATGAAAAAAATACATATAGCATTAAGAAGCTAATAAAGGTATATATGTAAGTAGAAGCTAAGTATTAATTGAAACACAGCTATTAGTTAAAGGACAGTGAGTTAGGTACCTTTTTAGTATTTCTCCAATGTCAATGGATAATATATATATATACATATAATGGGATTCTACAAAAGATAAAAGGAAATTAATAGTGAAAGATAAACCCTAAAGAAAATTGCAAGTTGTTAATGGTTAAGAAAAGGCATTATTATTAGACAAAAAAGTGAAGAGAAAGTGGGATTTATATGTAAGATAGTGAGAGAAAAGAACCCACAAAATATAATGCCTTTTGCTTTTAAAGTTTTATTTATTTATTTATTTATTTATTATTATTATTATTGTTATTAAAATAAATTATTAAATTTTTATTTATATTCTAAAATATGTTTTTCATTATTATTATTATTATTATTATTCACTTTTGAATCATAATGGAATGGCTCTTTGTCCTTTTTTCTTTTTTGTAACCTTTCTATGCAATATATAGTTGCCGTCCAAATTTTTCCTATGAACAAAAATTTAATATGTTTTTTTGTTCTTAAAAGAATTTGGCGTCGAGTTCGATCAAGAGGATATGTCGTAAAGTTTGTTATCAAACCTACTTAAACATAACATATCCTTAAATGATCTTAAAAGTTAACATCAATGTTAGTTTACTTGGTTAATCTAATCTTATATTATATATTAGCTTCAACGTATTATATCTTATCTATTTTAGACTCCTTGTGATTTTGCTTTTAGTTTCACTAAAATATATTTTGGCAATCTTCTCCTTATGTAACGAATATGGGAATTTTGGTCCCACTCCAATAATTCTCCCCTTCGAATGAATGAATACCAAAATCCTCCCCTAAAATAAACCACTCATACTCTCGAGCAATCACCTTCTTAACCATGCCAACTACATTTCATCAAAGCCCATTCACTGTATCGTTAGCCCAACCATGGACCACGATGATTATGTCCTTGTAACACAACCTACACAATTAAATCAAAGTCATGACTACGATACATTTTGTTAACAATGAAAAAATCTCCAACATACTTCCAAATTACACGATATCATATCCATTTTGAACCTAAATAACGTTGTTTTTTTTTTTTTTATCTCACTCTTGAATACATTATATCAATAAAAAAACGATTATCTCACTTCTAAATCTATAATTACAATCGCTTCTCTCGTAAGTAAATAAAAGCAAAAAGTAAAAAAAAGTAAAAAAGAAAAAATTACTGTTTGGGGATTTTTGGTTAAAACCAAATTGAACCGCCGACATGGTTGCCTTTGCGGCCGCCGCAAGTCCACAATAATACTCAGCCGCCCTTCTTATTTCAATTCCCTCTTTTTTCTTTTCCCTATTTATATATATATATATATATGAATTTATCTTTTTTCTTAAGGCCTTTGGCCATTCTCCTTTCTCTCTCACTCATTATTATTATCATTTATATATATTTTGTCCTTGGAAAAGATTTATTAATATAATTTTTTGATTGTTGAATAAGTTGTTACCGATGAGTCTTTTAAAGCCTTGTCCTATCATACCAAAAGTAACAAACATTTATATTCAACTTATCATATTCAAAAGGCTCAAATCAATCTTTGAGTTCCAAACAAATTGTAACAATAATATATTCCTAAATAATAGTACTAAAAAAATAAAATTGTTAAATCAATCTAATTTCTAAACATTCATCTTTCTCTAAATTAATTTAGAAACGTACGAACTTTTTATTTATTTTTTCCAATAAATTAGTTTAGAAAATGAATAAATGGAATAATTTGTTAACTAAGTATTTTTAAGTACCTATGAGTAAAAGAAAAGTTTGGGATAAATTCTTTTACTTATTTTTATTTTTTTCAAAAAAGCACATGATATTTAAAAAAAAAGAACTTGCGAAAATTTTAATATTAAGTATATTAAAGGAACAGTAAATAATTCAAAACCTAAAAAACCAAAAACATCCAAATGGACTTAAAATTTCCTTTTATTTAATGATTCGAAAGTGGTATATTTAGTCAAAGAATTTAAACTTGGTTCTATAATTTTATTCCTTAAAGTTTGAAATTAATTTCTCAACAATAGTTCTATATTAAAAAAAAGAAAAAAAATCCAAAACTCATCGTAAAAACATGTATTATTATCGGCCAAGCATAATAAGCGTATTTTAATCGTCACATCATAATCTCGTATTTTTATTTATTTATTTTGATTTTAATATTTTTAAAATTGTGTTTATACTAATGCTAAATATTAGCCAACGTCCGTAACTCTATGTCTAAGAGTATTATTTATTTATTTATTTATTTTAATTTATAATTTTAGCTGGTTGAGAGTTGCTAAATAAGGGAAAATGAAATAAAAGGTGGAGGTAAGAATTGAAAAAAAAAAGAAAAGAAAAAGGAAAAACAAAATCTAATCTTCCAAAGTGGGGTAAAAAGGAGGGCAACCTTCAAAATGCTCCCATTAGGCAGATGCTATTTTTGTAAATAAAATTAAAAGCATGTCCTTTTTCCAAACCCGGGATTTGGAAAAATAACCCGACCCGCATCCACCGGCCATTAAGGGGTTGGACGGTAATTCCACTCCCATTCCTAAAGGACGTAACGGTCATTTCGTGCGTTTTCATTGGGAGCCGTACATCGACGTCGTCGGCCACCGGTGGATACTCAACGCCTATATATATATTTGACCGCCTCTTAGAATCTTCCATCGCATCCACATCCTTGTCTCTCTCCACTCTCCATTGAAGAAGCCCAAGTAAAAACCTCTATAACTCTCTCTGTTTCTCTCTCTCTCTCTCTATCTCTCTCTCTTTCTTTAGAACCTTTTCAAGGAGTACAGAGAAGAGAAAGACGATCTTCCTTTACTAACTGAACTTGCTGCGGACTGTGTGGAAACGCTTCTTGCATCACTCTCCAGTTCTTTCAGATTCCGTTTCAGGTAATTTTTATGACTGGACTTTGATTTCGTGTTTCTCTTTCTTAACTTAAACGTGTAAGGGCACGAGTGGTTTTAGCCGGAATTGATGCCAATACGGCTCTGTTTATTGATTGCCCCTCAGTTTTCATTATTATTTGGAAATGTTTGTTTTCATTCTGATTTGATTATTTCATTTCGTTGTGTTCGAATTCATCGTCGTAATTTGTTGTTAATCCGTTATTTAATCGTCGTTGACGAACTCCATGAATTTTCTTTTTCTATACTATTTTTTTTTTCAATTTTTAATTTTGAATTGTGGGTTTTTTTAAAACCATTTGTTCGGTTCTGAAAACCGGTTTAATACTACGAACCCGACTGGGTTATCGTCTTTGTTTCTGCTCTATTTTCTGGGAATCGGAAAATTATATCGATAGTTGACTTGGTTGAATTCCATCGGATAATTTGGATCTTCGGCCGCCGTGTTGGAAGGGCAGGTCAATTGAATCAATCAGTTTCTCTAGCTGTAATTGTTTTTCACTTAGAAGTTTCTGTTCAATTGTTGACTTATCAATGAGTTTTGCCATATTCTCTCTTACTTTTTAATTTTTCTTTTTGGGTTTTGCAAAAAAGATCAATCCACAAATCAAATTTACTGGACACTTGTCCTTCATCTTATCTAATGGACCCATGCCGTTATTCACGTTTTTGGGTTTTACCTTTTTCCTTGCCTTATCGAGCAGTTTCCAGCCCCTTTACTGTCTTATAGATTTTGATGGGTTTGATTTTACGCTAATCTCCGTTCAATACTCCGGTGGTTTTTGTTTTGTAACAGTTTGTGACCGACGAGAATGTTGGAGAAAATGGAAGCATTTGATGGGGAAAAAGTAATAGAGCAATTTGAGGAAATGACCAGAGATGCTGAAAGAGTTCAGAGGGAAACGCTTAAGAAGATTTTGGAGGAAAATGGGTCGACTGAGTACTTGCAGAACTTGGGACTTAACGGAAGAACGGATCCTCAAAGCTTCAAGGACTGTGTCCCGCTTGTTTCTCATGATGATTTGGAGTCATATATTCAGAGAATTGCCGATGGGGATTCTTCGCCTATTCTCACTGGAAAACCAATCAAAACCATTTCGTTGAGGTACTTTTGCTTATTTGTTTTGACCAAACTTTGTTTTGACTCATAGTATTGGAGATTTTGTTGTTTTTTTTTTCCTAAGGAAATCTTTGGTTGGTTGTGTTTTGTAGTTCTGGTACTACAAAGGGGAGGCCCAAGTTAATTCCCTTCAACGATGAATTGTTGGAGACGACAATGCAAATATATCGTACTTCTTTTGCCTTCAGAAACAAGTAATGAAACTGTCTTTTCTAGTCTTATCTTTTGAGAAATATTTTATGTACTGTTTGGGAATTGTCTGTGGTTTTGTCTCTGAAATCTTTTGTTGTCTGAACTGAACTGGTTAATTGTTCAGTTTGTTGTCTTTATGCTGTCGTGATTCTCGAGTTCTAAATACTGTTAAGTTGGTGTTTGTCATGGCTGATGGTGTTGAGAGTATTTTGTTCTACAGAGAAGTTCCCCTTGGGAAAGGAAAAGCCTTGCAGTTCATCTACAGCAGCAAGCAGTTCAAAACTAATGGTGGTCTGGCTGCAGGAACTGCAACAACAAACGTTTACCGCAGTGCACAATTTAAAAGCACGATGCGAGCAATTCAGTCGCAATGCTGTAGCCCGGATGAAGTCATCTTCGGCCCTGACTTCCACCAATCTTTGTATTGCCATCTCTTGTGTGGGCTAATCTTCCGGGATGAAGTTGAGTTTGTGTTCTCCACTTTTGCACACAGCATTGTCCATTCTTTCAGAACTTTTGAGCAAGTATGGGAAGAGCTTTGCAGCAACATTCGAGATGGTGTTCTCTCTAGTTGGGTCACTGCCCCCTCCATTCGTGCAGCCATGTCGAAATTGCTTAAACCAAATCCTGAATTAGCAGATTTGATCTATCGAAAATGTGAAGGATTGAGTAATTGGTATGGTCTGATACCAGAGCTCTTTCCGAATGCAAAGTACATTTATGGGATCATGACCGGTTCGATGGAGCCTTACCTGAAGAAACTGAGGCACTATGCAGGCCATTTGCCACTGATGAGTGCTGATTATGGTTCTTCAGAAGGATGGGTTGGAGCAAACGTTAACCCAATGTTGCCCCCTGAAATGGCCACCTTTGCTGTGCTTCCGAACATCGGATACTTCGAATTCATCCCACTAAAGGAGAATGCTCAAGGTCAGCATCAGAGGAACAAGCCAATTGGTCTGACCGAAGTCAAGATCGGTGAAGAGTATGAGATAATCGTTACCAATGTTGCAGGTAATTCCTCTCAATTCACGACAGTAGACGCTACAGCACTGTTCTGTTACCTAGAAACTGCGTGACAGTTGTTTTCCCAAAACATTATGTTGAACTCACAGTCCATCTGTTCATATGTTATGTTGTTTGGTTATTCAAATGTCAAACTTATTTCAATGCTTCCCATGTGACTGTTATGGGGTCTGCACAGCAGGAACAATCTCTGCCCTTAGCTTTGTCCTGTTCTATCTCCCACATCATTCTCTCTTGTGTTGTGGGGACGTCTTATATATGGTCCACTTCAAACCTACCCCCCGCAGTGAATTCAAGCTTACTTTCAAGATACTAACAAAAATGTTAATCGCGGTTGTTGCAGGGCTGTACCGTTACAGATTAGGAGACGCAGTGAAAGTAATGGGTTTCCACAACTCGACGCCAGAGCTGAAATTCATCTGTAGGAGGAACCTTCTATTGAGCATCAACATCGACAAGATCACGGAGAAGGACCTACAGCTAGCAGTGGAGGCAGCGGGGAACGTGCTGGCAGCAGAGAAGCTGGAAGTGGTGGACTTCACAAGCTATGTTGATGTGTCGAGGGAGCCAGGACACTACGTGATATTCTGGGAGATTAGCGGGGAGGCGAAAGGAGAAGTGCTGGGCGAGTGCTCCAACTGTCTGGACAGGGCTTTCTTAGACGCAGGGTACATGAGCTCAAGGAAGGTGAATGCCATTGGAGCATTGGAGCTGAGAGTGGTTCGTAAGGGAACTTTTCATAAGATTATGGATCATCATCTGTCGTTAGGAGCGGCTGTGAGTCAGTACAAAACTCCTCGTTGTGTTATCCCTACAAACACTGCTGTGTTGCAGATCCTGTGCTCCAATGTTGTTAACTCCTATTTCAGCACTGCCTATTAGTTTTTGGTTTTGTTTAATCTCTCCTTCCTTTTTTTTTTTTCTCCTTACATCACATGTCATCACACCCTTTTCCCTTCCTCCCCATGTGCTCTCTTTCTCTACTCTATAATGTATATTTCAAATTCTAGTTATAAACTTTTCCCTTTTCTCTTTTTTTCTTTTTCTAAATTGGTTCCGTATAAACAAACAATCACCTGTCAGCTGGGATATAATTTAATAGATAGAGATAAATGTCTTAATTGCTAAGCTAACTTTCATACTTATCTATTTTGTCATTGTCCTTTCGAGATGCTCACTCCGGTCCCCATATTGTTAAAACTTTACTATTTTGGCTCCTTTCATTCCATTCATTCTCGTCAATATCACGTTTTCAAGCTATTTGGATCAAATCGAACAGTTCAAAACTCCATCCACTCAAGTCCTATTCATGTAGTCATTGATAATACATTACTTTCTCAAAATTTTAAAATTACGTCGACTACTCAAACTAAAGTCTTATGGCCTAAGGTTGTAATTTGATCATATAGTTAGTACACTCTTAATTTTAAATCTCCACTCTATAGTACTTGAATTAAATTAAATGAAAGAAGCAATAAAAAAAAAAAAAAAAGAACATCTTTGTTAAATCGATAAATTTTGTCAAAATTAATTAAGGTTCCGAGTGAAATTATTTACTCTATTCTTTATTTCATGAAAAAAATACTTAGATACATCTCATGCTACACCTATTACGTATCAAATTCTTAAACTCTATACGATAAAAGTGAGATGTACAAAGATCAATACACCTTAGGATGCAATTCATCCCGAGTATTACACTTATTTGGTCTCACAATTTTTAGACGAATCATTTTCAATCCTTGATCCGAACGCTCTCTAGTAGGTTGGATAAAAATGAAAGGGAAGCAGAAAGAGACGAACAGCGTTAGACATGGGTCCAGATACATAGGTCGCTTGGTTGACACGTGGAATAGTGGGATTGGACATGAACAGATCTAGACATATAAGTTATAATATGACCAAACTTCCATTAATATTATATATATATATATATATAATAATTTCTGAATAAAAACAAAACTTTATATTATAAAAATTAGAAAGTAGAATACGGCTTTCTCCATTAACATTATTAATACTCTAACTTCCACCTTTGCTTACGACTAAAATTATTTATTAAACTACTAAACCCTAAACCATTTTCCTACACTCCTTTCACCCTTTTTTCTTCTTCTTTTAATATCTAATTCTGTCTTTTTATTTTTTCTATTATCGTTAATCTCTGCATTAAATTTAATTCTATCTATTTACATCTCTCCTAGCTTACATCATGCATGTTTTGTTTGGATGAATAGTATATCAAACATATAGTATTAGTAATCAAACAGAAACCAAGTTTATTTCCCTAACTATGACTATTCAGTGATCTTGACTTCTCATTTATATAAAGAAAAAAAAAATGAAGAATACATTTAGAAGTGATGCAAAATTATATTTAGAAGCATAAAGTTGAAGTGACATAAAGATAGATTAACATGCCTTGATCTTTTTTTTTAATTAATCAAAATTGTATTATTATTTTGAGAAAAAAGTCCAATGAAATTTAGGTCTTTTTTATTATTTAACAATTATATGTTAGAAAGTTTTGAAATATGAGAACTATAGTAATATTAAATTATAAGAAACGAACATAGTTTAAAAGAAAAACAAAACGATAAATCAAAGTTTTCTTTTATTATTATTATTATTATTCACAAGCTTGAAAATCTTACAATTTTACTAGGGAGATTCTAAGATTTATACTTTTTAACACTGGGTTTTCGTTAAAACTAATTATTAACAAAATTATCTTTCGCTAATTTTCATCATTACTAAAACTAATTTTTAATATTTGTATTAATCATCATCTTACTAATTACAAATTACACATTACTTTGAATGTTTGAAAAAACCCTCCATACATTTTTTTAAAAGTTTGGAGCCTATTAAAATACAATGTGAGATTTCAAAACCCTAAAACCATTCTTTTTCAAATGTTCAAATATAAAATAAATAGATGAAAGTTTAGACATTAATATCACAATTTACACTAATTTTTTCTTTTTTTAAAAAAAAAAGGTAACGTCCACAAAGATACAAATTATAAGTTTGATTCGCAATCATCCTTTGTATTTAAAAACTAAAATTACAAGAATCTTTGTCCTCTAATTTGAGGGCAAACAAATAATGTGCATAAATTGTCATTATTTATATATACAAAACACAAATTGAGATTTAAAAACACCATTTTGATGAACATAACAAATTAAACATATGAAGAGAAGAAAAAGAACCAAAATTAAAGAAGTAAAATGAGAGATCAATCGAGTGTTTGGGATTGTGGAAGTCCACTATACGACTCTTACGAACTCGCCTCCCTCGCCCATCTCATCGACCGGAATCTCCTTGCATTTCCGCCGCCCTACCACGCCGGATCACGCCGGATCACCTCCAACAAAGTCTCCCACTTCCACTTCTCTCCTTTCATCCCCCCGCCGCCCCCCTCCGCCGTGAATGGGTCTTTCAAAAAGAAACCGCCCGCGGTGGACGAATTGATCAAGAACAAGATCAAGAAACTCAAATCCACCTTCAGGTTTTCTTCAATCTCTAGTGGATTCGGGTTTTGGAGGAAAAAGCAAATCCAAGTATGATTTTCCTTTATTTAATTTTCTCTTCATTTTTCTTACCATTTTTCGATCTTTGTGTATCGATCAGAATTACTTATGCATTTTTCCGTTATATATCGATTAGTTTAAGTATCGTCAATTATAGATTTGGTCATATAAATGCATTTTGTTGTTATTGAAAATCAAATTGTATTATTGTTATTATATTATATACATATATATATATATATACTGTGTTTGATTCTCATTTTAACAAAATAGACTTTTTTATCATTAAAGATCTACAAATTGAGCTGTGTGGCTAAGATTCTCAAGCTACCATTTTTTTTTTAATATGATCAAGAAGAGCTTTCGAATGGAAAACAAAATCAATATATTTTTTTATGTTGAATAATTTTATTTCTTTATAAGAATAAAGAGTGAGGTTTAGTCACTATTTGATTTTTTTGACTTTTTAATCAATGCAAACCAAGTCCATAGTTTTTTTTTTTTTTTTTTTTTCATTTTTCTTGCTGTGGTTTAGATTCATAATTAATTTTTAAAAACAAAAAATTTAGATTCATAATTGACAAATAAAAGATTAAATTTTTATACTATTTAGAACAACTTCTCGTTTAAAAGTTTGTTTCTTTTGTTAAAAAAGTTTATTTTTTGAAAAGATAAATAGAAAATAGATAATTAACAAATAAAAGATTTAGAGATGGAAGGAATCAAACATTAAATAGTTATTATAGACATGATCTAAATAATTTGTTATGTAAAAGAAGACACTGTTTCCAGGAACATCCATTGTTGGTTGTCCAACAAATTTTTTTAATTACAAATTAAATTTATATAAAGATAATACACTTTATTGACTTTTTTTTAAAAAAACAAATAATAACAATAATATGACAATAACAATACCAACAACAACAATGTTTTTGTTGATACTGTAATTATATTTGACACCTAATAAGTACAAAAATTACGATTTCTTTTTACTACAACAATATTGTTAATTTTCTTTTATTTAAACAAAAAAATGACAGATTGATTGATGTAATAATTAGTCTTTGCATTAAAAACTACATCAATCAAACAATTAGTTAATTATTATTAGAACATATATATATAAATCTAGATTATCTTGGCAAATTTTAATGATAAAAATGTAGGTTGTAAAGTGGGTATGAAAGTTGGTTGCATAACAAAATTCGAACTTTCTTTGCAAATGGAAACCAAAAGAAAAGGTTTGTTCCCTTAAGGCTATACGTGAGATGATGGGTATGATGGGCCGTACCTCATTAATTTGGTAGAGTTTCTGACGCTGGCACTTAAGCCCAAAGCCTACATCCTCCGAATCGATTAGGCCCAAATACCCTACAACCTATCTGGGCTGAGCCCAGCTGCCGAATTGGTTTTTTTTTTCCTTTTTAATTACAAATTAAATCGTTTCTAATTATTAAAATATGAATTACTTTTTGTTATAATTTAATATTTAAGATTTCATTACACATAAAGTTTATATCAATTTTTAAAATTTCTAAGCTTGCTAAAAATCTATTAAATACAAAATTAAAACTCAAATAACCAAATATTTTACATCACAACAATACTTGATTAATTATATCATATATCTTTTAGTTCTTTTTTTCCTAAAATAGTTTGTGTATTAATAATTAACGTTTAAAACTTCAAGCTTAATAAGAAGTGTTAGTGGACATTTGAAAAAAAAATAAAGGTATAAATTGACAATTTATATTAATCTTTAAATGTAGAGGTTTGTGATTCTTGATTGCATGTGTCCATTTGTAATTAAAAAAAAAAAAAAAAACAATGTGTGAAAATGATTTTTTTTAAAGTAAATTTAAAAAATGATTTTTTAAGTATAAAGTAATTTAGACTAAGTACACAATTAATTAGATTAAACAAAAAAAAAAAAAAAGTTCACAAGTTTAGTTTTATATAATCTGCATTGAATTGACAACTTAAATATTTAATAGAAACTAAGGTAGTTGTTTATGAGGTGAATCTTAATCTCTTTAGCGTGTGAAATTAACAAAATCACCCACCAAACTTACAAAATATATAATTTGACATTAATCAATGTTTAGTTATATAAAAAAAAAAAAAAGGAAAAAGAATAGAAAATGATTTTGTCTATTGAGTGTCCATAAAGCAAAAAAATAAAATAAAAAGGAAAAAAGAAAAAACTCAAACTGGAAGGAAGAGAGAGACCAAAGTCTCCAAGTGGAAAACACAAAGATATTGTTCCCTCTCAAACCCAACATTTTGACCAATTAAAAACCTTTTATGTTTTATGCAAAATTAATTTGGATAATTCCTATAAAATTTAAAAAAAAAAAAAAAAAAAGAAGCATGAATTTACTTGAAACATTATTATATTTATATGAATATCTTGGGCATGCTCTGCTTAGCCTGCAGGTAGACCCATCAAAACTGCTTCCATTGGGGTTCTCAAATTTCCATTTTTTTTTTCAATAATTCTAATCTTCACATAGGAAACCTTTCAGATTTTGAGAAATGCAAACTTTTTTAATAGTTTTAGAATAAATTTAAGGAAAATAAAATACTTTTTAGTCTTTACAATTTAACGTTTAAGTTGCTACTAATCATCATGATTTAATTTTATATTTGATTTTGAGTTTGTCTTAAATTTATTTCAAATTGTACTTTTTAAATTCGAATTTTGTTCTAGTTTGATTTTTAAATTTTGGATTCATTCTATTCGTTTTTTTTTTTACTAAAAATGATATTTATTAATTAATTTAAATTAGTTACAATGAAATAGTTCTTTTGATGGACAATAATATTATAGAGATGGAAAGTGAGAATTTAATGGAAATTCATACTTAAAAATATAGAAGCCTTGAAATCTAATCTCATAGAATAAAAAATTAGAACAAAAATGGTTATTCTTGATAGTACTTAAGATCAAATTGGAAGTATTCAAATGGTATTTAAGTTAAAAGTTAATTATGATTAGGATGGTTTGTTGTATAGGTGGATTTAGTCAGATGTGGAAAAATAGGAGAAATGGAAAAAGAATGGGTGCATTTGGAGATATTTAATGCTCTAAGTTTGAAAAATGGAGACTCCCATGATAATGAATAGGGGTAGTAATTACATATTCATATATATATTAAAGTTAGTATTGACTTTGATGTAAATTGTGTAGTGCAAAATTTCTTCAAAACGTGTCATAGACATAGACATATCCCTAAGTTGATGTTGCACATTTTTTCTGGCTTTTTCAAACCAACAAGTTTTTAGACATAAAGAAATAAAGATAAATCTAACGTCAAAACCCACTGATATGTGTTTGATTTGATAAATGATATAGACTCCATCATAACATACCTTGCCTTAGTCCTATATGACGATAATAGGACTGTATGCAAACAAAACTTCCACCAAACTTCATGACGATATACAGTAGTGTCTCATGGTTTTACTGTTGAGACCACCCAAAAGAAGTTTATTTATTTTTTTCTAAATAGTTAATTGTTATCATTTATATACTCTCATAGTCATTCCCTTCTCTAACTAATGTAAGACTTTGTTTGCACTTAACAAAAACGATTTTTAAATAAAGAAAAACCGATTAACGAAGTTGTATTTGAAAAAAGTATCTAAAACTCGAATCGCATTCCGCACATAATCATTGAAAAAAGGTTTTATGATGTAGCTCATACATACACGATAAAAAGAAAAAGACACGATCCCAATTTTATCCTCGAAAAACAACATAAACTGAACGTTGACGAGTGAAACGTAGGTTTTATCCTTTAATTAGTGTTGTTTAGAAGGGTAACAAAGGGCCCGGAGTAGATGTCTAGAGGAGAGGGGAAACTATTGTTGTATGATATTATGATAGAAGGAATGATGAGAGATAAGAGTAGTAATTATTTGGTTTGAGTAATTGTTAATGTTAGTGAAGAGCGATGTGACATGAGATAATTAATAGTATATGGGGCAAACAAAATTAGAGTATGATTGAAAATGAAAAATTAAATTGGAAGCAATAGTAAAAGAAAATGATGAGAAATGTGTCAGTATGTCTCTGCCAAATGTGTTGATTGGGTGTAGTTGGGATGGGGAGAGATAAAGTGATAAAGGAAACACCAAAAAGAGCTTTGAATGGTAAAGAAAATTAGATTAAAATAGGGACCCACTAGTCTTCTCTTTACATGTGGGTCATAGAATCAAAACTAAAGACCATGTCAGATAATTAAGCAAACTCATTAAACAATTAGACATATATATATATATATATATATATATATATATATATATGTATGTATAATGTTGTGTGTACATAGGAATTACATATATAATTACAAATTTAATTTTGTGAAAGGAAAAAGAAAAAGGAAAAGGAACAAAAGGGGTAAATGGGGGATTGGATTGGAATGTGTGGAATGGGGGTATCTTTTTCCAATTGCCTTTCACTTCTTTTCACAACAGCCAAACACTCCCTTTATCTCTCTCCTCTCTCCTTTTTCTTCTCTTCCAAACCCATTTTGTAAAAAGATGTCAATTGGAGACACCTCCCCATATCCAACCATTTTTCATTTTTACTCTCCCTTTACCTTCTGGACCCCTTTTTCTTTTTCTCTTTAAACATATCCACGTCTCCACCTAAATCCACGTAATTAAAAATGTTTATATTACGTTCGTATCAGTAGTATCGCTTTCTTGCTTATTTGCAATGATATAGTGAAAATGTAGATTCAACATTCATGATGTATTTAGATATATAGATGAAAACTCAATAGGAGTGTTTACGGTTCGATTTGAAGCTAAAACTGCATTCAACCTCGAATCGTTTATGCATAAATATTAGAATCGAAATCTTTTATAAACATTATACATGAATTAAAGTCATTCAAATAAATATAGATTAAGTTATTATGTTCGGTAATTAAAAGTTTCAAACATTGAAGTTTGAAAGTTCATTAAAATAATTCGTATAAAGTTACAGTTATACCCTACCTAATTTATACCTATACTTATACTAAATTATTATTATTACTATAATAAAATAGAGCGGTTTGATTTGGTTTTAGAATCGATTTAATGTCTTAAACCGCATAAGAATCGATTTCAATTTAACACAAACTGAATCAAACCGCATGCATTCGATTTCGATTCAATTTTCGTGTATTTTTTTGAACACCGGTCCTGAATACCATAGAACAAAATGGAGTGAAGAAATTTTATAAAAGGATGTGGAGAGGCAGTGGAAAGAAAGAGAGAAAAAAAGAAAGGAAACTTGAAGTTGGGTTTGCTTTTTTGCTTTTGCTTTTGCTTTGATTGAGAAGCTTAAACCAAAATGCTTTGCCATTACACTACACTCTATGGTTTTATGCATTTCTCTCTTTTTACACTTTATTTTCAATGAGTTTTAGGATCTCCTTTTTGCGCCAAAAGTGTTTTTAAACTATAAATATATATATATATATATATTTATTTCTTTTATAGTTTTTGTTGTTCAAACATACCAAAAAGAATATCGATTATTTTTTTCATCTTTTTTGAATTTTGTAATTACTTTTAATTGTCATACGTATTCAAAGAAAAAGAAAAGAAAAGTGTTTTCAGCTACTTATTTTCGTCAAACCATTCTCAAAAGAAAATTAATTATATGGTTCAACTTTTTAGAATTTTGTAAATTCCTTTTTATTTATTAATCATCACCGTTTTCAAACCAATTTTTTTTTTTATGCCATTATCTATCTGGTCCAACATTCCTAATACAAAATTAATTAAGTGTTTCAATCTTTTTTGAGTTTTGTAAATTACTTTTATTTATCAATATTTAAAAGACACACACACACACAAAAAAAAAAAAAAAAAAAAGAAAGAAAGAAAGAAAGAAAGAAAAGTGATTTGATTGAGTTAAAAATACTCCTATGCTTTTAAGCAAATCTACCCACCCCCTTTAATAATTATTATTTTTGTATAACCCCTTTTTGTTATAATAATAAATAAAGTCTTTCCATAATTTAACCCAACTTAGATATTAGATTTGAATTTTATTTTTAATAGATTATTAATTTATTTATGTTCACACTCTTATGATTCTAAAATGTTTCAACATAGGGAAAGACTAACCCATTATTATGTATTTCTTAAATAATGTATAGAGATATGGTACTAAATAGGAGATTTAAGAAACAAAAATAGAATAATAGGAGGGAAAGAATAAGAATCAAAATGTATATGTATAGTATATTAACAATGTAGAATAAAGAGCCATTCATAGTAAAATTATTTAAATATATATATATATATATAGGAAAAAAGAAAAAGAAAAAAAGAAATAGGAGTGAGAAAAAGTGGAAAAAGAAAAAAAAAGAAAAAAGGAAAAGAAATTGTAGGGGTTTTTTAAAACGATGTCGTTTTGGGGGGGTTTGGGGGTTCTTTTATACAAATTCCGCATTGGCAATCGGAAGGTGAAGAAAAACAGGCGCTACCAAACAGAGGAAAATTTTGGTGTTTTTGATTCGTAAGTTCATAACACCAACGCGAGTTTCTACTTCTACTAACACTTCATTTTCCGAGAAAATTTTCGATTTTTAATCTCCCCATTGATTGTTTTCTCAGAATGATTGAACCCCAAATGTCACAATTCTGAAAGTGATTTGAGGTTTTGCTTCCTTTCTATCCTCTGCTCACCTTCTTTTCACATGCCATCTCTTTGCTGCTTCCTTTAGCTTTTCCTTCTTCTTTCGGCTTTCTCCTTGTTTTTATTCGCCTTATTACCCACTATACTCCACTCCTTTTTCTGGGTTTTCTTCTTCTTCTTCTTCTTCCTTCTTTTTCTGCATTTTCTACTTTGTTCTTGCTTTGTCTGTCACTTTCGGATTTCTTGCAATGTCGGCTTCGGCTAAATTGCGACTTGTTCGATGCCCCAAGTGTGAGAATCTTCTCCCGGAGCTTGCTGATTACTCTGTTTATCAGTGCGGTGGATGTGGTACCGTTCTACGAGGTATTTTCCTTTTTTATGTTAATCATTTGTTTTCTTTACTGTGGTTCGACCTGAATTTGTGTTTAAAATATTTTATCTTCTATGTTGTGGGTTATTGCTATAATTTCGAACTGGGGTTTTTATTTGGGGAGTTATTACCGTTGGAATCGAATTTGGTGTTGTTTCTTTGATGTAATGGATTGTGTGTATTTCTGGAATTTAAAATGGAATGCCCTTTTTGTGGTTTGTTTTCACAGCGAAAGTTAGAAATAAGGAAGAAGACTCTTTATCTTACAAGTCTGATGAAGACGGGGTTGTTGGGTCGTCGTCGTCTACTAAATCCATGAATACTCCTGAAAAAGGGACGGTTGATCTTAGTGATGCCTCTGATGTGGATTTTAAGTCGAGTCCTGATTCTTTGCCTGGTGATCTAAATGGCTCAGAGAAGGATAAAGTGGAGGGTGCTGAGAAATGTGAAGAGTACTTCAATGGAAAGATGGATAAATGGGGTGTTCAGAAGGATCTTAACTTGAACACGGATAAAAGTGGTTTGAGTAATTCGATGGGAGTGAAACAAGTGGATTTGAATGTTCAAATGAACTCGATCACGCTTGGATCAGGAAGAGAAGTAGATTGGCAAAAGGGAGAAACGTGTGGTATGGAGGGGGTTGAGAAGAAGAACTCAAGGGATAATATGGAAAGTGTGAGGTTCTCAACTTCTAACCACGACGATCGAACAAATTATCGATTGGATTTTGTATCTGGTGTTCAGGAGCTTTTAAGAAATCGAAGCAATGCCAGTGGAGCTGATAAAGTCAAGCACCTTGAACAGGACCGACTTGAGCTTTTGAGGAAGCTGGATGAGTTGAAGGATCAACTTGGTCAGTCATGCAATTTGGTTCATAATCCCAGCCAAATGGCTCCGGTCAATAGTGGGGTGAAACCTACTAAACCATTTTATCACTCTGGTGCTTGGCCTATGGATGGTTCTTCAGGATCAAATCCATCGCAGCAGCTACTTGGGCCTGAAAAATGTGTTGCAGGTCCTTCATTTTCCAATTATTGTCCAGAACCATTTCCTCTTACAAATGTAGTTGAAATGCCCACTCAAAGCTACTATCCGTCGATACATAATCCAAATAATACATCTCATTTTGAGGACCATTTTGGTTCACAAATGTTAAGGCGAAACTCCTGCCAGTTTTCATGTGCGCATCAACAACACCCTCATCAATATCACTCTGGCCACTATGTTGGTACCGGTGTGGATCCATTCAACCACTACCCTCCCAATCCTCCCTTTCATCAGCCTTCTTGCTCTTGTTTCCAGTGCCAAAATAGATATTCACAGGCTCCAGCTTTGGGACCCGGTTCTTACTACAACAGAAGGTTTCCTGATGTTCCAAACAATAATCCCTCACTATATTCTCATGAAAACAGCGCTGCTTATGCTGCATGTGTTAATAATATTAGAACCACTAATCCTCCCCTGAATTTTCGTGATCGGCAAGCTCACTCTAGATGGCCAACTGACTTCAGTTCTGAAATTGGTGGTGTAGTTGGCAGTTGTCCTCGGAGGACAGTCTTAGTCAGTGGTGGTCGTAATTGCTATCCAGTAGCTGGTGGTGCTCCATTTCTAACGTGTAATAATTGCTTTGAAATGCTGCAACTTCCTAAGAAGCTAATGATGGTAAAGAATCAGCAAAGTGTTCGTTGTGGGGCTTGTTCTACAGTAATCAATTTTACTGTTATCAACAAGAGACTTGTTTTCTCCAATCATTCACAGGCAGATCCATTTGCCTTGGAGGTTGATGATAGTGATGGTCAGCCGGTTAGGGGTTATAATTCAAAATTTAATGGCTACTTGAACCGCACTAATTTTTCATCCGATGATTATGATAACACTGTTTACGATTTTGAGTCACCAGATAGAGAGCCTGTGCTACAGCCCGTTGGGGCAGGTTTAAGCAAGCACCAAGAGATGCAAAGTTCTCACCCTTCATCTTCAAGTACCTCAGAGGATGAAGACAGTCCAGATGTTTTAACTGCTTCAAGGGATGCTACAAAGAATTTACACAATTTAATCAAAAATACCCGCTCTCCTCCCCTTCCTGGTTCACCTCTTCAGTCGTACTTTGATTACTCCTCTAATAATCAGGTGGCAAACAGGTTTGGCAAGGGAAATAGAAGTAGCCGTTCAGATCAGGAGAATGTGAAACCACATAAGGTTACCTCAAGGCAGAATTCTTTAAAAGAAGCATCACTGGCAACTGAGATGGATGTGTCAATGAATGACTACTGTAATACGGTGGCATTTCAAGAGTCACAGGATGCAAGTAAAGAAGATAACCAGCCAAAAGCCAATAAAGGAGGCGAATCTTTTTTTGCAAACATTATCAAGAAGAGTTTTAGATCTAATCAAGCTGATGAGCGGAGCAAAAGTAATGTTTCTGTTAATGGACACTTAATACCATATCGTGTGGTTAAGAAGGCAGAAAAGCTTGCTGGACCAATCCTTCCTGGAAAATACTGGTAAGCATATTTAAACTTTTCTATGTAAGTAAGATATGGTGCAATAACAGATTAAAACGAAAATCAAGCCATATGGTCGGTAGAGTTTTTCCCAATGACAGTAAAGTTAAACTACTAATAGTGGTCAAGGGACAAGTTAAAGAAAAAGTGAAGAGTTTTGGTGGGGTTACAATTATATTCATCTACCTAGGATATATTAAAACCCTATGAATGTCTTAACTTTAAGATATAATTTGTCTCCCATTACTTTTATGGTTTATTATATAAGTTATGCATGCGATTATGTGGTTCTGAAAAGATCTTCCCAATTGTTTCTTCTTTTTATACAATCTGTCATGATGCAAGTCTAGTCGTTTATGAGCAAGTTTTTTGGCAAAAGTAGAAAAGCATACAAAAGAAGTGGATGCTTTTTACTGTACACTTTTGATATTGTTTGCCAATTTCAATTTGTGCGACGGCCCACTTAAAAAATTCCTTCTGTCCCTTGTATCCATTGTGCTGATATCATTTAATTAATTAAAAATCAGGTACGATGCGCGAGCCGGATTCTGGGGAGTCATGGGTGGACCTTGCCTTGGCATAATTCCTGTAAGATTGAAGTTTGCACTGATGCATTGTTCTCTGATTTTGGTTCTTTGCCTTGTTCTCAAACTGTTTATCTTTTTGCAGCCTTTCATTGAAGAATTTGACTACCCCATGCCAGAAAACTGTGCGGGGGGAAATAGTGGGGTTTTTGTTAATGGCAGAGAGCTTCACCAAAAAGACTTGGATTTGCTTGCTAGTAGAGGGCTTCCCACTTCAAGGGACAGATCTTACATTATCGAGATCTCCGGCCGAGTCCTTGACGAGGACACCGGGGAAGAGCTCGAAGGCCTCGGAAAACTCGCTCCCACGTAAGTCCCAAACTGATACTTTTTGAGGTGTAAATTGTCGAGTCACAGCCACAGAGCCTTTTATAATTTGTTTATATTAAATTGCTAATATATACTTTTTTTTTTCTAAATCAGAGTTGAGAAAGTAAAGCATGGATTTGGGATGAAAGTTCCAAGAACAGCCTGTTAATCAACACAACATCATTGGGATGGAAAAACTGTCGTGTTAGCAAATCGCCTACTTGAGATATAATATTTTAGATATGAAGAAGGCTAGATAGTTTGTCTCCAACGGTCTCTTCTCTAATTTACCAGCATTTGTATTATTATAGTGTTATCAGTTTAATTACTTTAGTGTTGGTGTTGGTTTGTCATGTTCTCAATATATGTCTGTAAATGGTTGCTTCCCTTCAATCTTGTATTCAACTGTTGATAAGTTATTAAGATTTCCACCATTCTTTCTTCAAGTAAAAAGAAATCTTCTTAGTACACCTCTTTGTGATTTGAGAATACAACAGCTGACAGTTTTGTATCCGACGATTGTTGCAGTTGTTTCATTGAATGATCAAGAGATTGTTGGGTGGGGATTATAGAAGGTTAGTTTTGTCTTAAAATATTTGTATCATGGCATCCCTTCTTAACATGAGAAGATGAGTGATGGGTCCAGTCATAGTCAAAGTGACCGTGACCATCATAGACAGTGATGTACGAATTTCTTTCTGAAAGCTTATAGTAAAAAGAAAAAGAAAAGTGAAAAAAAAAAAAAAAAAGGAAAAAGAAAGAAAAGAATAAGGAATAAAGAAAAAGAAAAAGGCTTCTGTTGAGTATAGAAGAATGTATTTTTGCTAAAGATGCTTTTTTTATATCAGTCCAAACTTTTCTTAAAATGATAAAATATAAAAACTTTTGATAGAAAATATCAGATTTTACTTCATCAAAATCAAGCTGAATCTTCAATTTCTATTTTGTTCATAGATTTCAAGAAAAATAACCTTATTGATTGCAGTTTATGAATATTAATTTTAATTCAATGACTGAACTTTAATTGAATATAACTTTTAGGTAGAGAGCATTAGCAAGCAATTATCAACCATGACATTCTTCCCCTATTGCTATTTCAAAAAGGCAATCATTGATAATATAATAAATTTAGTTTTTCTTAATCCTTTTTAAGAAACTTTAATTAACAGATGTTATAAATTTAGATCATAAATTAGATAGGGTTATTAAATGAGTTATTAATGTGCACCTAATTATGAAGCTTTTTGGGATTAAAGAAATGATTGAAGGAAACAGCTTTATAAGTAATAATTAACCTTATCTAATTACTGCATTATTGATGTTCGTCATCATTGCATAATATTTACATCACTTTTAATCAAATAATAACTATTTAGATCATTGGTTTGACAGAAATAAAATGTTATTTCATTAAGGAAAATAAATAAATAAATAAATAAAGGACCAAAAGGCTCACTCTCTTATTCAATATATTGTTAAAAAATTTATAGTAAAAATGCAAATAAATAATAAAAATAGAAAATCAACAATAAACAAAGGGTAAGTTCAAGATTTATAGAAGATAAATAGACAAAAATCGAGTAAACAAAGTACAAAACTAAAATTGCAAAAACCACTTCTAAAAGTACCCTGATATCTCGTGTTATTAAATTTATAAAGAGAAAATAAGTTAATGTGCCGATTAATTAATTAATAACATACTCCATATTTAATATTTTATTTTTATTTTATTTGGAACATTTGTTTTTTTTTTTTTTCTCTTTGCATAAGATGACATATTCTTTAATCACTTTTGCATTATTAATTAAAATCAAATAGTGATTTTCAAGCATAATACAATACATGAGATCCACCCAATATTTCCCACTAGTAATTATGTTAATAACAATCAAATTGAAATCTAATTTATTTTATAAGAAAATGGTATCAACTTAATTAAAGTCTAAATCGGTTAGTTAAGATATCAAATAATTTCTTTGCATTTTTTTTCACCTTAAAAGTCTCCAGACTTTTCTTTTAATTTTTAAATAAATAACACAATCCACAATTCTCGACAATCCAATAGAAAATTAGAGTGAAATTAAACATTCCAAAGTCTAATTTGTTGTATTTATAATTATTTTAAATTTAATTGCTATATTTATAATTCAGTCTTTATAAAACACAGTAAAATTTTATATTCTATAAAAAAAAAAAGACACGAAATCCATTATTTATAAAATCTAATTTTTTTATATATCGTAAAAATTTTAATTTATTTTTTTATATTTAGAAATGTCCCTAAAAACAAGTTATTTTTAATAACAAAATCGTTATAAATATAGTAAAATCTTGTTTATGTATTAGACTATTATATATATAACATATATATATATATAGTCGTCTATTTTGTAATATTTATAAATAAGTTGACTTATTTGTTTTTAAATTAAAAAACTCTAAATAAAAAGGTAAATATGCACCGAGAAAAGAATAGAAAAATCATAAAAAATTACAAAATGTAGAAACTATTTACATTCACGTAAAATCGAGTTTATTGAAAACTAACACCAAAAGAAAATCTGTTTTTTTTCTTCTTCTTATTATTCTTAATTAAAAAAAATTGAAATCCTTATAGTAGATGTAGATAATATATTGGTGTGTGTGTGTGTATATATATATTGAGATGGGAATGTCATGTTTGACGTCAGTGGCAACTCAATAATTTGGAACTACAAAGAGTTTTGGTCAACAACGTAAGGCTATGATTGGCTCTTATTTTAATCCTTTTTTCAAACAAGTCTACTTACTTAAGACCCTTTTAGAAATATTATGTCACCAAACCAAACCTAAATTTTCACTTTTTCTGTTTTTTTTTTTTTTTTTTTTTTTTTTTTTTGCTTCTTCTTCTTTTTGTCATCTTTATTTTTTTGAGTTTGTAAGAATAAGATTGAATCAAATATGCATTAATAACATAATTATTTAAGGCAAGCAAAATTGAAGTTTTGGTGGTCTTACAGATGGGAGGAGATTAGGTACATACTATTTACTATTTATGATTGAGGTATGGAATTAGTCAAAAGTAGCTCTAATTATTGTACAATTCACTACTCACGTGTGTAAGGGACCTTATTAAAGGTCTCATGTGGCTCCTAAATCCAAACAATTTTTTTTTTCTTTTTTTTTTTTAATTTTTTTTTAATTAGATCCAAAATATTTAATCATAAATCCCAAGGAAATGGGTTTTGTTGGAAATATATAATATATATTAATAAAAGGCATAAGCCTTACGTTTGAACTGACATCAGCACTTCCCCTTCCCCAAATTGATTAATTCCTCCTTCTAGACCATCTTAGTTCTGTCCATTTATTTCTTCATTATATATACCTTTTTGTCATATTTTTCAAATTCCATAACATCCCATTTTAATCAAAATTATTAAACTTCCATCCCATCATCATTCCTTCTTTGAACTTTCTCCCATTCCATCTCCCTCTGCCTCTTCCTCTTCCTCTGTTTCCTATATAACTCCCTCCTTTCCTCATTCATCTCATAATTCTCATTTTCAATCTCACTTTCTCTTCTCTCTACTTGTCCTTTACTACATCTTCAATCATCAACCATGGAAGCTCACCCCCCGATCCCTCATTTGGCCATTTTACCAAGCCCTGGAATGGGCCATTTGATCCCACTTATCGAATTCGCCAAACGCCTCCTCTCCCACCATCGTTTAACCTTCACTTTCATCATCGCTTCCGATGGTCCTCCGTCTCAGCCTCAACAAGCCCTCCTCAATTCCCTTCCTTCCGGTATCGATCATCTCTTCCTTCCTCCACTCAGCTTCGACGATCTCCCACCAGATTCCAAAATTGAAACTATCATCACTCTAACCATTTCTCGCTCTCTCCCATCCCTAAGAAACGTACTCAAATCCATGGTTCCTCAATCCAACCTCGTCGGCTTGGTTGTCGATCTTTTCGGCACCGATGCCTTCGATGTAGCCAGAGAGTTCAACATTTCCTCTTACATATTCTTCCCCTCCACTGCCATGTTACTCTCCTTTGCTCTGTTTTTACCCAAACTCGATGAATCTGTCGTCGGGGAGTTCCGCGACCATCCTGAACCAATCAAAATCCCGGGATGTATTGCAATTGAAGGCAAGGATCTATTGGACCCAGTTCAAGATAGGAAGAACGAAGCCTATAAATGGACGCTCCACAATGCAAAGAGGTATGCTTTAGCAGATGGGATTTTTCTTAACAGCTTCCCTGAATTAGAGCCTGGAGCTATAAAGTATCTGCGAGAAGAAGAACCAGGGAAGCCCCTCGTTTACCCAATTGGACCGTTGGTGAAAATCGACGCAGATGAGAAGGAAGAAAGGGCAGAGTGTTTGAAATGGCTAGACGAACAGCCACATGGGTCTGTTTTGTTCGTATCATTTGGAAGTGGGGGTACTCTGAAGAGTGCTCAAATCGACGAATTGGCGTTAGGATTGGAAATGAGTGGACAAAGATTCATTTGGGTGGTTAGAAGTCCTTCCGACAAAGCCGCAGACGCCACATATTTCAGCGTCCACAGTCAAAGTGACCCACTCGGTTTCTTACCGGAAGGATTCCTAGAAAGAACGAAAAACAGGGGAATGGTGGTGCCGTCGTGGGCGCCACAAGCTCAAATTCTGAGCCACGGCTCCACCGGTGGATTTTTAACGCATTGTGGATGGAATTCAACGTTAGAGAGTGTGGTAAATGGGATTCCTCTGATTGCTTGGCCGTTGTACGCAGAACAGAGAATGAACGCAGTGATGCTTACGGAAGAGATTAACGTGGCATTAAAGCCAAAAAGGAATGAGAAAACAGGGATAGTGGAGAAGGAGGAGATATCGAAAGTGGTGAAATCTTTGTTGGAAGGAGAAGAAGGGAAGAAACTGCGTCGGAAAATGAAGGAATTGAAAGAAGCATCGGAAAAAGCAGTTGGAGAAGATGGATCATCCACTAAGATAGTGACCAATTTGGTGAACAATTGGAAGGCTAAAATTTCCACTTAGGAGAAACTCTATTTCAAATTTGAAATTTTATGCTTTTGTTAATTTTATGTGTTTGTTCCTAATAAAAGTATTCCTTCATTTGTTCATTGTAAAAAATTGATCCTTCACCATTTAGTATAAATAAATATATATAATTTATTTTGAAATATGTTCCTAATATTACTTATTAACATTCCTCATTAACCCATCATATTTTGTTATCTTTTTCTTACATTAATTTTTTTATTTTTGTAACTATTGCACCTTCAATTTTTGCATGTGACCATCGAAATGTAATCTTCAAAATCTCTAAGTCAAGAAAAATATAGAGGTCTCGGACCTCCATAATTTATAGGCAATTTTATGAAATCTATCTAAACGCTCACGAGTATATATATATTCACGTTTTTAATATCTATGAACTATATAAAAATTTATGTATTTTGATGTTAAATAATTTAATTCCATAAAGTTTTAAATTTAGGTCTAAATAGATGTCTAATTTTAAAAGGTTTTAAACTTTCACTTTCTTATATGATATGGGTGGTTGAATTTTCAAATTTCTATATAATTAAGCATTAGAATGCAATAGACTCAACATCACACAAAAGGCAAGAATCACTTACATAGAATCATCAACTCACGAAGTATTTTCAAAACAAACCAAAACAAAGAGAAAAGGTGGATGGATCGATGATCAAGGCTACTAGGAACCTACATCCAATCAAAACCCTAACTAGCTATAATATTAATTGTGTTTTTTAGTTCAACCAAATATTACTTAACTTGTGTGAATGGAAGTAAATATTTGATGATATAGTTGAAATAGATTTTTGGTGTGACTATTAATGAAGATAAAAAGTAGGTGAATCAATTGTAGGATTCATTGCCCACAACTAAGAGCACGTTTGGATTGCATATAGAAGAAAAAATGGGTTTGATAAATCATTAGGGTGGGTGACACGTTCTAGAAAATTAAAAAGACCTTACGGTTGACCCACCGACACCCCCATATTTCACTAATAACCCCATACAAATATTTGCTTTGCTTACTTCTTCCAGCATTTTTATCAAATATAAAACAGTTTGCCAATTACTTAAATAAATAATGCATGCATGCATGCATGGGGTTGCTCCATCCACAATATATATACTTCATTTTGAAATGAAATATATAGGTTTGGTCAATCATAACCTTCACTTTCATCATCATCTCTTCTGATATGGCCCCCAGTCTCAGCCTCAACGAGACCTCCTCAATTCACTCCCTCCGCCATTTGATCTTCTCTTCCTTCCCCCGGTCACTTACTCTCTCCTATCCCTTCGCAACATTCTGAAATCCATTGTTGTTGATCAATCCAACCTCGTCGGCTTGGTTGTCGATCCTTTTGGTACTGACGCCTTCGATGTAGCCAGAGAATTCAACATATTTCCTTGCCAAATAATTATTATGTATTTCTCAGATTATTCTTTGTATGTAATCCTCTTATGATTTATATATCTGTTTGGTAAGGAAATTTTTGACATCACAAATTGATTTTCTTCATTAAGAGTTTAAAGAGAAATATGTATATATATATACATACGTGGTATCATATTATATATATATCCATGACTTGGCAATAACTGTGTCTACCATACATTTGTTCTATTATTATTATTATTAAAGTTTTAATTTCATGTACAATATATATATATATCATTACTATGCTTGTCTCCATTAGATTTTACAGGCATGCATCCATACAAAAAAAAAAAAAAGTATTTATGTGCATGTTAAAAACATTTATTTAGTGGGTTTGAATTAACTTTGTAAGTAGTGAAAAGAATGTTTACAAATATTTAGAATTATTCAATTCAAATTGATCTTAAATTATTACAAACGGTCAAAAATACAAGAAAACAAAGAGATGTATTTGTAGTTAAATTGGAGTTTGGAAGGGGAGAAATTAAATGATTGTACGGAATGGAAGAAAATGAAATGTGGTTGGGAAATTGAGTTTGAGTTGACATGAAGATATGCCTAAGTTTGTGTGGCTGTGCTTCCAAAATTCTCCCATTTCCTATTCAACTTTTAATTCATACAAACACACTACCAATATTATGTTCTTCTTCCTTCTTTTTTCTTTCATATAAAAATAATCTTTCTTTACCAATAATTCAATTTACTTTATTCAATATTCTCCACTTATTTTCTTACGTTAATTTAAAATATTATACAATTAAATCACATCCATTCGAATAAAAAATATTTTCAAATGACAACAAAAAAAAAAAAAAAAAAAAATAAATAAATAAACATTCATACTTGCACTATTCCATTGTTCCATTCTACCATGTAATGAGCATAATAATAGTAGTAATAATTTTATTTTATTAATTGTTTTGAAATTTATTGGAAATAACACTTTTTTTTTTAGTTTTAGATTTAATTTTTATTTAGTTTCTTGTCATTATTATAATTTTATCTTTTAATTTAAAAGTTTACATTTTTAATTTCAATTTCTTAACTAAATATTGCTTTTTTTAGTTAGAATGTCGTTTAAACCAATTATTATGTAGTATTTTAAATCAATAAATCGAAACCATTCTCAAAATATAGATTACATAATATTTTTAAAATTTATGAACGGAAGGTTGTTTCCACATCCGAATTAGAATGTAATGTATGGTAATAAAAGATTTTTGTGTTGGATCGAGTGTTTTGAACAAATTTTAATGTTAAACAAATTTGTTCTATTCGAACGTACATTTAAGGTTTCTAATTTCATTTTAGCTTTCCTGACACGGTATAGTTTCATTTTAGTCCTCCGAACATCACATAAATGAAAACTAAATATTGAGTGGACAAAAAAGGCCAATCATTTTCCAATTTGTTGTATCCTCAATGTTATATAAATGGAAGTTCGTTCATAGTTAACAAGTGTCATTCTTCTTCCCCCCACAGCCGACAGAACCACCGGAGCACCACCGTCAATTGCCATGGAGGAACCAAAACAGAGAGAAGAACAACAAGAAGTTGAATCCCCAACGCCCCACGTTGTAATGATGCCAAGTCCCGGTATGGGTCATCTAATCCCACTCGTCGAATTCGCCAAACGCCTCGTCCTCCTCCACCGTTTCACCGTCACTTTCGTCATCCCTTCTGGCGGCCCTCCTTCCAAAGCCCAAATCTCTGTTCTCAGTTCCCTTCCCTCCGCCATCGACCACGTTTTCCTCCCGCCGCCCTCATTAAATGACCTTCCACCCCAAACCAAAGCCGAAACCATCATCGTCCTCTCCGTTACTCGCTCTCTTCCCTCTCTTCGTGATCAATTCAAATCCATGGTTACTCAACGCAACCTCGTCGCCTTCGTTGTCGACCAATTCGGCACCATCGCCTTCGATCTCGTCAGAGAATTCAACGTCCCGCCGTACGTTTACTTACCCTGTTCCGCTACCACTCTCTCGCTCATCCTCCACATGTCCGATCTAGACAAATCCGTTGTCGGCGACTATACAGACCTCACTGAGCCGATCAGACTTCCAGCATGCAGCCCAATTCCGGCGAAGGCATTGCCGGATCCGTTTCTTGACAGGAAAGATGATTCTTATAAGTATTTTCTCGAAAGCATGAGCAGGTTTGGGTTAGCAGAGGGGATTTTTGTCAACAGCTTCCCGGAATTGGAACCCAACCCCATTAATGCTCTGAAATCAGAAGAATCTTATCCCCCAATTCACCCAGTTGGTCCAATCGTGAAAATCGATTCGAGTGGGAGCGAAGAAGGGATTGAATGCTTGAATTGGCTTGATGAACAACCACACGGGTCTGTCCTGTTCGTGTCATTTGGAAGTGGGGGTACTCTGTCGAGTATTCAAAACAACGAATTAGCGATGGGATTGGAAATGAGTGGCCAAAAATTCATATGGGTTGTTAGAAGTCCACATGATAAAGAAGCAAACGCATCGTTTTTCAGCGTCCATAGCGAGAATGATCCGTTACAGTTCTTGCCGGAGGGGTTCGTCGAGAGAAACAGGGGAAGGGGATTAGTACTGCCGTCATGGGCTCCACAAGCTCAGATACTCAGCCATGGTTCCACCGGGGGGTTTCTGAGCCACTGCGGTTGGAATTCGACATTGGAGAGTTTGGTTAACGGAGTTCCTCTGATTGCTTGGCCGCTTTATGCAGAGCAGAAATTGAACTCCGTTATATTAACAGAGGAGATTAAGGTGGCATTGAAGCTGAAGATGAACGAGGAAAGTGGGATTATTGAGAAGGAAGAGATTGCGAAAGTGGTGAAGTCTCTGTTTGAAAGTGAAGAAGGGCAGAAAGTGAGGGAGAAGATGGAGGAATTGAGAGCTGCAGGGGAAAGGGCTGTTGGAGAAGGAGGATCTTCTTCAAGAACTCTCTTGGAAGTTGTTCAAAAATGGAGGAACAAAGTTTCAAGATAGAATTATTATTGTGTTTTGAGATTTGTAATTACTTTTTTTTTTTTTAAATTGTTATCCTTAAAATAAAATCATTACCTTTTAAGTTCATAATGTTGTAATGTACTTTGTCATGTTTGGGTTGTGATGTTTCTTTTAAATAAGTGAAGTGTATGAACTATCCAATAAATCAACGTTATGATTAATGGTTGATTATTACAACTTCCTATTTGAGAAGTATGATATTAATGGTGATTATTATAACCTAAAGGGTGGTTAGCTCTAGTGCCACCCTCAAGTGAAGAACTCATGCAACTTTTTCCCTCCAACGTTATTAGTCAACACATTAATTTTTTAGTTGCAAACAACAAAAAATGAAGACCTAATAACATCTCTAGGATCTACGAAAAAATTCCTAAAATAAGAACCATAAGAACCATGCTTAGTTAGTATGTGAGAAACACTGTTTCAATTGGGATATATAAAATAGAGTAAGATGTCAAATGTTCTGAAAAACCTTTCTAATCAATGGAGTCGGATCTGAATATCGATTAGTTGTTTTGGTAAAAAATTGATAGTAAAAAACTATTGTACATAGTCTAATACCCCTTTTGATGAGCAAAATGCATACTCTCACGTATTGCTAATGTCTCTACACACACAAAGGAGTGTGACAAAAATCAAAATAATCGTATGAAGGTAAAGAAATATTTGCAAAGACACATCTAAAAAAAAAAAAACCTAGTAATATTGTAACCTTTCTTTATAAGAATTGTCAACAAACAAAATCAATGAATTGGATATCCTAAATAGATCAGATCATAACAAAAGAAATCGTATGGAAAACATCATCGTAAAGAACCAAAGAAGAAACATCAAACTAATAAACGTGTAGACACTCATTGACTTTTATATTCACCCAAGAACAAGCAATTGAAACATATATTAAGGCTCAAATTAAACGAAAACATTTGATTAAATTAGTTAGATGAAGAGAAAGAGAGTGATGTTAGAACAAGTAGTGTGTGAGAGTGATAGTAAGGATATTGGGGGGTAGTTGGGAGAAGAATATAATATATAACATAACATGTGGTGTGTGTATATCAAACATATATCTTCTAATTGAGTGAAGCATAAATTTTGTAACACATCAATATCTATACTCCACATCCCTTTCTTAAATTGAAAGAGTCATATGCCCAAAACACAATTGTACACAAACTCTCCAATCACAATTTCACTTCTATGGATGTGATGTTTGTTTACAAGATCTTATGTGTGTGATGTGTCATCACATTCCATAATATATTTTCTTTACAAACATCTCTATTATTATTATTTTTGTCTTTCACAAGTTTCCACTTTATATTTTGAATTTTAAGCTTTAAAATAGAAAATATGTGATCATTCTAGAAAGTGCAATAAATATTACTTATCTATGTGATACAAATTTTAATTTTGTATTTAATATAGTACCCTAATATTTTTAATTTTGCATAGTATATATATTTATGATTTCTTTAGTTGGTCCAAATACCTATCCAACATAATAAATGAAGATTTGAAGTAGAGACAAAAATAAATGAAGATTTTTCTTTCTTTCTTTTACTCTTTTTTATTAACTCAACAATTGTTTAACATAAATTAAACATCATATCAATCTCTAAAAATGAAAATTATGTAAAAATTAAAAGATTTGCTATTATATGTAAAAAGATAAGATCTTTACTATACATTCTTTATTATTATTATTTTTTTTGTAATATATATCTATTATACAATCAAACTTTATAATTAGATTGTAATATTATCTTCTTTTTCAATAGTACTTAAAAAAATAAAAAGTAAGAAAAAAAAGTCACAAAAATATGAAAGAAAAATGTTTTGAGAGAAAGAAGATAATGGTAGAAGAAGAGAAAACAACAACCCAACCCATTATAATTGAATGGGCTCTCTCAAAAACCTTCACTCCAACAAATAAATAAATAAATAAGTAAAGAAACTTTACTCATAATCTAGAAATAATAAATTGACATCCTTTTTGTTCTTAAAAAAATGGAATTAAACACATTTATTTGATGGGATTGGCATTCAAATTTATGATATCTCTCTAAGATTAATTTTAGTTCATAAAGACAGTCCAAGGTTTGATGGTGACAATTTCCTAACCCTCATTGACAAACGACTCTATGTAAATTTTGTCAAGATAACAATTATATATGTTTGACCAAATGCATCAAATCTTACAATTATATCTACTCTTTTCTAAATATATATATATATAATTATTAATTTCAACTCTAACCTCAACTATCCTTCTTTAACGACACAACTCCTTATACTAAGTCGAAGTCATTACTAATTTTAAAAAAACAAATAAAGTTTATAAAGTTTGGATAAAATGAAACAAAACCTCAAAAATTTAAATTTAAAAGCCTAATTAAAGTAATTTGCGATTTGTGTAAAGGTAAAATCCTAACTTGGGCCCTATCTAATTTTAAAGAAATAAAAAAACAAATAAGGAATAACTAAAATGCAAACATTTAAGGTCTGAACTTGGATATAAAGTAGAAGCAAGAGATCCCTATGGCTCACCACGGTCACTTCTGATCGCTCGCCAGCTTGCCCATCCCTTTACCTCTGCCCGAAAAAAATGAAATGGAAAGAGTGAGTATAAAATACTCAGGGACCCACTACTAGTCCTGCTAGGTGCCTGTTAACTTCCTATTATAGTCCTGAAAATGGTACCCAAGAACTGGCACGTTCCCGAACACGTGCAACATGTGATCCCGTAGGAACAAAACCTGGTCTTCGGTGACCTAAAGGAACACCTAGGACAAATTGGTCTGTAGCGTACCCAGAGAAAACACTAAGACAATCGGGCTGCGAGGATCCCGTCGAATCACTCGAATCATGTCTATATCAATGCCAGACTGACGGTCCCGTCGAACTACGCAGTTCTAAATAAATGGTGATCCCGAAGGACATCCATGCAGGTACGACTCTAATAGGATAAGCTAACATGCACCATAACCATAACATACACGTAATATAGCATCATCACGTCATCATATCACATCCTATCATCATATCACACCACATCATCATGTCAAATCATATCATCATATCAAATCACATCATCATGTCATATCATATCATCATATCAAATCACATCATCATGTCATATCATATCCTCATTAATTGACATGTCGTTATGCAGTCTAGTCATCAATGTGCATAACTAAGAATGTATGCGATCTCTTAATTCCACTCGTAGGGGTAGTAGTAGAATCTCTTACCTGGAGATTTGCTCAACGAGTCCTAACCGCAAGATCACGCTTTCCTAGCAGCGAAGTTCTACTGGTTAGAACACAAATTTTTCATAACATAATCACCAATCGACCAAAAACTCCAGACATTCCATTGAAGTAACTTACCTTAGGTCGAGGTTGCGACGATTGAGCCCTTAACTGGAGAAGTCCCACGCTCCAAGATCAATTGGTCCTAGATGTTTCTTAAGAGAAATAATTTAATTTTAACCCCAAAATTAAATTAAAATTAAATTATTTGAGATCTAACAAATTTTAAATGTTTAGTTGGGTATTTCAAAACCCAATCAACTTACCAAACTAGGTGAAAAGGACCAAAGCAGGCTGGCGGCTCAAAGATAGGCAAAGCGGCTAGCGCGTGCGACTCGGCTACTGCGTAGGCGCTGGCGCGGCTCGCGATCGGCTCACGGAGAAGGGCGGGGGTCGGATTGGCTTCACGTGGTGAAGAAAACGCAGGCGCGCAGGTCGAGTTCCGGGTCGAAGGCGAGGGCGCAACTATTCGGGTTGGGTGCGCGTGTGCGACTCGGGTTGCGGAGGCGCTGGCGCGGTTGGGCTTTGCAGACTTCGACGGACGGCACTCGATGTGCGACGGCGTGGCTGAGCGAGCGGTTGGGCGACGCGGCTGAACTTGTAACGGCAGCTGACGAAAATGCTCGGGCGGACAACGGATCGACGCAAACGATGTGGCGGGGCTCCACGTGAAAGGCTTGGAGATGCAGGTGAGATCTGTGCGTGACGGCTGGAGCTCGGCGGTGTGGCGGGATGCGGTCGACGACGGTGGCGGCGTGGCGGTGGCTAGGGTTTCTTTCCCTTTTTTTTTCTTTTTCTTTCTTAAAGAAGGTGATGATGGTTTGCACAGGTCCCAATGGTCCTTTTTAAAGAGAAAATAATAATAATAATAATAGGCTTAATATTATTTTTCTTTTCTCTTTTCCTAATTTAGTCAATTGAATCCACTTAATCTTTCTTATTTAAGTCCAATAATCTCCAATATAAAAAAAAAATATCAAAATCACCCAATCACCTTAATCTTTTTCCCAAATAAATATCACCCTTAGATATTTTCTTGATGTCTAAAACTCAAATGTTCATAAATCACTTAATTCAAAACACCCAAAATTTCAATAACTACACTTAAGATAATAAATTAAATTCCAAATTGTTGGACGTTATACCTTCAAACATTATTAAACCAAAGTCTCACACCCCACAAGGAATGATAAATTGATATAAATTTAGTATTCATATCGGTCACTATTTTTCCTGTTGTCAATATCCACATGTGACTAAACAAAATCTCTTCCAAATTAAAAAAACAAAAGTATCGAAAAAAGTCCACAAAATCCAATAGTTGACAAGATGTTTATATTATCATGATGGTTTGGATTCTTTTTGTTTTTTTTTTTTTTTTGTTTCCTACAAACAAAATAGTTAGATTATTAGCATTAAATCTCTTTCTTAATTTGATCAACTTTGTTTAAGAATAAATGTAACTGTCGAATCATTTCTTTCTTTTTTTTTTTTTTTTTCTTGTAAGTCTCACTTCAAATGGTTTTAAGATTTTACACTTTAAACTTTAAAGTTGGAGTTGTTTTCAATGATGTCGATTAAAATTTAAAGTAATTATAAAAAGGAAATTTTGGGAAATCAAAGACATGTGACTAAAAAAGTAAAAACTAAATATGTATATATAGATATGGAAAATCTTGAAAGCAAATAGTATATATATAAACTAATAAATGTAATGTTGAAAAAACAATTTATTATGGTATATATAAAGAGGAAAGAGATTTTGGGATTTATCAACAAAATCACAAAGTGAATTGAAGATCAGAGGATAAGAATTTGAAGAGAAGGCAAAGAAAATTATTAATTAAATGGCAGTGTCGTCGTCGTCCGGTTGCTTGAGAGTGTGCGTTACAGGACGTGGCTCCGGCTACGTCGCTTCTTCCTTCATCAAAAAGCTTCTCCTAAACGGCCACATAGTTCATGCAACTCTTCGCAACTTAGGTAAATTAGTATTAGGCTATATCCAAATCCCCATATTTTAAGAGTTAAATTGTATGTTGCTTGTGACGTACGTAAATAACATAGTATTGGTAAATTTTTATGTTTAAAGATGATGAATCGAAAATAGGGATTTTGAAGAGGCTCCCAAATGCAACTACTAATTTGGTGTTGTTTAAAGCCGACATTTATGAACCTCATGAGTTTGAAGCTGCCATCCGAGGCTGTCACATCGTTTTTCATGTCGCTACTCCTTTACACCACACTCATGCAACTCAGGTTTGGGTTGATTTCTTTTTCTAATCGGAACTATTTTTGGGAGGTTTTGTCGCTAAATTTATGTTTAGTTGAAAGTTTTGTATGCGAGCTATTACTGAGAAAAACATAAACACCAAAGAAAATAAATTTTGAAAGAAAGAAGACAGATTTACAGAGTTTTTTTGTTTTTCTTTTTTTGAATGACAAAAGCTTACCATAGTTGTATTAAAACAAACCTCACAATCACAATTCATGAGAATTTTTTTAACTTGAAATGAATATACTGCAAAAAACACAGTACAGCGATGTGACAGAAGCATCGGTTGCGGCGGCAAAGATGATAGCGAAATTGTGTGTGGAATTGGGAACGGTTAGGCGGCTGATCTACACAGCCTCTCTCGTGTCGATGTCGCCGATGAAAGACGACGGCAGTGGTTTTAAGGACGTCCTTGACGAAAACTGTTGGACGCCTCTCAAGCTTTCCTATCCTTTTTCTAACTCAACTGTGGTGGTATCAACCCAACTTCATTTCTTACTGCTATTGTCTTTTAATCAAATTTATTTAACATTTATAAACTTTAACTTATAATTTAACTCATCAGGGATACGTAGATTCAAAAACAGCAACAGAGAAAGAGTTGCTCAAGTTTGGGGAGAGCGAGGAATCGATGAAATTGGAAGTGGTCACATTGGCGTGCGGCCTGATCGCCGGTGACACTCTCCATCCATCTCCAGCAGCAACCACCACTGTGACATTTTCTCAGTTCATCGACGAAAGTGAACCCTTCAAACTCCTAAGATTTCTTGAAGAGTTGGATGGTAAAGTCCCACTTGTACACATTGATGATGTTTGTGAAGCCCACATTTTCTGTATGGAACAAACTTCAATTCATGGCAGATTCTTGTGTGCAACTTCCTTCTTGTCATCTCCAGAAATTGCCAATTACTACCATCTTCACCATTCTCATTTGCAACAAAAACACGGGTAATATAATTATATCCGATAATCATTTACGGCGTTTATTAATTATTATTACTAATACACTAATCTCAATACGTGAACTATTATAAATTTTTGTGTTAATTTTCTGTAATGGTAGGAAATTGGATGAAGTGGCCAAAAGGAACATCAAAATGAACTCCAAGAAGTTGATTGAGAGAGGTTTCATATACAAGTATGATGGTGACATGATACTTGAAGATGTTTTCCATTGCTGCAAAAACCAATTTCTTGGTTAATTATTGTATTGGTGAAATTGGTAGGATGTGACTATTTCATAGTGATTATATATGTGTAGTAAACTCTTTTATATTTTCAATAACTATATTTGGATACATTCAACATGGAAAATCTACCAACATATATCACTCATCCATATCTGATATAATCGTCCTTGCTGATCACCAGTACCCTAAACTCAAATAATTTATCTTGTTCTCTAGCTAATAATTGGTAGGATGTGACTATTTCATAATGAATAGTACATTATATATTTGTAAGAATATAGTATATGAAGAACTGCAAAGTTCATTTTATTATTTTCTTGACAGTGAAAAGTTGTCGTGTCGCATTAGTGCAATCTTATCGAAAACATTATATATTTTTACTATGAAAAGGTGAGTCCTATAAACTCGTGTCTCGTGCTTTACTTTCGTTTTGGCCTTTTCTTTTTGGGCACCATCCTGTTGGACGAATTAGTAACTAAAACACCGTTTGTTTTTCTAAATATTTATACGATCAAATTTCAAATTTCATTACTCATCATCCAAGTTAGCGAGATCCAAATAACATGACAATTCATACTGTCCAACTCAAAAGGTAAGGATCGGATTGAAGTAAATATTTTTTATTTTTGTTGGATTGAGTTACCAAATCCATCCCGAATTATATATAAATTGATAAACACACATATATACACACGTTTTTCTTTGTTTAAAGGCGTACCTATTTTTTATGGATTGATTTGTAAATTTTTAATAATTTTTTGTTATGAGTTTTGTCTTTATGAACAATGAAAGAAGTAGTCTATCTATCTTATAAGGCACATCTCAACATATCCCAAATGTACTTCTTTGAATTACCCTATCTTAAACTAAATACTAGTTTGGACTTGTTGGCCTCTGATATCAAGGAATTTCAGGAAGGAGGAAATTTGATATGAAATTAAAGGGTGAAGAAAATTTGGTATTGATTTACTTGTATTTTCTCCATACACAGTAACAAATCCTTCCTTAGAAATAATACGACACCTTTTTGATGTCACTCCAGCTTGTTTAATAATGGCTGACTCAGGTGCTGTGTCAGCATAGTGTTCTCTAATCATAGAGTAGGTGATTGATTCATCCTCCATGGCTTCTTCCAATATATAAATAATTGGAGAGAGATTTTAAGAATGAATAAATTAAAGAGAAAAGTTGTAAGGTTCAAAAGCCGAACGAAGAAAGAAGAAAAATGTCAGGTTGCTACAGAGTGTGTGTTACCGGAGGGTCAGGGCTATGTAGCTGCTTCCCTCATTAAAAAACTTCTTCAAAACGGCCATATCGTCCATACAACTCTTCGAAACTTAGGTGATTTTTTAATTCAATCCCCCTAAATCTTTATTTTCTTAAAAAAAATCCTTTTGATTTGGTTTTTATTAACTGTATATATATATATATATACATATTTTTCTATTTAAAGATGATGAATCAAAGGTTGGGATTTTAAACAGCCTCCCAAATGCAACCACTAATTTGGTGTTGTTTGAAGCTGATATTTACAAACCCCATCAATTTGAAGCTGCCATTACAGGCACTCACTTTGTTTTCCATGTCGCTACCCCTTTACGTCTCACTCATGGATCTCAGGTTTCTTTCCTTTTTTTCTTTTGCTTTCTAATGATTTTTTTGCTTACTTCGTTATTTTATAAAATATTTATGTTAAAAAACAGTTTGGGAGCACCACTGAAGCATCAGTTACAGCGACGAAGATGATAGCCAAATTTTGCGTGGAATCAGGAACGGTGAGGCGGTTGATCTACACGGCCTCCATCGTGTCGATGTCGCCGATGAAAGACGATCACGGGAGGGGTTTGAAGGAGTTGTTGATGAAAGCTGTTGGACGCCTCTTAATCTTTCCTATCCTTTTTCTGACTCATATCTACTGGTACCTAAAAACAAACATTCCCTCTTACAATTTAATTATTACATCTTTTATGCTTAATTACTGTATTCAATTATCTTTTGTTCTATAATGCAGTTTTAGATCTACTTTTTAAGTGTTTTAAAAAAGGGTTTATAAAAAATTCATCCAAACACATCCATAGAGTTTTAAAACTAATATTTTTAACACATCCCTTTGAGTAGTGAAGTGATGTGATGCAGAGAGAGAGAGGAGGAGTTGGGCAGCAATAATTAGTACAAACTAATGGCTATAGATGAGAGGAGGGACCAAGGAAAAATCAATTATCTAAACCAAAAAGCTAGTAATTAACCTAAAATCTCAGGAACAAAAAAAAAAAAAAAAAAAAAAAAAAAAAGGAAATTATATATCAAAATTATAACTTTCCTTCAAATACCTAAACATACATGTGTATTTAGGTAAACAAAATTACTTCGAACAACCTTAAACATTTAAAAGTTAGAATATTTCAAAACAAAAGGTTATTTAACATTCAAAGACTAAAGTTGTCATTTAACGATGGTGTATACATGGAATCAAAGATGATAACAGAAAAAGATACAGGCCTCCTCAACTGATCTGGATTCCTCTAGGGAGAGCGAGGAATCGGAAAGGTTGGAAGTGGTTTCGTTGGTGTGCGGCGTCATCGCTGGGGAGTGTCTCCTCATCCTTCTCCAGCTTTGACCACCATGATCACATTCTCTCAGTGAACCCTTCAAACTCCTAAGATTTCTTGAAGAGGTGGATGGTAAAGTCCCACTGGTACACATTGATGATGTTTGTGAAGCCCATATTTTCTGTATGGAACAAACTTCAATTCATGGCAGATTCTTGTGTGCAACTTCTTTCTTGTCTTCTCCGGAAATTGCCGATTACTACCATCTTCACCATTCTCATTTGCAACAAAAACATGGGTAATATAATTATCCGATAATCATTTACGACGTTTATTAATTGTTATTACTAATACACACTAATCTCAGTACGTGAACTATTATAAATTTTGTGTTAATTTTCTATAATTGTAGGAAATTGGATGAAGTGGCCAAAAGGAACATCAAAATGAACTCCAAGAAGAAGTTGATTGAGAGAGGTTTCATATACAAGTATGATGGTGACATGATACTTGAAGATGTTTTCCATTGCTGCAAAAACCAATTTCTTGGTTAATTATTGTTGTAGTGAAATTGGTAGGACGCGACTCTTCTATAATAATTATATTATGTGGAGAAAACTCTTAGATTTTCAATAACTTTATTTGGATATATTCAAGATTGAAATTCTACCACATATATCGCTCATCCTCATCTGATATAATTGTCCTTGCTCACCGGTACCCTAAACCCAAATAATTTATCTTGTTTTCTAAAAATTAATTTTCACACAGAAACGGAAAATTTGTCCATTCGCAATAATGCAGTCTTATCAAAAATATTCTCAAAGTAAATTAAACTTTTTTCTTTTAACAAGCTACGGTTTGGATCAATAGGTATACCCGAAATAGGTATATCCAAACATCTCCACTAGATGGACACCTTTTTTACTTTTCCGTTGATGCCCAAGCCTCCATTTTTTATAGAAACAGTAACTTTTCTCCAGTTCATCAGATGTATGTTTTTATCACCATCAGAATTTCTCCATAAAAATTCCTCCAAGTTCTCTCAATATTATTATACACACATTTAGAAGCCTTGAACAACGAGAGCTGGTATGTAAGGAGACCGGAGAGTGTTGACTTTATGAGGATGACCTCGCCACCTTTTCATTGTAAGTGAAAATATTTCCGAGTATTAAGTTTCTGTTAATATTCTCCATGATTAGATCCCAAAACTTTGTAGAAGACGGCTTGTCATTTAAGGGAACACCTAGATAAGACAAAGGCATATGCAGTAAATTAATACCCAAGTGGAGGCAACAATGGCAGCCTTGTTATGATCAACATTGATAGAAGATAATGGACTCAATGTAAATTAAATTACCTAAGTCCATATCTAACAACTAACTTGAAGATAGTTGAGCTTACTATTTTAACGTTACTAAAGTCTTATAAATATTTTTGTTTATTTTACGATATCTGAAAATATTTTAAAACAAAATAAAAAAACAATTTAATAAAATAAGACTTGAGATAAAACAGGCCAAAGCTTTTTCCAATATATAAATAAGTGGAAAGAGATATATAAGAACGAACAAATTAAAGAAAAAAGTTGTAGGATAGAAAGAAGAAAGAAGAACAATGTCAGGTTGCTGTAGAGTGTGTGTTACTGGAGGGTCAGGCTATGTAGCTGCTTCCCTCATTAAAAAACTTCTTCAAAACGGCAATATCGTCCATACAACTCTTCGAAACTTAGGTAATTTCTAAATTCATCCCATTAAATTTTTATTTTTTTTGAAAAAATTTGTATTTCAATTTCATTTTGTTTCTATTAATTGTATTTTTTTTCTTTATTTAAAGATGATGAATCAAAGGTTGGGGTTTTAAAGAGCCTCCCAAATGCAACCAATAATTTGGTGTTGTTTGAAGCCGATATTTACAAACCCCATCAATTTGAAGCTGCCATTACAGGCACTAACTTTGTTTTCCATATCGCTACTCCTTTACACCACACTCATGGAACTCAGGTTTCTTTCCTTAGTTTTTTCTTCTTCTTTTTAATGATTTTTTTTTTTTTTTTTGGTTACTTCGTTATGTTATAAAATGTTTATGGTTAAAAACAGTTTGGGAGCACCACAGAAGCATCAGTTACAGCGACGAAGATGATAGCCAAATTTTGCGCGGAATCAGGAACGGTGAGGCGGTTGATCTACACGGCCTCTGTGGTGTCGATGTCGCCGATGAAGGACGACGGGAGTGGTTTCAAGGAGTTGTTTGATGAAAGCTGTTGGACGCCTCTTAATCTTTCCTATCCTTTCTCTGACTCATTTGTATTGGTACCTAAAAACAAACATTCCCTCTTACAATTTAACTACATCTTTTATGCTTCATTACTATATTCAGTTATCTGTTGTGCTATACATTTCTTTTCTTTGTTTTGGATTGATTTTTTCAATGGTTTTAAAAATATTCATAAAACAGTGCTTTTAAACACTTAGAAAATTGATCCAAACACACCCATTGAATTTTTAAATTAAAATTTTAACCCATACTTTTGAGCAGTGAAATGATATATATATACTATCCATAGAAAAAGATTAGGAGAGAGAGAGAGAAGTGGGCAACAATAATGAGTATAAAGATCAACTAATGATAGCTATGGATGGGATGAGGAAAAATAGGAGAGAAATAAATATTTCAAATATATTTCAAGGAGAAATCAATTACCTAAACCAGAAAAGCTAGTAATTAACCTAAAATCTCATGAACAAAAAATATATATCAGAATTATAACTTTCAAGACTAAAGTTGTAATTTAACGATGGTGTGCTTTTTAGGGATACATGGAATCAAAGACGATAACAGAAAAAGAGTTGCTTAAGTTTGGGGAGAGCGAGGAATCGGAAAGGTTGGAAGTGGTTTCGTTGGTGTGCGGCGTCATTGCTGGGGAGTCTCCTCATCTTTCTCTTGCTCTAAGCACGCTAAGCACCATGGCCGTATTATCTCAGTTCATTGACGATGGTAAACTCTTCAAATACTGTAGATTTCTTCAAGAATTGGATGGTAAAGTTCCACTCACACATATCAATGATGCTCGTGATGCCCTCATTTTCTGTATGGAACAAAGCTCAATCGATGGCAGATTCTTGTGTGCTAGTTCCTTCTTGTCTTCTTCAGATATTGCCAATTACTACCGTCTTCACCATCCTCAATTGAAACAAAAACACGGGTAATTTAACATAACTCCGTCTGATAATCATTTAGGTACCATTGTTTAGTAATTAATTACTACCCTTCTTCACCATCTCCATACATGTCCATACATTTGGTTTGACAACGAAGTTGATAACGATATTGATATATGTTAGTGTTGAATGAATAATTGGGTTTTGCAGGGTATCCGAGGAAGAAGTTCCCCACAGAAACATCAAAATGAACTCCAATAAGCTTATTGAGAGAGGTTTCACATATAAATATGATGGTGATATGATACTTGAGGATGCTTTCCGTTGCTGCAAAAACCAAAATTTTCTATATTAATTATTCCTATTTCTTCTTTATTCATATTTCTTCTTCTATCTCTCAAGAGATGTGTGAGATTTCTTGTATTATCCCAAACAGTTAAAACAAAAGACAAAAAACAAATAACAAATACCGACATAATGGGTAGGCCAAGGTGTACGTGGCGCAGTTTCATTTATTGTCCTTTCGAAATTGGTCATTGAAAGAAAACTCATCTTCACCGATACCAATACCGTCAATGAAACCAAATCTATTTTTACTAATGATAGATTTTGATAGAATCCATCAATCTTTGTGTCTGCAGTTCATAAAATTAAGTTTTGCTATATTTTATATAAATATTTTGTCTATTATTTTGAAAATATTCATCTCATTTATTATTAATCTTATTGGTATTTTGCTCTGCACCATAACAACAACAATAATTTATAAAAAAAAAAAAACCTATAAAAAAGTTTGACATGTGGCAAAAGAAAAAAATAGTCAGAAAGAGTTATGTTTCCAACTTTTATTTTTCTTTGTCACGTCTTGTAGTAGAATTTGAAATAAGGAGATTGCAAATAAATATCACATGACTTTATTATATTCATCTTTGTATTTTTCTTCGATATTATATAATAAAGTCTTTTTATAGTATAATTTTGTAGAATCGAGTGGAATATATAGGACAAAAGGTTTTTGTCAATTACTATTGAAATAAACTCGTTTTTTAACATATAGTATAAAGTTTTATAAGAAATCAATCTACCACCAACTGAATCGTGTGTAACTTTGAGTAAGATAAATGACCAATAATATATACATATATATATAGACACACACACATACATACAATTGCAAACCCTAAACGGTAGATAATATCAGTTGTGTTGTTTTGGATTAAAAATTCAAAAGTTTAAAGTTTAGAGAGACATGGTTAAAACCTAAGTTGAAGTAAGTTGTATAGTTTAACCTAATTTAAATGCACAGTTTCATTTTATATCCTCTATATAATTTTATAGATCCACTCAATGAATAAAAGATGTTACATTAAGAACAAAGATATGTTGATTAATTTGACATATCCCCAAATAATTACCCTCTAAGTTTGTCCCTCTTATTTATTTATTTATTCTTTTTGGACTTGTTTAATTATCTCAAGTGTGTTGAATAAAAGATAGAGATGTTGAATTTGTGAGTGGAGAGGGTGATTTTGTTGATCAATTTAAATACCCTAATTTTGGCTCTGACCTATATTGACCAACCCACCACATGGTGGTTTCCCAGTGAACTTCACAATTTTTTTGTCAAAATTCCTACACCAACATCTTTTTCCTTTTCCTTTTTTCTTAAAAAGTGTTGTAAAGTTCCTTTCAAAATCTAGTGGATTCTTTTTTCCACTTTGTTTCTAGAAAATTCATGTGTGTTTGTCTAGATGTTGTGGTTATAGTAATAAAGAGAGATGCAAAAACAATGCAAGAGGTTATATGTGATGAAGGTTTATTGTTATTTTTCCTCATATTTTGGATGTAATAGTAATAGTTGATATGCATTAACAAAGGATTTGGATATGTATCATTCCATTATTCTATTTATATATATATGAAATTGAGAAGACTAATGGAAAGAACATCTTTGTAATACCAAATAGGGTATATATAAGAATTTTTTCTTTGTTTTCATAGGACATATATTCAAATATTTGAATCCAATTCCTAAGTAATTTGGGCTATAAGCCCATACTATTCACATTGCATAGTAACACTTTTAAATAATCGTAAATATATATTCTATTGTGAATTCTACTAATAATAGATTTTGAAAGTTTATATCTAAATTTTTATATACTTAAGAATCATTTACATTGTATTATATCTCTTGATATTTTGGGTTTGGTTCTTATATATAGTTCTTCTATATCTAAGACTTATGATTTTTTATAATGTAAATAGAGAGTAAATATATAATTTAACATTTTTTAAATCTATATTTATATCACTAGAAAAAATATTATTCATTAGCTTAAAGATCATTACATTTCTTTAGACAAGAAAAAAATTCAATAACTACAATACTAGATGATCATTAAATAACAATAAAACTTTAAACTACACAGATTAATCCCCACAGACACTTCTCAAAATAATTCTTACACAATGGAAGAATATCTAAAGAAACAAAAACATCTCAAATCCTACGTGGAAAAAAGTTAATGATAATATAACCAGAAAAAAAAAAAATCAAGAGATGAAATCTAGAGAGTCAAAGGGGAAATTCTGGTCAAAATCAATATTGTCAAGCGAGAAATCCCACTCCCCAATGCAAATCGGCGAATTTGTCACTGAAGTTGTCGCCGAAATTATCTCTGTCACCGCCGATTGCTCCGACGACTGAACCCTCTGTAGTCCACCGTCGTAGCCGCTCCAATCCCAGGCCGTGTCCGAGGCCGGCGACGACACTGCTGCTGCAGTCAAGCCCTCGCCGGGAATAAAAGTCGGGTCCATTATCGGCTCGTAGGAAAATGAAAATGGTGGGAAAACTTGGTTGAAATCCTCCGTTTTGAGATTAAAATTGTTATCTCCGAAATCAAACCAAATTTCAGAATTGGGGTTTTGGTGAATTTGATTTGTTTCTTCGTAAATTTGATTTTGAGATGAAATGGAGGAAGTCGATCCCAAATTAGAGGATTGGTTACATGTGTGTCTTCCTCTGTATGTTACCTCGAAGATATTTGGATCATTGTCGGATTTTTGAACTTGTTTTGTCGCCAAACATCCTCGGACGTTTCTATGTGTGCATCGATAATAACATCTACAATCAAAAAAGAAAAGAAAATTTCAAAAGATTAGAGACTTTTTCAAATGAAAGCATTTAATTATCCAATTTTTGAACATATAATTTATTAATGCAACTTGTGTAGTTGATATGGTTAATTGATTTGTTTATTGTATAAAGAAAACACATGTGAAAAGAATAATTTAATGATGTCTTTTCTAAGCCAATTAAATTAATTAATTAATATGTGAATTTCATGTGCTCCACTTGCAACTTTAGATTTGTTGACTATTCTTCATCCCAATTGAATCAAGTCGTTGACTATTCTTCAAACATGTGGAATTAAATGGTTAATCAGTAACTAAATATTCTAATTAATTCATTATATTAAAAATTAAAAAGAATTGATGAGATGGAATCTCACCTTGGGAAATTAGCACCATGGATATCTTTTTGGCCATATTTTCTCCAACTATAACCATCATTGAGAGGGCCTTCAGGAGCAGTTCCATTGCAAACCTTGATTTCCTCGGTCCATCTAGGAAGCAATTTTCTGCCAAAAATTAATCCAATTAATTAAATATATAATCTCCAGATAATGTAATTATTAATTATGAATTTAATTGAAGAAGAAGAAGAAAAAAAAAAAGTTACCTCTTTTTCAACACATCTCTGCTTCTACTGATCTTCCTCTTTTTCTTAGCGGATGATTCATCCACTTCTTCTCCTTCTTCTTCTTGTTCTTCTTCTCCTTCTTCTTGTGCATCCAACAAAGCAATTTGGTGGGTTTTTGAATTAGAAGAATTGGAATTGAGAAGCAAAAGTGCTTTCTCGAAAGAAGATTGAATCATTTCAGTCAAGAAAAGGCAAGCTTGTTCGGGGGATGAAGAAGGATGAAAATGAGTTCTGAGTTGAAGGGCGAGTTCCTTCCCTTGAGTCAACTCGGAGATCAAACTGTTGTGTTCCATAAGTTCCATTGTTAACCAATCCCAAAGAAGAAATGGCAGCGACGGTGGTGGTGACAGTCCCGTAGTTGGGATGACCCAAAACCTCAAAAGATGGAAAAACAGTAATAATAATAATAATAATAAGATTTAGGTAGGATAATATGGTCATTCAAAAAAAGAGCAAAAGGGAGTGTTATATATGGATGAAACTAAAATGAATAATAATAAGAAACCAAATGAGGAAAAGGGGAAAAAAAAAAGGTTGAAGCTTTGAGAGAGAACTGGGAGTTGGGTTTGAAGAGAAAGATGGGAAGTGAGGAGTTATATTTAAAGGGGTCATAAAATTAAATTGAAAGAAGAAGACGTGTAAAAAGGGCTGCGGAAAATAAAAGTGTTTTTATTATTATTATTATTATTATTATTATTATTAAATTTAAAAAGGGAAACCGAGTAGGAAATGAATTGTAAAAGAAAAAGAAAAGAGAAAAAAGAAATGTTTTGGGGGTAAAATAGAGGAAATTGTTGACCAATTCAAAAGGGATCAAAATTTTGTACGTCTTATGGGTTTTTTTAATTATTATGATGATATGACGTGGAAGGGAAGGAAGAACGCGTAAAGAGAGTTTGAAACTTTGATATATATATATATATATATATGTATGTATGTATATCCTAATCTTATTTTATATTCGTTAAGAGAGAGAGAGAGAGAGAGAGAGAGAGAGAGAGAGAGAGTAGAGAGAGAGAGAGAGAGAGAGAGAGAGAGAGAGAGAGAGAGAGAGAGAGAGAGTAGAGAGTGAGAGTGAGGTCATGTAGTGAAGTAAGATTGGAACCCATTGATTACGTCCACACATCATGTGGACCTTTTCACATACACTCCACTCATTCATTCATTCATTCATTCATTCACACTCCAATTCAATTCGCATCTGACTTCTTCAAAAATCTTATCAATATTATATTGTGTATATAGTTTTTATGTATTCCTTACTATTTTAATTTTGGTTGGCCCCTTTAGTAATTATTTCTAATTAAATTCTATGTAAAAAGAATACAAAGTTTTTTACCCTTTTTTTTACAATATTGATTAAAAATAGACCATAACCCCCAAAAAAAGAAATTGAGAGGTGGGGAAGTGTTTAGAAATTTAAAACAAAAATTCAATCGGTTACCGTATAAAGTCTTAGATTAAAATTTAACATGTTTGAAAGTACAATGACAAAGGTCGTAAATATTCGCAAACACATAAATTAGTTAAATATGTTATTTGAAGAAAATGACCCAATTTTACGGCATAATAGATATGTATAGCATCGAATCAAGTGATCTTCACACCCACATTTGACTTTGAGGTGATCAACAATGATATGCAACACTTCAACGTCTCACTACTATACCAATGTTGTATTAGCAAAAACTACATAATCTACATATATATATATATATATATATATATATATATATATATATTATTTTTTACGTGGTCAAATACACTTTGCAACGTCTTTTTGACTTGACAATTCCAACGAAACGTTTAGGTTAATTTTCAAGTCCATGAGTTAATTAACCATGTGTTAGTATTATATGATTTAAATTTATAATACTAATCTTTAGTTTTAAGGTTTATTTAAGCAATAATTGAAAATCATTTTTCTTCTCTACTTCATGTGATACACTTTAGTATAAAGTCTTAGGCTAATTTTAAAATTCAAGTGAGGGAGTTTGAATTACTATAAATTTAATATTTTTTATAACAATCTAACATGTCAATTTGGGGGGGTTTGTAATGTGTATATATATAATATAACATATCATATATTGTATATAATTATAAACCGTGTGGGCTGACACTATTTATCATCTTCCTGTCTCCCATCTCCCAACATTACTAAATATATATATATATTATAATTGATGATATATTTCAATTCTCTTTTTTCGAAATTTACATATAATATCATACCAATTCTAGGGATTCTTTCTATATAACATTTTCAATATTTTCATTTTTCCCTTTTTAGATGTCCTTCTAACTTTGATTAATTACAACTTAAATGACAGCTATTAGTATAACTTCACACCCATAACTTGATTTTAAACTAAAATACTTCCATAATCTTCTTTTCTCAAAAGTTATTATATGGCCATATTTTTACACAAAAAGGGTCTTAGTTGGTTTCGAAAATTTTTGTGTGGATAAGTTTTAAACGGATAATTTTAGTGCCGGTTTGTTTTATGGTTTGATGCAAGACCTATATGGAATGAACATCAAAACTACAAAACGTTTGTTTTGCAACAATAATGTAAGACGTTCATATATATCTAAGATATTGTACAAGAATACCTATTGAAACATAGGCTTTTAATATTTCGATAGATTTTTACCCTTCCTTTTAATTTTTTTTTCTCACATATACCACTCTTTTTTTCTTTACATTATATAATTAAAACCATTATCATGGATTTAATCACACATAATGACCATATTTTTAAAAGGTTTCAAAATTAGGGCAAAAGTGTGTTTCACTAAAATGGGTCACTCAAATCCCAATCATATCTATATATATACACGTAAAAAGAACCCAAATGAGGAAAAGGGAAAAAGCTTCAAACTTATAGATGTAGATGGAAACTGTGTGGAATTTGGTTAGAATTGATGATAAAAATGAAGGAGAGAAGAATTAAAATGTAGCAATAATTGTGGAGAAATATAATATGTATATATATATATATATATGGTTTAGGGTTTAGAGATGGGATTGATGATGGTGTGGAATTTAGGGGAAGAAGAAGAAGAAAGAACGCGGAAACAGAGTTGAAAATTCAAGAATCCTTCTCTTTATTTATTAATTAACAAAAAAAAAAAAAAGAATAGTTAATAATAAAAGTAGAGAGAGTGACGTCATTATTTATGGTGACGTAAGATGGAAACCCTTTGGTTACGTCCATACATTATTTTAAAATTTATCTTCAATTAACAAGAAGATAAAGCAAAAGAAAAACAAAACACCAAAAAATATACATATATATACTAATTCATTTCAAACTCATACAATTGTAAAAAAGTTTCAACTCTAATGGAAATTTCTCTACAAGTTAATTTTATTTAATCAGGGAAGAGGGGTTAGAATATATATATATATGCTAATTAAGATTGATTTGAGGAGGAAATAAAGAAAATGACAGTAACATAGTAACATAGTAAGATGTCAATTTTGATCTTTTTGGATGTGTAATAATGTATTCTTAAACCCCTTCTAGCTTTGAATATTAACATATATATTTACAACTTAGAAAACAAATTAAGAGTCATTAGAGCTGAAAGGCTAAGTTAATTATTGTATTAATTAATGACCGTTTGCTTTTGGTTTGTTAGGTTATTATAGAAAAGGACACAAAAAGAGACGTATTAGGGATTAGGGCGATGATCAATGTTTGTGTTTACATATACATACATACATATATATATATATATATATATATATATATATATATATATATATATATATATATATATATATGTTGTTTGATTTCGATAATTAATATATATAATTCCAACTCAATTTTTTTGTGGACTATAATATGGTCAAGAGATTTGAATTCCATCTTCAATTTTTTCTACTTAAATTTTCTTTTCAAATTTGGACCAATGAATTAATCATCATTTAAAACTTTGACTATTTGACATTTAGGGTTTTGATTTTCTCCATCTTACCTTTTAATTACATGCCTTATATTGCAACTCTACAACAATTCCCCAATCCTTATAATTTATTTCACATTAATCTGATTAATTTTAATTTATTAAACTTTTTCCATCTAAACTCCTCATCCCTTTCGCCTCTTATTTTGAAAATATTTCATTTCATTTTATATTTATTACATAAAATTATCGTTGAGTTAAGTGTAGGAATGAAGGATTGAAATTAATTCGATCTCCATGGTAGAATGTAATGTGAATTATCGATATGGAAAGTTCATTTTCACTTCATAAGCTAAAGTTGAGAAGGATATACTTCCGAACTTCCACGAAAACTTCATAAACTAAACCAAAAGTATTATTATTTTAACTTTTTTTTTTCTTCTATTTGCTCTGATGTATTTATGGATTTTTTTTCAACATTAAACTCAAGGAAGAAGACTCCAACGTAACTCAAGTAGTTGTGCCCAATAACCTGACTCTCCAAGAAAAAGACACTCAATCTTTTTTATGAATGGTTCCAGTAGTTTTGAAAATTTCAAAGCTTGAAAAAGAAAATGATGGCCCAACTTGAAGTTAGACAGAAACCGTGTTTTTTCTACACTTACCACTTGAATAGGTTCAAAACTATCAATTCCTAGTGATTCATTCATACACCTGTTCCCTATTTTGGTTTGTTTTAGTGAAGGTGAAAGTGTATGAGTTTTTGGATTTTGATTAGGAAAATCCATTCTTCATTAGAAGAGATTGAGGTCAAAGTTGAGAGACACTCACCGAATAACACTACAATTTCATTGACTTGTGATGGGAAAAGCAAAGCAAAGCAAAGCAGCATACTTTTTGGTGAATACTATAATAAGAGCACTGACTCAGTCTGTCATCTACACCTTCTTTCAACACTAAAAAATATGGAGCTCAACCATAATTACTCACTAATATAGCCTCTGCAATTCCCAGCTAAATTATTATGGAATTACGGCTGCGATGGTGTAGGAGACGTCGGAGGCCTGAAATCTGGATACTGCAACCAGAAATAAAAACATGGAGATTTAGAGTTACTATATATATATATATATATATATATATATATATATCATGAATGTCATTGAAACACAACATGGCTTGAGGTATTGTCTAAGAAGCTCACATACTTTAGTTTGGCTAGAGTGTCCGTGTCGGAGACTTATTAGTGTAATAGATGTGTTGAAGACTAATTGTACAAAGTCAAAATAGGATCAATATTTGGTAGACGTGCATTAAACATTCTTACACATACTAAGTCAACATATAGATGACAAAAATAATAAAATTTGAGAGTGAAATGTATCAAACTAATTGTTTAAGCATAGAAATAAATAAACTCATTGACTTTGAGTTTCCCAGTTTAAAAATGGTATATATTCTTTTAGAAAAATGTATATTTTAATAAATGCGTTCTTGTTGTGTTTGTGTCCTAAATTTTTAAAAGTTGACTTGTTTTCATGTCGGTGTCATGTCATATTTGTGTCTTGTATTTGTATTTGTGGTTCTTAGAGTACTGCCAAGTGCTAGAGGTGGAACTATAAGGGGGTGTTTGACTAAGGAGTTCGTAGGCCCAAAACTTAAACATCAATTTTATGTCTTATTAACTCTATCCATTGTTAGCTCTAGAAATTCATAGCTTCATTCCTTGTTCTAAAGGCTCCCTAAATGTTGTCCTTTTTTTAAGCACTTCACGTAGATGGCTATATGAACCAAGCTGTTTCAGGCAGTTGACAAGTTTCTCCGCTTTTATGGGATGCAATCTACAACTAGAAGCTTGGGAAGAAAAAAGCAAAGAAAATAAAAACCAATGGATGTGAGAATTACAGAAGGATATGGAGAAAGCGGCCTTGAGATTTTGGGCAGTGATTCTGCCTTTACTTCTTGTTTAGCAACCGAATTTGTCTCGGGAGCAGGCTCCACAACAGCTTCTGCTTTCTGTACGGTGTCACTGGACGTTGCAACCTCCACAGCTGCCTCTGCTGGTGCAGGTAGCGCCTTCTCAGTGGCAGGTAAAGGTAATATAGCCTTTCCAATGTCCTGAAATTCATACATGGTTTGATTGGAAAACAGATGAGATCGTGAGATTGTAACTGTAGCAGCAATATTGAAATTTAGATGTATGTAGATTGAAGTAATGAACTTAAGAAACTTAAGTTTCAAGTACCTTCAACTCGTCGACAAGATCTTGTGGGGCCACCTTTGTATTAAAGAACTCATCAACTTCTTGTAATGTTTTCTTCCGATCCTATTTTCAATGGATATTGTGGTCAAGTATACCTCAGTAACCAATTCCAATGTCACATAACGAAATGGCAGTGAGGTTATAGGACAATGTATTATCGTCTGAAAAAAATCTGAATAAAAGAACAACGTCCCACAAGAGGTAGACAATATAAAGTAGATGATCTCAAAAAATGAATAGGCTACATAGCCATCACATTATAACATTCATCATGTGATGTGCAGTCTTGAATTATGTGTTCAATGAGTAATTTTAATGGTTAACAACCCTAGGATGCACCATCTTGGAAAATTTTGACTGCCAAATGACTAGTTCTTGTTTTTTTTTGTAAAGGATTGACATCCTCTTTCAAAGTCATATTAGTGGTGAAAACAGAATTAGGATACAAACATTCAATTCACCTCGGCATATAGAAGTTTCCTGCTCACAAACTGAATGATTGCAGCTGAACCCAGAAGTTGGAGAACTGTTTCCATCTGTCGAAAGAAGTAATCTATGGCTTATTATTATTGATTAACTTGTTGAAATTTCATAGGCAAAAGATATGGACCAACCTCAGTAAAAGCCAATAAACCTATTCCAGTAGCTGCTGCAGCAACAGCAGTAGCAACAGCAGGCAGACCTTCAGAATCCTCCTACACATAAATTTCAATCAAAAATTTGTTCATTTCATTCTTTTTATATCACTTTTGAGCAAGGAAGATGAAAATATTATCTAGATAGGGAATATATTTACTACAAAAATCATGTTTTTCATTGTAATCTAGACAATGCAATATGATATTATCAGAAAAGAATCATGGCTGCTTCTATGTGTATATACATTTCTCCACCTAAATGTGCTGTTTAGAGACATGAGAGATTCAAAATAATGGAATCTTATTGTTTCCTATAGATTTAAGCAATGTTATGCAAAGGAAAAAGGAGCAAGTAGATATATTGAAATAGAAATGCATACACCGAATGCACCAGCAATGGCATCTGTTAGACTGCCAAGACTCAAACTTGGCTTAGGTGTTAACCATGGTAGTCCACTATTCTGCACAAGACATAGATCCAAGTGAGAACCTCCTATAATATACTGAAAGATGTCCTTGAATGAAAACATGAAGACTAAGAAAAATGGTGATAACCGTCCATCCACGAGGTCCTTCTGCACCATCTTTAATAGCAAAAGCAGCTTTGAATCCATTCACAGTTACCAACTCTGCAACGAGTTCAGAGCTCCCATCATATCTGTCTTCCAACAAGATTTAGACAGATCATTTTCATACATTAACTTACAGAGTAACTATGATTCTAGACTACCACTTGGTTTCAATCATATATAAATCACAAAAGAAGCTTAGATTTAGTAAAAGTAGTTCATTGACATACTTCTTGTTTTCGCTAACCAAATGACATATTTCGCTATCTGTTTATTGATCCGTGTGAAATAAAAGAACGATTCTTATCTTCAAATTAGTGATATAGCTTGATGGAATCTATTAGACCTGTCATTGTTTTTTGAGTTAACACCCATCACAAGGCAATACATTATTGGCAGTTTAAATAGTAAACTCTAACAAATCACAGAACAAGGCTCTAAAATTTAAACTAAGTTAACAAATGCAAAGTCTTACTTGTCTAAAATGAACAATGTGGTATTTTGTGGCTCCTTGAACTTTAAACCAAGCTTCTTTAAGAAACCTGGCTTATCTTCACCTTTGTAAGCAATGGACACAGGTTTTTTACCCAAACCCTTAAGATCAGGAGCACCAACTTTCCTTATTTCAACTGGCGATCTAATATCAAGTAGCTGAGCATTAGAATCCTCACTCAATTTCGCATAAGCACTTTTAGCAGATTCAACACCCCATGGTTTAGATTTTCCTTGAAAAAGAGAGAAAATCAAAGGGAGAGCCAAAATAGAAACACCGCCAACAACAATTCCAGGATTCTCTGTTCCAAAATTTACAATCCCATCAAGAATCCCATTTAAATCTAAATCCCCAGATGAAGAAGTGGTCATAGATTGTTGGAGAGCCTCATCATAAGTAAGAGCTCCAGAAACCCCAGCATTGAATGCTGAAGATAACAAAAGTAAACTTCCTTGTAAGCTTCTTGATAAGCAAAACCCTTGTGGGACTGATAAATTTGTGTTTAAACTACCAAAATTTGGGAGCTTGAAGGAGGAAGAAGATGGGATTGGGGAGATTTTTTTGGGTTCTCTTTTTCTGTCGGAAAGAACAGCCAAGGGGCTTAAACTTGCTGCATTGAGGGCCTCCATGGCAACTTTCTGAAGCTCAGAAAATTGATTAAAGAGCTTCAACAACCATAACAAGTAAAGGGTTTAGGCCAAATTTGGCTGTTTTTTTTTTTTTTTTTTTTTTTGGTGGGGGATATGATTGAATGGAGGGGATGACAAGGCTTAGCTTGAGGGGTCTTAACAGAGTGCTGAGGTGGAATGGTTTGATGATCTGCAACCAATGAGAAGATGACATGTAGCAAGATGAATTTTGTGGTAAAGAGATGTGTTTGTGTGGCTGAGAATTAGAGTAGAAAGATGTGATTTTCTCTAATCCCATTGGAACTTATGTAGAAGTTTCAGTACAGTAGTACTACTACACCACGAACTTTCTCATAGAATGTTGTAGTACCGTATTCAAATTGAATGGTTAGTTTTTAGTAAGATGAAATTGAATAATGAATCAATCTAATGTGTTTAGAAGATTCAAGTGTTTGTTTGTTGTATCGGTATTTTTTCTTCCTCTGCTTTTTGAAACAGTCAAATTTCAAGAACAAAATGGAAAGTTTTGACTGGAATTCTAAGAACAGGTTTGAAGGTATTTACAAAACAAAGAAATTGAAGGGTGTTTCATTAGAGTATTTAAACTTTCCCTGTTTTTTCCCCTTATGTTTAAACTCTGTTTCAACCACTTAAAAATTGTAGCAGATTTATGTTCACAATCAGTATCGCGTTATCTGTTGAAACAAGTGGTAGCAGAAGAATAGTGGGAAATTGCCAAAAATAACTTAAAAAAGGAGGGTTAAATGACTTTTGGGATAGTTTTTGAAAATAAAGGGTTTTAGGACAATTTAGGTGTGAATGTACAAAAATGTCCTTCATTAAATTTCTCTTTCCCTTTCCTTTCTCTTCCACGTAAAAACTTTCAGCTTTGGCTTTCCCTTCTCTTTCGCGTACAGTTGTTTCTCTTTCCCTTCTCTTTCGCGTAGAACACCCAAGTAAAAAAAAAAAATCGTCTTTTGTTGGCTTTTGAAATTTCCCGCTCTATTCCTACACTCTACTCTTCGAAGATACTTCGATCGTTCATCACTTGCCGTTCATTGGTCCTCCATTGCATTTCGTTGCTTCTCCTTTTCGAACCATTAAATCAACTTTGAGTCTTTTCTCTTATTTCAGTGAGTTTTATCTCTAACCCATTTTTAATTTATTTGCTGTAAATGTTTGGTTTAGGTATTTGTTGTGAGTTTCATCCATCTGGTTTAGGCTTTTTTGGAATCGACTTATTTGCTGGAAATTAGTAAGTCTCTTAGACCTTCATGGTTTATCTCGCACGTATCTCGCACGTATCTCGCACACATCTCGCACATTCCAAACTTCCACTATTTATTTCGAAATGAAATTGGTACCCCTGCTAATCCATTTGGAGTGATTCTATTGATGTTTAGTAAGTCTCTTAGGCCCTCATGGTTTATCTCGCACGTATCTCGCACACATCTCGCACATTCCAAACTTTCACTATTTATTTCGAAATGAAATTGGTACCCCTGCTAATCCATTTGGAGTGATTCTATTGATGTTTAGTAAGTCTCTTAGGCCTTCATGGTTTATCTCGCATGTATCTCGAGCGTATCTCGCACACATCTCGCACATTCCAAACTTTCACTATTTATTTCAAAATGAAATTGGTACCCCTGTTAATCCATTTGGAGTGATTCTATTGATGTTTGTTAAGTCTCTTAGGCCCTCGTGGTTTATCTCACATGTATCTCGCACCTTCCAAACTTTCACTATTTATTTTAACTTTCACCATGCTGTTATGACATGTTTAGTCAGTCTCTTATGCAATTATTATTTCATTTGTTCCTTTTTGTTCAGGCTTCAATTATGACATCGACATCGACTGATGGACCCGCGTACAAGATTAATCCTTCTCATCCTTGGCCAGTTATCATTGTCGACTCCATTCCACTACAACGAAATAATAGTGATTGTGGCGTATTCACCATTAAGTATTTTGAGTACATAGCTGCTGGTTTTGATTTAGATACATTATGTCAAGAAAACATGTCCTACTTTAGAAAACAATTGGCATTTCGATTATGGACCAACACTCCTATGTATTGAACTTTGTTGCGAGATTTGTAGGAGTTGTATATCATGTATGTTGCAAAATATGTATCGATTCTTCTCTATAATGCACAAGTATAGATGCTATATAAATTAGAATAAACGTAATTTATGAATGGTCAATTGATGACATTCAAATATCATATTTGTTTGCAAAACTACTTGTAGGTAAACGATCGCTTAATATTTTCTTTGTTTATTAAGAAAATCGTTTAGACTTTACTAAACGATCGCTTAAAGATATATGCACGATCTTTTACATTAGTGTGATTACATATAAACGATCGCTTAATATATAAATTAAAGCAGTTGAGTAGCAAAGAATTAAAAAATATATAAATTAAAGAATTACAAACTAAACGAATAGTCGTGTGAAATATATAAACGATCGTTTAATACAATTAAACGATCGTTTAGTTATTTTAAACGATCGTTTAGTTATATTTAAACGATCGTGAAACCAGTTTGTATATTAAACAAATTAAAATCTGTGTCAATACGTTTGTGTTTTTTGTGTTCCTAAATGAATAAGCCAGCTGTTATTTTCGTCTTCTTCATCTATCTAGAAGCACATAAAGTAAGAATGTTTGGAGACATCATTAAGAAAACACATCCAGATAGATAAATAACAAATTGAAAGAAAAGGAACATTCATTAATTAGTGTAATAATTAGTACATTGGTAGAGAAATTTTTAAATTTGTATGCTGGACTTCTCGGTATATGAAATTGTATTAGTACACGTTAATCTGTTGTGACCTATTTCTTTACTTCAACTCTTTTGACTACTTTCGGAGGTAAAACAATCATATGTAGATAGTCTTCGCTTGTCTTCCAAGCTGACTGATTTACAATTAGGTAGACGGCCTCCGCATATGCTGCCAACAAACATTCATTGGTGTAATAATTAACACATAATCTATAAACATTTATATTGCGATCTCGTGCTGCAGCAATGACATGTGAGCATGGTAGTTGCTCAGCTTGAAACTCCTTGCAAGTGCACTCTTGCAAACTAAATCTTTTACTTCAGTTCATTTTTCACTACCCATTGAACTTTCTAAGAACCTAAACCAAACTTTGACTAAACTAATTTACAGCAAATAATTCCATTCCAAAATAGCCTAAACCAGACATTTACGGATGAAACTCGCAACAAATACCTAAACCAAATATTTACAGCAAATAAATTAAAAATGGGTTAGAGATGAAACTCACCGAAATAAGAGAAAACGCTCAAAGTTGATTGAATGGTTTGAAAAGAAGGAGCGACGAAATGCACTAGAGGATCGACGAACGACAAGAGACGAATGGTCGGAGTATCTTCAAACGACACTAGAGCAGAGCAAAGTATCGGAGCAGAGCGATTTTTTTTTTTTTTTTTTTTTTTTACTTCAGGTGTTCTACACAAAAGAGAATGGAAAAGGAAACAACTCTACGCGAAAGAGAAGGGAAAGCGAAAGTTGAAAGCTTTTACGTGGAAGAGAAGGGAAAGGGAAAGGGAAGGAGAAGGAGAAATTTAATGAAGGACATTTTTGTCCATTCACACATAAATTGTCCTAAAACTCTTTATTTTCAAAAACTATCCCAAAAGTCATTTAACCCTCCTTTTTTAAGCTATTTTTGGCAATTTCCCAAGAATAGTGGCGATGATGAAAACTATTAAACCTTTTTAGATTTAATAAATAAACGAAACTATAATAAGAGATTTCGAATCTTCATAGACCCATTTTTCAAAAGAAGAAAAAAGTCGGACTCAAATACATCAGATCTGAACAGAATTTATGAACTACAATTGTATCTCAAAATTTAAAATAGCAACAAAGATGTTGAAGTTTCAATTAGACAAGTTTATTAATATCGAACATTAAATGATAAAAGGACATTTCCAAACAAGATTAAAAGTTAAAAAAGCTATTAAATTTTTAAACACTCTTTTAAAGTTAAGGGAATTATTAGTCATTTAAATAGAAGTTATATTAGAAAATTTTGAGAGATTGAAGACTTATTTAAATATATTGAGGGCATACTTAAAAGTTCATTAATAAAAATTGTTATTTAACCAAATAATCATAATTGTGCCTACTAATACAGAATGTTAGCAAATAGAATTGAACTCTTACTTCTTAAAGAAAAGGGTTAAGAAAGAAAAAAACTCTATGATTTAAAATAAAAAAGACAATCTGGATTGATAATTATAATAGTTCCTTACAATTTATTCTAGAACATTGAAAACAAAACTACATCAAAACATGTGAATGATTTTCCCTCTTCTCTGGTGGGTGTTGAAGACTGGGGAACTCGTTCACGATCCTGTCTTTATAGCTACCACAATGGTTCACTACTTCAGATCTTTTAGCATATAGAGCCACCCATTTGAAGCACCATAAGCGTGGAAAAGTGAACAAAACTTCATGGTGGTTGGCACAAAGACAGGTAAAGAAACGCTGCAAATTTGAAAATTTTCATAGTAGATCAAAAAAGTAATCCAAACCTTGCCCGATTTCCCATATGGAGATACCGGTACCGAAGGATTGAGCTTCCTCAAGACGTATGAGGATTGATTTCAGTGATGGATAGAAAACTGCGTGCTTGTTTTGATTGTAATCGGCGTATAAGAAGAAATGTTCGGAACTGACACCCTCCCACTGCAACACAGGCTTGTACTTCTCCAACAACGACAGATAATCCCTTCCAGTGATAGCTCCACCTCCTGTTGATTGCACCAAAATAGAACTATTATTGTTAAGTTACCAATTGACCAGTAAGCTTAAATTGATAGATAAAAGTAAATTTAGTATCATGTCATCTAACAATTACTAAAAAGAGGGCATCTCTTGAAGCTGATTGTAATCGTCATAAGTTTGTAATTATCACTGCTAAAATTGATAGATAATAGTTTAAAGAAAATTATCAAATGTACAAACTTCAATTCTTAGGTGAAATTGAATAACATATATTTCTTTGTTATTACTATGTATGAATAAAATTAATTTGCACTATTATCAAAAAAGATATTTCGGATATTAAAGTACATAAATTTTCTATTCCGGAAGTCGTCAACTGATGAAGAAATTAACCTCTTGGTAAAAGAGAAATTGGATAAGATAAACCAGACTACATGACGTTAGTCTGTTACTCGCTAAAAAATTATACTATAGCGAAACCAGTTGAACTAAAAGATGCAGCTTATCCTACATGAATCCATAATTGTACCCAATGAAAGGATTGTATAAGATAGTATGGTTTCTACCTCCAGAAAAGCTGAAATCATTGCCGTAGAAGTTGATTCCAAGAAATATCTTGATAGCCTTGTGCTGAACAAGGCTAATGTCCTTGGTACCGAGCAATAGCCGTAATGTTGAACGAATCCAATTCACTGGAGCATTGGGGCCTGGATTATGAGCACCAGAGTAATCGTAGGTCATGAGTGAGAAACCATCCACAGCACCAGTCAGGCTCTCCATATCTTTTGGCCCAAATTCATGCTCTTCTAAGACCTCTGAATGCGGTGGGCCAATGACGTACACAAGTTGCAATGGTTGCTTAGATTTCGTACTCTCGAGCTCTGAATGCAGGGCATTTCCAAGCTGCTTTATAAATTGCAATGCCTGTAATAGGAATCAGAACAGATCCCTCAGTTATCCAACATTTGAACTGAAAAACGCATACAGACGGCCTCATCTCCAAGCAGACATCGTTGAAAGTAGTACAAAGAAAAGTCGACAAAACCAATGGTGGCCACTTTAACCACCTATATGATTAGAAAGCTCCCATGATATGCAACAAGAAAACCTAGGTAATCTGATTGTACTAACAAACTAATTCTAATCTTCTTTTTCTCTCTCCACCTCCTCCAATTTTGGCAAGCATAAAAAGAAAAAAGAAGAACAAAAACAAAAAAGAATATCACCATTCTCGCCATAGAAAAATCCAAACTAGCCTAATAAGAAATCCATTCTGGGTTCGGAAAACCTCAACTAGATAACAACAAAGCCATATTTCAAGGTGCATATCAGGAAAAATATTGATGACAGAAACTCATATCCAACGTCCCTAAACTAAATTAACTTTGTGTTGAAAGAACAGATAATAAAACCAGAAAAATGAAACGATACAAGTATGCCGAAACAAAAAATGCATTTACTAAACCAAACAGAACCAAGAAAAAAATATTGACAAATGTAAAACTATAGGTGATCTTTAGATGAAAACGTTTTTCATTTCTTATGTGACAAGTAGTATACAGCATCTTCAAAACAGGGAAGGAAACTAGTTACCAAATTCCTCATGTCTGGATCACGCAGTATTCCATACGCTACCCACCTTGACCAGGATTCTAACACGATACCATCATAACCCATTTCCCTGAACAAAGAAAACAAAGATTGTAACTAAACAAAAGATACACAATTTACACCGAACATATGGAACAAATTGAGTTGAGTTGCAATCTAAATTTGCAAAACAATCTTGACCCTGAATTTTGTAAGAGCATCTAAGAGTCTGACTCTAAACATGATATGTAAGAAATCCCAAATCACATACTAAAGTCAAGAAAACCATCCAGAGTATTCTTACTTGCATTCTGTTACGATTAGATTAATAGCTTTGTCCTTCAGCTTCTTCTTTCTAAGCAGATCCATAGGAGGTGCTTCAACAGCCACTCTGGGCAATATCTGCTTAAGAATTACTGAATGAATTAACCATCATCCATCGAAGCTCAAATAAAATGATTTAAAACTACCAGTTATGCATAAGAGGTACATTCAAAGGTGAGCATTGAACCAATGCTCCCTGAATGACCTGCAATTTGTCAGAAATTCACAGCCTTCCTAAGACTATTCCCATGTGTTCTTTGATTCAAAAGAATCCCAACAATTCTTTACAAAGTTCAAAATAAATCCAGGATTCATTAAAGGTTCTTCTAATGAATGTTTTATGCAATATGTTCAAACTAATATCACCATCTGCTTCCCTCAAAATAGCTCTGAAGCTTGCCCTTTGTTTAAAGAAAAAACCCTGTTATTTAAAAAATTGCAACGTTACACTTAATCTTTCAAAACTGCCCTTTAAGCAAAAAAATTGTCACAGAGAATAGGGTTGTTTTAGACAAGGGGCAAAGTCAACAAAGTCTAGGAATTTTTAATATATAGTAGCCTAAAAAATATGTTATCTTTCATTGTACCAGTGCATCTCCAGTCAGTCTTAGCTCTGAGATCCATTCTTCATCAGCATTGTGTCTTCCCTCCAACACTAAGTGGGAACCATGGCTGTCTCAGAGAGAAAGAAAGTAAGAAGGAGAAAGAAGAAGAAAGAGAAAGAAAATGTATAACATATCTCTTAGTAACATGGAAAAGGAGGAAATACAAAAAGAATGTGGAAAGTAAACTGCACGATTATAAATAGCAAAGAATGTCGCTTTCATGTGTTTCTTTCTCGTAATTACACTCAGTCAAAAACCACCAAGTGAAAAATGTAAGTAGAACTGTAGAAGTTGCTGAATGTGCTCCATTTATTGCTATTCACTGAAGGCGTGGCTTATAAATAATAGAAAGGTTTTAAAGGAAAAAGAGTAAAAAGAGTCTTTCAATCCAAATGTTTTAAATTATTCAAGTTTGTCATCCATCCTCTGGAAAGAAAAAAAACCCCACAAAAAAAAGAGGGCAAAAATGGGTATGATTTGTGTACCTCTTCAAATCATACCACACCGGTGATAAATGTGTAAACTTGGAGTTAAACTTTTTTGCCATATCATAGCCCCTGGAGTTCCTGCGCAATTTAACATGTAAACAGCGTTTAATTGTTAAGTTGAGAAACATACAGACCGCCACGAAGATCAGAAAATGCCCCAAAGTTCAAAGTTAGAACAAAGAAAAGAAAGAAAAAGATATGAGAGAGAGAGAAAAAGTGCATTGACAAGACAACAACATATAAAAAAATAATTTTAAATGCAGAGAGCTTCATGCAACTGCAATGGAAGTGAAATTCTTTTACTGGGAACCCCCAAACTAGCAATAAACTCAGCCCCTGTTATCAAATACACTTCCCTAAACCCAAAATTACAAAAAGATTAAAAGTGGCACAAGTGAGTTTCTAAGCGAATACCATGGAGTAATATAAGCAAGTACAGGATAATCATAATTGCGAGAGATATTTCCTGCGACATTTGAGTGCTCCTGCATCAAAAAGAAGACCCTAAGCAACAGAATTACCTACTTGAAGATACAAATTTAATGAACAACCCTATCCTCTTTCAGATTACTCGCTACATTGAAGATATAATGAGACTGCCCGGAGCCCAGAGAGTTAACAAAATTCATAAACCCTAGTGACCAAATCAGTTTCTAGTACTTCCGAAGTGGGTGAAAAAATAAAAAAGACGGATTAGCATTCAGAAACTCGAATTATACGTACAGATAGGATTTCTTGATAACTGATATCAGTCTTGACGAGCCCCCTTTCAAATACAGATGCGCCGGAAAATTCTCCAGCTGAAGTGTACTTGAGATAGACGAGAGCGGAAATGGCGGGAGAAATGATAAAGAAGAGAACGAAAATAGTAATGAGCCTCCGGTCGGAAGAGGAATCAGGAACGATGTTTTGCTGATCGGAAGAGACGACTTGGTTTTTCCGACGATTTGAGACGGCTTGGCGATCCCGCTTCTTGGCCATGGCGGCGCGTCGGTCACGACGAGCTTCTATGGCCTGGCAGTTTTGTTGACCGGGTGAACCCGTTAAAATAATATTAATAATTAATTAATAATTATAATGAATAATATATTATTATTAATAAATAATAAATAAATCATATTATTATTATTATTATTATTAAATGCCAAAGTCCAAATACATAATTAAAATTTAACTATCCAAAAGTTTTACGTTTATTTTATATAATTTTTAAATAATATTATAAATTATTAGATATTTAAATCTCCCAAGTATTTTTAAATTGGAGAAAGTAAATACTTTTTAAATAACATTAGTGTGAATTTAGTGATTAATAATAATCATAGCAATAAGACATGATAGACCATCGCTTAGTTGTTAGATTCGACAATCTTTACTTGATTTTCATTGGAAGTTAGTCAAACGTTCAGCTCACATGCTATGTTATTAATTTTTGGAAACTATTATTTTACTGTTTCAAATAAAACTCAAAACTTAACATATATCAAAAGTAAAATTATGAAATAAAATATCAACATTAGTTAAGACCAAATCCAAAAGTAGGTATAAAAAGATTTTTATTTTGTGATATTGGATTGGACCAATAAACAATCTATTTCAGGTTTCGATACACAAAAACGTGTCTTGGTAATGTAATGCCTTACTTAATTACTTTATAATTTAAAATCTTTTCCTTTTTACGAAGAAGAAAAAATTATCACTTGAACAACTTTTTTAAATTGTTCTTAGAATTCGTGACCAATGAGATTATCAAATACACCTATATTTAATTTTTTTCATGACAATCTTACACTTTAAGTTCGTTTTTCCTGATTCTAAACTTGTTTTTTCATTTTTTGAGTGTCTATTAACTACTGAAACTTTTTCACGTGTCTAGTGAATATTTAGTCAATTCAATGTGTCTAAAAATTAATTTATTTTTTAGATATAAATTTGGTATTTGGGAGCTTGAGTTGAGGTATAGAGTTAATTTGGAGTTAGAAAGCTTACGTTCATGGTACAAATTATGAGATAAATTTATCAAAAAATTTCGAAAAATAAAAGAGGAGGGAAAATGAATGCATCGACACATGTGAAGTCATGAACATCATCAAAGGAGTTGAGTATACACCTATTCATAAAGGAGATCGTGTTTAAAAGGCTTATACGCAAAATATGTAAATTTGAAATTTAACCTAAATATATTTAAACTAAATTACTAATTTATTTTTAGAACTTAAGAAGAAGTGTGCTTAAAAATTTATTAGATATATCATATACATATATGTCTAAAAGAGCAATAAACTAGCAACTTTGTGACTAGTCTATAGATCAATTTTAAAACAAGTGTTATTAGACAAAATTTGAAAGTTAGAAGAAGCCATTGACAAAATAATTAAACAAAAACTAAATAGTCCATTGACTAAACTTGTTCTCAGACATGCAATATAAATTAAACAGTATATATAAATTCATATATCATCTAACTTTTTGGTTATCCAAACTTTCCAGCTGGGCTTATACAAACTCTATCCAAAAGATCAGAAACTATGGCCTCTTATTTACTTTTCACTTTTGGTTCAAATAAAGATGTATTTTGAAATGTTCCCATGGAATTAACTATGACTACATATCCAGTTTTTCTTTTTCCATCAACATACCTAATAATTGTTGTACATAGAGGCAGAAATTGATTCATATTCCCAGTCCAAAGCAAGATAAGACACAAGTCCCTGAAGTTTGACCATTGCATACTTTTTCAAGCAGCTGATTCCAAATAATATAGTAATCAAAATTGGGTAGTAAAGAAAGAAAGCAAGGGAAGAGAAAAAAAAAAAAGAAAAAAAAGAAAAAGAAAAGAAGAATCTGGCTTCAAAATGATCCAGTCATAAGTTCATAACATAACAAAACAAAAGTAAGAGAACAAATTCTCAGGAAAATTTTAGTCAAGAGTGTCAAGACTGACATGTATGAAGCCAGATACATATACTAACTTATTTCAGGACTAAGTATGTACAAAACATACATAGCAGTACTGCCTTTAGCTACAATGCATAGGCCCTAAATTTCTGCTACCATGCTGCACAAACTGAAGTTAATTTAACATAAAATGAGAATCTTCCAAATTTCATCCATGGAAAGCTAGCTAGCGTAAAGGAGAGGAGGAGACTCATCCTCGTTGCCCTTTCGGAAAAGAAAGAAACTGAGTAACACGAAAGATTAAAAAAAAAAGAAAAAAAAAAAGAAAGAAAGCATGTAAAAAACCAACCAAATGCATCTCCATGTGATGGAAAATCAACCGCCAGACTTACACCCAAAACTTCAGAGAATGTGATAGGATAGCTCTGAACAATCTTTACATGGCATAGCACAAGTGGGAGCTAAATAAAATGGCCTCTGGGTCTACCATGAAACTATTCACATCATCAATGTTCAGTTGCTTTCCTCCCAACCAACTATTTCTCGAGCGGTTCAGTTTGCCCCTGCACAGCCATTCTCTCCGATACGTCGGCCAAAGATTTAAGATTGCATCTGATTAACGCCTTAACAAAATAACACGTCTCGTCTTTTGTGTTCCCATTAGGCACATCGACCACGAAAGACTCAATCACAAGTGTCCCAGGTCTTCCATCAATAACCTTCGGATGGACGGTCATGATGGAAGAGTAGTTCTGCATAATTTAAGCAGAAATGTTTAGAAACTTATGGAGATCATCTTTAAACAGAAGAATACTTTTCATCATCAGAAAGGCTAAATTTATCATACTTTGAGCCGGTGATCTCCACCCACGATTCTGATTCCGAGAATATGTTCTTCATCATCAAGAAGCTCCAATCTCTCAGTACTAGTGGTAGCAGGAAGACCAGATTTCACATTCACTTCCCTCACACTTCCAATGCCCAGGTCTCCTTTCACCACACAACGACTAACAAAAGGCTTATACTTCTGGGGCTGATCAAATCTCCTCACCAGTGACCAAACCTAATATAATGCAAAAACACAATTGAAAATCATTAGACAAATTCCACAAAAACCCTCAAAACTTCGACAGCAAGAAATTAAGATCAAAATCAAGAACTCAGATTATATATCCTTCTCACAAGAACCAAAGAAAATTTATCAAAGAGACACATCTTTATTCTCCTCACACCTTAGAAACAAGAAAAGCAAAAGCAAAAGCAAAATCTCACTCTAACTCTCACAGCCTAAAGGCCACATCTCAATTATATTAGGATATGGAATCGCATATACAAGAAAGATATATCCAAACAAAATTAGGCTTTATTTGGCAAGGAAAAACGTTCCAGAAATAACCAGAAAACAAAATTAAAAAAAGAACCAAGTAAATAAAATCCGCATCTCATTAAACCATAATAATTGACATCGAGTTATAAAAAGTCAATAACGATCCGGAGAAGGGAAGGACACAAAAAAAAAACGCTACAGAAATCCGCACCAAATTAAGACAGAAAGAGAAAAAGTAAGGAAACAAGAAACTAAAACAGGCAAGTAAAGGAACAATTGAAGTGAAACGAGAATCCATTAGAAAGTAATCAAAAAAAAAAAAAAAAAAAAAAAAGAACTGGATGGATGGATCCAGATGAGACATGGGAAAAAAGGCAGAGGAGTGGGAGGGCGATGAGAAATGAAAGAAGGAAAAGAAGAGAAAGAAAAGAAAGAAAGGAAAGAACAGTGGGATCGGAGAAGAGGACTCACAAGAGGAACGGGAGCTCTAACGTTCTTGAAAACGGCAGAGGTACACTGATTGTGGTTGGGGTGATGACGGTGATGCCTGCGTATGTACTGAGCCTCCATAACTCCACATGCATCGTCGTCGTTCATGATTGGATAGAATAGAATTCAGGCGAGGATGCGGCGAGAAAGAGTTGAGAGAGAGAGAGAGAGAGAGAGGAAAGGGAGGGGAGGGGAGGGGTGGGTGGGGTTTGAGGTTTTGCGAAAGAAGGTGATAATGGAAGAGAGCTTGAATCTCAACCTCCTTTGGTTTTTTGCAAAGGCACAGTGCCCCACGTCTTTAGCTCTATTTCCGCAGGCTCTTTTTTTTTCCTCTTCTAATTTTTATAAATAATAATAAATAGCACTCACACTCATTCACCGACAAATTTATTATTCTTTTTTTTATATATATAATATTATTATTATTATTATTTTTGCTTTGCAAGTTGCAAAGGACCACTCCACAATTCGCCAATTACATTACAACCTTTTCTTTTTCTTTTATTTCCTCTTCTATTCAACGGAACAAGACAAACACACACACACACACACACACTAAATAATAACCAATTACATTACCATTTTTTTTACAAACTCTCTCCCTCTCTCCATATTTAATTAATTAATCTTTTTTAATACACTAATGACCCAATTAATACCATTCCATCAACGATAGAAACTAATATATCTTTATCATTTAGATCTATTATGGATATCTATATCCATTTCTTTTCTATTTTTCAATTTTAAAAATTGAATATATTTTATATTCTTTTTTAAAATATTATTATTATTATTATATATATATATATGTAAATTAGATCGAAATCCCACCTCGATTAAATAAGGAATTCATTTTTTTTAATAAATAAATAATTAGTAAGTGTGACTAACTTTTGGCATCTTTGTAGGAACCATTAATTGATTATATACATTAATTAAAGCTGGAGAGTACAATCTTGATTCTAGAAGTCTTTTTTTTTTTTTTTTCTCTCTAAATTGGGGTTTGTTTAAATCTTTAACTTTTCTACCAATCTATCATCAAATTTGTTGACAAATATATATATATATATATTATAATCGAACAAAACGTTAAATATTTAAAATAAATTGAGGTTATTTTCGAAGATCAGATGAGATTAAATTTGAAAAGAAAAGAAAAGAAAAAAAAAGAGGTTTAAATTATTTAATAAGATAGATAGATTAAAAGAAAGTTGTAATAATTAATTTATGGAATTGGTGCTGTCGCCACCACCAAATTTCTCTTTAGTGGATTCACATGCATTTCATCGTGCAAAGGTACAACTCATGCTAACACTGCTCTTTTATATTTATATATAAACAAAATCCCAACATTACCCCTCCCCCCCTTCCTAAGATTCTTCAATATTTATTCAATTACAAAATGTCCAAGTTGCCCTACCTTTATTTTTATTTATTTATTTTTCCTTAAAAAAAAAGGTTATATTTTATAGATACAAGACATCGAAATACCTTAATTAGTTTAATCGGGGTTGGAATAAACAATTGTGTTATACGTTCTAATTCTAATACCGTTGCAAAAGTTTATGTTATACATTCGTTAAATTCTAAGACATACATATAATAGGAAAGTTTCAATTCATATTTCGTGTTTTTTTAAGTAATTCAATGATTAGTTTTTGTGATGCAATCAAATTTCTTTTTTATAAACTATATTTTACTAAAGTTAACGAGGTTATAAAGATTTTGATATGATTATTTATTTATTTATTTTGATAAATCCAGGGAAAGAAATTTAATGAAAAATTGAATAGAGGGTAATTTGTAATACATGTTTGGATTTATGGTTCAATTCAATAAAACTAAAAGTTTAGAATCTAATTTGATACAATTTATGTTACGTTTGGAGTTATATTCGTAGAGTGAAAAAATAAACTGTGGAATAATTTAACTCAAAATATGATTGTTATTAATTTATCTAAAAGCACTTTGTAAATTGCTCTTTACATTCGAGATCATGTTGATCAAACCCAACTTTTGAATTTAACATCCACAAAATTAACTTCCAACTAATATACGAGCTTGTTTTAGTATTATCGATAGTATAAAATTAAAATATATATTACATTCAAAAGAAGCTCCAACTTTTAATAAACCATTAATTAATTCATCAAATGTGAGCTTAAAACAATCTTAATTACCTATAGCTATATAGTAAATACTATTTAAAAGACTCCAATTAGTTATAGTTATAGTTTTTACTATTTAACATTTATCATTATTTTATTTTTAAACTAAAATGCTATATACCATAAACACATATTATTATAAAATCCAAATTAAAATAATCTACGATCCAAAGACAAGTTATTATGATTCAACTCTAATAACTCACTTCTTTAACCTAAACATTTCATTTGGATCAAAGTTTTATGTTTGAGTACTTGAGAAGTACAAAATTGGGCCCGTTAAAAAATAGAATAAAATAAATAAAGTAATCTTTTATATATATATATATATATATATATATATATATATATATATATATATATATATATATATATATATATTAAAAAGAGTTTTTATATTTTCTTGATACAGAAGGAAAAGAAGAAGAGAAAAAAAAAAGAATAATAATGTCAAATGTCAACGTGCATGCCACTCCTCCCACGTTACTTCCAATGTAATACTTAAAACCACTTTACAAAATTTTATTATTTTTTCTTCTTTTACGACTCAATATAAATTAATAAATTCTTCCACTTTTAATTCCCACTTAATTATTGTTGCTTCATAATTAAAATCATCCATATTTTTTTTATTTTTTAGACACCGTTGAAATTAATTTATATATATATATAAAGTAATTTTCAATAATCTTCCTAACCCACTTGATTTGAATTAATCTCAATTCATATTAAACTAAAGATGGAGATTGGAGATGGAGATGGAAAGGAGTCAACTATATGTACGATGCTTATCAATTTAAGATATACATTAATGCAAAATTACACATTCCATAATCTTTTATGAATATTTACCAATACAAATAGATTAAAATTACAAGCATGTCACGTTGCTTTGATATCGTGTCTCACGCCATGCCATATTTTATATATAATCTACCTTTACTTCGGATTAATTTTAGCCCATGCATGTTTTTACATACCCTAAGACCACCATATCAAAGTTGTATCTCATAATTTATATATACATTTTTTTAATTGTTTAGTAAACTCCAATTCCAATCTTATATATAGATCATAACTTTACAAATATTCAATTGATGCGTAATACGTCCTCTAGTTTTATTATTTAATAATCAATAATGTTATAGGGACCTATTAGTTAGAGACAATACTTAGGCATTTTTTTTTTTTTTTAAGTTCATAGACTTTTAGACACAAACTAAAAAAATTCATAAATTCAATAACTTAATATTTAACCAATAGTTACTAATATACTATTTTGTTGTTTGATTTTATTTAAAAGAATTGTTCTCCATTCACTTTTTTTTACCATAAATTTTTAAAAATATATTCGAACATGATATCTCTTTGTATGAAAACACTTTTGGTTAAAGTAAAAATAGAGAAATTTATTGATGGTTCATGAAGAATATATAACTGAATAAAATATAGAAACATCATTAAACCCAACCTCAAAGTATATGACAAAACCACTACTACAAAAACTGACTCTCTTGACGGTTTTAAACTGTCAAGAATGAGTATTCTTGACGTTTTCAAAACCGTCGTTGAATCCAGTGTCAAGAAAGGTCATTTTCTTGACGGTTGTAAAAAGTGTCAAGAATTGATATCGTTGACACTTTTTAACCGTCAAGTATTCAATTTTTCATGACAGTTGAGAGCCGTCAAGAGGATACGTTTTTATGACTGTTTTAAACCGTCAAGAATGAGATGATGAAGCCCGAAAACCGTCAAGAATACGATTATTCATGACATTTCAAAACCGTCAAGAGTGCATTTTTCATGACATTTTAAAACCGTCAAGTATTCAATTTTCATGACATTTACAAACCGTCAAGAGTTCATTTTTCATGACATTTAATAACCGTCAAGAGTACTCTTTGCCATGACATTTGGAAACCGTCAAGAGTGCTTTTAAATGACATTTTAGAACCGTCAAGAATTTTGTTATTTATGACATTTGCAAACCATCAAGAAATGTATTGTTAATGACATTTGAAAACCGTCAAGCAACTTTTCATTTTTTTAATCGTAATTTATTTTATATTATTCTTCCTGTATTATGCTCCCATTGGTCCAAAAATTCAACTACATATAAACGACAAATATACATCAAATATAGTTTGAAAACTCAAACATAAATATGCACTAGAACAATTCCAAAACTTTAACATATATTAACATTTTACCATATATGTATCAACATTTCGAAAACTTTACATATTTGTTCGATATTGTCATATACAAAACATTACTTCTATCAACCGAACTCAATGACCTTGAATGAAACTTGGCTTCAAATAAACTTGCATTCTGCATCCTCTACTACCTCCAATTCATGAGCTAAAATAAGTACCACCAATAGCAGAGCTAATCTACAAGAAGTAGAAAACATCACAACAACAAATATAGGATTAATGATCGGCTATGTTGATGATAACAATGTAAAGGGGAGGTGGAAATAGGTTTAGATCAGATTGTCAATACCAAATATTTACAAACTCCTTGTAACTAATTGTTTCAAATTCACCTATACTCTGAGCCATCAGCAGAAACACTCATTTTGAACTTTTTGATTTCAATTCAAGAGGAGTGATCAGTTTGATCCTCACTTATTCTATTCATTGTCATGAAAATATTCGATTTGAACCATCAAGTTTTAAAAAAAACAACAGTAGAACATTTAAAAGAAAGACACCCCAAAGCCATCACAGAGTGAAAAGTACAAAAACAAAGAAAGATTAATCCATTGGCATTGCAAACCTGGTAAGATGAAGTAACCCAAATATCTGCTCCAGCCTCCAATATTTGATGTTCCAATCCTATAAACAGGAATCTGAGTTAGTTAAAAAAATAAAAGTAGAAGTCAAGGTGCAAAAAAATTTCAATTAGATCTCATAATCAAACTACAGACAAATTATTTATTCCATTTATGACCACATAGCAGTTTGATACAAATCACAATCATGCCCCTTAAATCACTATCACCAAGCCTCTGATCATATATGTAACAGTGCTAAAGTTTTCCATAAATATGCAGTATCATAAAACTAAGTCTTACCATCCAATAGTGTTGTTAACATTGAGTTCTCTCAAGCATCTCATTATTTCAAGCTGGTAATTAGCACAATTGAATTCAATCTCCTCATCCTCCTCTCGAGCCTAATAGATTCATGTTAATAAATTAAAAATAAATTCAAGCTAGGAAAAAAAATAAGTACGAACATAAGTATGACCAAACGTGGAAATTTCTCAACGTAACCACTAAAAGAACAACAAACATTCAACAAACAACAAAAATGATTAAGTTAAAATGAATTAGCCTCTATGCTTCCAGATCCCTCTAATGACCATAAAATGTTTTCCACTCCTTCCCGCAAATGCACTGTATTGTTTCTATCTATCAAAGCCATCCAACTAATTAACTCAGTCAAAAAGAGCCCCTTCTAAGGCCTAGCTACATTCCAAACTTCACTATCATTATCTTAACAATCATAACTATAGGCCTCTTTTTTGCAATCTATCATTATGTCTATCTATCAAAACCATCCACTTAGCCTTGAGCTTAGCAACCAACATATTCCAAAAAGCTTTTCTTTGGTGATTCCAACCTAAAGAAAAACCAAGGTAACTAATCAGAAATGCTCCTATTTTACATTGAAACTCCTCTGCCCATTCTTCAACTCCCTCCTTACTCATATTGAAACCAATAAGCAAGATTTTAGTCACATTCAACATCAAACCAGAAGTGTTCGAAAAAAGATTTAAAATATCCCACCAATTTCTAAGACAAGACAAAGGGTTAAGTGAAGATGAATACAATCTCTTCTTACCTATTGCCTAAGATATTTTAGCCACAAAAACATGTGAATAATATGTACCTGCAAAACTTTGTTTTGAATGATGTCAGCAGTCTCTTTTCCTTGATACGATTCATTAACTTTTCTTAGGGCATCTTGGCAGATGTTGTACCATTCCGTCTTCATATAAAAACCATAAAAGATTTGAAATCATTCAAAATTCTAAACTGTCAGCCAGTGGAGTTGATGGAATTTTATTTCAACGGTCTGATTAACAAGGATGCTTACAGTATCAGTGTCTTCAGCTATTGTCCATGCAAATTTGCTCATGGGATGCTTTTCATATAAAGGCCTTCTAATCTTCTCAAGAGCTGTCAATCATAAAATATCATAGAATTTTGCAAACTTTTATAACTAGTACAGAGAAGGAATTTTGAAAAAAAACGCAAAAAGAATTGGTCATACCAAGATTAGTTTCTGGGGTACTTTCTGATTGAAGAATTTTGGATTGCAAGTGTGTGTTCTATTAGAAACCAATCAATCACCGTTAATCTCATCAATAAGAGAATTAATATTATCATAAAAAATTATTTAAAAATACCAAAAACTAGAATAAAGAACCAAGGGAAAAACACTCCAAAATTTGCATGATATAAGTAAATTCGCATTAACAAATACTGAGTACTAAGCTAAGGCACCAGCTTATTCTTGTATAAGTTCCTATTTTCAGCTGTTGTGGTAGTCATTCGAATTTCCCTCTTCCCTACTCTGTAACTCTCCTTCCTCCTTCAGTTCCTCAATATACATAGTCTCAAATAAAAAAAAAGCCCCAAAAATCGGACTACAATAAACAAAAAAGAATAACCAAAGAACAACAATTATCTCGAATACATAAACAAAAAGCCAGCAATCTACACCCATTTCACCTTAAATAGACAAAATTTCAACCAACAAACGTGATTATACACAAACAATTAACACCCACATTATGAAAACCTAACATTCATTCCTAAACAAAAACCCCATTAATTAAAGAGTGTGAATAAAGAACAGAGAAGCAAACACGAAGTGAGAGAAAACTGATCTATGGACATACTTTTGAGTGCCTTTGCAATGGCATGGAGCAATTAAATCTTCTCTTGAAACCAAAATCATATCCATACTAGAAAAGGTAAACCAAATCTTTGAAAGAAGAAAAACAATATGTGTGTGTGTACTGACAGTTTTAACCCACAAGTGAGCCTAAGGATAGCATTCTTATTTGTTAAATTAATACATGAGAAATGTTTCTTAACCGATGTTGATGAAATAGGATTACACATTGAACATAAAGGAATGTTAAAAACCTCTAGTGTCAAGGCATATGTAGCTGCTGCTGCCGCCGCTGCCAAGAAGGAACAAAAACAACAGAAAGAATTCTAATTCATGGCCATCAAAAGCTCATAAAAACAACAAGACTATGAGACTATGAAGAGAATCAAGAGGAAGAGCTTCATATAGTCATTTGTAGTTGCAGCCGCTGCCAAGAAGGAACAAAAACAGCAGAAATGCTCCTATTTTATATTGAAACTCCTCTACCCATTCTTCAACTCCCTCCTTACTCATATTGAAACCAATAAGCAAGATTTTAGTCACATTTAACATCAAACCAGAAGTGTTCCAAAAAAGATTCAAAATATCCCACCAATTTCCAAGACAAGACAAAGGGTTAAGTGAAGATGAATACAATCTCTTCTTACCTGAATGAATGAAGGTCATAAACTTTCAATTGTAAGAGCCTATGAATAGAATCACACCCAAAAAGAAATACATATATATATATATATACACACACACACACAATTCAATAAAAACCCATATCCAAAAACAATAAACAACATTCAATGAATTAATCAATTAAACCAAACCTTACTTATATTCGGAACAATTGATTGGAGTGAGTAGAGGGCGGAGGTGCGAGTTTGTGCGCAACGACAACTGGAAGAAACACGAAATAGAACGACCTTGCGTGATAGGCATTGATTGCACGAACACCGACGAAGGGAGAACGATGGTGAATCTAAATGTTGACGACTAGGTAAACGGTGGGGTGCAAACCGACGAAAATGACAGAGGACAGAGTTTTCGTGGATGGGGAAGACGAAATCTTGGAAGGCGACTTCATTGCGAGAGAAGGCTCAGCAGAAACACGACAGAGGATTTGATTTTCGCGAACAAGGAGGACGAAGAGAAGGTTCGTGCGAGAGATTTAGGGTGATGGCGAACAAGGAAGACGAAGAGGATTTGATTTTTGTGAACAAGGAGGACAAACAGAAGGTTCGTGCGAGAGATTTAGGGTGATGGCGAACAAGGAAGACGAAGAGAAGGTTTGTGAGAGATGGCGACCGCGAACAACGAAGACGAAGAGAAGGGAAAATTAGGGATTTAATTTTTTTTAGAAAAATGAAGTTAGTTTTTTATTTAAAAAGTTAAAAGAATTTAGTTTTTTTAAAAAAAAAAATAAATTATTTTTTTTCAATTAATTTAGTAATTCTTGACGTTTCTAAAACGTCAAGTAAAATTCTCTTACTTAACGTTTTAAAAATGTCAAGAAATTTTAAAATTTCTCAGTCTCTGCCTTTTCATTAAAATTCTTGATGTTTTAAAACGTCAAGAATTTAATCGATATTTCTTGACGTTTATAAAACGTCAAGAATGTAATCGATATTTCTTGACGTTTTTAAATCGTCAAGTATAGTTACATATTATTTGACGTTTGAAAAACGTCAAGAATGTCGATTTTATAATAAATCTTGACGTTTTAAAAACGTCAAGAATTTAAAAGATAATCCTTGACAGTTTATAACAGTCAAGAACAACGTTCATATTGCTTGACAGTTTAAAACCGTCAAGAATTCTGAAAATTGCCTCCCCTCCGCCTTTTCATCAAAATTCTTGACGGTTTTCCTATTAAACCACCCTTTTCTTGACGTTTTTACCAAAAGCCATCAAGAAAAGAAAAAACCAACCGTCAAGAAAGGGTCTTTTTCTAGTAGTGAACTGTTATTTAATCCTGCGGAATAATAAAGCTATGGAATAATATATATATATATATGAAAGTAGGGTTGTAGGGTTGGTCTCAAATTTTGATACCCCATGTGGGGTTGTGCAATGCAAAGTGTGAAAGGTAAAGGGTTGAGATAGGGTTTTGTGGAGCCAAAGAGGGGACTTTGTGGTTCATTGACTCAACATAATATAATAACCAAATAATTAATAAGATAAATTAAATTAAATTAATGTTTAGAAATGATAATATCCACCGACCAAACCAATCTTTTAATAACTTGATTTGATAAAGAAAGGTATTCCATTGAAGCGACAATTAACACACACTTAATTATCACTAAAATCAATAAAATTATAATTATTATTATTATTATTATTATGTGCTAAGCGAAGATATATGTTACATATGATGATTATTCAACTAAATGTATTTTATTCTATTTATTTATTACAATGTCTTATAATTATAATTTAATTGTATAGGAATTATATTAGGGGGGGAAAAGCTATGTATATAAGAGGAGGTTTATATTGTCATGTCACAAAGTGGGGTCAAAAATAAAAATGAGGTAGTTGGGTTCTTTAATTCTAAATAAATATTTAATTAAAGGATAATTTTGGAATATCCAAAAAGGAATATATATACATAAAAATAGGATTGAAACAAATTAAAGAGTGTCACGTAATTCTCAAGAAAAAAGGGAAAGACGAAGAGAAAGAAAAGAGTAGTAATGGAAGTCACGTGATGCACCTCATCCCCCCCCTTGGCCCCGACCATTCATTAACACTTCAACCTTTGACCCTAAATTATTGGAGATATATAATATGTTTGGTTCATAGGGCCTCAATCTTTTGCTTCTACATCTTTCAATTTAACTTTATTTTTTTTATTTTAAACTTCAAATTCAACCTAAACAAAAACAATTTTGATTCTAGTAATTTTTTAAAATTTTAGTTAATAATCTAATATAAACAAATGAATCTAAAATAAACTTAGTTTTCAATAGTTATCATTACACGCTTTCTTAGTAATTAGTCACCTAGATAATCTATATATTTAGATGATAAAATATTCAAAAATCGGATCATGTAACTGAAAACAGTTTTGAAATCTACCTACACTTAACTTAATTGAATAATGTTTTTTATTGAGTTGAGATTAAGTAGATAATTTCAAACTAAGAACTAAACTTTCTTTGATCGTTCTCGAATTACACCAATGGAAGAAGTGAAAATGGAGGGTGTGTTTATAAATAAATAAATATGTATATGTGTGTGTATGTGGTGGTTGGTTAGGTGTGAGATGTGATAGGGAAGTTAGAGATGAGGAGATTGAAAAAAGCTAAGAAAAAAAGAAGACATATAGGAAATGTCAATTTTTGGGCATATCATATAGTTGAGAGAGTGGAACTCAAATTCGTCTTTTTCTTCAATGTTCAACGTACCTTCCTTATCCTCTTCTTCTCTTCTTTTTCCTTTCTAGAAAAAACCGAACTCTTTCAACCCTAAACCCTTTTTCTTTTTCTCTCCATCTCTTTTTCTATCTTCAAAACCATTTATATTTATTAATTATAACCAATAGAATCGGTTTGAAAAAAACCCTCTCTGTTTTCCTTTCTTCTTTTCTTAAAGACAAAAGAGATACTTCTACAACTTTCGGTAAATTAAAGACGATTGAATTGGGTACGATAAAACTCAAACCCTAGCTACCCATATCATCTTTAGGAAAATAAAATAGAATTCTAACAAAAGGAAAAGAAAAATCAAAATCACCACTACAAACATCGGTCTTCGTTTACTTGTAAAAGTGATAAGGTAGACAATAACTATAAACAATGTCACACGTACGAGAGATTTAATTTGTATATATTTTTAGTAAGATCCATGCACTTTTTATTATTCATTGCTATATATATAATAATGTTGAATAATGATATCAATCAAGTGCTTTAAGAAAATGATCATTCTTCAACTACAAAGTTCTAATTACATTCTCCTTAGTTTATATACACGCTTTCTTTAACATTATGTGATTGATTTATTTGATATTTTTCAACTTCGAATAGACAGCAGATAGTTGATTTGAGATGAGATGAGCATATAGTTGGATGAGTTAATTATGAGTTAGATGACTTAATATTGTTAATTAATAAATATAACAAATACCTAACCACTACTTTCAAGAAAATAAAGTACCACCAACCCATGTCATTAAAACTCATTCTATCAAACTTACCATTTTGTTTGAAAATGAAAAGAAAAAAAAAAGGTCAAATCATTTGCCATTAATCGAAAATGTTTAATATGGTTGAAATGTATAATTCGAGTACATTTTACAAATGTATAAAAAAATAATTTTAAAGTAGACATTCGTTAAAATTTAGATAGGATTGGGACCCAAAACAAATGTAGTAATGGTGAAAGAGCTAACGATTGAGACTCACATTCAACTCTAAGTATCGTCATATTAACCAACATTTACTCATAACTTATTAGTGATATTACAACTTGTAAAGAACAAATGTATATATAGATGCATTTATTAAACAGATCGTGACAAATTTGAGAAGCAAATTGGATCATAAATTTATCCAACTTCGTACACTACATATTTATTGACAAAGTTACAAACTAAAAATATAGCTAAGAGTAATCTACAAAATTCGATCTCAAAATTCTGTATTTATTTTTTAAAATGAAAGAAATTAATAACCCTTTTTCTTTCATAACAATTACTAGAATAAAATAATTTTTTACACATGAATTAATATAATTAACTAATGAAGTAAAAGACTACAGAAATCTTAAATCAATAACACAAATCTACAAATTTGATGCATTCAATTTTGTGGGATGAAGAACATTTGATATTAATTATTTTATTTACATCTCTAAGCAAGTAAAGCCACCAGATCATCAATGGATTTCAATGTCTTTTCGTAGTACAAATATGACTCATACACCTTGGGTGTGCGAACGTAATAATCCAACTGAAACATATCATAATCCAAATGATCAAATTAAAGTTCAACAAAAAAAAGTTAATCAATAATTAGACTTTGGACTAAATTTAATTAGTAAAATATTTTTGGATTATGAAAATAAAACAATAGAAAAGTACATACCTCAGCCATGTTATCGACCAACTCGTTAGCGGTTTTAACGAAATCGTTTTGGCGAGCTTGTGGCAAAGTAGTCATGGCAGTTTTCAAGTCTTGGGAGAGGTAGGCCGACTTCAAACGAATGTAGAAGATGACATACCTCCATGACGTGGTCTCAAGCATCTCACGGATGCTATGAAGTCCTTCCGCCGTCTGTTTTATCCTCGCCACTGCCTCATCGGCCGACAAACCGGGCTCGAAGTATCGCTCCTTAATGAACGAGTGTGTACCCCAACTTTGGGCTAGCGCGAGGGGTGTTGCAGCTTGCAACCCAATCACCACTGCAAGGGTTGTGGCGATATGGCGACGGTGGATGGGAAGGGAGGCGGTGATGATGGGGAAGTGGCGGCGGTGGAGGGATTTGTGGGGAGTGGAAATGGGTGAGGAGAAGAGAGTACTGTTGGCGTTGGCAAGAAGGGTAGGCATGGCTTTGGATGTACTTTTGGCTTCTTACCATTCATTTCGCCATTTGGGAGAACATACACACACACACACACTTTCTGGCCTTACCCTTTACCTTCTTATCCATTTCATTATATTCATTCACAACCTTACATTTTATCACTTTGTCACACTAATATTTCTTTAAATTATGTGTAAATCATATTAATTTGATTATAAAGTGTACTAATTGCATGTAAAGATGAAAGAACTCCCATACCCAAGTTAAAATTTTATGAGGAAACCGATTAGAAGTATAATATTTTAAATGTAGTAAGGACTTTTTGTCTAGTAATTCATTGATTAAGAGCATATAAGTTATATAGGATGGATTAATAATTATGAGGAAGATGAACTTAATTATTAATGAATATAACATATACCTACCACTACCTTGAAAATAAATATAACACCTGCCACGTCATTAACTCATCATATGAACTTGCTTATATTTAATTTTGTTTTAAGAAAAAAACAAGTCAAATGCATTATATAATTTGTCACTTAATAGAAAGTAGGTGGTAGGGTTTAGGGTTTAATCTCAAAGTATAGAGAGATTAAAGTGATGTTAATTTTCTTTCGAGTTTAATTATAAAGTAATGATTTATAAATGTGTGATTATTTAAAGAAAGAACAATGAATTGCAATAGAATTTAAAGGAATTTTCTTTTTTTCAAACTTGAAAAGAAAGAAAGAATTTAGGGAATTAGAAACTAAAAATGAAAGAGCACCATTGTTTTTGGTTAGGAGAGGTATAGGCTTTCAAATCCATGGGTTAATTGGACACCTTTTTATCATAAAGTCCGTCCGTTTAATTCCAATCATCAAAACGGCCCATCCTTTTTACTTCCCATCATTTCTTATTCTTCTTTCTTTTTTCTTTTCTTTTCTTTTTTTAAATCAATATTTTAAAATAAATACTCATTTTATTATTATTTTTTTTAAACGATCTGTTTTGATCTTTTGTCTTATAAAATGTTCGCGTTATTTTTTTTTTTGATATTTACAAATGTAGCAATTATATTCAAAATAATTAAGTATATATCAACATTTTAAAAAAATTGCAAATATAGCAAAATCTGTCAAAATCTATCAATGATAGGAGTTTATCACTGATAGACTATGTAGCAAATATTGGTCTATCACTGATAAACCATAAGAGTCTATCAACGATAAATTTTGCTATATTTGCAATTTTTTAAAAATATTGCTACATACTTAATAATTATTCTAAAAATTGCTACTTATTATAATTACCCTATTTTTTTGTATTTTTTTCTTAAAAAATTTCTATTTTAGTATTTGTATTGAAATTTTTTATTCATTTTTAAGGGATTAAAATAATTACTTTTTAAGAGCATGGAAATAAAAAAAAAAAAATTAAAAAGTATCCAGACTAAATAAATGTGTTTCAAATAATGAAATATTTTTCAAAAGTATAGAGTCAACAAAAGTTAATTGATATTATATGGAACAAACTAAATATTTTGGAAGTAAATGAACCAAATTTGAAATTGAAAAACTTTATATATATATATATTTCCCTTTGGGCATTAGTGGACTCCATAGATGAGCCAACTCTTCCCTTACCCTTTTATTTTGGGCCATCCATCTTATTCCTCCCTTACTTGCATTCCTTATTGACAAGTTATTAGTTGAGTGATATGCAAACTTTAATAATATTCAAATTCTATGAATCGTTGATTCACGAGTCGTGCTTTGTATAATTTTGTTAAAACTTTTAAAAATGTATTTAGTTAACGTTTCATTGAGGAAAATAACAAAACATTAACATTTTTGTTCCTTAAACTTTGTTTTTGAAGACTACAATTAAATTTATAAACTTTATTTTGTAACGATCTACTCATATACTCATAGTTTTGTAACAATTGAATTATTGTATTTAGAATGCAATAATTTACTTTATATACTTTCAAATTTTAAACAATTTAATCTACGTTGTAATCAACTTCATCAAATACACATGCATATCTCTTTTCTATTATTCGAGAATTTAAATTATTTTGATTTAAAATCTATTAATTTATTTTATTTACTAATTAGTTGACAATACAACTTCAAATCTCGAGATTGGTAGTACATATTTATATCAATTAAATTATATTTATACTAATTAGGACGATGTATTGTATGTATGTTAAATTTTTCATCAACTATTAACGATGATAACAATAATAAAATAGATCGAAATTTAATGTGGAGCCACGTCACAGGACTCACGACAGCGTGGAACATAGCGGGAATTTTGAAAGTTGTTCCGTCCCTCCATTTGACTCAGCCCTCCCGCCCTTCCGACGGTCCTTCTATCGCCACGCTTCTTAGTTCTCCTTCCGACACGTGTGCGTTCCAAGTTGATTCCATGGGCCCCACCCCTGACACCCCAAAACTTGTCAGCATCCGGGCTTATTGATTGGGGGCTTAGGAAGGCAACAAAATTGGACGATACGTGTCGGACTCTAATTGGAAGACTCTTGATTATCTTAATTCCACTCTTACGTTCGAATTAACTTTGCTAATTAAAAAAAAAAAAATCATTAATCATATCAAAAACGAAACCTCTAAGCTTATGGCTTAAATTCAGTCACGTTTCTATCACGCTCCGCTCGTGACCAGCTTGCAGCCTCGTCGGCCACAGCCGCCGAGCCTTACCACATAGATATCTAATATCTTAATATGCTTAATTAAATTAATAATAATAATAAAATCGTATAAAAATGATAAATTTGATAAAATGTTTACGGCATATAACAAAATTTTAGATTTTATCAATAATAGACATTAATAGATAATGATATACGTCTATCAATCATATTAATAGATACTGATAAACAATAGTAATAGAAGTTTATCAGGCATATTGATAGACGACAGTAATAAGATTCTATCAGTGTCTATCATTGATAGAATAAAATTTTTCGTTATATGTTGTAAATATTTTAATTCATTTTACTATATGAATATTTTATTTAAAAAATTATTAAAAACCTATCATAAGAAATATACCGATAACTAGTGTTTTTATTTTTAAGAAATAATGAGTATGTACCCAACGATATACGTAAAAGAGTGCAAATTTTATTTGAGATAATTTCACATTAAATGTGAAGAAACAAAATGATAGAGGAGGTTGTTGATTTGTTCTTGAATAACCACAAAAGACAACTAGACAAGTATAGTAGGTCACGTTATTTTGAAATTTAATGAAATGTGTAGCACTATTCATTAGACATGCAATATGTTATTTATATAAAAGAAAAAAAATACATTCGAAATTAATTAGAAGTCATCTCACGACCTAACAAAAACGAAAAACAAAGTTGATTTTATTTGATGTCGTAACTAGTCGTCGAGAGAGGGACCGAATTAAAATTGAAAAAATGGAAAGGTATATTGAAAGAATTTTTCTTTTGATTTAGATTGAGATGATGGAGTGACGTCCAAATATTAATTTTTGAATGACTAATTGAGTATTGAAAAGATAGAAATTGACAAAGAGACAAATTATTGCCCATAAAGTTTTTCTTTCAAAGGAATGGTCGAAACTTTAGAATTTTTAGAGAGACCATTTAATTCATTTATGTATACTCTCTCTCCCTCTCCTTGATGAGACTTTTTTCTAACTTTTTCTTTTTGAATGATATTAAAAATGTTAACTTTTAAATTAGAAAATATAAGCACATATTTCAACTCTAATCTATTACATCAACTATTTTCTTATAAAAATTCTCGTTGAGGTTAATGTATAAGTTAGATAGTGTATATCTGATCCTATAATATTTGGATGTCAAGAAAACTAGTAAGAAATTAAGTCCTAAATAGGTGACCACCATGGGTTGAATCCATTACCTCTTAATTAGTTATTAAGACTGCATGTTTACCTTTTTACCACTAGGTCGACGACTATGGTAAGCTAGATTTATTTTTTAGATTGAAAAATAAAATTTTCATTCACAAATCTTATAAATAATAATAATATTTTTAGAAAAAAATATTGAAAGAATGAAAAAAAGAAAAAGAAAAAAGTGGTCCATATAGGAAAAGAAAAGAAAAAAAAAGGGAATAATATCTTTGGCAAAATCTAAGGCATTAGCAATGGAGAATTATGAGATTGATGGGGCAATTTTGATTTTTTGCAATTGGACCACACACCCCCCTAATTGGACCCCATCTCACATGATTTATTGAATCAAATTTCTTTCATTTCAAAAACTATATATAAAAATTAAATAAATCAATTTATACATATAAACACAAAGTCTTTTTGTTTTTTGAAGATTTGTAGGTCTAAGGAGGATTGTGGGTACACTCTCATCATATAATAATTTAATCAACAACTTGGTATGGCATATGCATGCATGTAATTGGTGAATGGTTGGTTTTTGCATCTTGAAAAATCTTGTCTCATGTTCTGTCAAATGTGTCCCCCCAATCCCTTTTCAACCTCAAAACTACTACTCTTGAAACCAAACTGATTTTTTGTACCATTTTCAAACTCTTTAACTACACATTAATAATTTCTTTGAAGATGTTTGTGGGAGAGACCCTCCATACAAAAAACGAGTCTCAATCATCTTCTAACTTTATCACGAAAAAACAACACAAAATAGTTTTATGTTTACCCGAAATTTGCATGCGTTATATAGTTCTTTTTTTTTTCCACATTTTTCTTCACTTAATTCGTGTAATTATTTCTTTTACAACGTGGATTCTAATACATAAATATACCAACCTCTCCTTACTTCTCAAGATCAAATGTATTCCTAGCATGCCCTTTTCTTTTTATTAATCGCAAAGTTCGATCGTAAAACCTAACTTTTAAAGAGGAAGTATGATACTTGAATGAATGAATATCTATTCAAATAAAATAAATTGAATTATGAGTTACATTCATAGAATTTAGCTTACTTTGAATGGACAATATTTAAATTTTCTTATGATTATGTGTAAAACCATATATATACGAGTGACGAAAGAAAGACAAAATAAATAACCTTGTTCAATGATGATTTGTTGTTAAGACACTTCATTAGATTCAATCCATCAAATACTATTTTAAAAAACAAGTCATGAAATGAGTTAAAAGAGTTTTGATGGGTTGAATCTAATGTACTGTCTTAACATTAGGGTTTAGGGATTAATTGAGGAATAAACAATCTCTATAGGCGAACTCTAATCTTACTTTTTTTGTATTTAACTAAACTATATACTTCATGCACTAACATAAACATCGGAATATTGTAATACTTGACATCATACAAAAGAGTGACTCTCATGTAAGTAAATTCAAAAAACAAAAACGAGATTATACTAGAGATCAAGTAGGCCGAGACATGTCATAATTAATTGCCCACGACAACCAAAGAAGAAAACGTGTGAGTTTTTCACACCAAAAAAATTTAGTCGCAATGAGCGTGAAAAAAACATAACCACGATACGTAATAGACTAATGTCAAAGGGATCATAGTTTGTAGTGATTTAGTGTTTTTGGTATACATATAGTTTCAATATTGTGCAATACGTTTAGATTTTTTCCATTTAAATGAACATCTTTTTTATCCTATGATCACAATGAAAATTAGCCGGGAGAGCTTTTAATGAAATTAATTAAATAGATAAAGACAGTTTCGTATAATTTAGGAAAGAAAAAGAAAAAAAAAAGAAAGATATAAAGTTTGCTAACTTTTGAAGACACGACTCTTGACTCATAAATTATTGGAAAGAAAAAACGAAATAATTATATTAAAAAAGTTGTAAATATTATTTTGCTATTTTAAAATTGATCTAATTTTAATTTTAAAAACGTTTTAATCTCATGAAAATGAACTAAAATGTATACAAAGAAATTTATAAATATAAGAAATTTAAATAAAAGGGTATACTTTATTCTATAAAAATAAAAATAAAAATAATTAAAGGTAGAATGAATAAAAAGGAGGACAGGAAAATGGTATTTTAATTTTTAAGCTGAAAAAATTAGGAAAGAAACAAAATATGTATAAATATAATCATAATAAATGAGAATGAAAGTGATTGGGCGTTCGTCTACAATACGTCAACGTCGTTTGCCCGTGAACCGAAGCCCCAAATGATTCTCTCTTCTCATCGTCCTTAACAGCGCCGCAAAACTAAAACCCGAGCCGAGCCTAGCCTAGCCATCCTATTACAAAATATCACCAAGCCGACTCTTAAAATACTTTTTCTTTCTTACAAATCTCATTACATTAATTTGAGCACCGTCATCGCCCAGCAAGATTTTTGTTTTCTTTTTCCTCTTCCCTTCTTCTCTGCTTCTTCTCCGCTATCAATAATGTCGTAACAAAATCCATGTTCAACATTTTCTTTCCTCCTTTCTTCCATTTGATTTTATTTTATTCTCTTTCGTTTTCTTTTTTCTCTCGCTACTTCGGCTTCCGATGGAGGATTTCTTTTCGTTATCGTCTTTTGCTACTAAGCTTTGAGTAAATCTCAGCTGCGAAGTTCAGCTGCCATTTCTGTTCATCAATCCGTATCAATTCGCGTTTCAGAGCTCTTTTCTGGAGCTTACGTTACTAAATTTGTCGACACTAAGCATTTTCAACGACTGTTGGAATCTTGTTTGCAGGTAATATTGCTTAGGTTGTTTCTGGTTTGTTTGTATCTGTTTGAAGGAGCGAAAATTGAAGTTGTGATATAATATCTCTGCTGGTTCCTTTTTATGCAGTAACGAAGGTGTAATTCTTCGCAATGTCTTCTTAACTGAGTTGAGATCCAATTGAGTTTTTAAAAAAATATTTTTTTATTGCTTTTTGATGCTATGAACGAAGTTCCATTGTGTTAACGTTTTCCTTTCTGAGTCCATAATTATGTAACATGCGTTATTCTTGAAATTGGCTTCGTTCATTGAAATGATTGATTCTTTCATTTGAATTTTAGAGGATGGATGTTTAGACTGTGAGTGTTTCGGATGTTGTTTATTGATGAGCGTTTACAGGATGAGAAATATAGTCTTTTTTTTTCAAGTATGGGGATTTGAACCCAAAACCTCTTGATTTTCACTGTCATGCCAGTTGAGCTAAGCTAGTGATTGACAATATAGTTTTTACCTGACACTACAGATACAACTCATTTTGTAAATATAGTCATTTCTTTAAATAAAAGAAACAGTCGTATGGTAGGTGGATTATAGCAGTGTCTATCGGAGTATCAGAGCATTGTTATGATTATGAATGAGTGTATTTAAATTTTTTTTTAGAAATATTGGCGGTGGAAGTTATGTACTGAACTAATTTTAATAATTTCAGAAAGAAAGACATGGGATGGTGGTGTAATTCTCTATGTTCTAGCAAAGGGAATGCCTGAAGCACATTTGCTACGTTATTTTTTTTAGTTTTTTTTTTTTTTTTTTCTATTTAGCATTCTTTTTTTTGCCAAGGATTTAGCCATTGTATTAGTAATCTTACCGGTTGTGTTGACTTTTAATGTATGTTGTATATTTTTTTTGTACTTCATCATGTCTGTCTATTTTTGACCTATGTGATTGAATAATTAGTGTTCTGGTTTCAGGTGAATAATCAAGCCTACAAGAGCTATACCTATGCATATAACCACGTTTGTTTCTGCAGCCTTTGCTGTGCTTAAAGAGTTCCTAAATTGTATAGAGAGATGTGATCATTCTGCTTTCAACTGATATGAAGACGGCACAGGTTTTCTTTTACAATTCTGTTGTTACTTTACTTGAAAAGCTCTGTGTTCCTCCAACTCCACCCTTTTCACCTTTTCCTTGCTTACAAGTTACAATCAAAACTTCTCCACTCTTTCCTTCAATTCAAAATTTAGAATGATTTTTTTTTTAATGTTGTGCTTGTGGTGCTAATGTCTACTTCCAGTGTTTTCTATAAATAATAAGACACGATTTCAGCTATAAAATTTTATAGAATTTGGAGACATTTTTTCTTATCTTACTTGTCCCTTATCTGCAAACAAATTTCTTCCATAACTATTCGGGAAGTATGTTTCATTTCTTCATATTTAGATGTTGTGCCTGCAAATATGGTAGCTTGATATAGCTGTTGTACATCAATCTTTGTTGATATTCTGGCTCATAGATATTATATGCTGTATTTTCCCCTGATTATTTGCCACACCCATTTAGCTGACTGCCTTGCTAAAAAAACACCCTTCTTTTCATGCATAGAGAGCTCAAGATACAAAAAAAGCTTTGGATGAAACTGAAAATAACCTACCAAACAACAAAACTGAGGCTCCTATAACAGACGCAGGTTCAGTATCTGGCTCAAACAATGATGGCAAAAAAGTTTCTCACCAAGATATTGAATTTGTAAGCACAGATTCTTTAATGACCATTCTTTTCTATATTTATTTTGTCTTCCTAGTCCTGTTGTGATTTCTTACCTCTACAATCTGTATTGTTGAATGAATCGGAATGTTGCTTTAGGTCCAGAATTTAATAGAGCGGTGCCTACAATTGTATATGAATAGAGATGAGGTAGTTAAGACCCTGCTGAATCGTGCAAGGATAGATCCTGGATTTACGTCATTAGGTAAGTATAGAGCTCTGATTAAGTCCCATATTCTCATCTTTGTGTTTTATTGGATAACAACATCAGCAAACACTTACTATTACTTACGCTTACTTGGATAGCTGACTGTGTCTATCACTTATTTATTATTGTTTAAATAATGTTTTGGACTTTCATCATTCAGTTTGGCAGAAGCTGGAAGAAGAGAATGCTGATTTTTTCAGAGCTTATTACATAAGGTTAAAATTGAAAAAGCAAATCCTCCTTTTTAATCATTTGCTTGAACATCAATACCGTCTCATGAACTATTCCATGCCTCCCAAAGTTCCATTAGCTCCTATGCAGAATGGAATTCATCCTATATCTGGTAAGCTCTCATATTCTTACACCGATTACGTAAACATCTAGCTCAGTTCTTTCCCCTTGTTGCAGAATTATTGTTGTAAGCTGCAGATTGTGATTTGTAAACTATAGATTAAGTATGAAGCAATATAAACTAAGATGGTGAATGGATTTTTATCCTGCTTATTTGTTTGGGGCCCGTGCAAGTGAGAAACATAATTTTGAGCTATTTTTTAGTGTGTTATGTAGCTCATTAATATTAATTGTGAAGATTCTTTTGTGCTTTAAGAGAAAAATCAGCCTGAAAGTGCAAGCCTAGTTGTAAACCATTCATGGGTTCTGGATACCATGTGCTCTTGGATGCCAAGTCTATTTGTAGCTCTTCTGTTAGATAACCCGAATTTATATATTTGAACTTAGAGAGTTAAATCTTGCAAGATACTGGCATTTTGTTGTTCTTCATCACTACTTGTTTTCAGTGCAGTTAACAACTTACCAATGGGATATCCAGTCCTTCAACAACCGCCTATTTCAATGCCAGGTCAACCCCATTTGGATACCATGGGCTCTGGAATGTCAAGCTGCCATGTTGTTAATGGAGTTCCTGCACCTAGTAACTTCCATCCTATTAGGATGAACTCTGGGAACGAGTAAGGAAGCTGCCCTAGCAAAGCTGTTACTGACATACATCCTAAAACATTAAATACCATGTCCTTGATGAAACAAAACAATATAAAATTTATAAAATGGCCAATAAGATTGCATACGGTGGAAATATGTTCAAACTTATGAGAAAAATATGACACAGCAGAAGAATTTGCCATGTCCAATAAGCAAGCATCCTTGTCAATATAGTAACTATTATCACTTACATGGGTTGTGATGGCTCATGCTGCTAGTCTTGTCATGATATCATCTTATCATTAGTCCTTAGCTAAATATGCCTAAAAAATAATCTGCCATGTTCATTTCATGTAACTGGTTGATTTTGCATGCAAATTTTTGCTGGAGTTTCGGGTCAGAAACTAAGTAAGAGGAACTGTATCCAGTGATACAACTGTATTAATTTCCATGGGATAATTGACGTACTAACTATGAGAGAGCTTTTAAGAATACATATGGAGGATAGTAATACAGTATTTACCTTCAGTAGCTTCATAACTTCTACACAAATCATTTTTCTCTTGAACTGTTAGTCATTGTATTGGATCTAATACTCATCCTTATTGAAGTATGTTGATGAACAGCGAGGCTGATGTGGTTCCTGTTATTCCACCAAACGGTAACATGTCCTCCCTTTCAGAGATGTCTCTGAGTCCTACATCAGTGGCATCCAGTGGTCATTTCTCATTCACTGCTCCAGAAATATCCGGAATTGGAGTAGATACTTCTGCACTCGATACTGCATTTACATCAGACATGGTAAGTTCAGTGGGTTTGCAACTTTCACAAGATGGTGGAGCTGGAAATTCTAGGGATTCTCTCAGATCATTGGATCAGATACAGTGGAATTTTAACCTGGATTTTACAACAGATCTATCGAATTTGGGAGGTAACTTCTACACATTTAGTGATTTTAAATCTCTCTTATTGAACTATTTTATTGGTGAGTGTATAACTTTGAGCTGCATCATATCACCTTTTTCTTGGAATATTACTTCACAAGCCTATAATAATAAGCATTGTTTTAAATTGAACACATGCTTTCTTCCCTATGTAGCTAATGTTGCATTAAAAGAAACAGGGTAAATCCTTGAAAGTGTTAAATGTTGTGAAGGATCATTCACTTTGGACTTTGTACTTCATACCTGAGACAAAAAGAAACATCATGTCCAAATGCCCAATCCAAGCTAAATAAACCAAGTGACACTGAATTGAATAAGGGGAGAGAGAAACCAAACTGCACGAGAAAGGGTGACCAGGCATTACACCACTCAAGCTATAAATTATTGAAAAAGAGGCGTCAGTAGTAGTTCCTGTCCTCTTGATGGCCAGCCAAGTCAAGCCATAAAAAATGCTCAGAAATAAGCCATTGAAAACCAAATAAACTTAACCACTTAGTCTTCTGGATGGAATAGTCTTGTGTTGCTTTATTCGAATTTGATAGCTTTTAGGAAAAAGCTTTAAATAAGAATGTAAAATCCTATTTCATTGGTGGTTTTCATTCCTCTTGGAATAACATGAAGCATATTGATGATATCTTTTCAATTTCGTGCAGATTTAGGACCATTAGGTAACTACCCTGGTTCTCCTTTTTTGCCCTCGGACTCAGAAATTTTAATTGATTCACCGGAGCAAGAAGATATAGGTATACCGACTCTTACCAGCTCAAAATTGTTTGATATAACTAAACCCTTCTTTTTCAAAATCAAACATACGTTGCGCGTGTGTGTATCTACATATACATATATGTATATATTGTTCTATAAGACGAATGTTAATTAGATTTATATAGCAAGTGCAATTTACATTTATACAACATACGTTAACCTTTTCTTTCTTCAAGTATGACTTGCAACTCAGAAGTATCTGGGCCGTCCATGCAAAGTTGGATGGCGTAGATATAACATATCACTTACATATCTAAGAAAGCCCAAAAATCGATTATAAACCAGTATGTACATAGCTTGTCACGTGGCTACTCACTCGCTAACTTCTCATTTTTATCTCAGTGGAGGAGTTCTTTGTTGATTCCGTCCCTGGGCCGCCAGACGAAGAGAAATCCTAAACAAAGGTGACAGAAGTCTTTTTTTACCATTTGAATAAGTAGGATAGGATAAGATTTGACCAGAAATCAAGAGCCCATTGTCTATTAATAAATAGGCATTCAGTAATTTTGTCATCAACAAAATTTCAATTATTTAAATATCGTAGTCGCATAGCTTGGTTTGTAGGAATGTAGATAGGGAATTAGCCTAGTCATGTAGGGGAAGGAAGCCGTAGTTCTCTTGTGTTGCTCATTTCGGAAATCTCCATTTGCTTAGAAGTTGAAGCAGCTGGCTGTTCAGTTTTTAATCCCCAGTCTGGATTTAAAGGTCATATTTCGACCGTCCTATAATTAGCACTACTTTTTAGATGTTTGATTGTCCTGCTCTCATTTAATGCCTTTGATTAATGGAAACACCCATCAAATTATCTGATGCTCCCTGACTTTCTGATACAATATGTCATATATCATTATGCCGAACAATTATTTAAGCTAACAAAATGAAGTTACATCTGATTAGACGACCTTATTTGAACATGATCTGTCTATAAGTGGTACAACTGTATGCGTGAGTGTTGAAGTTGCTTCTAATCTTAATAATGTGGTTCATAAAGATGATAATTAGTGTATTGCTTTAAGAAACAGTTCTTTGCCACTAATTCCCCCCAGCTCATATTAATAGGAGACGAAATAGATGTAAGTTCATTAAATCTCTTGCAAATGTTTGTTATGGTTTGTGAATAAGGATCACATAATTGAGAAGTGTATGCCTTTTCCTTTTCTTCTGCACTTAAAATTGCTTTCATAGTGTGGAGTCTATTTGAACACTGAAATTACGGCCCCTTTCCAAAGTCTTTGATTGCTATCCTCTTTATAATGTCCCTTTTAATAAAAAAAGATCACAACAAATAAAAGAGAACGTTAAAATAATATTTGACCAAGAGGTAGTTGACCGAAAATCTGTCAAATATATAATAATAAGTAGTATTCAAACTAAATATTTTAACTAAATAAATTTATTATTTAAAATACTTTATTTATGTGCGATAAAAAATAACAAATGTTTGAAAATTTTGTTTCTTTAAAAGAAATTAATTAATATGTTAGATATATTTAAAATCTTGTATCTCATTACGTGTAACGTCACTGCTTAAAATATGGTTAAACCAATGGATGTCCATGCAAGGAACAACCACAAATACAATGTGTAGCAACGTAAGGAATTTTGTCTAAAAATTGGCTCAACACTTCCGATAAGATCTTGTGTGCTTTGGTTTCAAGCAAGATGGATTCATAAATTTTGTAAACTGGACTAGCTACTAGCTGCTGTATTAGTATTAATATTAAATCTGTTGATGGTTTTAAACATATCCCTTTAATTCCAATAAAAATCTGCCACACATTCATAACAATCACAAACAAATCTCCAATAAAGATAAAATCTTTGGTTCTTTTAAACAAAGAATTATAACGTCAAATAAAGATTGGTTTATTAGTGATAGTTTAAAAGCTCTTTTTTTCCGGCAAAATTCTTTTAGAAAAGCCTCTAGCATGACTAAAGAAGAGCCCTTTCTTATCAAAGGGCCTTAACTTTATCAAAACGTGTTGTAACCTCTATCTTCGTTTTTGCACTTCGATTATAATTCCACTGCAGTGAGAAAGAAAAAAAAAAAAAAAGAAGAAAAACCATACCAACTGCTTTTAAGCAAGAACTTCCTGTTTCACAGAAAAAAGAGGAAAATCAAGGAGAAATGCATACATGAGCAGACCAAACTTTGCATAGTTTTTCTCTCATAGAAAATGACATTATTGATCAAACATTGTTTTGTAGTGAAGCCAAAATTGGGTTATTTGGGGCTTGACATTCAAAATATTATACAATTTTTGTCTTTGTTAGACATTCTTATTCCACAGGCAGCATCAGAGAAACCTGAGTAAGATTAGTCTAACACAGTTTCTTTTTGCTAATAAATTGACATGCATGTAAAACATTAGTTCAAAGGTCCACAATGCTTGTAGCAAGAAAGGAAACGTAGGATAGAAAAAGCACTTTGTTATAAAGTTTTAAACGTTGGCTTTTTCATTACCATCTGATTGAAGAAAAGTTTTTTTTTTTTTTTCTTTTCATAAATTTACTTGACACTTCTTCTTGCCTTTCATGCAAGTGATCGTATTTTATATGAGAAGAAAGGTTAAATTTTCCTAGTAGCTTCATAGAACTGTTGGTTGTGTTTTGAATCTTGTATTTCGCTGACAAACATTTTGCTTCTGAAGCTAAGCAGTAGACTGTACATATACTACCATCAGAGGCACAGTTTAGCCCCACAATGCCAAATTCTGCAAGGTTTGGATATTCTTGCTCTTTCTCTCACTCTCAAATTTTCTGAAAACCAACTCGTTCTCTTTCTAGTGCACTATATATGGCTTCTATTTTCATACAGTCTGTTCTTGTTGTTCCAAGATACTGAAATGCTTGAACATAGTTTGAACATGATTCTATGGAACTGACATGTTCTTAATTCTACAATGGATATATGGCAATAAATACATAGTTTTGGTAATTTCAACTTCTGATTTTCATGACAGATATGAAGGTTACCAATACAGAAGCAGACTGTCTCCAGAGTCAATATTGGAAAGCATAGAGAGAAGATTTTCAAGTGTTTCTGATTGGTTTAGAGGAATAAGTACAATCTTTGGCTTCAAGCATTCAGGTGATCAGTCGGTAAAGAAACCAAAATTTTGGAAAAAAATTCTTGATCCAAATAAGCCATTTCTTCAGCAATGGAACAAGATATTTGTGCTCTCCTCTGTCATAGCAGTGGCCGTGGATCCTCTCTTCTTTTACATCGCAGGGATCGATAAAAAACTTTATTGCCTAACCGTGGACCGACATCTGATGATCATTGCTTGTGTTCTTCGTTCATTCTTCGACTTATTTTATATACTGCACATAATCTTTGAATTTCGAACCGGTTTTCTCCCCCCATCTTTACCGGTTTTTGGAAGTGGTGAGTTAATCAAAGATCCAGCAAAAATAGCAAAGAAATATCTCTCTTCAAACTTCTTGATCGATATCTTATCCATTCTCCCACTGCCTCAGGTATCAATTCTATACGCTTTCGGTTATCTTAGCTCTCAACTTAATTAAAATTAAAATTGATCTACGCCTTTGTTGGCCTTTCAAATATTTCAAGCCCCATAAGTGAGGAGATTTTGGATTGAGTTGGTGATTTAATAGTCTTTATTTGCAAAGTTAAATACATCGAAAGACAAGTCTCCGATAGATGATAGATCAATAAAATATCCTCTTTCTTGACATTGTACAAACTTGTATTTTTCGATATCCAGATTAAGAATGAATTATTTCTGAGTCGCTGGATAGATTCTTGTGAATCCTTTCTGTTTGAGCAGTATTGATTGCCTCGCGGAATTGAACTTACTGCTTAAGATAACTTGGTCTTTTTTATGTCGTTCAGCTTTTGGTATTAGCAATCTTACCTGCAGCAAAAGGCTATACTCCTTTGAAGTCAAGGAACTTCCTGAACATTGCAAATATTTTGCAATATATTCCAAGAATTTTTCGAATCTATCCACTCTATAGAGAAGTAACCAGAACTTCTGGCATACTGACAGAAACAGCTTGGAGTGGAGCTGCTTTCAATCTCCTCATCTATATACAAGCTGGTCATGTATGTGTTCATTTAACTTAAATCAAAAGTTATATTTTTGGTTTAAGAGGAATTCTCTTATGAGCAATGAATGCAATGAATTAGGTAGTTGGTGCCGTTTGGTATTCGTTATCAATCAAACGGCAGATCAAATGTTGGTTCAACGAATGCAAGAATGATAATAAATGTCTCCACAATTTTTTGTACTGTGAAGATCCAAAAGGACAAACAAACTCGACTATAAATGAGTATTGCTCTCCTAGAAAGCTTGACGATGGAAAACACTTCGAGTTTGGGATGTTTGATGAAGCCCTTAAGTTTCAATTAACCACGACAACGAATTTTTGCCGGAAATTATTCTATTCCTTCTGGTGGGCTTTGCAAAATGTCAGGTCGGTATAAGTTTACTATGTTCCTTCTCGACTAAGGAATGTGATCTGATATATATGAATCAAATTGTTATAAGTTACAAGTTTTCCCATTGTTTATTTGTATCATCCCTGAAGCATATCGTTTTACACACATTTTAAGTTAATGCTTTAGAGTGCACCATACTCACTGAAAGAACTTTCTTGTCTTTCTACAGCTCTAGTGGACAAAACCTTAAAGTAAGCAAGTACATGGAGGAGGTTCTTTTTTCTGTCTTCATCGCCATCCTTGGTTTGGTTTTATTTGCGTTACTTATTAGTAACATTCAGGTAACACATGATGCTCAATTCACTCTCTTTACAGTTTCTTCAAGCTCAAGACAATAACTACTTATGTTCCAAATATTATGGTTGCATTGCTCTACCATATTGCATATTTCATTCTCTATTAATCGCTCCAACTTTCAACTATGAGTTGTTCCTCTTGACAGAAATACCTGCAGTCGGCAACTGTTAAAATAGAGCAGATGAGAATTAACCGAAGAGATGCCGAGCATTGGATGGCACATCGTATGCTCCCAGAGGAGTTGAGGCAACGTATTCGTCGATATGATCAGTACAAATGGCAGCTAAATAGGGGAGTTAAGGAAGAGGAACTCATCTGTAACCTTCCTAAAGACCTTAGGAGAGACATCAAACAACACCTTTGCTTGGCCCATCTCAAGAAAGTGAGTTCCTTTCCTTCAACTTTGGCACATTCTACCTGAAATTTTGTTAACTTGGAATACTTTAGGTGCCACTTTTTAGCGGCATGGACAAACAACTGTTAGACTCGATGTGTGAATATCTCAAGCCTGTGTTATTTACAAAGAAGAGCTTCATTCTGCAAGAGGGTGACACAATTGATATGATGCTATTTATCATGAAAGGAGAGCTGGCTACCATTACTACTTGTGGTTGGAAAAATGACCCGTACTTGGGCACTCTTAAAGCTGGTGACTTTTGTGGTGAAGAGCTAGTTCAATGGGCAATGGATCCCAGCTCCACTTGTCTTCCCATTTCAAATAGAACAATTAAAACTCTTACTGAGGTTGAAGCCTTTGCCCTAAATGGTAATGAGCTGGAATCTGTAACTAGTCAGTTCCGCTACCAGCGCCTCAATAGCAAGCAGTTCCAACTCTCAGTGAGGCATGCTCTTCTAACTGAAGTTACACATAAATCGTTCTACCATTGATCTCTTAAAAGTTCTTTTTCATTCAACTTATACTAAAGTTATTGATCTGCAATCGATGTTCTCTAGGTTCTATTCTCATCAATGGAGAGTTTGGGCAGCCTACAAAATACAAGAAGCTTGGGAGGATTACCGTGAAAGAAAGCGGAGGGGAGGTGGAGATGGCAGGTTTCAAGATGCATTAGCTAAAATAGTTGGCACCTCAGCGAACTTTAGTGCCACTCTGTATGCATCCATATTCATATCCTATCTACTGCAATCTGTGCAGCGAGATCAACCCCAGCAAACTCCCCAAGTAACACGAGTGACAAATCTATCGGCGCCTCCGAAGCCAAATGATGAGCATAACAACCCAAATTTCCCCATCTTGGATCTTTAAACTGTGTTGTTTCAAGCTCTTTAACTTTCGATGTCCTGAGTTTTAAGTGCTTGGTTTCTCTGTGTGATAAGTTGATGTATGATAATGAATGTAACGCTCTTCCTCTTGCTTGGTTTCGCTTTCATTTTCTCTAGACTACTACCACCTACTTTCTTCTTGCTAATTACATTGCTTTAATGTTGGCATACCATTAAATAGGAACTTAATGAAGCATCATCATCATCATCATCAAATTCCATTTCATGTAAAGTTTTTCAATCTTCTGTTTGATTCTTTTATATGATGCATTTGATTGGTTTGACCTTTATATTTTGAGGATGGACAAGGGATTCAAAATCATAGAAAATGAAAAGCATATTAAGAAAAGAGGATTGGTGAATAAAAATGTAGCTAGAAGTATTATGACGATAGATTTGAGAACATGTAATGTTGGGATTATTAAGACTATACATGACATTGTCAATCTTATTTTGAAACATGAAGAAACTTAGAAACATCATATGGGATTTGCTTACTTTATGTTGATTGGGGTCAATGGTGTGGTTATCCCTAAGCTCATATTTAAAAAAAAAAAACACCCAAAATAAAAGGCCTCAACCTTACATGACAACAAACACAAACAGCAAAATTCTTATCACGCAAACATCCAGTGTTTTAGATGAAAGATGTGATGGCAATTGCTTTGAAGTATGAACTTTCCTTTTTAGAGGAAAAGGGGAATCGAATTTATTTGGGGAATAATAGGTGACATCAAATATGATTATAGATATATAATTTATTTTGTTATATTGAAAATTCAATCCAAATTCTTGTTTCTCGTTCCAGCATGGAATCTTAACCTTAGAACTCCATCACTAACCTTCAATCTCCTCCATCAATCCCGCTAAGGCATTAGGCCACTATCCTCCGCTGTAGGAGGCACTACCCTTTAAATAAAAGCCATTAACTTCAATTAAAGAAAAAGACTGATTTAATTAAACTACTCGTAGAACAACAAGCAAGATGTTGGCTTGAGGCATGTAAGAAAAATAACTGTTCCAGCAATTTCTGTAATGTGGAGATCCCAACAGACAAGCTTAGCAGTTCAAGATTGCAATTCACTTATTCCCATAGATTAATAATTGAGAAGTGTGGGTCCAATTCCTTTTGTTCTGCACTTAAACTTCTTGTGATAGGGTGGAGTGTCAAATTGAACTCTTTTCCAGAGTACTTTTCTTTTGAAATGCTAGTGTGCTTTGAGTCTGACTGTTTGCTTACATTTGCTGCACTTTTTATCATTTTGAAGGAACATTATCAGCTTCACTATCAAAATGATTGTAGGTACTAGTAATAACATCTACAACTTAGTGTGAAATTATAAACAATTTATTTGCTAACTTAAATTATCCATTGATATCGACATTTTATCTATATATTCCCTGATATATATGATGGGTTTGTTTAGAAATCATATTACATAAAAAGAAAGCATGTTAAAAAAATTGGATCAGTTTAAAAACTCCTTGATTGACCAAAAGTGAATTAACGTAGTTGATAAAAAAAGATCTGTCAAATATATAATCAGCTAGATTTAAAACTATGTATTCCAACTAAATAAATATATTAGTTAAAATACTTAATGTAAGATTTGAAAACTTCAGTTAAACTTCGAGCTTACTAGCTTTCTATCTGGTAGATCCGTGAATTGTATACAAATAAAAATTTTATGAACTAAATTTGTAATTTAATGAAAAACATTTCAATTTAAAAGGTTGAACCAAAAGATGAGATGCAATGCATGGCTACAAATACAGTGCCTGGAGCGACACAAAGAAGTGGGAGAGTAAAGGATTTTGTGTGAAAAGCTCTTTAGAATGAGGAACCATTTTCTTATCTTGCACTGCTCCCTCTTCACTTCTGTGGTCTCAATTCAACAACCCAACAAAAGGTTTTTTTCTTCATAAGCTTGTCTTTCATGGTAGTAACCATATTTTATATGTAAGAAAGGTTAAGTTCTTCATGTAACTGTAGGTTGTGGATCTTGTTTTTTCACTGAAGCACTTTGGTTCAGAAGCTGTAGTGCAGTTAAGGGAAGCACTTTCAGAGTAACAGTTTAGTTCCACATCTTCTGTACTGATGTCCATATTTAAGTGTTCCCGGAAACCAAAACCTGTAAGGTATGAACATTCTTATTTCGCTCTCTGTTGAAGTAGTGATATAATTCATTTTACCATAGTTCATCAGGTTAAGCTTTTGGATTTTAGTAGTCTGGTGATGCTTCCATTGATTGAATATTTTCATATATAACTTTCTTGAACTTGATCCTATCAAAACTGACATGTACTTTTAAACTTGGTCAACGATAATTATAGGCCTAAATATCCACGTGATTTCTTTGTCAAATTTGGAGCTACCCAACAAAAGAAATGGCCGGAGAGAATATTGGAGAAAATGGAGAGACTATTGTCTGTTGTTCGGAAGAAAACTCTTGATCCACAGGAGCCATTCCTTCAGCAATGGAACAAAATATTTGTGGTGTCTTGTGTCATAGCAGTCGCTGCAGACCCTCTCTTCTTTTACATCCCAGTGTTTAATAGACAACATCAATGCCTAACCACTGATCGCCCCCTTATGATCATTGCTTGCATTCTCCGTTCATTCATTGACATATTTTATCTACTTCACATCATCTTTGAATTTCGAACGGGTTTTCTGCCCTCTTCTTTACCTGAACCAGGAAGTGCTGAATTAATTCGAGGTCTAGCAGATATAGCAAAGAGATACCTGTCTTCAAACTTCACTATCGATATCTTATCCATTCTTCCACTACCTCAGGTATAAGTTCAGTATAGTTTCTGGCAGCATCTGGTCTTTGCATCAAAAGCATTACATTTGGCTTATCTTCTCATTTTAATGCTAAAGTTTTGGACAGCCAATTTTCCAAAGCTCAATTCATGACCTTTTCTTTCTTTTTATTTAACCAACACTTCGTGCTTGTTTTGTTCTTTCTGTTGTTTGAGAGTGGAATATTGTTGAGCCATTTGATTGATTTTTGTGAATCGTTTGTTAAGATGACTTGGTCTTTATGTCGTTCAGCTTTTGGTACTGGTTATCACACCTGCATTGAAAGGCTCGTTTCCAATGAAGACAAAGAAGTTTGTAAAGATTGCAGTTCTTTTGCAGTACATCCCACGGCTTCTCCGAATATATCCACTATACAAAGAAGTAGTCAGAACTTCTGGCATACTAACAGAGAGAGCCTGGAGTGGAGCTGCCTTCAATCTCCTTATTTATTTGCAAGCTAGTCATGTACGTGTTCATTTGATTTTATAGCAATTAAAGAAACGATCAGCTAATATATTTTGGTTTGACAGGTCATCTCTTATGACTTATGAGCACTGAATATGATGAATCAGGTAGTTGGTGCCCTTTGGTATTTGTTTTCTGTAGAACAACAAGCAAGATGCTGGCATGAGGCATGTAAGAAAATTAACTGTACAAGCAATTTTCTGTATTGTGGAGATCCCAACGGACAAGCTTACCTGTTTATAGATGCGTATTGCTCTCATAAAGAGTCTGAAGGTGACAATGCCTTTGATTTTGGAATGTATGCTGAAGCCTTTAAGTTCCACTTAACTGAGACGATGAGTTTTCGCCGCAAATTCATTCATTCTTTCTGGTGGGCTCTGCGAAATGTTAGGTTCGTTAGAATTTTTCACTTTTGTCCACTACTATACTGAAGATAGAGATGAAAATCTATTGTTATAAGTTCCACCTTCTCTATTAACAAATTTAATCATCCAAGAAGAAAATGCATTGCACTTTATAAATTGAAGCTATGGAGAAACACACACTTTGAAAGAGAAGTTGTTTGTCTTTCTACAGCTCTAGTGGACAAAACCTTGAAGTAAGCGATTACATGGGGGAGGTTCTTTTTGCTATCTTTATCTCCATCCTCGGTTTGGTTTTATTTGCGTTACTTGTTAGCAACATTCAGGTAATACATGATGTTCAATTCATTCACTTTTGAAAGACTTCAAGTTCAACATAGAACTTTATTATGCTATGCTCTAGACATGTTTGTTTAGTTAATAATGATTTTTTATTTCATCACTCTGTGAAGTAGCAAATAGTATTTCATTCTCTATTTAACTATTCCAAATTTCAATTGTAAATTGTTCCTCTTGACAGAAATATCTGCAGTCAAGTAATGCTAGAGTAGAGCAGATGAGAATTAACCGAAGAGCTATCGAGAACTGGATGCGACAACGAATGCTCCCGAAGCCATTGAGACGGCGTATTAGACAATTTGATGAGTACAAGTGGCAGCTAAATAGGGGAGTTAAGGAAGAGGAAGTGATGAATGACCTTCCAATAAACCTCAAAAGAGACATCAAACCTCTTCTTCGCTTGGATGCTTGCTTGGTTAATCTTAAGAAAGTAAGTTCTTTTTCCTTCTACTTTGGCATATTTCTCCTCTAAAGTCTAAATCTTTCTGTATTCATTAACCCTTGAGTGGATGCTTTAGGTGCCACTTTTTAGTAACATTGATGACCGACTATTAGACTTAATGCACGGAGATCTCAAGCCGGTGTTATTCACAGAGGATAGCATCATTTTGCTAGAGAACAAACCAATTGATATGATGGTGTTTATCATAAAAGGAAAGCTGCGTGCTACAAGTCGTAGGAATATCAGTAATTACGTTTCCAAGTCCGACGTCGTACTCGAGGCTGGCGACTTTTACGGTGAAGAGCTAATTCCATGGGCAATGGCAAACCACATCACTCCTCATCCAATTTCAACCAGCACAATTAAATCTCTGACCTAAAGTTGAAGCCTTTGCTCTAGAGGCTAATCAGCTGCGATCTGTGGTTAGTCAGTTCTGCAAGCAGCACCTCCCTAGCGAGCAAGCATTGAGGCATGCTCTTTTTACTGCACAAATGTATAAATTTTACTACAGTTGTGCCCCCCCATATAGTTCTTGTAATCGATTTGTAATCCTTGTTTTCTAGGTTCTACTCTAATCAGTGGAGAGTATGGGCAGCCTATAAAATACAAGAAGCTTGGCGTGATTACTGTCAAATAAAGCAGAGAGATGGTAGGTTTCGAGATTCATTGGCTAAAACAGTTGGCACTTCGACAAGCTCTGCTGCCAATCTATATGCATCCATATTCATATCCCATCTACTGCAAGCCGTGGAGCAAGATCGATGCCACCAAATATCCCAACACTCACAGATGACGGTGCTATTGCCGCCTCTGAAGCCAGACGAGCGAGACAAGCGAGACTACTCCATCTTGAATCTTTAAAATCAGATGCTTCAAGCTCTGTTATGTTGAGTCTCCTCTCTTAATATGTGATTAGAATGTTCAGAAGGCTGTTCTTGCTTGGTTATCCTATATATATATATTGAATCTATTGTATAGAATGAAGCAGAGAGTTATTTCATATTTGTTCCAACTTTACTGGTTTCAACTTTCATTTTTCTCCATGGTTTCTTCTTGATAATTGTCTTACTTTATCTTGGCAGCATGTCACAAAATAATAATAACTCAGAATATGAAAATAAACTCTGTTTTCAATACACTCCATCTTCTTTAAGAAGAGAGTTCTTCACGTTTTTGTTATATATTTTTATACGATCCATTATTTAATTTTGATTCTAACTAAAGTTCCCGATAATATTGTATACATATTAAAAATTGCTTTATTATTTGTCCAAACCCACAAATCAAATAAAGAAAATGGGGAAATCAAGGGATGGAGATGAAGAAACTCATAAACATCTCAGAAGTTTTTGCTTGGTAAAACGTTTCAACTAAACCAAATACATCAATTCAATAAGACATCATTAAGGCTGAAGCAATCCTGTAATACTGTTTCAGAGGCTATTGACGAGTTTGTTTGGAAATTAGTTGACTTGTGAAGGTCGAGATTAACATCCACTTGTGGTCATAATAGAGAGAATCAGTGTACTGCTTTTACAAACATTTCTCAAACTGAATACCCACAAGGCCCCCTTAATGTTGAATAATTCACCACGTAGCAAATAAAATCTTGTTGATTACAAATGTAAATTCATAGGAGAAAAAGAAGATAATAGAGCCATTAGGCCACTGCTCACAAATGTTATGGTTTCTGGGAGAAGGTGTAAGTCAAGACAGGAACAAATAATTGAGAAGAGTGGGCCATTTCATTTCCTTTCTTGTGCACTAAAATATGTTCTGATAGGGTGGAGTTTATTTAAACACTCTAAAGTAGCCATCTTTTTAAATGGGTTTTCCCAGCACCAAAGTTAAAAGCTTTTTATTTTTATTTTGTCTAATGCCTATGCTGTCATTTTGAATTAACATTCACCTTATCAAATAAAGCCTGTAACAACCCATTATCATTATCATATTTTCTTTATTATTTTGTGTATGTGATAAAGAGAAAACCTTTATCATTCTCTATCTACCTTTCTCTATCTTTATCTTTTCTCTTTAAGTTTAAAGTAAAGTTTTAGTTATGGAGCTTTCAAGTCAGTGTGTATTTGATTTTTAAATTATCGAAGTTATAAATTTAGTATTTTAAGTATCAAAACTGTATTCAAAGTGTACTAAGATTTCTTATATAGGTTGATGGATAAATTGATGAAGGATCAAATCTGTTTATAAACTACCAAGTTGTTACCCAATCCAAATTGATTATCAGATTGAGCTAAGAATTTCTAGACGCATTCATAATAAACACATAACAGTCCCCAATCAAGACCAAATCTTTGGTTCTTCTGAAGAAAGAATTATAGAGTCAAATAAAAATTGGATTATTTGAGAAGCTCTTCTTTTCTGGAAAATATTATTAAAAAGAGACTGTGGCATGATTAAAGAAGACCCCTTGCTTTTCATCCCAAAATCAAAAGGATTGTAACAATTTCTAAATGACTTTACTCAATCATGTTGTAACCTCTGTCCCCATTGTTGTCACCTTTGATTATAATTCCACTCCTTTAAAATAAAGTTTTGAGAAAAAGAAGAAAAACCATGGAAACTGCTTTAAAGTAAGAACTTTCCACTTCACAGAAAAAAGGGGGGGAAATTGAAGGAGCAATATGTAAGCACATCAAACTTTGGAAAGTTTTCCTCATAGAAAATGAGATTATTGATCAAAGATTCTTTTGTAGGTAGCCAAAATTGGGTTATTTGAGGCTTTACTTTAGCAATATTTACGGTTTTTGTTTTTTATGAGACATTGTTATTTCACAGGCAGCAGCAGAGAAACCATACTAAGGTTATTTCGCAGACAGTTTCTTTTTGCTTAAAAATTGACAAGCATGTAACACATTGGTTGAAAGGTCCACAATTCCTGTCGCAAGACTAAGGAAAAGTAGGATGGAAAAAGCACTTTGTTATAAAGTTCTAATCAAGACAAAAACATTTTCTTGTAGCCTTACATTGGCTTTTTCTTTACCAGATGATTGAAGGAATTTGGAGTCATTCCTTATTGCCCTTCTAGTTCTCATTCAACAACCTATCCAAAGAAACGTATTCTTTTTTCTTCATAAGCTTAATTTATACTTCTTCTTGCCTTTCATGTAAGTGACCATATTTTACATGAAAGGGAAGGTCAACTTCTAGTAGAGCTTCATGGAACTGTAGGTTGTGTTGTGAATCTTGTGACAAATATTTTGCTTGTGAAGCTAAGCAGTACAAATAGTGCTACCAGAGGTACAGTTTAGCCCCACCTTTTGGATAGTTATGTCCAAGTGTATGGGTTCCCAGATGCCAAAATCTGTAAGGTTTGAACATTCTTAACTCTCTCATGCTGTCAAATTTTTTGAAAAACCAACTTATGCTCTTCCTATTTCCACGTAGTTTGTTATTGTTTGTCCCAAGTTCCACTGGTTGATTATTTCCATAAATAACTTGCTTGAACCTGATCCTATAAAAACTGGAATGTACTTAATTCTACACTTAAATGATAATATATCGGCTTGGACATCAAACTACTGCTGGTTTTCATGACAGATTTGGAGGTTACCCATACAGAAGTAGACTGTCTCCAGGGTCAATATTGGAAAGCATAGAGACTATATTTTCAAGTATTTCTGAATGGTTTAGAAGATTAATTATAATCTTAGCCTTCAAGCATTCAGGTGATCAGTCAGTAAAGAAACCAAAATTTTGGAAGAAAATTCTTGATCCACATAAGCCATTTCTTCAGCGATGGAACAAGATATTTGTGCTCTCCTCTGTCATAGCAGTAGCTGTGGATCCTCTCTTCTTTTACGTCCCAGTGTTCGATGGAAAAGATCAATGCCTAGCCATGGACCGACAACTTATAATCATTGCTTGTGTTCTTCGTTCATTCATCGATTTATTTTATCTACTCCACATGATCTTTGAGTTTCGAACCGGTTTTCTCCCTCCATCTTTACCAGTTTTTGGAAGTGGTGAATTAATCAAAGATCCAGTAAAAATAGCAAAGAAATATCTTTTCTCAAACTTCTTGATCGATTTCTTATCCATTATCCCCTTGCCTCAGGTAAAAAAAAATTGTTCGGTTTCGGTTACATTAGCTCTTAACTCAAGTTCAAGTGATGAGTTATGGTAAATTTGATTATTTATCAACATTTTAACACTTCCTTTGCTTGTGGGCTTGAAAATATGCAAAAGTTACAACAACTAGTTATCAATATTAAATGGAAAGGTAACGATGTTATAGAAGTTCAAACTCTGAATATAGGGTGTAATGCTATGATACCATGTTAAATCACCACATAATTCAAAATGGTAAGTTTATAGGTTATGGTAAAAAAAGAATTCTTCAACCATTTCTAAGATACTTTCAGCATCTAGTCTTTGCATCAAGAGCAAAACATTTGATTGTTCTTATTTGGAATTTTACATATTTTGGATGATGAATTCTTTAAAGCCAAGTCCACAATCTTCTCTCTGTTGACATTGTACTAAAGATCGTGTGCTTGTTTTGTTCAGAAACCTGTTTTAAGAATGGATTATTTTTTGAGTCATTGGACTTTTAAGAATGGATTATTTGAGTCATTGGACAGATTCTTGTGAATCCTTTGTTTTGACTCAGCAGTATTCATTGCCTCACGGAAGTGAACTTACTATTTAAGATAACTTGGTCTTTTATGTCATTCAGCTTTTGGTATTAGCAATCATACCTGCAGTGAAAGGCCCGATTCCCTTGAAAACGAAGGATGCCGTGAAGATGGCAGTTCTTTTGCAATATATTCCAAGACTTCTCCGAATATATCCACTATACAGAGAAGTAACCAGAACTTCTGGCATACTGACAGAAACTGCATGGAGTGGAGCTGCCTTCAATCTCCTCATTTATATGCTAGCTAGTCATGTATGTGTTCATTTGACTTAAATAAGAAGTTTTTACATTTTGGTTTAAAAAGGATTCTCTTATGAGCAGTGAATGAAATGAATTAGGTAGTTGGTGCCATTTGGTATTTATTATCAATAGAACGACAAGCCAAATGCTGGGTCCAAGCATGCAAGGAAGATGACATTAACTGTACTGCAAAGTTTTTGTACTGTGGAAATCATAAAAGGAATGCGTACCCGTCTATAAATAAGACTTGCTTTCCTAAAGACTCTGAGGATGGAAAAGACGGCTTCGAGTTCGGAATTTATGCTGAAGCTCTTAAGTTTAACTTAACTGATACGATGAGTTTTCGCCGTAAATTCTGCTATTCTTTTTGGTGGGCTCTGCGAAATGTTGGGTCAGTAAAAGTTCTCCATGTTTCTTCATGATTTTACTAAGGAATGTGATATGATATAAGTGAATATATTGTCGTAAGTTTCAAGTTTTTCAAATGTCTTTCTCCATCATCCATGAAGCAAATCATTTACACACTTTAAGTTAATCCTTTGGAGTAAACCATACACTCTAAAGAACTTGCTTGTGTTTCTACAGCTCTAGTGGACAAAATCTTGAAGTAAGCCATTACATGGGAGAGGTTTTTTTTGCTGTCTTCATTGCCATCCTTGGTTTGGTTTTATTCGCATTTCTCATTAGCAATATTCAGGTAAGGCATGATGCTCAATTCATTCTCTTTGCAAGAAATTGGTTCAAGTTCAAGAGGAAAGTTATTTATGCTCCAAAAGTTTATTTGGTTTTATTGCTCTACCATATTGTATCTTTCATTCTCTATTTAACTGGTCCAGCTTTCAACGATGAATTTGTTCCACTTGACAGAAATATCTGCAGTCAGCAACTGTTAAAGTAGAGCAGATGAGAATTAACCGAAGAGATGCTGAGCATTGGATGGCACACCGTATGCTCCCAGACGAGTTGAGGTATCGTATTCGACGATATGATCAGTACAAATGGCAGCTAAATAGAGGAGTCAAGGAAGAGGAACTCATCAGCAACCTTCCTAAAGACCTCAGAAGAGACATCAAACGTCACCTTTGCTTGGCGCAGCTTAAGAAAGTGAGTTTCTTTTCTTCTTTTTTTCCTTCTACTTTGGCACATTCTTTCTATGAAATTTTCAACATTCGTTGACTCAGAAGTCGAAATGCTTTAGGTGCCACTTTTTAGCAGCATGGATAAACAACTGTTGGACGCAATGTGCGAATATCTTAGGCCAGTGTTATTCACAGAGAAGAGCTTCATTATGCAAGAGGGTGACCCAATTGATATGATGCTATTTATCATGAAAGGAAAACTGGCTACCATTATCGGTTGTGATTGGAAAAACGACCTGTACTCGGCCACTCTTAATGCTGGCGATTTCTGTGGTGAAGAGCTAGTTCATTGGGCAATGGATCCCACCACCAACACTTCTTCTCTTCCCATTTCAAAAAGAACAGTTGAAACTCTAACTGAAGTTGAAGCCTTCGCTCTAAAGGCTAACGAGTTGAAATTTGTAACTAGTCAGTTCCACTCCCAGCAACTCAATAGCAAACACTTCCAATTCTCAGTGAGGCATGTTCTTTTTACTCAACTTACACATAAATTATTCTACCATTGGTCCCATAAAGTTTTTCCATTCAACTGCTTCTAAAAATCCTTGTTCTCTAGGTTCCACTCTCATCAATGGAACGTTTGGGCAGCCTACAAAATACAAGAAGCTTGGCACGATTATCGCGAAAGAAAGCAGAGGGGGGGTGGAGATGGTAGATTTCAAGATGCATTTGCTAAAATAGTTGGCCCCTCGACGAGCTTTATCGCCACTCTATATGCATCCATATTCATATCCCATCTACTGCAGGTCATGCAGAGAAATCAACCCCAGCAAACTCCCCAAGTCACACGCGTGATGACACTACCGCCACCCCCGAAGCCAGAAGATGAGCAAAACAAGGCAGACTTCACCATCTTGGATCATTAAAATAAATTGTTTCAAGCTCTTTAACCTTCTATATCCTGAGTTTTAGGTGCATGGCTTCTCTGCGTGATATGTGAATAATGTATGATAATCAACAAAATGCTTTTCCTCTCGCTTGGTTTCGTCTTTCATTTTCTTTTCCCTACTACTAAGTTCATCCACTAAATCGGAATTTAATGAAGCATCATCAACAAATTCCATTTCAAGTAAAGTTTTCCAATTTTCTGTTTGATAGTTTTATATGATTCATTTGATTGATTTAACATAACCGACTGATATTATATACATTTTAAAGATTGCTTTTTTCAAACTTCTATCATCCCCAGGGAGACATGGACTAATAAGGCATTCAAAACCATACAGAATGAAAAGCATATTCAAAATATAAAATAGTGAAATGGTGAATATAATACTGTAGGTAGAATTATTATTGATAACAGACCATACAAGAGTATTATGAGCATGTAATGTTAGGATTATTAAGACTAATACATGACATTGTCAATCTTATTTTGAAACATTAAGAAACCCAGAAACATCATATGGGATATGCTTAGTTTATGTTGATTGGGCTCAGTGATGATGGATACCCCCAGCCTCATATATCAAAGCACTTCCAAATTGAAAACCTTTAACCCTGCAATGATAACAGACAAAAACAGCAAATATCTTACAACATAAACACCCCAGTATTTTCTTAAAGAAAATTCAATCCAAAAATAGAAGATGTCATATCGATTTCTTTTAATTCCCCCTCCCTTTTTAGACTCATATTTTGGAAATATAAATGACCCATTAGTCCATCAAGCATGATCTTTATAGTTCAGCAAAAATATGTTCAAGGATTTGGAGAACAAACCAAAATATATTACAACTTTCAGTAACTAAGATAGAATATTCATAATTTGTTTTTTTCACCTTTTTTCAATTCTTGTTTAGAAATTTTGAAACCAAAAATGTTAATGAGCTAAGTTTATCTCTTTTTAAAAGAAAAAAAAACATGAAACAAGACATATTAAAAAATTTTAAGTTAAAACACAATTATTATTGAGCTCTCGACTTAATAACCTTATATGCCTTAAATATTTTATTTCAGATCTAATAAGTTATTGAACTTCTTACGTATATTTTTTTATAGCTTATTGATCTATTCATTTAGAAAATGAAATTCATGATTCTAGGAAACGACACAAAATTCATTTTTTTACAAACATATTTCTTATTAGATATTTTTTTTTAAGTTCAAGAATTGAATGGCATAAATATAAAAGTTGAATAACTAAATTTAGTACAGGGTGTTTGTATCTATTTGATTTTAAACTTCTAAAATCACAAATTTAATCTACGATCCTTTAGCCTCCATATTGAAATTTTGTAGTTCTAATAAATAAAATTCAAATCATATATAATGATTAATTGATTTTGAAAAAGTTGGAAAGTTTTGAAAACATTGTGCATTCCAAATTAAAATTTGAATGACTTTGACTTTACATACGTATTTTATAATTTAACGACCAAATAAATGCAAACCTCAAAATCCAGCAGTTAACGGAGAAGTAGAAAAAAAAATCAGTGACTAATTTTGTAAAGAAAAAAAAAAAAGTATACTTTGAGCAGTTGGTGGAATTGTTGATGGGAGGAATTTGGACGGAAATTCCACATTGTTTTGGAATCAAAGGGATGCGAGTCGGATCATAAGGTCCGATCATCGCCAGACTCTTCTTGATGCATTCGCACAGTGCAACTTTATCTTTCTTCGTTTTAGTATTTCCCGCCAACTGTTTAACGCCACTGCAGCACGACGCCGATGGTTTGCCGCTGCCTTTGATGAACCCCAAACATGGTGATAGCGACTGCGCCACCGGTACACAACTTTCCACGTCCTCAGTCTGAGACAGAACTACCATCAGAGAGCATGTAAGCACGGCCACGAAGGCTAGGGACCGAAAATTGAAGACTCCTGACATTTTTTACTGGAAAATTTTACGAACACTTGGTGGGTGTTTATGTTTTGAGGTGGGGTTTACGACTTGAGTGCCTTTTATATACACTTTGTTGTCCCATTTCCTGAAAATGTGCTGCCATGCATCTTTTGTGATTTCTTTATGGTTATTTTGCCAAACAAAGAGGTGGGGTTTTCTCTATTTGTAATGGTTGAGTGAAGTAAATGAAGTGAGAACTGAGGTTGTTAGTTGTCAAGTTACTTGAATCTCTGTACAATGTACATTGTCTTTGCATTGTTGTATTGTTTGTACGTGCATGAGAAGAATTGGGAAGATCATGAGATTGGAGTTAAATGGGAAGGGGAGGGATTGGGAGAGTTTCGACAAAGAGGGCAGCTGCTGTTGACTCGAAGCCATTGATCAATACAATCAACATGGAAGCAATGCTTGCACTCAGGAATGCATCTGACTGTGTCTTTGGTTAAGTATTCTCCAAGGCATATGGGGCAGGTGGTGCCATTGGGTCCAGGGAGCCGCCGGCTTTCTCCAAGGATTACCTTTTGATACGATTCAATGGTTGATTCGTTCAGACCACTCAAACGGGATGGTGCCTCTAAATCGGACCCTGCTGGATTGACTTGCTGCCTATGCTGAACTTGGTTTCCTCTGCCGTCCGTAAGGCTATAGCTCCACTTTGCCATGCAGATAAAACAGCCAAGTCCAATGACACACATCAAAGTCGGAAGAAGAATCACCACACAGATAATCCGCAGCACTCTGAGACCATTGTTTTCCTCTGAAATTTAAGGTGACTATCATTTAATTGGGTATCATGAACTTTGATATTTTTGCAAAATATATCTTGAATGACATTTTTCCTGTGAGTGTGTGTGGGTGCAAGGGCGCGGGGTGGGATTTCCGAGCAATGTCAAAGCATATTTGATCCAGTTTGAAGATTATTAAGAGACGTGCAGCAGTGAAGAAATGTCAAATGTCTTTGTCATTTCTTCACCATCTAAAAAGTCAACTTTTTTTAAAAAAATTATTCTTCAGGTATTACTTTAATCCCAACTTCCCAGAAATATAAACATTATTTATGTCTGGTCAACCAAAAGCCAGTCTAAGATTCATACAGCAGCCTGCAGTTTAGGGTAATAGGTAATACCGCCAGTGTTATTTGGACATTGGTTTGTTATTATGATTTTAAGAAAATGATGGTTTTTTGTTCTTTTCTTTTTTCAATATTTTATTACGTATTTGCTTTGAGTTTTCCTCAAACAATTAGGATGCAAGATATGTTTAAGAAATCATTCCACCGATTGAAAAAGATGAATTTTTGAGCTTTTAGGTACGATATAGTTTAAACATAAACTTAGCAAATAGTTACAAAGGGCAGAACTTTTACCTGATGTGTATTTGTCGAAACAGGCAATCCCCTGACCGCTATTGCTTTTGTACCCACAAAGCCTGCCTTCTGTTTCGCAGATACCGCAAGCAGGGCTATACCAAGTTAGCACGAGATCACCATTGAGGTTGGTTGAAAATTGATTGGTCTCATCTGGGTTTGAAACTGGGACAGGTAAAGTAGTCATGATCGTGCAAGAGGTTGACATTGACTTGACAAAACTCGTTGAGGAAGTAGCCAGAATCGAGTTGGTTGAATTGCTAAGACAACCAATGATAGGAAAATGCGACATTGTGAACTGAGGTGGACAGCTTAGAAAGGTAATATTCTGACTAAAAAGTGGTATAAATGGGGAGTTTGAGAAATTGAGTTTGTTGAGGCCTTGAAGAAATCTTCTAGGTAGGCAATCATCTGAATCATAGAGCTGTATTTGTTGAGTGGCATAATCGATACCCCTTACCAAAAAATATTCAGAAGCTGATAGATTTACAGTCGTCACACCCGCTTTGTTGCAAGCTAAGTTGAAACCAGGATAACCACATCTTGCAGGTTGCTGGTCTGGAATCCGAAAGGGGAATCTGATAGCAAAGTCATCATTGATACACTTGGAAACAGAGCAACTTTGAGCTGTGATTAAAGTTGGGAAGAAGAAGAGGAAGAAGAGAAAGATGTGTGAGAAATCCATTAGCTTGGCTAAATAATTTCTTTTTTGTAAGCTTTAAAACTTGAACCTTTTATTCATCATTGGGTTTGAATAAGTTATAATGTTATATGTTATTATGACTTAATTAAATTATTCAAAAGTCAGAAGTTTTGGTGCTTGTATGTTGTAGATTGACCTTTATTTGTGGACGCCACAAGTAACAGGAGCTAATAATTTTAATACTGATGAGGGAAGGCTACACAGTTGAAGGTGACCATAACATTATTAAAAAGATGATCAATTAATTAAGAATTTCAATCTGATATTAACTTCCAAAGTTTCTATTTCTATAGTTTGTGCTTATTTAATTCAAGAAAAACATATAGTAACTTCCAAAGTTTCTCTCTCTACAAATATACATATATAGATTGATAGATATATAGATTGATATACACATTTATGTATATAAATGTACTCATAATGCTTCAACCTGTACCAAGCAACCTCATTGGTGAATAGTGTTCTTCAATTTCATTTTTCTTTCTTTCTTTTTCTAGAATCGCAAGGAACTTAAATTATGAAAGCTTGAATGAAATCTTAAAAGAACTTTGGCTGATGGCATATTCCATTTGTTTCTCCAATTGAATTTCCTCCCTCACTCTAATTTATCCCAATGACTTTTTCTTTGTGCAATCTATTATTACACAGTATCAAATACTTGCTACTTTGACCGTTTGAAAACAATTGAAATTATTAAAACCAAAATTGGAAAAATAAATATATAATAAAAACATTTAAAATCATCATTTAGCGACTAAAATTATGATTCAAAGTAAAAAGTAGCTATTGACTGCTATATTTCTTTTTCATACTTTCATAGTTCAGTTTCTGAAAAGTACCTCTCCATTTGTACTCTGAGAATGAAAAATAGCTGTGAAGTGAAAATTCAAACTTGGTACGTTTTACCGAGTTGGCTTAAAAGTACAGTACAGATTAGACAAATGAAACCAAATGAATCACTGGCATGTATTTAGAACTTGATCCAATGTAACTTGTTTCAAAGTACAAAAGTCAAAGCTAGCACAAGAAAGCAGATAAAATTAACAAAATATTTTATGATTGGTATTCTCAACTTCTGAATTCTTTTACAGAACAAGAATGACAATTTACAGATTGGATAGCTGACTGCAGAATCTTTTTTAAAAAAAAATAAAAACAAGAAGGTTATACTAATATCAGGGGAATGCACAATGATACCGATGCGGCTTTGGGCAAGTCTATGATGAAGCTTCTGTTTATTGTTTGTCTTTAGGAGCCAAGGAAGGCTCCAGTATAAGATCGCCTACTCCCTTTGGCGGCCCAATGCTGCAACGAGCTGTGTTGTGCATCTCAATTGCATCTTTAATTTTCTGAAACTGTGGGATGAAGAAAGGTTAGGTAGAGTTAAAATTTAGAAAATGTTTACGTATATTGATCACTTTTGTGAGAATGCTTTAGAAAATTTATCACTGCATGTCCTAAGATCAACAACTTGATACAGTTATTCAAATATGAGGATAAGGAAAGTTTTCTGTTCATATTAGAGATCCTTATCAATCTTTCTTATTGCATCTGCCCTTGACTCGAAAAGTTCTTCAGATTTCTAAATCAATTCTTCTCATTATATGCTAACCAATGAAGTAGAGTGAATTGACACGAAAAGTTATTTATATCTCAAAATACATTTGACTCATCATAAGCTAACCATAAAAGAGAATGAATTGGCACACTGGAGGTGGGAAGGGGAACGAGGATGCTAACCTTTGCGAGTGAGCATGAGAAGGACTCCAACTGGCCGTCAGCTCCACGATAAAAGTGGAAATAAGGAAGGACCTTGACATTCAAGCTTTTGCACATTGGCTTATTTTCGTCAAAATTGACCTTTAGGAATAAAATCTCAGGGTGTTCATCAGCTGTTCTGCAGAGCTGACAGTTCCATTTCAACATATAAAAAAACATCAGAACATAAAACAGAAAAGTAAAAGTTACTAGGGTCAAGCTTAGATTTAGCTGCAACATGCATTTTCTTTATAAGAAACGGCAAATCTCCTATCCAATGAATATCAATCCTTTAATGAGAGCAGCATTCACAAGAAACAAACGTGTAAATAAGAAGTGTTCTGGAGCTTTCTCATTATAACCTCGGTGACAGATAATGACAGAACTGCTGCTGCAGCAGTAAACCAATAAAGGAAAGAATAAAAAGAAAGCATGCCTCCTTAATCAGAGTACTTAATTTTCCAAAATACTATGCCTCTATCTTGGATATATTTGAAATTCATAGGATCATGCATGAAGTTCAAACAAGGGGATCAAAGGATCATCGATTGAGTCTATTTGAGACCAGCTACTTGGGATATAAAATATTTAATAGTTCTAATTCTATCACATATCCCTGAAGGGACAAGAGTTCATGATTAACAAAATTTTGAAGGATGAGCAATCGTCTGTGGTTTCAAGTTTCAACCTCACTAAAATAGATAGGTTCAAAACCTTAAGTACTGCAAAGTGTATTTTAAAGCTTTTCATCATGATAACCAACAAATGCAGCAGTCTCTCTGAAGACACAAACTTATTTAATGCCTATTTAAATAAGCTGGTCCTACATTGAGGCTCAGAAAATGCTGAAGCATGTTCTGATTATCGGAATGAAAAATGCAAACAGGTCAACTTTACAATCCAAGAATAGAAAGCATTGATGAAAAAAGTTACCCGGGGAAATAATGCCCTGCAAGAAGCACACCAGGTTCCGTAAAATTCTACAATAACTAATCTATCACCAGCTTCACTTAATGCAGTCAAAAATTCCTGTGTTGAATGTATATCAATCATGTTTGGTGCATTCTTTTCCCACCATTTTGGCTGGTCTTTTTCAGCCACAGCAGCCTGTACCTGTTGCATCAGAGAACAGTTAACAGGAGCCGCTGAGAAAACAATTGACTTATTTAAACAATATTTTTAATCGAATAATTGTGTATAAAAGGATAAGAAGGCCACATAATACATCCTCCTAAGTCCTACCCTCAGAAAGCCAATATGAAACTACAAGAAGTTGTCCCGTTGACATTCCAAAAAAACAAGAAAAAAGGAATCAAAATCCAATTTAACTATGGTTCCTAAACTTCAAATCTCAGCGCCATGTTTTGATTTCAAATCTTACCAGTCCCCAGGCCACTTAATAGGAGAATCAACAATTCTCCAAATAACAAGAAATTTCTCCCCTCGTTAACTCATTCAACATCTTACCAATAGCCATCAACAGTTCTGAAGTAACTTCAAACAGAGATGAAGAAAATACATAGCTCCTTTTGGTTTAACCAACCATAAAATAGAAACATGGCTTCTTTTAAAGTTAACCAGTATCAGGCTACACTGAAACATAAAACAGCTAGGTAGAAGGGTCTACAACTGTCAACTGAGAATTGAAAGCACATGGGAAAGAATTGTTGATAAAGCAATGTCGCCAAATTCTTTTAACTGGTAAAAGTACAAGCACCAACAACCATGAAAACATAAACGGTTCAATGGGTCCATACACGCCATTGCCATGGCAATACCGTCAGCCGTAAAACTTCATTTCCCGGATAACGCATAAAAAAGAATCCATCTTTGTCCATGGACCTCACTAGGGTTCCATAGAATCTGCCTGAATAGCATTTTGGCAAACGAAGCTTCAAATTGAAAATCAAACTCAAACAACCCCAACAAACAAATACTTTCTAGCATCATCCGGCAAACACGAAAGCGCAAATTGTTGGGGTAGGTATACTAATATAACTAAATTCATATATAAAAACTACTGTTAATTGCCATATCGATCACATTATTACTAAACAATTCCCACAAATTTAACCCGATATCCAACAAAAATCTCAAGAACTAAAAATCGTACAATAGAAGTCCAACCACAAGACAAGTTATGTACCTTGAAAGATACCAACCTCTTTCTGGGTCTGAAAGAAAGAGGCATTGCATAGCTAGTGGAATAACATGGCATAGGACTCGACCTCTTTTCTGGGTTTTGAATGGATGGAAGAGATGGGTGAAGGGAACTGTAGGACGAGGCGAAGGAGGGTGGCAAAGAAGTGGAGGAGAAATAGAAAGAATGAGACGAGAACCTAAAAACATCGGCCATTTAGAGACAAAAGCGGCAAAATTCAAGTTGAAAAGACAAAAGTTCTCCCCCCAAAATCCCAATAGGACGAGGAACTAGCTAAACAGCATGGGGTAAAGGGAAGTCGAGAGAGAAAACGGGAAAGAGGTTGAAGAAGAAGAAGAAGAAGAAGAAGAAGAAGGGTTGTTTGTAATTGTGGCTATGTTTTCTTCTGCAGCTTGAAAGAGTAAAAAAAAAAAAAAAAATCAGAATTCTAGTACCTCCGGAGAGTGTGCGCGTGAAGAAAAGAGAGGATTTTTACGATTTACAGGATTCGAGATGGCCACTGCAACAATCGATAGTACGCCGTTTTACCCAATTACGGAGCGATGATTTTTGTTCTTCCTTGTCAAGTTGACCTAACACCAACAACGGTGCGATGTACGGTCAGAAAATTAGGAAAACTAACCCCACTCTAATGGACGGCTAAATTACCATTTTAAAATAATATCTCAATTTGCAATATTTTTTAGCGTCACTTTAAACCTAAACTAATAACTTTATAAAATTAAATCTTTCCTATATCCAAATAGATATAAATAGAGAGTTTATATGTTTTGAAATTGTTATTGTTCTCTTGTAATTGAAGGATTTAAATCGATGTAATTATAAAAGTTTAACTTTTTAAATCGATAACTCATAACATTTTAGAAGTTAATTTAATATAACTATTAGTTCGAGTTTTAAATTGATACAACATTAAAGTAAGGTTTAAATTAAAGTTGTATGTCCAACTTATGTCCATGTTGACATAATTAAATTAAATAAATGTCTACAATTTATTTTAAAATGGTTAAAATCACTTTTGTTAGGTTCAAAGTCACTCATAAACACATCTTTAATAATAATTCAAAATCAAAACTTATAAATACTCTCGTTCTTCGGTCTTTTCTCATTATTCTTTCTATTTATTCTAAGATTCAAGAGCAAATGTCGAAGCGAGGACATATAATTTTCATGGAAAGGCTCTAAATAAAAATAACACAAGAATTTTAATTGAACATTTTCAAATATTAAACAATGAACAACGATATTTATAAAATATAACAAAAATCTAGATTTAATAAATGACAAATAATAATAAACATCAATAAACTTTTATTTAATAGACATTAATAGAATCTCGGACTAAAAGTTAAAAATAATGAAACAAAAGTTATAATTATTTCAATTATTCTACGCTCACAACAAGAATCTAATAATAAAGCAAAAGTTAATAAAAAGAATTAAATTTAAAAAATCAAATATTACCAAAATTCAAAACTCAAGTTGGAAAAAATTTATGAAAAGATTTTTTTTTTTTTTTAGAAGAACCATTAGTTTTTAATTTAGTTTTTTTCTAAATAGAAAGAAATTTAGTTAAAAAGATACAAATAAAAAAAAATCGAAGAGAGAAAAAAAGAGAGAAAAAAAGTTTTTTTCTAATTTTTTCTTTTTAAAAAACTATCGTATTTTTTCAAATAACCAAAAATGGGGTCAACTATGCAAATTAATCCTATAAAAGTTGAGATATAAAAATGATTTCTTTTAGGCGCGAGAGAGAAAACAGAGAATAAAGAATTTGGGCAGGGCCCCATCAGACGCTCTGTCCAATCTGTCATTTCCGCCGCCGGCTCTCCTCTGTTTCAACCCTTCCTTCTTTACACTTCATCTTCTCTGTTCTCTGGATTCCATCTCATTTTCATACTGATTATGGCCGAATCCAAATCGAACCCTTCGCCATCCTCTCTTTCTCCCGGTACCCTCCCTATTCTCTCGATTTCCTTGTTCCATTTTAAAAACCAACTCTGAATTTTTGTGTTTTCGTTTGTTTACGCTTCCTGTTTTGATTCACACGATGATTCTGCATTGCGATTACATTTTCTTAGGATTCTTCTTTTTCCTGTTTGATGTGATGATCACTTTCCATCTGTTTTTGTACACAAATAATATGGAATGGGTTGGATTGTGATAACAACTTGAGAACTAAAAGCATCCAAAATTTTTTACACAGAAATGTTACAGATTGATGGATCGCCTCGTGATACCAAGGAGACTCATGGAAGGCGTAATGACATTGACGAGAACACCCCGTTGGATGAAGTCAAGGCGCCAAACGTGTTTGAGAGAATGAAAGAGGAGATTGAGGCGCTTGTCCAAACGATCCAAGCAAAGTAAGAGCCACAAATTTATGAAAGGGTTTTTAATGTACTTATTATGGAACTGCAAACATCCAGTTGGTAGATATATTGATTTCTGATTCATGTTTTACTCAGAAGTGCAATTGAACTTGTAGGTTATAACTTTGTTAAATTTGACCTTCAACGTGTGTGTGTTAATTGACATTAAATATATTACTTCAGTAGTAAAATGTTTTTATTCTTTACAGATTTGTGTTTAAGGCGTTGATGACATTTTTTATGGGGTTTTGTTTCGTGGATGTATTGTGAGTTTGTTTTAAGACTAAATTTCAATGTTCAGTCTAAGGTTTCAGCATCCTTTTATGACTTTATTTTGTGCTTGGATTTTGGAGTTTAAGTGGCCGAGTTTGTGTGTTTTCCTTTCTCTCTAGATTTTGGGTGTTCTGGTGTTGGATTTTATAAGATTTACCAATCGGTTTTAGGCCAACAGTTTAGTTTGATTTTGAGGATAGTCTACTTACTCAAATTCAGGATCCATTTCAATAAAATTATCCCCATGCACATGAATAAAACCTTGTGTTGTTTTCTGATTGCAGGGATGACTCTGTGGCAGCAGAGTCCAAAGAGGATAAAACAGACTCTCAATCAGGTGTTTTCCTTGTATCTTCATGTTAGAGTCTGTAAATTGCTTTGTAGCATAACTTTTCTCCTCCCCTCTTTATGAATAAGCCTATGTTGTTCAAATTTTATCAAGTGGTAAAAGATGGGAGATCAATGCATAAAAGTTGATCCTGGGGGGAGGCATAACTTGATATATCAATACAAATAATGTGTTTATATTCTCCCTGTGTGTATGGATCAGATGGTTCAGTCATAGCAGCAAAAGTGTTTGGAAGAGCAAAGGATGAGATTGGGAAGATGTTGCACATTAATAAAACGAAGGAAACTCATGGCCAGCGTGATGACATAGGAGAGGATACCCCTTTAAATGAAGTCAAAGCTCCTAATTTATTAGAGCGTGCAGTGGAAGAATATGAGGCTTTTATGCAGACCATTAATTCTAAGAAAGAATCTCAGACATCCGACAAAAGGTCTCAGTTTACTTGTTTTTAGTTAGTTTAGGTTGAGTACTGATGAGATTGATTTACTTTTGTCTCTAACTTGTTTCTTTTCCTGCAATTCTTTTGAAGGGATGAAAATGTTGCATCAATGCAGAAAGAAGCAATGCCTCTCTCAGGTAACGCAGCTTTCAAATTTGCATTCTCCAAAGATGCTGTTTATTTATGCTCTTCTGTAACTTATGGTCTCGATTCTCAATACTCTAATTTACTTTTCAACCTCCTGAATTTTGGTTTTGATTTGTTTCATATTAAATGGCCACTGATGCACACATATATGAATGTTCTAATTGTTGTTGTCTTGGTCATTGTATGATTTGAATTGCCAACGGCCTAATGTTTTGCCCTGGATTACTTATCGATTATATGTTTTATTCGAAAGTAAAAATAAGTTTCAGCTATTTTTGCTTCTAACGAGGTTCGGTTTACGGCAAATGGTACAGAAATTAGTTCAAATTTGATAATTCCAATCAATGAAGTGATGGGGCCAAATATTTTTGAGAGAGCCAAAGATGAAATGGAGGCACTTGTTCATACCATCCATCCTAAGAAGGAAACTGATTCACTAGCCAAAGAAGGATTTCTTACAAAACTCGGAAAATGTTTGGAAATAATATGCTCTCCGTCGAAAGAGAAGGATAATTGAAAGAGAAGGATAAATAAAGCCAAAGTTCTGCACAAGTCGGTATATTGCCTCATTTCTACAAGAAGAATTTCACTATCAAGTATAGTTTCTAAGCCTTTTCATCTGTATGTGTAATCCTTTTCATCTGTATTTTCTCATTTCTATATGCTTCTTTGAAATTCATCCACTTTTTCTTTCCCCATTATTGTAATATAGGAACTTTGTACTTTTCCATTTTGGGAATTTGCAATTTGACAATCAAGTATATTTCACTACTGTAATTGTGTATCCTACAATCAATTAAGCTGAAATTTGCAATTTGTTACAAAAGAGTGCACAGTGGATTGAATTCTTAAATTACTTTCATAAATAGTTAAAGAAGTGAGACGAAAATGGTAAAAAATTTGCCTCCACAAATATATAAGCAGCATTGATGATTGATAGACAATCACAGAGAAATATCTATTTCCATACTTCACAAAAATGCATTGTCTGAATATAGTTTATAACAGAGTTAACAACACAAATGCTTCTTCATCCTGCAAATGGTTCAGCACTCCAAGAACTTGCAGTTGGGAAAACATACACCATCAATTTTTCTATTTTCCAAACATACGATCTGACATAATCATCATCAAAAGAGCTTCGTGTTGAAAGGCTTCTGCTTAATATAGAAGAACCCCTCAATGAAAATCCAATGAAACCAATCTTCTGTTTCCTAATTCTGAAAATGCAGATTTTAGCTTCACCCTGAGGTTAGTTTAGAACAGTAAACAGTGAAATATACTCATGTCTAAAACAGAAAATTGATGTAAGAGAAAGAACAAACCTGAAAATGAGATATCCAAACAGTTCTTTGATTACGGTACTGGATTCATCTGAAATGAATTCATGGCAGCTTTATCTGATCTTTTCATCCATGCCAATGCTTCCAAAACTATCACTGCAATAAGAATTATGCTAAGAAGAAACCCATAGCCAACTTTCCATTCATTTCCTGCACCTCCAATTTGAATTCCCAACACTATATTCAATGCTCCAAAAAACAGAGCAATCCTTCCAAACCAATGGTGATACCAATTCCAATACTTTCTGATTTTAGCTTCCTTGTTGGGTCTCAAAAAGAATGCAAGCACCTGAATTTCAATTCCCGTTACGTTTCTCATAAAAGTTGCATCAGTGTTTTGAAATCTTTTATTTTTGAATGTAAATTCTTATGAAGATTTGTTACTGGTGATGGTCTGATGTTTATTAACAAGTGATCTTATAAAGATGTTTGTAGTTTTTGATGTGCAGAGCCAATTTAAAGAAACGAAAAACGGAGATTGAAACACACCTGAAGAATGCTAAGTACAAGAACAAAGATACCGATGCCTCTATGAGTTGGTACATTGGCATTAATTTTATTGTAAAGTTGTCTTCCAAGTACAACAGTAGTAAGTCCAATGGCAAACCCCACAAACTGAATTGCTGAATGCAGATAGTACCAAAGAGGATCCTTATGTTTGAAGTATCTAGGAATAATTGCCCCAACTGGAAGGATGAGACCCCATCCAATTATTCCCATTACACCGTGGTTCTTCTTTGTTTGACCAATCTCACTGCCTGCTGCTGCTGCTGAAGACTTAGAGCCTGTGTCAAAGAGCAATACAAGAAAATCTTAAGGGTATTAAAGCAAATAGTTAACAAAGAAAATTGATGTCGACAGCAAAAGAAACCTGCAGAGAAGTCAAAAACAACAGCAGTTTTATCACTGTGAGTAGACAAGTGATGATGTCTAGGATAAGCATTCCCAAAAGCCAAGAGAATTGGTTGCTGAGAAACCGTAGCACTGAATTTGAGTTGAAAGGCCAAGTAAATGGTGGCACCATGCAATACAACTGAGGAAGGAACATTAGTGAGTGGCAATTCTCCTTTGTCTTGAATTACTTCTGATTGCTTTCTTCCTTGCAAGTAATATTGATGGATTCTTGCATGCCCTTTCTTGTTAACCCATCCCACCATTGCACTTGATCCCACCATCATCCCATCTCTTGAAAACCCAATCCCCACCCACCCTGTTGTGTATAAAGCTGATACAATGATGTTCATTACATTCTCTTCATTTTGTGTATACTGCATAATCCAACACAAAAATCCTTCAAGTACCCAAACATTTAAAAAACTTCTGGTTTAATTAACACTTTGCCCTTGTACTTTTAACATGGTTCATTTTGGTTATAGTACTTATTAAACGTTTATTTTTTTCTTATACTTTCAAACTGTCGTTTCGGTTCATGTATTTTTAAAAAGTGACTATTTTAGTCCTAAAAAATGAAATGAAACGATCAAAATGGTTATTTTTTAAAGTATAAGAACCAACATGACATTCTAAAAGTGTAAGGACTTAAATGAACTAAAGTTGGATATATAGGTACTGAAATAAGTAAAACCATAAAGTACAAATACTAAAATATAGATGACTGAAATGAACGAAAACTGAAACCAGTGAAGAAGTGTTTAAACCAAATATTCCAGATCAGATCAAACATACCCGTAATACAAATGTATTCCAGATGGGCTTGCAGATGACATTGGTTAAATTACCATACGGTGGTGGAAGAAAGCTTCTCAAATCAGTATCACATTGCTCCGATACACCGCCGCTATAGCCGCCATAGCCACTGCTATCTACTTCGACATAATCATCCTCATCATCATCGGCAGCCATGGCCGGCGTCTGCAGGTTTAAAACATGGAGTAAAAGACAGAACCCAACAACATATTTGGGAAGGGATATCAGAGAAGCCCATTTTGCCATTAGGAGAAGGTGGGACTGAGATGGGAAATTAATTAATGATGGGAGGAAAATGGTGAGGGAGAAAATGAAGAAGGAAATGAAAGAAGGGCAATAGAATGGCAGTTGAAGCGTTGCAGTAACTTGGATTCTAAGGATGAATTGATTGAAAAATGTTAGTTGGTTTGTGGTGGCGATAGTGACTTGAGGCAGCCAGCGGTTGGTAACTGATGGCAAAAATCATCATTTTCCCGCGAGAAACCCACCTGCCATTTTCCCTCTTTTCATTTATATTTCTCTTCTCCAACCTTATCTCTCACTTGCATTAAAAAAAAAAGTCTTTCTTTAGTGAAGTTGGGAGTCAACCAAAATGTCAAGGTTTGAATTTTGTGTAAATGTTGGACGAAAACAATGATAAGATGTTGATCTCAATAGGTAGTTTAAAGAACTAAACAAACCAACAAAATTGATAAATAATATAGTTCATGCTTTTCAAATAGGCTAGAATATTATTATTAATATCATACTTATCGATAGTTTGTTGATTATATTTTATATTTCATGGATTTCTTCGATGAAAATATTGATTCACACTTCCAATCTATAGAAAAGTCAACATATCAATGAAAACTTAATATAATGAAATTCATCAACTTTAGGGAAACCGAAACTCAAAACTTAAAAAGTGTTAGTTTTTACATCGATTTACTCTTTCTTTGGTTAATTTGTACATGAATTCTAATTAAAAAAAAACAAAACAAAAGTCTTCATAAACACATTAAATATCAGTAAAACAAAGATATAAATAAAGATAAATTTAACCATGGTTTAAATTTATAAAGTCTTTCGTTCAGTAGTTTGGCTCCATCATAAATTTCAACCAGAAAAAAATATTCCTCTCAAATATATGTATGTGATTCAATTTCATCTAGTACATATGTTTTATAGTTTATGGAGAAAAAAATATTTTTTTAAGTGTTTGAAGTAACTAAATCAAGGCTCTTAACTAATTTAACCAAGTCAACATTTTATTAGCAATAGATTTTTGATATTATAAGTAGGTAATTGTTTAGAAGTTTGAACTCATTTTTCTGAAAATCCACTTGTTTTCTTCACATGCTCCAACAGAAAACATCATCACTAATCTACTAGGGCATTTGAAACAGAATTTGTGTTTGGTTGATAATCATGTTGGGTTTTCTCCATTTTTAACTATATAGTGGAGGGGAAAAAACATATAATTGTTATGTAAAAACAATATTTAAATTGCAGGTATTTGGCTAATAAATCTCCAAAAGAAAAGGAACAAAAAAGGTTATGAAATTTGGATCTTAGGGCTAAAAACTTGGTAATTAAGTGCTGATAATTGAAAGTTGAAAGAGGTAGGCTTGTTTTGTGTTGCAAGATACCATAATTAGGTGCTTACTACTTTCAACAGCTCAATAATCACCAACCCTTCTAATCATATCTCTAACTCCAAAAAAAGTTTGAAACTTTCGGTTGTACTAAAAAGAGGGAAAGAGAAAAAAAAAATATGATGTAAAGTTTGAATCTTGGTGCTTCTCGACTAGCCATTTCTAGACTTTGGGCCAATATTTGTTATGGGTTTATGTCTACTAAATTATCAGACTTCTGTGTGTCCCCGTGGGATCGATATTACTCAAGTTGTCAATTTCCTAAAGTTTATGTCATCCTTTGAGTATGTGTTTACTTAGATATGATTTTGTTTTATTAAATGTGCGATCTTTAAAATAAAATGTATATGAATGTGAGAGTGAGATTTAGGGTCCGTCCTATACTCTATACCGAACTCTCGAGTGTATACTTCAATGGAAAGCAAAGTTAAGACTGGTATAGTGAAAAAAATCGTTCCTATATACTTCAATCTTTTTTCTCGACCTACTCGAGAGAGAATCCATTTTTTGTAACAATCTCAAGCAATATGGAAGTGTTTGGACCAACAGAGCTTACTATTTTGTATTTTAAACAAAAAGACGAAGGAAAAGAAATTTGTTCAAAATATATGGATGTGGTGAAGGATAAAAGATTATAGAAATGGCATATGCTTTGAGAACCATAAGATCTCAAAAGGAAAATATAACAAAGGATGCTGTCGCATATTCCTTCCCCACCCCGGTCCCAATGCCTGCAACTCCACCACTTGTTTTGAGGGTTTTTTTTTTGTTTTTTTTGTTTCATGAAGGTTCTTCTGATGGTTACCTGTTGTAATTCAACATCAACAGAACATTTGACTTGGTATTGATTCTGTATAATCCGACACTGTGCAAATTCATAGCTTAAACAGTGTGTTTGCAAACAACTCGTGGAAGGCTCTCCAAAGTTCTGAACATCACAACGATTCATATTCCAGAGAATTCTCTGCTCCAGTTCGTCCTTTTTCTACTTGAAATGCTCATTGAACTCAGAAATCAGAACCCCTTCTTATGGAAACTGTCAGTGTAGGACTTATATCGAGTCCCTTCATCTTCAACGGATCCCCTCAACGAACTAGGCCTTGCTCTACCAACTTCTTGTCCTTTGGGTTTCTTCAATCCAAAAAGCTTCGAAGATTTCCCCACAATTTTTCTTGTATTAATCGTCCAACTACTAGAAATGAGAAATATGAAGGCGGTGATCGCAGTTTTCGTTCGAATCTCTTCTGGGTCTTGGTTCCGATTTTGCAAAGTATCAAAGGAGTTATCTTGTCCAAAACCCACAAAGCTCAGAGTGTTTCGGGGGGATTTGTGAATGGGGGATTGAATGGAACTTACTTACAAAGCGGGAGTGTCGGGACTGCTTTGTTGAGTATAACTGCGACCGCGAAGCATCGGATTAGTCCGTTCGTTGCTACATTGGCAACGAATCCGACGTTTGTTTCGGGATTGTTTGCGTGGTTCTTTGCACAATCGACGAAGGTTTTGTTGAACTTTTTCGTAGAAAGGAAATGGGATTTGAAAATAATGTTTGCTTGTGGTGGGATGCCTTCGTCTCACTCTGCATTGTGCACAGCTTTGACGACTTCAGTGGCTCTTTGTCATGGCGTTGCGGACTCTCTTTTTCCTGTCTGCTTGGGCTTTAGTCTTATTGTCATGTATGATGCAATTGGTGTTCGTCGACATGCCGGCATGCAAGCTGAGGTACGAACTCTTGTTTGTTTTACTTAATCTTCTACGAATTTCCATGAAATCTGTCTGAAAATCTTTGAGTTTAGAGTTCTCTTTTGTAGTTGCTAAGTTTATTGAAGGTAACTCAAGCTGCATCATCCATTGTCATGGTTTAGTTCTGCTGCCAGTGTTTTTGGTGTCAGTAAATGTGCTTTTGATTACTTTGAAATGAACACTCCATCTGTTTATGTCTGCCTGCCAATCTATGTTGATGCTTTTTGGAATTTCCATGGGATGTCTGGCTTATGGGTATTTCTTGTTTGCTTTGAATATATACCCAACGTCATTAGGAGCATCCAAAATTTTTAATCTACATCCAAGTTGTTACGAGGCAACCACCTTGGCGGCTTCTATCTATCTATCTATATATATATATATATTCTGTTTGGTTAGCTGTTGAGTTGAGCCTTTGGGTTTGTTCTTTGTAGTTTTTATTATGCTTGGTAATTTGGTATACTTGTAGTCTTTCACTGGTTTTCTTGTGTGGACAACTGGGTTGGATTTTGATTCGTGAGGAAACAAGGTCTTGGATTTTAATAGGATGAAAACAAAAAGAACTTATTAGTTGAATCAAACTGAACCTGACCGATGGTATGGTATATTTGAACTTTCAGTCTTGTCAATTAATGTAGTAGATATAAATTTGAATATTTTGTCTAACAAGACTATAAACTTTGTATTTTGTATCTAGTACATCCGTAAATCGAAAATGCGAAGACCTCTTGAATGCAAAATAGAAAGTTTGAAGACTCCAAAACACTTTTTAGAGTTTAGATACAAAATAGACATTCAACGGTTAAATTGTAATTGAACTTTTAATATATGGTATCTAAAGATAAAGCAGTGTTGCATGAGTGTTGAGCTGTATAAATCACTCTATGTAATTGCTTCCTCAGTGAATAAGGTTTAGTGTTGTAAGGATTTGTACTGAAATATATGGAAAATGGGCGAATGCAGGTTCTTAATCTTATCGTTGAGGACTTGTTTGAAGGACATCCCATAAGCAAAAGAAAGCTGAAAGAGCTGCTTGGCCACACGCCATCGCAGGTCCTTGCTGGTGCTCTTCTAGGCATCGCAGTTGCTTGGTTCTTTTGTCAGGGTTCCATGATACTATGTTGAATTAACTTCTTTGGAATTGTTAATTCAACCCTTTTCACTATGGAAACACCCTTTTTTTTTTTTGCTTTATAGTTTTAAAATGGCATCAATCGCTAAATCTTTTACAAAAAAGGATCATTTGTTCAAAAAAAAATACTTTACAATATTACTTTTCACAACATTTTAAAACTACTGTTGGAGTTAGAAATTTTTGAAATGTTAGATGGAAGATGCTTGTTAGTAGTTTGAGTTTAGTCTAACATTCTTTTTACTTTAATGGTACTTTTGAAACATTTTTGTAATGTTCGAGATAATATTGTAACTTTTAAAACAACTTAGTATTTTTAGAACATGCAAAAGAATTCATGGATATATATATATATATATATATATATATATATATATATATATATATATATATATATATATATATATATATATATATTTTTTTTTTTTTTTTTTTTTTTTTTTTTTTAATTTTAGTCTAAATTAATCAAAGAGAATAACAGTAACCCATTATTTTATACCTTTCTTCTATGTTCATATATAGACTGTAGCCTAGAAAACAGGTGATAAGCCCTTCATCTTAAACCAAAGAACAACAGAGCATGTTCTTAGGAAGACAAAAAAAAAAGTATCCTAATATTATATGTATATATTTTATTTAAAGATTTTAAAGAACGAGTCCGAGGAAAATTACAATATTTAAGTATTTCATTACTTATTTAGTTATACACTAATGAGATCAAGCAACCTTCCTGACCTTGATAGCATGTAATACGATATAAATAAATCATATATACAACTTTAAAAAATTATAGCTATCATAAACATAATCCATGAATTATGATTGACGTCTCCAATTTCAAAATTTGTTTGTCTGTTTGTTTGTTTGTTTTTCCCTTCTAAAATTTGTTTGTTGATGTTGATGATGTTAACCTTTCTTTAAAAAAATTAAGTTAATATCTATGAATATTTTTTTAAAAAAATCTTTAAAAAATATTAATTTATATATTTTAAAATCTGAGGTTGCTTTCTTCTACGGTGCAATGGAAACTTACCTTTCAAACTACGTATCAATTTACAATTTTTTTTATATTTGCTCTTATCAAACTCTAACTTGTCATAAGTGAAACAATTTGAATTTTTCTTTTAAAATTTCGTTGAAAGTTGTTCGTGCATCAATGTTTATCACTCCGTTAACTTTTTTTAAAAAAAGATCATATCTAAAAATCCAAATATGATAAAATGTTTAAAGATTTAACTGATAAAATGACAAATCTGACGTTGTATTTATCTGTAAAGAAGGAAGATGGATGGATATAGTACCAAGATTTACCTTTGACACATAAGGACAAAATACAAAGTCGGTCAAAGTTGAAAGAAGGGTAAACGAGAGTTGTGCTTGAGTTCGTTGGGAATTGGAAGAACAAAAAGTGATTACAGCTTCCTTCATAAGTCAACAATAGCGACCATGATGATGAAAATAAGCTCAAAATCTTTCTTTGAAAGGAAAGGATTAGGATTCCATGTTTGGAACAAGGAACGAGGGGAAGGAAAAGAATATACTTAATTATCTCTTATTCCTTCTTACTCTTTCTCTTTCTTCTTCTCAATCTCCTCTTATTCCTTCTTATTCTTCAAAAGGTGTGATATCATTTTTTTTTTACATTAAAGTGGGTAATTAGAATGGATAGCAATTGTTAGAATAATTATTAACTATGTAGCAACATTTTAAAAAATTTGCAATTATAGCAAAATCTATCGGTGATAGACTTCTATCGGTGATAGACTTCTATCGTTGATAGACTCCTATGGTTTATCAGTGATAGACCAACATTTGCTACATGGTCTATCTGTAATAGACTCCTATCATTGATAGATTTTGACAAATTTTGCTATATTTGCAATTTTTTTAAAATGTTGCTATATACTTAATTATTTTAAATATAATTGCTAAATTTGCAACTATCCCTCAAGAAATTTATTATTATTATTATTTTAAATTAAAAATTTTATTATTATTATAATTGTTACTATTAATATTTTTATTATTTTAATACTATATTTATATTTTAAAATAGAGGTGTACGATATAATTGATGTTCGTCGTTTAACTACATTCGAAAAGAAAAATATTTATTTTCCATATTTCATTTTGTTTCAATGATGGTCGTCGTTTTTTTAAATTGATTGTTAACGATAAGTAATTTTTCGATATTGTACTTACAACGTCAATTTAAAAAAATAAATATAATTTCTTTCGTACGTAACACATTAATTAATTTTTTGGCACGGAAAAGTTGCGTACAAAATGTTCAAAATTGACATCGTATTTACGAACGATAATGAAACATGTTTTCGATAAAAAATTCAAATTTTGGTAAATAAAATACGAATATTTGTATCTTAGATTTACAATATAAATTTTAAATAAAAAATACCAATTTAAAATAATAATAATAATATATCATATTTCTTCCCATTTATTCATTATCCTAAACATTAAATAATCTCTCGTAATCATTCCACTTATTCCTTCTCCAAACAAAAATTATTATAATCCTTTCCTTTTTCATAATCCCTCATTTCTTCTTATTCCTTATTCCTTTCTCCCCTTTATTCCTTTTTGGGTGAAGACCCGAATGGGTTGCAAAATCTCAAAATCAGCTCCATTGGAGGAATCAACTCCGTATAATTCCTTACATGACCGCTCTGCTCTTGCTTCTGATACCCCTTGTTTGTGCTCTAATCTTCTCTCTTTTCCTTCATTCCCCATTTCATTTCTTCTTCTGATTTATTTTGTTGTTTTGAATCTCTGTTGGCAGTTTCAGAGAGTGAGATTGAGTCTTTGCATAATCTATTTCAGAAACTGAGTGATTCTGTAATCAAAGATGGCCTAATTCACAAGGTAGGTGTCTTCCTCTTCTCTTTGTGCATTTTATCTTTGCTGTGATTTTGATTTCATTTCATCTCATTACAAGGAAGAACTACGGCTTGCAATCTTCAAGAATGTCAATGAAAGAAACCTCTTTTTGGACAGGGTACGCCATACTTTTTGTACTTTTTTCTCTCGATATCCCACCTGTGGAATCAGTGAGTTTTTTTTTTCTCTCCTCATTTGTTTTGCAGATTTTTGATCTGTTTGATGCTAACAAAAATGGGCGAATTGGATTTGAGGAATTTGTTAAGACATTGAGTGTCTTCCATCCCAACACTCCAAAGGCAGTCAAGATTGCACGTAAGAAGATGGATATGATATGATGACTAATAATCCATTTTTTATTAAAAGAATTTGTGTTCAAATGCAATTTGACTAACGTTTTCAAAACAAAAGTTTCTGCGGTTTTATTATTAGCATCAAGAAAACCTTTCTGGATTCTTCTCTTCTTTCCTTTAGCTTTTTCTCCCTCTCTTGCGCTCTCTCCTGCTCACTCGGTCAGCACATGGGTTCGTTAGACATTACATGAAAAAAAAAAAACGCTGCATGTGGGTTCGTTGGACATGGCATGGAAAAACATTGGACGTTGACGTTGGCCATGACGCTTCGTCAGTTGTCACGATCGGATGTCGATAGATTGGTACATCCATGAGCCGAGAGAATAACATAGTGCTCGTTGTAGCCGGAGGGGCGTTCCTAAACACGAGAGGGAGGGAGAAAAGTGTTCGAAAATATGGGGCTCAACAATTGGTTACTTAAAACTGATATTGATTTGATATTCAATTTCTCAGATGCATTTAAGCTGTACGATCTTAGGCACACTGGATTCATTGAGCGTGAAGAGGTTAGTAAAGTCTATTACAAATATCTTGGTGAAACGAGCTCTACTTACAAGTATGAACCTTTCAAGAATTAATAATCCATTTAGATGATTGAAGCAAATATAACAGAAAGTTTGTCGTTCCATGATAGCTGAGAGAGATGGTGTTGGCTCTTCTGTCTGAATCCGATCTAGTTCTGCCCGATGATGTAGTCAAAATGATTGTCGACAAGGTAAAGATGAGCTGTCAACTGCTTTGCCACTCTTCGTTCCTAAAACTTTAGTTTGAATGAAATTGCTGCTCTGTTCGCAGACTTTTGATGAAGCAGATGCAAAGGGTGATGGTAAGATTGATGAGGAAGAGTGGAAAGCATATGTAGCACAAAATCCTTCTCTACTAAAGCACATGACAATTCCATATTTGATGTATGTTTCAAATCTTTCATCTAGTTATTTACTTCTTGTTCCTCTTGCCACGTTTGCAGTCTTTATCTTCTTTTGTGATACTTGTGACGTATAGGAGACGCTCTATGGTATCACAAGACATCTGTTTTATCAATGGCAAACATCACACACGTATGAGTTCTATTTGCTTACAGAGACATGAGACTGGCATTTCCCAGCTTTGTGGACAGTGGAGTCAAAAGCTCTGATCTGAAGGCTTGACCTACGAAGGTTCTCAAAATCCTTGTCTTGACAGATGGCTTAAGCAGTTTACAAACACCATTTCTTTTGCAGCAGCCGAAACTGGTTCACGTTCCTTTGCTCCAATGATCCTGCAATTTGAATTTCATTTCCGTGAGCATCTAATTCATCAGTCAGTTCCTGGTGAAGAAGATATCTCCACTAGAAGTTCCATGATTGAGTTTCGCCACTTCGGCTAGCTTCTGAAAAAGGGGCACAAAATGGCTCTCATCTTCACATCCGAATCATAGTGTATTTGTATATCAAAACCTTAGTTAAGGAACAATAATATAATCTACAGATTGTAAAATGATAAATAAGAAGTTACAACTGGATATTCACAAATCTCAGAAAACTAAATAGTCTTTGCAGTACACAAAGAAGGTTTGATATCAACTCTGAAAAAAATATAACATCGACGTCATTTCTGATGGCCAAGGGTGAGATGCACCATTTTGTTGTATCTAATCTGAGGTGATGGATAGCTCTTGGCCGGAATATGTAATAAACTTATGCAGCAAACGAGACCACCACGGCTGCCTCTGAAATGTGAGTGAGGCCATTAGGTTGGAGAATGTCATCAACACTTTACACCGGGGCAGAAATAAAACAAGACTGAACCATAACAAATTCAGCATGTTGATCAGGGGTGGGTCAGGAGATTTTTCGACCCCAGATGCTGCTCAGGATACCATTTAAACCCCTGGCATCCTCACACAGTCGTCCATAGGCAGGAATGACAACTTCTATCTAATCACTTTTCCTTTAGTTTCTTTAACTTTCGTTTTGACCTTCCCCTGAAAGAATAATCAACAATCAAGAAGTGTTTATTTCACAGATAGAAAGCAAAGTCAAATAAACCATTTTATGTATCATATATATCAAGGTTCAGAAGATACCTCCTTGGTGTCAAACCAAATACACCTTTCATCAAAGAGCTAATATCCACAGAACGATCCTTCATGATCTTGTCTTGGTACATTTTGCTACCGATTTCAGTGATTTGCTCTTCCACTTCTTCCAGTGTTTGATCCACATTGAGCTGAAGCTCCCCTTTTCTAATGACAGTAACTCCAAAACCATTTGCTTTGGCTTCCCGAAATGCATCCTTGTGAATATTTTAACAAAAGTGAGACAGGGTTACGCTAGAAAATTGGCAAATACGTGGACACAGAAAAACAAGACACAACTCAGGGACTACAAGAAAACAAACACAGTGTAAATAACACTTTCCAGTTTGTCCCAAATGTTCCAGCGAAATGCATCACTTCCAACACATGAAATTAGAAGAGTACAGAAAGCTAGAAATTAGAATGTCAGTAATTCCATACCTTAGGCGGAAGTGCAACAACAAATGCAATGCCAGTCCCCAACATTTCCATATGAGATTGAATGATATAGCAAAAGTTTTTGCAATCACTAGCATTCTCAAAAGCAATTACATGGCATGGCTTCGGCTCAAGTTCAAGATCTGCAGCCATCTCCAAGGAATAGAATCCTATTCTCTGCTTCTCATCTTCCATCGTATATAATTCAATGCACTGTAAAGTTAAACAAGGTGTTCAAAATCAAATTGCAAGGATTTTTATAGTGAGCATAGTAAAATTAACGGCAGATAATGTTCCAAAAGTATTTGTAACGTCATAAGTTCAGTTTTAACTTGGGGATGGGATAGTTATGCTCGGGATATAAGATTCCTAGAGAAATCATACTCACAAGTACATGACGAAGATCTAACCACCACAAATAATCTTCTTCCTCATCTTCAGCGTACTCACGGTACTTGCTTACTACAGCCTGTGGTCCAAACATTTCCATCTCTCTTTTGAGCTTGTTCAATTTCTTTTCCACGAATTTTTTATTTTTCTCAGGTAACTTGTCCATCAAATCAGCAGCTTCTTGCACTTCTTTCTCAGTAATCCACCGATCTAGATCTTTTCCAATATCCTTCATAACAGATTTCACTTCTGGATCTGTCTCTGCATTATAAGATTCCAAAAATCCCCGGGACCATTTCTTTGTGTGTTGCCAAAACTCCTTCCCTGATTTTTTACCAGGTCTGGTGGATCCATCACTACTTTCTATAATTGTCATAGATTTTTTCCTTTCTTGATTATGAATTGCCATATTGGGATCATCGATATTCTCAACACTACCATTAGGGTTCGAGGAGCTCTGCTCATCTATATTCATAGAAAGAGGCAGACCAGCTTTCCGATCAAAAATTGCCTTTCTTTGCTCCAGGTAATCATTGAAGAATTCAGGGCTCTTTTCAAAAAGAGGACCCTTCCAACGTGGAATGATTTTTTCAGGTGGATCGTATATACTGATGCCATCTAGAGAAAAATAAGAGGTAGGTGGATCAGGACAAGAAAAAAATATTTAACATAAAAAGTTCAAGAACATTTAAGTACCTGCTCCATAGTCAAGATTTTCAATGTTGGAGTGGAGCCACTCATGCACCTTCAACAGCTTTTCGTTCTGTCTCTCAATTTTCTTCTCAAGACCATTGAAGAATTTAACCTTGTCCTCAGGATCCATTGAATAGAATGGATCTCGATTTGCCAATTCATTTTCTCTAACCTTAAAAACAATATCTCTAAGGTTTTCATCTTTCATCCACTCAAGCTCCTCGTCATTGTCGTTTTCATACTGAAGTTGTGCTAATGTAGAATTGGCATCAGATAGGCGTGCAGCTTTTTCTCTAGCAGCCATATAGTTATCTCTAAAGCCAACTCCGATCTTCCTAATAAAAGGCTCAAGTTCATCAAAATTATCTTCTATCCAGTTTTTCGTTTCACCGTGCGGCATAGTATCTGTATCACTATCATTAGAGTCACTATTCAAGGACTTGTGAAGATTTACACTGCCACCTACTGAGTATCCTTCCGCGGAACTTTTAGAGCAGTCGTCATTGACTGAGATGGAATTTTTATCTCCAAGTGCAGAATCAACATTGCCACTAACCAAAGGTGAAGAATCTGACGCCCCAAATGAAAAGGAAGATTTGAACGCTATGTTCTCTGAGTCTGCTTTCTTGTTTGTCTCGGTTTCCAATACATTGTCATTTGGCAGCCTTGGAGCAGCAGAAAATTCTTGGGTAGTTCGGCCATGAATTTTCTCATCAGGCTTTTGTTTTTGATGTCTTTCAGAGAGATACTCCCTAGCTTCCTTCACTGATCTTATGATCTTTAGTTTCTTTTGTTCCGAATCTGTTTCTAGTTTATTGGTCTTGCAGGAAGTGTCAGATTCCGTTGTATCCATGATTCCTAATGAAGTCTTGCAATCTTTAACATCCCATGTGGTGCTATTCCCACCATGTGGCACTTCCATGTTTGAATTGCTTGAGACTTGCAAATCCTTCGTCTCTACTGAAGCTACATTGTGAAGCAAACCACTCTCAACATCTTCAAGAACGTGTTTATTGTGTCTTGAATTATCAGACAGAAAACAAGAACCCTCATCCATAGGCTCAATGATCTCATCTTCGTTGGGCAAGCTTCCATTCACAGACGAGAGATTATTTTCATCGGAGAAAGACAATGGGTCTTCTTTTGCCTCCATTTCCCGCACATCACGGGCCATGTCTCTTATTTCCTGAATTTTGTTACTCAAATCTGCAACACTTGAATTCAGATTGCCAGTAGACTCTCCTAAAACTAGTTTGGTAATGGGTACTTTTGATTTTTCTTTTGCTATAGTACGCATAAGTTCTTGTTTATCTAACCTGGGCTTTTCAACTGAGACCTTGGGTGGCTCAGCACGTACTTGAATAATTTCAACTCTTCCATTGTCCAGCACCTCTTTCTCCTTTCTAGATTTGATCTTTCTCCTCATCATTTCTTTCTCCAATTCAGTATATTCAACCTCCTCCTTTCTGAAAGCGAACAACTTCTTCAAAGAAAAAAGTAGGAGAAAACTACAAAGAATTAAGCCCCCAACTCCAGAGAACTTGGAGAGAACCTCAGGCCTAAAACTGAAACCCTGGGCAGCCTTCAGAAAACTAGACTCGTCATCTCCTTGAATTACGAATTTGGCGACTGAACTATTCCTTGGAAGCACATCCTTCCCATTCTCAATTTCTCTAGCAATCGTTTTCGCAGTTGAGATTTTATAGTTCACTCCCTTTGGGTCGTCCAAATCCATTCGCTCAACTTGGCATCTCTTTAAAATTTCGTCCTCATTGATAGAAACCGATTTGACATTCCCATTTGAATCTTGAAATACCGTAAATATAGGGCCAGAACCAATCCCCCAAAACTCAATATCTTTCTTATACTGATCAACCCAATTTTCCAATCTATTCCACAACACAGATTCACCTAAACCTTTTGGTCTCGTCTCAACAGAAGTATCACTAACATCAATACCAACACCACCGGAACTCTCACTATGTTCAGAAGTTCGTTCAGGCAATTGAAAATCAGAATTTGGATTGCTGGGAATATGAATTCGGCGTACCTGTTGTTCCTGAGTGAGTTTCTTCCTCAGCGAGTTGCTGCGTCTGGTCGGACGAGAAAAATTAGCGAAAACCACCAAAAAATTCCTTCGACATCTTGGAAGATTAAAACTTGGGTATCTACAAATTCTGGAGCAGGGTGCTTGAATTTTGAATGAGTTTTTCTTACTCGAATTGGGAAATGAAAATCTGGGAGAGAAGAGTGAAGAGCCATTACTAATGATAGGAGAGCGAGAAGAAGAAATGGGAGAGAGAAGCTCCATTCGTGAAGTGGGTATTCATAAGAAATGAAGAAGCAATGAGCACAGCGAAATGTTGAGTTTGTGGGGATTTAGCTAAAACCCTGAATCACCCATCCGGAAGACGACGACGCACCCTAAACGACGACGTTATCAGCAATCTCCAATCCATGGGCTCCCTCAACTATGAAACCTAGCTTACTCCGTTAACATTATTTCTATTTTAGTGCTTTTTACTTTTTAATACATTTTTAAAAATATGTCATAAATAGAATCTTTCCTACAATATTTATATTTAGATTTATTAATATTTTTATTTTAAATTTTATTTAGGGATCTTTTGAAAAAAACAACAATTTCGAAAACTAAAAAAATAAAAAAAATACTAAAATTGTCGACCGTCGGGCCATAATATATTTGGTAAACGAATTAATTTTAATATTCTTTTGTTGCACGATTGTTTAAATTATTTATTTTTTCAAGATTAATTCCTTGGTATGCGATCGTTGGCTAAACGTTTTTTTATTAATTCTTTTGTTTTTTTAAAGATATACCTAGATTTGATGGTTCTATGGTTCTATTATTATAATTTAAGTTTATACTCAAAATCCTACAGTACTACTGCTTACAAACCTCCTATAAGTTATACTAAAAGAAGCCTATCAAGTAAAGGTTGGAATGTTGATTATTTGTGACAATATTATTCTTAATTATAAAACCCCCTTTCCCATGTGAAATCATTGCAAGTGCGAAATAATACATAGAGATAGTCCTATGCTCTTTTAATATCCTACATCCAAATTCCTTATGGCCTAAGAAAAGAATGTTGTCTTTCCTTTCTTTGTAGTCAGATTCTTGGCGTTTTGTAATTTTAATATTGTATTTATTTCAGGAATTTGTAACAAAGTTAATTAAAAGCTCAAAAAATACAAATTTATAATTTAACAAAAGTTAAAACGAATAGAATATATTAAAAGCCACACATACTTCAAAAACCAAAATGAACTTGAACAATTAAGACTCTTTATTTTAGAAAGTAAAAAAATATTTATGTTTTTGAGAAATTAATATATAAATTTACCGACACCAATAGAATAGAAAATATAATTAAATAAGAAAAGAGATGGAGATATTTGGAATGAAAAAACTAAAAAGTTAAATAAAATAGTAAAAGTTAAACGACACCGTTGGAGTCTAATTATGCACCCCTTTTTCTTCCACCTTTTTTTCTTTTTTCTTTCTTTTTTATTATTACATGTCGGAAAAGAGGAAGAAGGGTTTTAGGACAGACGCCGGCGGAGGAATTTCTCCGGCAACCCGCATTACGTGCTGTCTGTTCGAAGAAATTAGGCGCAACCACGAGGAGAAAATCCGACCCGAGAACTCGCCAAATCGTACACCACCCGAAATCCTTGCTGCTGGATGTTGCCGATAATTGATAGCCCACTGGTAGTTCCAGCGAAGGCGAAGCAAAATCGGCCGCTGCCGTCGACCGGGATTAGATAATTGGACGCTGGTAATGATACATCAGCACCTCTGAAATGTAGCACCACTGTCGGGACCTTCACCGTCGTCTTCCCAGACAGATCGTAGCAAGTATCGAAGAGAGAAAACTCTGGCGCCGATTTCAAACTTGAAGCTCCAGCACGGAAGGCGTCGCGCAGAGCAATGTACGCTGGTTTGTTCAATCGAGTAACAGAAGTACCGCAATCGATTATTACTCCACCGTTACCGGTCCGATCAAGCTTGAAATGTGAAGAGGAGATGCCGGAGACGGGCGTACCTCCGACGCTGATTCCGAGTAGTTCAACGTAGTAAAACGTGTCCAACCTAGGGTTCGTGAGGAGAGGAGTGAACCGGGCGGTTCGAGAGACGGCGGAGTTGCCGAAGACTACGGAGGACGGTTTGGAAGAGGCGGAACGGTCCACCAAGCAGTAAGAAAATTTTTGGTTGAAAGTCCGGCCAGCTTGGGACGGAAACGACAACCCTCCCCGGCCAAGACCTAAAAGCCCAGCCGCACCAACGAATAAACCCTCATTATCGTGGCCACAACCAAGGGCTACTTGCTCCACTTTAGTCCGGCGGAAGGTTAGGGTTTCGGTGACGAACTCGCCGGTGGTATAGGAACCGTCGCCGTAAGAAACTTGGTAAAGACACGTCTGACGCTGGTTGCACCCCGGAGATTCAAGCCGACGGCACAGCGGCGTTCGGCATAGAACCTTGGCAAAGGATCCAGACTTAACCGGGTTGAAAACAGGGTCAGTCTGAGAGTAGCAATTCTTACAAGGAGCACACTGTAGCCAAACAATATCACTGCCGGTGTCAAGCACCATGTAGACATACTTGGGTGGCGTGCCGACGCCGATGCGCGTGAAGTACTCGCCACTGCCTTGAGCGAGTCCGGAGATGACGGAGCTACTGAAGCCGGTGGTCCCACTGGGTCGGCTCAGATTTCGAGAGGTAGCACCGAGTGAACTCAACTTCTTGACTCGTATAGCGTCTCTTTGAAGGCGGAGGTGGAAGAGCTCCTCCGGCGTTCGATTGAAAGACAGAGCATCCAAATGGTGAAGGTGCAGTTCTAAACCAAGCTCCGTTTCGGTAGCCTCGGAGGAAAGGAAGGAGTTGGAATCGGAGGGTAAGAATGAAGGTGAGGAGGGAAGGGATCTGAGAATAAGGGTTTGGAAATCGGAGAAGGCGGTGGAGAGAGAGAGAATAGCGAGAAGGAGGAAGAAGATGAAGGGAAGTGAAATGGTGTTTGCCTCCATTTTCATCTTTTTTTGTTAGGAAGACAAAGGTGTTGGAGATGATATTATTATATAAACAAAGGGGGAGTGAAACATTGGAAATATTTAAGAGGTGGAGTTTGACATCTGTGATGTTTGTTTATAACTTTATTTATTTAGATTTAGGCTTTGTTAGGGGTGGGGGTGGGATTTATCATATAATACAATGTTTGTTTCTTAAGAAAAATAAAATCAAACACATCTTTGAATTTAAATGTCTCACTACTTTAAGTAGTTTTTGTTACATCCCTAATCCAATATGTATATTGTATTTATATGGGTATGATAACTTTTAGTTATTTTCATTTGTTTTTTCTTCACTATATTTCAATCCCACTTATTCTCTCATTTTTATTCTCATTCTTCAACTCGTATGTTACAAATTTAAATTTAAGTTGGTCTTTTCTACTCTTAAATTTAATTTTTATCATTATTATTAAAAAGAAAAAGTGATTTGGGGGGGTGGGGAAGCCATAATAAAGCAAAAAATGGGAAAGAGATCCATTATTGGGGGAAGTGCTGAGGCCAACGGGAGTCAGTGGTTGTGTTATGAAATGACTAAAATGCCCCTTCATTTGCCTATATTTCAAATTTACAATAAAAACCCCATTCCTCTTTGTATTTATTGAATGTTTTTTTTTTATCCATATTGTATTTATTGTTCTGTTTATTTTTCAATTTTCTATATTCAATATTTACTACTTCATTCTTTCCCAATTCCGATAATCCCATTTTTACCTTTTTCTTCTTTTTTACTTTTCTAAAGAAAATAATAATAATAATTTTAAAGGTAAGAGAAAAAGATGCCCCCCCTTCCCTTAAGAAAAGGTATTTTTGTTTATGTGATATCGATGTGTGTAAATAAAATAAATGTTTATGTTATTTGTCTCTTCTTTTATGTTAAATTGCCACTTTAATCTCCAAATTTGAAAGTGTCTTTTTTTCTTTTTCTTTTTTTTCTATTTTGTCTCTAAGAATATTTAGTATGTTTATTTTTAGAATTTTTAATTTAATTTCTACAAGTGCTTGAAATTTTTGGAATTTCCAAAAACTTCATAATTCATAGACTATATTGTTAACTTTACATTTATTGTTTAGTTAAAAAAAAAAAAAAAAAACTTTACATTTGTTCTAAGACTAAGACTAGAATTAAAGTTCATTAATTACTAATGAAAATTGCCTTATAACAATATTATTCTACATTTGTGTTGAAGTTCTTTATTACAAGTGCTCCAACAATGGTTGAAATGAAGTAACTCTAATTTGGAAGCTGTTAATTAGCCAACTTAACCCTACAATGTCCAATTTTCAACTGACCCAGAGAGTTGTCCACCTTCAAAGGAGGAACCATGTGATAAATTCTAGAGAAAAAGTCCATAATAGACTTTTAACAACAACTTTAATCGCTTTGGTTACAACTTTAGTTCATTTTTTTTTCATTAAAATGTCCATCATTGTTTGGTCCACTTATACTTTTAAAATATTTGTTTCAATGACAAAACTATAATTTTTTTTAAAATATATGAACTAAAATAAACAAATGTAAAAAATAAAAACCAATATGGTATTTTAAAAAGTGTATATATATATATACCAAAGTTAAACTTTAAAGGTTTATAGGTGAAAATAAAAGGTAAAATCATAAGATATTAAAAAAAGACATATCATATAAATGTGAAGACAAGTGTATCAAATTTCAAGTCGTTATCATATATATATATGCCTTTGTATGTAAAAACAATAAAGTGGAAAGGAAAGAAAAAGAGAATTACAAGTCTCATTCTCCTTTTGTCATTATCCAATCTCATCACAAATAAGCCTCTCTCTTTGACAAGAAACAACGAGAAAGAGAGTAAAATCCTGCAAAGATCAAAGACATGTGAAGGTTGGTGAATACATTCACCAATATTAAAGCAAGAAAGAAAAACAAGACAATTATACCTAACAATTGGGATCTAATGCGACTTTGAGGTTTCCATTGCTGAAAAGGTTGAAAAGTTATTTAGACCATACATGTATAAGAATTAATTTTTAGTTCAAAAATCTGTTTCTTTGCAAATTCACATCCTAATAGATCATGTTTGAATTGATTAAAGAAAGAGTGTTTTTATTAAAAAGTTACGTTTTTGTTTAATTTTTTCTAATTTATTGTCAAACACTTCATTCTTTTTTTTTTTTAAAAAAAAAGGAAATTATATTCAAAATCGAACATGTGAAGAAGTTAAGTCAAACAAAGGTTAAATGTTAGTACAACTTAGACTTGGGAAGCCCTTGGGATGCTCATGATTTTATTGATATAGAGTTATCCAAACATGAGAAGAAAGATATTGACAAATTAAAAGCATGTGAAAGCTTCAAATTTGCATCACGACATTCTTGTTCTTTGTCATCTATACATTAAATTATAACTTTTCTCTATCCTCCTAATTCTCATAAATACATCCAATACAAGTTCCACACAAAACTCAAAAAAAAAAAAAAAAAAAAAAAAATCCATCCTGGAAGCACTTTATGATCACTTAATTCATATATGTTATTTAATGACAATGTCGGCTATTTCTACACTATAGTATATAATAAAGGCATCAAGAGGAATTGAAATAGTCGAGTGATCTACTTGATAAACATGGTATAATCTAACTTAAATTGTCAATCAAATCAATAAAATAATGAAAATTAAAGAAAAGATTAATAAGTTGCCAATTGTTGACAAATTTTGTTCTGAAATCTTGGGATCATTGTTGCTGCAGAGAATAGAGAGTAGAATAAAATGGTTGTAATTTTGAGTCAAAGTTCACATGGCAGCACTTTGTTTGTGGGGCCAATTATGACTAATTAATTAAAGTTTTGTCTTTTCTGCCCTTTATTCCACTAAATGTTAAAAATGCCAACCTCAATTCCTTCCTTTCTAAATGACATAATTTAATGAGAAAAAACTACAGAAAAAAAATGGTATTATAAGATAGGAAACATGAGTAACTCATTGTCATAGGAACAGAGGTAGGAGTCAGCTATGGTTAAAACAAATTATTTATAGTAATGTTTTGAATATTGAAGCTATTTGCATTTAGGCACAGGCTTGTGTGTGTATATATAGTTAAAACCTTAAAACGTGGTCTTGGTCCTTTCATTTTGGGACCTATTTTATTTTGAGCTGGAAAGAAATAGGGTGTTAACACTCAAAAACCCCCTGCTAGACAAGGCATTGGACAAAAAATCAAGTGAAAAGTAGAAGATTGTATGAAAGAGGTGATTGATTGATCATTCTAATAATTATATGAATCAAATATCAAATACTAAGGGTGCAAGGAACGGTACAAAAACTTGAAAGAAGTGTCCACTCCCAACATCTAGCCATTTTCTAATAATTTTGAAAAATAATAAAAGTAATTTTTACGATTTTAAAATCACTCCCATGCAATAAGAAAATAAAGAACATGTTTGTAAGTGTATTTAAAATTTGCTAAAATGACTATTCCACATCATGCTTTTAATTTTAATGATCTAAAATCTAAACGTAATTTTATCGATTTAAATCCATTCCTCTCTGATCAATGTGGTTCCATTTTCTACTAATGAACAAGTTGGAGGGTCAGCTCATTCTATCAGCTTAAGGGACTATAAGAAAAATAGATCAATTGGTCCCTGTCTTCTAGGACGAAAAACTTCCAAAATTCCTGAGCAATTTTTAAGCCAGAAAAGGCTTCTATCTTGTCTAACTACACATATACTTCATTCATTTATTGTGTAAACTATTCACTATGCCCTTCTATCTTATTTCTTTGGGCGAAGAACATGACTAGACTAAAATCTACATTTCATAGTAAAATGTAGAGAACTACCAACTACTGCTTGATTAGCCGTATATATTACAGAAACTACCCTATAGGAAGCAAAACTTAACCCATTCTGATTGATTTAAGAAGCAATTTTAGAAGAGAAGCCACAAAAATTTTCTATCAAACCTTTCCATTGCCCACGTTGCACAATGGTGTTAGAACACGGTCCGATCACTTTGCATCCACGTTCCGTTTATAGATTAAATAAGATGGATTCATCTTTTAAGTTATGCTGCAAGAAGCAGAGGTAATAAAATCATGTATGACGTCATTAGTACTAAAAAAGCATCAAATTACTAGTACAAACAAAAAACGTGTACTACTTAAATCTTCATTGTATCCCCCTATGACAGACACTTCTTTATTCTGACATGCCCTATTAAATGGGCACAAAATTTTTAGTTGTAGAAATAAACATAAGCAGCCTAACAGCTCAAGAATGGGATAGACATAAACTATCTAAACATAGTAACGTTTTTCATCCTAGGGGCTCCCAAGTATAAATTGCAACATAGACAAGGGTTAAGAGATTTTATCTTCACTAGGAAGATACGAAGATGGAACACGCTTGATATTATGTTTTGCATGTTGACTATCCGATATTAAAATCTTTATTAAATAATTAAGGTCTCAAGTTTTTTCAAGTATAAAGAATTTGGATGACCAAAGTTGATATGGAAACATGATTCCCCTATGACTAAGGATAGAGAGGCCAATAGGTTCATCATTTTATAACCTTGTAGAATTCCTAGTTTAAGAATGCAGCGGTCTGAGAGCTCATTAGTCCTTAACATTCCCAACCTTCTACCCTAGAACTGAAATCCTGAAACTCAAAGGTATGTGAGTAAAACTCAACAACATACTTCTTCATTTAAGTAAACTAGATACTGGATTATGAATTACAGTTTGATTTAGGAGTAAACAGAATAATATCAAGAATTAACTCGTTAAATAGAGAAATGGGTCCTATCCCAACCACTTTATGTAAGGAGCAATAAGCTATGTATACAATCTTAGTATCGGAATAAATTTTTGAAGGTTAAATTATAAATTCGGTATTTGGTTTAAATTTTCGATTAGCCTTTATTAAATTTTGGTTCATATGACTTTCCACTTTTCAATTTGATCCTTATAGGTTGGTTAGCTTTCACAAATTAATCTCTTAACCATTTAACCATTTAATCTTTTATTTCTTCTTCACTAAACCCTGAATGCTAATGTTGTCAACTACAAGTGTATCACACTCGATTCATGAAAAATAAAAAAGTCACATATTTAAATATGACAACCAATATAGACATAGGACATATTGTAAGGTTTGAGTATACAAAAGTAACTAAAGTGGAACTATGAAATCCACACAGAACTAATTAACTTGGCAAATCGTAGAAATCAACTAAAAAGTTTTAAAATCATCAGAACCAAATTGAAACTTCTAAAACCATTGGGGCCATATTCATAATTTGGCCATTCTTTAATAAGCCAAAAACTGCACATCATATAACCTGACACGCTAGAGCCTATCCATAAATTGTCTTGAATTTTATTTTTAAGAGCGTTGAGAAATTTACCTTTCTACACAATGAGGCAGTATGGTCATTAGTAGTGGTAGTTGAAACTTGCTGAGAAGGTTGGACCAAAGAAGCAGCTTTTCCAATGAATTTTTGCTGTAAACCCATCAACCCTTCATCGATAAAGCTGCTTGTCCTCTCTTACTATTTCTCCTGCTGGAGAATGTGCCAATCGAGATGCTCTTTCTTTCAATCTTAAGGACCCCAGCTGCTTCCCGAATTGGCCGACTTGCCATGAATTTGTCAACATATTTCCTCGAAGTAGTTGGGGTTTTCTTGCAATTTACCTTTTCTTTGGCAGTTTTTGAGTCCCTTTCTCTCAAGAGGTTCAAGAAACTAAGCTGAATTATCCGCTAAATTATCCATAGTTAGGAGGCTGAGGAAGTCTCCAACATTAATTTTCATCGACTTTTCTCTAACGTTTAGGTAGAGGCTTGACAACTGAGATCTCTACCAAATCGCTTCTAGGTCTCCTTAAGGCATAGAGAAAATTTTCTTCTTGCATCGCCATTTAAAGTATTTTCATTCACTGTTCACACAAAGATCAAGTTCTTACCACAACAATGAAAAAGATTGTAGCAAGCTTCTACAGTATTCCGCGGCCAATAATCACGAAGCCTCCATTCTACTTCAAATGATCCAGTGTTCTCAAGTTCGAGAAAGGCACTTTGTCAGCATCCATATTTCTTTTGCTGTCTAATAAATAAGGGAATGTTTGCCGATCTATTTATTAGCTAAAATGTTGGCTTGCTATTTTCAACCTTCGTCAGCTTCTTGAATAATAGAAAACAGACTTCACAGTTGCTCCATAGATGTAGTTATCCTCACCTTTCCGCATATAAACATCATGCGGGATAGTCCAACGCTGCAGATAATTCTGTCAATTTAGTATGTGGCTGGTTAGCTGGGAGGATTGAAGCGTCTATTTTCCCCGTGTTACTCAAAAAGATAATTGAAGGATTTCTGCAATTTATTCCAAGACCAAGACATTAGTTGGCTTTTTGGCCATGATTGAACCAGACGCCCAAAGACCCACGTAATCAAGATTATAATGAAATGTCAAGAATAGAGAAACATAGGGAAAAAGAAGATTCAGATATATTGATTTCAGCATCCCAAAAATAAAACAGAGGTCACGTATAAAAGAAAAAGCAATCCTAGTAAACAGACGTATGTCAATATATGATAGAGTCAGTACAAATACTAAAGCAGAATAATAAAAAATTAAGAGTGATTATCAAATTCAAAAAGAAGGTTTAACAAGGAACCATGTAGATTAAAGTGAAAGATGAAGAACAAATCATCCTTTTTATTTTACAAGAGAACATGCACCCATAACTAAGTAGCTCATTCTGTATATGCAGGGAAAAAAAATCAACAATAAATAATTACAAACAATGGGAGAAGAGTCACAGACTGTCGTGGGCACAACCAAGAACTAAAAGTAAAGGAAATCTAATATTTGCACGTTATAGACGCAGTCTGAGGAAGTTTTGGTACCAACACCATAACATTGGGTTAACTTCAACAGTAGGAACTCAAGATTAGTTTCAAGAGAGATTAACATAAGTGACCATGACTCCAAGCTGTGAAAATGCAGTTTCAAACACATCCAAACTATGAATCAGAAAAAGAAGCAAAAAGTAAACAGGTCATTCTTTAACCTAATCAATGAAATGATTTAACTGAATCAGCAAGAGCTAGGAGATGAATCGATGAGAAGAGATGTTAAAATCTTAAAACCACCGTATTGAACCACAATTTCATGAGTCAAAATCTCATACATCATCGAGAATGAAACAAACCTCAGTCAAGCTTTAACAGCAGTTCTCTGATCTCTCTGATAGCAGAACTTGCAGCATAAAGTGTCATTTTTTTAACCTGCCAATGGAGAAAATGCAAATAATTAAATAAGCAAAAAAGTGACCATAAATTAATTAAACGCCAAAATAAGTAACTAGTTACGGATAATACATTTTTCTTTACGTCTCAATTTCAACCATTGATACATCCACTTCTCTCCACCATCTCATTTTTCATCATGACAATATTTGGTTTCACAAAGAACCATACTGAATCTTGATGAGGCAAATTAATATTATTCCTGATCTCATGAGTAGAGACTTTTAGCACAATGCATTGACAGAGGTGTAAGCCTCTTCTACGAGAACTGAAGTATGAGCCTCTATAAGGTTAAATGAAGGTATAAATTTCAAGACTAATAGGACTAAGGCATAAACCTCAGTAGCCTTTTAGAACATTCGGTTAGCTATTCAAATATGGTGTCATTATTTCCTTCATCATTTCATCCTCCAAACTGATCAGATAAACACAATGTCATATCAATCTTAGTACAATTATGGCTTCTCAAAAAGAAATAACAATTATGGCTTGTCAAAAAGAAATAACAATAATTATGGCTTGTCCAATTAAACACGGTATATAGAGGTTGGGGTAAAGTTGTGGATACACTACCTCAACAAACCATTCCCTCAAAATGCATTATCCATTTATGCATACCCCTTTAAAGGGTCGAAAAGTAGGGCACTGACGATCGATCCTCATATGCTCCTGTTGGATGATCTAATAGAGAATCCAGAGTCCAAACTCTAAATACCATGTTTAAATCCTTGACTCACAGTATTAAAGATTCGTCATAGCTCACCCATCTCACCCTAATCCAGAATCTCCTTTTGCATTTCTTCTGATGGGACTTCTGACGGCTACTCTAGTTTTTTTATGAACTTATAAATGATTGTTGGGAGCTTTTTATTTTTTTCCTTTTTTCCGTTTTTCCAATGGATGAATTGGAGCATCAAAAAACCGGTGAAGAATGTACAATCTGCAGGCAAAACACGATATTGGAACTACCTCAGGCTGGTTACTTCCAGCCCTTCCTATTCCAAGCATATTTAGGGCAATTTTACCATGACTTCGTTGAATCCCCCTCCAAGTCCTGAGGTTTTCATTCCACTCTAGTGATGGTAAACCATCTAAGTAACCGAATCTTTACCTTTTACACAATTTTTTTAGTTCAAACAGAAACCAACCTAGGAAATATCTACAGATAGTCAATGATTCTTGTTAAAAGCAGTAAAGTAAAGTAGACATCGAATTACGTGAAAACTCGAGTACCGAAAGAAAAACTACGATTGACTTTCTTATTAATTTCTCATATTAACAAAAGATACAGGGGGAACATAAATAGGTTACAGCTTATGATAAAAAAGAAAAGGATATTGGGGTAAATCCTCTGGACCAAGCCCACTAATTCTAACAATACTAAACAAATAAGAGTGGCTACATATACTGAACAACTGGAATATAAAATAATTTTAGTTTATATCACAACAAAACTATCTCAAACAGAAGTCAAGATCCTTGACTTATAAACAAAGAAGAATCAATTTGAGTGCAATCTCTTAAATTCTTAGTAGGAGTGAACTCAAATAAACAGCAAGTTCAAATGCAAAGCAACTCTCAAATAAAGATACAACCAAGTTATAAAAACCGGGAAATTAAGTAGTAAAAAATAAAGTTACCTCCAATTTGTCTTCCTTAGCTCTATGTGTTTTTGGGAGGAAACGGAACTCCTCTGTCAACTGAAAGCATTCTTCTACATTTTCCGGGGATACAAAGTCCATAGCTACTTTTATGCATGACTGATTGAAATTTTGAGACATGTAGGATTAAATAAAACTTCAGAGAGAGCAAAAAAAGCAATTAAAGGAGATCAAAATATGAGCTCTAAGGCAAATACATAACTGGACGTCCAAACGAGGAACCAAAGTTCTAAAAAAAAAATTTATAAATGCTAAGCATATCCAGACTACTCCAATCTCCCTTATCATTCCAACTTTCTCGATAATGCATTTTCTATTCAGTTCAATCCTATCAAGCAAAATTATATCACTATAAAATATTGACAAAATCTAAATAGATGATAGCTAATCAGTACCTGTCTATTTCGAACTTGGTGAGGGCATCCTGCTGGAATGAAAACTGCCTCACCAATGAATTGTTCAAATGTCCAGGGTTCAACACCTACATATAGGCATAGAAATTAAAATAATTATACATATAGGTAGACAGTGGGATAAGGAAAGAACAGTTACCAAACTCCTCCTTCAGCTGCTTCTTGTGTTTTGCATTAAAAAAAACAGTCTGATCATGAATTGGATGAACAAGCTACAGAAAGCACAAATGAACGCAATCAATCTCCTGAAAAGAGCATCTTAATGAAGCTAACACCAAGCAAAGCAAGTACTTACAGAATTTACAGGTTTACACTTGATATGACGAAATTCCTTCTGGTGCTTTTCTAAGTACTTGACTATCTTGGGAACATCCTGCCTACGGAAAATGTCCCAAACAGCTCCACCAGTAGCAACCTCCATTTTTTCATCATCTTCTAAATGACTATCTGCCCCATTCTTAATTGAATCACTTGGTCTTAGATCATTAACTTCATTGCAACCCGAGGCCTTTTCTGTATCATAAGTTTCATGATTGATTTTACTAGTACCGTTAGAAGATTGACCACAGCGCTGACTGGGGGTGTGTGCAATAACTAATGTCTGAGCAGACTTGGGTCCATTTGAACAAAAGATATCAGCTGAAGCACCAGTACTACACATGTCCACAGATGAATTTCTGACAGTAACATCTGTTAAATTGGAAGAGTTGTAATCATGTTTGTCAAACTGTCCGCTGCTCTGAGCCTTTGATTCTCCTAATGGTTTTTCAATCATTGATGGATCTGCATTTGCACATTTGACAGGTTTTGTAACCCTTTTTCTAAAAGATGTATCTAAACTCATCAAGCATGCTTCCTGACCTGTAACTTGATTTTGTTTACATTCAGAATCCTTTTCTGTATCATCAGACGTACTTTTCTTTCCACCATATAGTTCAGAACAATCTTCAGCAGCAAAATGTTTTTGCCTCTTTTCAATGATAGCACGTTGCCAGGTCTTAAGATTAACTTTACTTGTATGGGTCAGTACATTTACCTTTACCAAAGTTATTCTAACGGTAAGCAATGCTGAGCAAGAAACATTAGATGCAATAACAAACAACATCAGCGAGAATGACATACTTGGAGATGCAGTATGATATTTTCTCAGGCAGGCAAAGAATACATAAACCAGATTAAACTCTTCAAATTTAAAATCTGACTGGCACGCTCATAAACAACAAGATGTTTGCTAAACGTCTCATGTTTGTGAATTTATTAGTCAACAATCGCCCATCAATTAATTACATAACAGAAGTTTTTCAAAATACAACATAGATACTGTATATTTAATGAGAGTTCAAAAGGAAGAACACTTAAGAGATTTATCCCCCCAAGCTTTTTCCAAACAACTTGATAAACTAAAAAACTGTGTTCCTAATCCTCAATAGATTGCCCATTTACTTTATGTTTATTTTAATAAAATAAATTCATTTCATGAAACGGTACAAGATGGGGAAAAAAGGCTAAGGGATTCATAAATCATCTTGTACCACTCGTTATGAACAAAAAAAATGAGTTCATTTCCTCTTTATTTTACGCGTACATGCCTATGTGGCTTATCAACAAAATAAGCGGAAAAAAATATCATACGAAAGAGGAAAAAGGATATGGCTGCAACGGAATGAGAATAACTAAAAAATTACCGCATCAGACATATCGCAGTGAAGCTTTGTTACGGAATCACCTCTGCCCAGCTCCTCCGGGTATCCATATGCGATATAAGTTTTGGGTCCCATGTCAGGCTTCAGTGAACCCTCAGGAAGTTTGGTAGCTAGATTCAGAAGACCATATTTTGGGTGGGTATATTCACTGTAAGGAAGTGCTGCAATAAATTCGGCACAATGCCTAGGCAAACGCTCCTCAAATGAAGTGGATGAAGGCCAATCCTTCAGTTTCAACATTTCTGGCCATCCATTTCTGTGCATACGGCCTTCTAAGTATCCGACAAAAAACTGGTGGATATTTATCTCTACCTACAAATAATGATATGTCAACATGTACAACTACTAATGGTACTTAGAAAGATATAATAAAATTATCCATACTTCCTTTACCGTTATAACTTGAATGCAATTTGATAACTAACCTCACACCAATCCAAGCAATCAATAGCCTTCACACTGCATGTCTCCTCTTTGAACTTCACATTAGCACCTGTTTGTCTAAAAGCTCTCCACATAACCATAGGTTCCCAACTAAGACCAGATGTTTTGTCAAGAACATTTCTGACGATAACAGGTTCACCCTTCATCCAGTGCGTTTGAAAATGGTTAACACCGTCATCCATTATATCCAAAGCATTCGGGGAGTATAAGAAATTGTCGCGACTATTTTCCCTAAAAGCTGCTTGTCTGACTTCATTACTGTTAAGACAGCATGATGAACAGATTTCAGAAGAACAAGTATCAGGTAATGTGTAATCGCTTGTAAGCTCCTCTGCTCCTTCAACTAACTTCGTAGCCCAATCAGCTTTAAGGGAACGTCTCAACTCCAAACTTGCAATCCCACAGCCCCCGCGTTTTCTTGGAGGACATGGTATACTACCATCAGGATTCGCACTCCAGACCTGGGAACTTGATGCCATGCCACCGACAGAAGTCTGAGATGTAGATGTCAACTGACAATCTCTTCCTGCCAGCACATTGATGCATTGATGATATTGTTGACTAGATAATTTACTTCTAAAAACTTCGCAATAAATATGTGTCTCGCTACCTTCAGAATGGAAACTTTCCCTCAACTCTTTACAGCAGCTAAGACATAGATCGTAAGAACAGTTTGGGTTGAAGCAGCTTCTGTAAAAGTTGAAGATCGAAGTATTGCAATTGTCACTGTCAAATAAAAACATGCTTTTCTGAGTGGTAGAGAGGGAGTATGCATTTTAAAAAACTGTATATTCTTAATTTCGAGAGAATAAGAATATTCAGTTGTATATAGGAGAAATACTCATTACTACCTGAGGAAAAAGAATAAAGACAATAAAGACCGCTTAAGATACATTTATGTGCACACACGTGTTTGGGAGACAGAGAAACGAGTAAAACACTAAAACAGAGCTGACATGTAAAATGTTCGTAACGATTTTTACGCGTAAAACAACTCTGCAGGTACAATAAATAAAATATTTCACCACGAAAATAAATACTGGTATTCCCTCTTTTTTTTTTCCTACCTTTTTTCTTTCGGGTTAGAGTTCCTTAAAAGGGATGAAGAATGGGGGTTGACAAGAATCAAGACACCAGAGTGAATGAGGTTGTAAAATGGCATGGTCTCAATATTATGATCGAGACGATTACACCAAGCTTTTCTGGACAAATAATTATCACAATACTATAAGACTGTCCATAATCATTAACGCCATCCTCATGAATGAGTCTCTTGTTGTTCATAATCAAATTTTTCCTGTGTACCGTTAAGACTCCACCACTCATCTGTCAATTCAGTTGGACACTCGGAACATCACCTAACCCAATGAGGCTGGCTTGCAGTTTTGATCCTACAATTTTACAACTAGGTCAAATCCAAGGGGTCTTTGGGTTTCAAGTCCATAAGTAGAGATGTAATGAATAATGTTAATTAATAGGTAATAGAACTTATGCCTTCTGGACTGTATAGAAGTTACGGACCCCCTCAATACAACCCCCTCCCTCGCCCCTGCCCCCAAATTATATTTAGATTCAAGTGGGAGCAGAAACATTGAAATAATAACAATAATAAGTTTGAAAATATACCAATACATGCGCTCTGTCTGAACTAGCTTTATTCTTTTTACATCCACTTCTTTCAATTGAGCACCTGAAACCCACAAAGAATTAGATTGGTCATTTAACAACAAAGTCGATCTTTTCTCAGAACAAGATTGTCCAAAGGAATATACCCTGTATATTGCCTTCAACCTCTAGTTCATAACTCTGTTCCCTTTGAATATGCCTGAGAATGGGCAGAACCTTGTGTAGCAAGAATTTTAATCGCTCTACTTTTACACTTGCATCTAATTCTTTGGGAGCAAACTGTCAATACAAAACAATACACTAGCATAAAAAACCCCAAAAAATTGGGTAATTATGCTCCAACTTCAAGTTACTGGAAACGAGGGTATAAGGTAAAAAAGACCTTTTACCTCAACAAACTCTCTTAAGCAAGCCTTGCAATTACAGTGACCACGGCAACATGGACATGCATTCTCAACATCCTTCCTTGTTTTATCAGGGTACCTATTTCATAAAAATCCATTTTCAAGAGTTTTTCCTTAACATCCAGAAGTGGCTAAAACCAAAAGCAAGCATCTCTAAAATTATGTCTGATTTGGCCCATGCTAACTGCAGAAGATACGAGCTAAGATTAATCAATCTTCTTACCATCGTTCAATACACCTATAGCAAAACCGTTTCCTTTGGCAATTTGAACAAAAGACAACCCCACTTGTATCACTCCGCAGACACTGATGACACATCAAACTCCCACCGTTCTTTTTATTAGGCTTATCCTGCATGTGAAAGTCCATTTGTTTAAAACAAACCAGCAACAGCCTTTCACAACTTAGCGTAGATGAACTCTGATCGAAGTCTAAAAATTCATTCACTATCTACCAAACTACAGACACTATTTCTCATCGCAAAACTGAATAGAACATCACCTTACATTATACTTTCTTTTTAGATAAGGAACATCTCGTTGATAAATGAAATAGAAGACCTTACATTCAACATTCATAAAAAGAAAAGTAGAACATTCTTTAGAAACAATTTATGCGAGCGACGTTCAAAACGAAAGGATAAACTAGTATCCAGCTTTGAATTTACCGTCTCGACCGATTTTCCATTCGTTACAACATGATTTCTCTTGCGCTTCGCAGACGCGCCAAGCCTTTTCACAGAATCGGCCGTATCCTTTCCGTTACTCAATTTGAAAGCCGTGAATTCAGATTTTCCAGAATCTCTCGCGATTGTAGCATCCTTAAAAAAATTGTTCTCTCTATTACAATCAGAGAGCTGCCTTTTCTGTTTCCTCACCAGACTTCCATTTCGGTCTAGCTCATCCTCACTCTCTTCCCCTAGCGATCCAAACCGTGGTCTAACCTCGTTCCTCTTCGCCGCCTCCTCCACAACTCTACCGCCGGAACAGAAACCTCTATCTCCATAATTCCGCACCTTATTCAAACTTTGCTTCATGAGTTGGATCAAGTGCCTGTCACAATACGATTTCCCAGGCGAGGCCAGCTCCTTGCAGCGCCAACGAACACCGTCGTTACGCTTGCAGCGGAGAGCGTCCGATGAATCCATATCGATATCGGAATGCAACATAGTTTCCGGCAGGATCATGAATTGAAACGCAATTCTATTAAAGAAAAAGAATCAACAGAGGAATGATTGTTATCCAATTTGGTGAAATGAAATCTGTATCCAAATTAAGGAAGGACTGGCGATTGCATTAGTGAATGAAGAATATGAACGATGATTCATCCAAAACTTGCGAGGAAGAAAGAAGGTGTAGGCTAGGAAAGTAGGAGAATAAACATGAGAAAGAGAAAAAGAAATAAAACTAAAAAGCGGGAAGGGGATCTGGCGGCAATAAAGCGTGAGCGTTCCGTTCCGTTCCGTTCCGTTTTGTGGACCGAATTAATCTCATGTATTAATTTAAAATAACTATAAAGTAAAATTTAATCCATTATATATAATCTTTTAAAATTAATTAATAGTTTAATATAATTAATTAATAAGCATGGATATGAAATCCCAAACATGAATATTTAATTTAAAAAATTTGAAGAATAAGTATAGATTTTGAAATTAAATGAAGGATTAAAATATAATATTTTGAAATTTGAAAACAGAATTAAATTCTTTAAATCTACCTTTCCTCCTTAACTTTTTATTAGATTCCTTTTAGATATGTTTCAATAAATTGTCTTCATTTTGTTAGTAATTTATTTTAATATATATATATATGAATCACTTGTTTTTTTTTTTTTAGTATAAATTTAAAACTATGCATTGATTTAAATTAATACTTCCTAAAGTTGAATTTTACCATTTAAATTAGGTGACTTTCCTTTTCTACATATACACATCAACGACAATATATAAATTTTGTTTTCTTGTGTGGTGCAACAATTTGACATCATCATATATCAATTTTGATATGAAAGATGTTAGTATTTTGTTTAAAATATCAACATGGGTCCAAAGATATTTGTACATCGTGAATAAGAAGAGAATCTCATCGATTTAATATATTAAATTTAAAAGAAATATTTATGAATATATAAAATATAGTAAAATGTTCAATTAGGTTATAAATAGTTGGATGAATTTTACTGTATTTTGTAAATAGTTTATTTTAGCGTGTATTTAATTACTTTTATCTTTTGTTAAATATTTAAAGCTAAAACAAAACAAAAAAAAATCATTTCCTAACTAATTTGACTAAAACGTAATCCCAAGGCTCTTCACACATCAAGAATGTGATTGAGCCAAATCATATAATATCTGAAAATGTCAGTGAAATATTTTGCCAAAAACAGAGTTTTTACTCAATTGTTTCTTTGTCTATATTAGTGCTATTTCCCATTTTATTTGATTTGATTTGGTACATTGTGTTTAAGCAATTTGATTTTGGTCGTATGAATAGTTTTATTATTATGGTTAGTTATTATTCACTATTGACAATGGTCGTTGTCTTTGTCCATAAAAGCAATGTCCCATTTGTTATATAGACCAATGGGTGTTATTTATTATTTATTCTTTATTTTATTTTTGGCAATTGGAGGCAAATACCATTTCACTTTCACCACCAAACCTTTTGTTGGTAGAGACTAGAGATAGAGATCTCCCCACGTTTTTACCCAAAATAATCACAAAAACCCAAACACAATAACAATACAACGTGTATTAAAAAAAATATGTATGTTAGGACAAAAGGATGTAATGTATTTTATTTTGATCGATATAAATGGGAGGCCAAGCGTGGCTTAGCAATAGCCATTAAGGGATGAGCTTTGGGCATCGTCATCCCATATATCTCGTTAGTATCGATATCATGTGGTTTCATTCCTTTTGGTGGTTTCCAATCGAAACAGTGAAATAGTTGAGCTAAAGCCATTAATACTAAAGTCACTCCAAGTGGAGCGCCAGGACACTTTCGTTTGCCCGCACTAAATGGTAGAATCTTAAAATCTGCTCCATGACTTATCTCTATTTTATTAACAATCTCATCTGTTGGCCAGTGTCTCTCAGGCCTAAACTCCTCAACATTGTCCCAAATGTTAGTATTCCTACCTAACCCATGAGTGTTAATGAAGATTCGAGTTTTTGCGGGAATATCATATCCATGGATTTTTGTATCCTGCAATGATTCATGAGGAATTAAAAATGGGCCAGCTGGATGCATGCGAAAAGTTTCTCGTACGACACACCTCAAGTAATTAAGATGAACCAAATCAGATTCTAACACCAATCGATTAGGACCCACGACAACATCAAGCTCCTCTTGAATCTTAGCAAGGACATGTGGATGTTTAATCACTTCTGTCATCGCCCACTCATTAGTCACAGCTGACGTGTCGGTCGCTGCAGCAATCATGTCCTAAATCATACAAACAACCCAAAATAACCACTTGAAATAAACATGTAAAAGAAACAACGCAAAGTTTCATTTTATATAAAGACATTACTTGAATTAGGGCTTTGATTTCAACATCATCCATATGTTCCTTCCCATCCTCACCAGGCAATGACAACAAAACATCAACAAAGTCCATATTTCCATCACCGTCATGTTGTTGTCCACTAACTTTCCTTTTCTCCCTTTCTTTTCTATGTTCTTCAATGATCTTGGTATGAAAATCATCCACTTGCTTTTCCACTTTTCTCATCTTCTCTTCACACCCATGAGGATCAACCCACCTCCAAAATGGCAAATAATCTCCCAAATAAATCACCCCCAAAAGCCTAAACAACTCATGGGTTATATGCATGAACTCCATAGCTTCACTTGGGCCAGCAGATCCACACCCAAAGTATTGCTTCCCAAGCAACATCCGAGTCACATTGTTCATTGAAAATCCTCCCAAAACCTCCCTCAAGTTTACATTCTCTCCATTTTGGGCCCGGGCCCAAACATCTTGGACCAAATGTTGGGCCTCTGAGGCCCGATGGGCCGAGAACGAGTCCAGCCGCTTGCTAGTTAGAAGATTTTCCATACAGATCCTTCTCATCCGCTTCCAACCAGGGCCAAGGGGGGCCAAAGCGACGTCGCTGCAGCCGTAAGCCAAATGCACGGCGGCGAGAGTTCTCGGCCGGGAAGCGAAAACTTCGTCCTGTTGAAGGAGGATCTCGCGGATGGTGGCGGGGTCATCGGTGGTGATGGCGTCGACGCTACCGAGCTTTAAGTAGACGAGTGGGCCATACTTTCGACAGAGCTCCGCCATGTCGCGGTGGGGAAGGTGAGTGAGCTGGAGGAGGTTTCCAACGATGGGCCAACGGCGGGGGCCGGGAGGGAGATTTTTGGGGGTTGTGAATAGTTTTCGGCATAAAGATCTTACAAGTAATGTAAACAGAATTGCGAGAGCAAAAGCGATGAAATCCATTAGATGGGATGGGTATAGTTTGGAGAGAGTAGTAATTGTAAATTTAAATCATAAAAATGGAGTTTGCAAGAATTTTGTGCCATGTTCTTTTGATGTTCTTGCTCTTTTTTGGTGGGTTGTTGATTTGTTCGAGGAGCAAAGATCGTGGAGTGGAGCTAGTTGATTGGTTGGTGAGACATAAGGAAGAATGCCTTATCGCTGATATTGATTTAACTACATTCATTACTTTGTTTAGCAACAAAAATATAATTATTCATACAATAATCATAGTTAAGTAAATTTCTATGAGGCCAATTCTAATATAAAACAACTTTTAAGTGCTTACCCTTAAAAAGTGGAATGTTACCTTATATTTTTATCTTAATGTCTATGTTTCGAAATTCAGCCTTTGATCGTTTAATAAGATTGTCAAACTGTAAGTTGACTAACGTAAATATGATTTGATAGTTAATTACAAAACAATTCGTCCCAAAAAATCTAACATTGATTTTTCATATAACTTAAATTCTCACAATTCATTAATAATTTTCAAGAATATTAGAATTTATTACGTATATTCAAAATATAGACGATGAATTTACATGACATTGATACTTAGTTGTAAAAGCTTAAAAAAAATCAACCTTAATACATACATTCACGTCCCCAATATTTCAAATCACTGTCCTTAGAATTAGAAAAAATAATTTTCTTTTTCTTAAGAAATTGGATCACTCAACTGTATATTAATAAATTCATAGATAGTAATGATAAGTAATATTATTTGTTCGTAACTGTCATCAAACGGTTCCATGGTCTAGTGGTCAGGACATTGGACTCTGAATCCAGTAACCCGAGTTCAAATCTCGGTGGAACCTTCTTTTTCATTTTTCGCCCGTACAGATAATTTCGTCAACCGCCGTGGCCGTCCAAAGCCGAAGCCAATGGAATTTCCTCTACAAATTAAAACACTTCCGATCGGAGACGGCTATTCACAAACTGATTGTTCTTCACCAAGAGACGCCCGGCGGCGTTCCCCTTCCAAGTTCTTCTTTTCTGATACTTTCAGTTTTGTTTCTTAGAAAGATGAACGACGAGACCCGACGGAAAATCGAGGAAAACGTGATTGAGGTACTGAAGCAATCGAACATTGAAGACACGACGGAGTTTAAAGTTAGAAGCCAGGTCGAAGAACGGATTGGAATCGATCTTTCTAATAAACAATGCAAGTTGCTGGTGAGGAACGTGGTAGAGAGCTTTTTACTTTCAATGTCGGAGCGGGTGTGTATGGGGAAAGAGGATGAGCCTGGACCTAGTGTTCGTTACGAGAATAGAGCGGTGGAGCAGAAGATAATCCCGAAGAAGGAGTTCAACGATGATGGCGACCTTCTGATTTGCCGGGTAAAGTAAAATCATACCCTTCTTGATTCTTATGGTGTAGTGATTTTGAAAGAAATGAGAAAGATTAGGGTTTTGTGAACTTAGTTCTATGAAATATGTGGTTTTATAGAAAGCTTCCGAATTAGGTTCTTCTGTTGCTAAGCAATTGAAAAGTTCTTTATTTTTCTGTGGTTAGATTGTTGTGTATTCTTTGTTCATAGATCATTCTGTACCAAAAAAGATTGTTATGTTTATCTGTTGTTTTCTATCTGTTGTTTATGTTTCTATGGCGATTGTGTACCAAAATGTTAGATTGTAGAAGAAATTCAGGTGAGCATTCTCTGTCATTAATCATTTGTGTTTTATGAGTGTAGAAATTGATCGTTTAGATAAGAACTCAACAACCTTGCTCTTCCTGCTCTCACCCGGACACACATAACACTTCTGCTGTTAAAGTTGTTAATCCCTTTATACTCTATCAGTAATTCTTTTCACTTATTAGTTAAGGATTTTTTTGGTTTGTTTCAGCTATCTAACAACAGGAGTGTGACAATTCATAAATTTAAAGGGGAACGTATGGTATCAATTAGGCAGTATTATGCAAAAGATGGAAAACAGCTTCCAACTCTAAAAGGTGGGCATTATTCATTGGTCTCTTCCTTTTCTCTTATGGTGAATCTTTTCTTTTATTATGTCAGTTCTGTTAACTCCACACCTTCCCCCCTCCCCTTCCCCCTTTTTTCTTGTTTTCACCTTATTTTTAGCCACAACGGTTGGGAGTTTCTTTTGCTTGGATCTGAACAAGCAACAGAATAGGACTATTTTAATTATGAAAATTTTCTCTTTTAGGAATCAGCATGCCAACTGAGCAATGGTCAGTCTTTAAGAGTAATATTCCTGCTATAGCGGAAGCTATTTTGCAGATGAAAAGAAATAAAAGGTGAGGGAAGCATGATGATACTGTTGTTTCTTAACTTTCGAGTTACAGTTCATCAAATTTATTTTATTGAAAAGTCTGAAGTTCTATGCTAGGTTTTCAGGTGTTAGTATCCAGTCTAGATCCCAAGTAGAATCTGTGTCTAATATTTTTTGTTTTTAAGGTTAGGTTGATACCATTTTGTATGTTTTTAGTTTTTGGTTTATGAAAACTGTGCTTCTTTTCTCTCCGGTTTGCATTTTTTTTAAGGAAACATTTGAATTTTTAGTCTAAATCTAATAACAAAAACAAAATTTTAAAAACTACTTAAAAAACTCAGCTTGGATTTTGAAAATATTTGTAAGATTTAGATAACAACTTAAAGAAATTTCGTGTTTATAAACTTAATTTTCAAAAAGCAATTGGTTTTCGAACAAGCTATTTGTTTTGTTTGGTTGTAGCATTTAAAATCTGGACCATAGTTGTATAGTTGAACTATTTGATTGTATTATATCATGTAGATCTGAACATGATGCTGACAAAATTGGTGCCATCTCGAATCCAACTAGAGTAACTTATCCAAAATTTCCAATCGAAACTATTCGATTTGATGGAAAAAACTACCATGCGTGGGCACATCAGATGGAGCTTTTGCTGCAGGACTTAAAGATTGCTTATGTTCTTTCTAATCAATGTCCTACTGCCGTGCTTGGGGCAGAATCAAGCTCTGGAAATGCTGCTCAATCCAAGGTTGCTGAACAGAAATGGATGAGTGATGACCACATGTGTCACCGCAACATTCTGAACTCCCTCTCCGACAGGCTTTTCAATGAATATTCAAAAAAACCAATGAGTGCTAGTGAACTTTGGAAGGAGCTAAAATTGCTTTATTTTTTGGAGGAGTTTGGCACCAAGAGGTCTCAAGTCAAAAAGTATCTAGAATTCAAAATGGTCGAGGAGAAGTCAATATTGGAGCAAGTTGAAGAACTTAATCACATTGCTGATTCTATTGGTTCTGCTGGAACAATTATCGATGAGGATTTTCATGTTAGTGCGATTATCTCAAAGCTTCCACTTTCTTGGAAGAATGTCTGGATGAGCTTAATGCAGGAGCATTATCTTCCCCTTTCGAAGTTGACAGATCGTTTGAGAATTGAAGAACAATTACGTACACAAAAAAATTCACGTCTCTCAAGAGTATCTATCGGTCCTAATACAAGAGGCCAACATCATGCTGCGAATCACCCATCAAAGATGGGAGACCCGATGCCTGTAACCGTACCACTGAGGAAAAAGGAATGCCAAAAGGAGGTCAAAACTTTACTCTGCTTGGATTGCGGCAAGGAAGGGCACACATCTCCAAATTGCCCGACTAAGAAAGTCGACAATTAAGTACCTCGGCAAAGAACATAGCAGATTCTTATCCAGGTAAATAGATCTGACTTCTGAAGGTGAAAATAATAAATTCACCATTTAGATGTCACAGTTCTTGATTCATACGTCCTTTCAAAATATGGAATTCAATAGTCATTTTGAAATTTTGAATGATCTCGAAGGGCTCGGAAACTATCAAAAAGCATAGTTGAGGCTCTATTCCATGTCTGTGCATAACTGATATTCTTGCCGAGTGTAACTCAATTCCTTAGAATAATATATGTTCTCATACTCCTTGAAGCTCAAGTGAATTGTAACGTGTTCAGTACCTTCCTGTATGATTTTAATCGAATCTAGGTTGATAGCTTACTGGTGGATTGTATTACGAGGATATGAAAAGCTTCTTGAACTTGTTAATTTATACCACAGTGATATGCATATCAATGTTGTTAGCAGGGTTTTGGGGATTTATTAGCCATTAGCTAAGCTGTGGAGTTTCTCGATAGAAGAGGGTACTAAAAAACTTGTGGTTGTTGGAAGGGAGGTAGTGTTCAATTACCTTTGAATCATTTAGAGCATTGGACTAGTTACCGAGGTGCAAAAGAGTAATTGAAACTGATTTTTGTTCGAGAGGAGGTAGTGTTCAAATACCTTGAATCATTTAGAGCGTTAGAATAGTCACTTAGGTACAAAAGAATAATATCGAAACAACTATCATAGGTTGGCTTAGTGGTAAAAAGGGCAATATATAACTAAGAGATCATGGTAGGTTGTCCCGTGAGATTGAGGTGTCGTAGTATTTTGAGCCTAAAATGAACAGTAAAAGTTGATATTGCATTCTAAACGTGTCTAACTAGAAGCACCCATTTCTAAAATGAATTATTAGGTTTTATCCTTCATTCTTATCCTTTTCTTCTGCAGTCTGTAAAACTAAAACCTTTCCATTCTTATCGGTAAAGGATTTCCCTTCCTTACCAAAAGGAAGATGCTTCTTCTCTTTTACTAAAAGAGAAATCTTTTACCCAAAAAGAGAAGAAAGAATAAAAATGACCAAAAAGAAAGAGAGAAAAAAAAAAGGTATAAAAGAAGACACAACAAAAGAAGCATTTAAAATGGGTATGCTAGAACCACTTGTAGTTTGATTCACCATAAATGTGCAACTTACTGACTTCTGACCATGATTTTGTTATTAGATTAGCTTCATGGTTTGTTTGTTTGTTTTTTTTTTTTTTTTTTTTTTTTTTGTTGCTTTTTCTTTTTTTGAATATTTGACTGATTTCACCGTCATTAAAGTATTAAAAGTCTCTTCTGTGTGTCTATATATACAAGGATTCTATCTTATTGGCATATGAGTGTGCTCTTTACTACTAGATATATACGTGGCTCTAATCTTTCTACTTAAAGTGTACAAAAAAGAAGGAAAAATAGTCTAATTTTTAGTTCTAATATTGATCAAATCAATAATCTCCTCACGTTTATCTATGAAAGATTGATCTTCAAATATAATCTTTACTCTCTAAACTTACAAGTTTTACTATAGCCCATAAAGGAGAGAGAAAAAGTGATTTTGACTCATTTTGTTGATAGGTGGGGTTGAATTTTGAATTTTTGAATAAAAAAACATTGTGGCATGTTTCATACCTTTTAAAATATTCTGTTATGTATTCAAAAAAGTTTTTTTTTTAAAAAAAAAAAAAAAAGATGTAAGAAAGTATTCCTTGGATTAACATTTTATTCAAAACTTATCTCAAACTTTACTCTAATATCTCAATACCTATATAAAATCTTTAAAATTTTGCAATTTAATTTATTAATGATATGAAACCAAAATTCCAAAAAAAAAAAAAAAGAAAAGAAAAAGAAAAAAGGATAGTGAAATGATCTTTGGATGTTAGAAGAGTCAGAAATGCAAGTGGATTTATACGTCATATTTTTCAACACTTTTGTGAAGCATTTGTCCCCCGAAATAAATTTGGTCATATTTTTCATGTTTGTTGTGACAATGCAATATAATGTGTTAAGTTTAAGTCCACACGCAATTAACTTACCACATTTTGAATAATTTATATGTGAAATCCAAATGTCCTTTTCCTCTCCCTCTTTTATTATTATTCAAACCTTCATTTCTCCACTTTTCTTTGCTTTTATTATTATTATTATTATTATTATTATTATTATTATTTTCTATCAACACAACATATCAAATCAAATTTCAATTATTTCCCTTTTTTTATGACTAAACTAATATTCCCACATTTGTTTAAACACATTGATAAGAATCACCTATTTCTATTTCTATTTGTTGCCTTCCAAATCAATGCCCCCAAACCCTAACTTTTCATTTTTGTATTGATTTCGAGAAATTAAAATTCATTTGTATCGGACAATTGAATTGAGATTGATTTTAAATTTTATTTTTTATGATTGACTTCATGCATATCCCCCTCTCCTCAATTTTCTCCATTAATGTATCCTTTTCCAAACTTTACTTTCTCCCATTCAATATTTGTACCCGAATCTTCCCAAAAAGAAAAGATTATAGCCGAATAAAAAGTACAAATTGATTTAATCAAAGCAACTCTTTTTTCTACCTCTATATTTCTCAAATTCTAAAAACATTCTAGAAGTTTTTTTTGGTTTATTTTACTTATTTGAAAATAATTCAAAAATAGATCGTCTACTAACCACTAAAAATAGCTTTTAAAATGTTTTTAAAGTTTACTTTAAAATTATTTGTATTGGAAAAACATTTTTTCGTAGTTGATTTAAAGAACACGTTTTTAAATTTTAGGGTGGATTATAAAAATTCTTAAAAATAGAATATTTGACAAAATATTTATACTTTGTAGAAAATTAAGTATAATTAAAAAGAAATTAGTGGTTTTGTTTTATGGGTGTAAAATGTTTATCAATTTTCTTTTATATTTTTTAAGAAAACCTTTAAAGTTATGGAAGCATGAGATTATCCGTTTAAAGAAAAGTAATTAAATCTTTACTTGTAGTGATAAGAACGTAAATATTAAATTTAAAAAGCACGTTTAATACAAAATGTGTGTTTATAATAATTCTAGATTGAGCATCTTAAGTTGTACAAAGGTGTTGGGTGTCAACAAAGATAAATAAACACAAACCAAAAATTAAATAGAGAATAGAATTACATTCCATGTTCTAGTTTTATTATATATATATATATATATATATTTTTTTTTTAAGTAAAATAATTTCTTATTTCATTTGTAGATTTAAAAGCATTTAAATCTATTTCAAATTTTTTGTGGAGAAGAATTCTAATTTTATTCACAAACAACAATTAAAATAAATCAATAACTTCTTTACAAGCAATTGCATTTCCCTTCTCTCTTAGAGATGTGAAATTTAGAACTTATACCAAATTTAAATTCAAATGGTCCATATTAATTGGAGTAAAATATTTATTACTAAACTACTCAACCAAAAAGTCTTTGCATCAAACATAAAGAGAAATTATATTAAAACACGCAATCGTTATAAGAAAAGCTAATGAAACTGAATCTCTATCTATCGTAGGATGGTCAAACAAAAAGGAAGAAATGGTAGACGATCAATCAAAGACATAGCCATAAGTGGACCATTAACAATAGCTCAGTTCGTAAAATTTAATTTATGATTCACAAGTTTAAGTCTAACTAAACAATTATTTAAAAAAGAAAAAACTTTAATCGTTTTTAATTTAGCTATCAATTCAAATGAAAAGTCATTACAAAATTTCATATTATTGTCAACCTGATTAATATATATTTAAGCAGACACCAACTTATTTCTCAATTCACCAAAATTCAACAAAGATAATTCTAAAAAAATTAGAGGGAATAAGCAAATCCAAATCTATCAAAATATTTGCCTTGAAAAAAAAATCAATAAACATATTTTCTCATCTTAAATTCTCCATATACAAGATATGAAGTATCCAATTTTAAACAAAAAAATTATAGATTTTATTATTGAAGTTTGTATTTACATTAAAGTCAATAGATGTATATATATTTTGAATATTTATAAACAGCTAATATCAATAAATCTTTAATATTATGTGGAAACCTTCAATATTTTAATTATAATATAAAAGAAAAATAAACGTGGAGAATCCCCACAAAATAATAATAATAATAATAATAATAATAATAATAATAATGAATGAGTGAATGAATGAATGGGTGAAATAATTCGAAACGTTTAAAATGGTTATCAAAGTACAATTATTGGTATTGGAAGAGACCCATCCATTTTCTAGTGGCAGAGAACATGACATATTTGACTTCATCTCTTCTTCTTTTTCTTCTTCTTCTTCTTCTTCTTCTTTCTTTTACCAAAAATAAAATAAGTAAAAGCATTTCACATGCATCACATGCTTTGTGTGATTAACATGGCATCACATACACCATTCTGACCACTAACTTTCATATTCTCAATCTCATCTTTTTTCTTTTCTAAATTATTCTCTCTTTCTCTCTCTGTTTTTTCTTTTTTCTTTTTTTACTTTTCATCCTCACCCTTCCCTAATCCCCTACTATTACTACTACTACTACTACTACTACTTTATAGCTTTTCTATTTAGTCCTCATTTTCTTACTTTATTGCTACTTGTACCAAAATGGTTTAAATAAGGCTGTGGTCCAAATGTGTCTTCTGTCCTTTTACAACGTTGGTCCCTGGGTTGTTAAATTTTTTCTTATCAGTCCCTGTACTTCTGTTTTCTTTCAACTTGGTTCTTTTCAACTTATAAAGCTAACTAACCAAATTAGAAAGCAAACAGGAACAAATAATAATAATATCATTGAAAATATCAGAAAGCCAAACCAATATTCAAACCAAAATTGATCTCATTGCTTTATCTTTTCTTTTCAAAAGATTTTGTAGGTACAGTTTTATATGAAGCAAAAAGTCACAGTAAGACAGACAGACACCCATTGGCAGCAACCATTCTCCTCTTCAGCAAGAGAACTTCCAAAGCTACATCTTTGCATCACATGCAAATTTGACATTACATGACCTATGTTAGGAAAGGGAGAGGGATGGCAAAAGGACCAGGTCGAAAATATCAAAGAAATTAATCAAAGTAAACCGAAACTCGATTTCTAGTCTATGGTACAAATGTCATCTTTGGTAAAAATGGTCCCAACACCGTCTTTGTCACTTTGTCTTCATGGTTGATACATTCATATCTTAAATTGGCAACGACCATCCTTGTTTGAATTCATATAGCCACAAGTTACAATCAGATGGTTGCTAAGAGATTCTTCCTTGGTCGCCAAACCCTTCTAGGATTGGAAAAAAACAATCAGCTTTGGTTGGCAAGGGAGGTAATATTCCTTTTTTTTTTTTTTTTTTCTCTTTTCTCACTTTTCTCAAGTCGAAAACTCTATATGATGAAGAACAAAAGGGAATTATTGCACTTCTCTTCCTAATGTAATATATTCGGTTGGGGACTCAATTGGTCACTCGTAGGCAGTAGGAACAAATGCAACAGAGATCAGATATATAAACAATGAAACACAACTTGTAATGAAGTATCCCTTTTTCATCAAAATAATGAACAGATAATGATACTGATACAGTTTGATGGTGAACAACAGAGTAAAAAGAACAAAAGAATTTGGGGAGTTAACATTAACAAGAACATAGACAGTTTAGGAGATTCTTAATAACCAAAAAAACAGTTGACTAGACCCAAAGAAAAAACTCCCTAACTTACAGATCTAAATCATGTTGCAAGAATACTTCATTATGACATAACAGTAATAATAATAACAATGTGTACTATAAACAACATAAATTCTGCTCTCCTACTTGGTTAATAATAAATAGTTATCTCCCTACTTCTCACTGGAAGTGTAATTCCTGTAAGAATAATACCTGCTGTAAATCAAAACTTCTGAAGAAGCTTTCAGTTGGGCTCTTCTCACTACATACTAACGAACCTATGTATCCACTCTATGTTACTGTAGTTCTTGTGCTACCCAACCGTTGATAGAGGATGTAACGAAGTTGAGTCCCGGGAAAATGCAGCTATCAGCTGTTCCTTCGTCAACTGCTCGGATCCAGGAGACTTGATGACAAACGTGTGCAAAACTTTATCATTTGCTTCAGAGAGTTTTGAATCAATAACATTGATCTGAGCATCTCTCATTGCCTTGATAACTCTTGATGCAGGATGTGACTCTAATGGGCAGCTAACCTTCACAATGACTTCATCATGGGCAGCCTCGACATCAATCTCTACATCTAGGAATTGATCTTTATTTTCAATTTCTGGGTTCCCTTCCGAAGGTGTTGCCTCACTTGAGGTGAGGCTGGATTTCTCACGTTCAAATTCCATTATCTTCACTTTTTCTTGAAGTTCGTTAATGTAAGCAATGGCATCTCCCAGCAGTGAAGCTTTGTCCATTTTGGAGATATTGGGCACAACAGCTCGTAAAGCATAGAACCGCTGGTTCAACTTTTCACGTCGTTGCCTTTCTGCCTCAACGTGATTTAGTGGCTCCTCCCTGCCATTTGCAGGCTTTCTGCCTCGTTTGCGAGGTCGTCTTTCATCGGTGCCAGGTCCCTCTTCTTTGCATTGAGGCTCTACATCTGAATGCTCTGAATCAGCTCCTACACGGTTAATCACAGAAGGCCTTGACGTTGCTACCGAGAAATCAATTTGCATTTGGGCCAGCTTTTGTGATTGATATGGATTGAGACCAAATTCATCTCTGACTCCACTGACTAGCTGCTCATGATTATTATTTACTGGTGGAGTTGGAGAGACATAAATTTCTGCAGGGGAATGATTCCCCTGCTTGAGACCATGTACGTGTGCCAAACTCGGACTGCGAATGCCATTTCGAGGGCTTTGAAACTGAATTCTACCTCCATTGGCACATGCTTCCCATGATCTCTCATCCATCTTCCTAATCGCCAGTTTCTCTCGGAAATGAGAACGACCCATGTTCCCCGAATTCAAAGTCTGCCCAAAAACCTTGGGAATCCCTGCTCCTCCTTCTCCTCTATCTGCAATTCCCCAACTCACAAATGGGGTGCTTTCATCTTTTCTTTCAGCTATCATCGACATCGCTGCTGACGACCTCACTCTGTCAAGTGAAAGCTGGGATGAAAACAATGATCTGATAAACTGCACTAACTCTACGCTCTCATTCACGGATCTCACAGAACCCAATTCAACCACTCCAACATCAGTCGGCACCAAAACAACCGTCTGAATTCCCGCAGATTTCGCAAGGTATGATCTCACACAATACTCAGAAGGTGAATTAAGCACGTCCAAATTCCAGATATGTTTCCCAGACGCCAAACACTTCCCAGGGCCTCCCTCTCCACGAGGGAATGAGAAATACATGGAAGCAAGAAAAAAAATCTCAGTATCGGTAACTCGGTCCAATCCAAGAGCGTAATTATCCTCATCAGAGCCTCCAAAGAGTGTGTGAAGTTTCTGCAGTGCTCTTTTCTTCATCCTTTGTTGGCTCTCATCTTCAAGCTGTAGACTAAGAATCTGTGTAGCTTCTGTTTCATCTCCATCCCTAGGATCTCTACACGATCCATCTCCCCATCCCAAAACCCATTCACCAGATTTAGAATGAGACAGTTGCCAGAAAATTGCATAGTTCCAGCTGAAATTAGAAGCGTTGGGTCTCTCCACCAGATCCGACAGCTTATTCTGCAAATTCTCATCATTCCTCACCGCCATGAACAGATTCTCATTCGAAACAGAGCAAGACATCAAGTAATTAAAAGCCCGTGTCCCCAAAACAGCAGCAACCACAGTCTTATCCTCATCCTTCCCACCAACACTCCGCAGCCCATCTTCAATCTTCATCTCTAAAAACACCCCCACAAAACCAGAATACAATCTCAATCACACACACACACACACACACCTTTCAAAATTACAACACCCCCAGATCAAATCTCAGTCCAAAAACTCAAGAATTCCTCAAACCATTATCCAATACCACCAACAGAATCAATCCTCTACCAACAAAACCATCACCAAAACATTATCTAGATCTCACAAATTAGCAAAAAATAACAAAAACCCAGATAAGAAAAAACAAAACCCAATACAAAGAAAGAAAGCAATCACCCAAAAACCAAGGAAAGAGGAAATATAGAGATAAAGATAGAGAACCGACCGGTACTTGGCATGCGAAATGTGCTGAAAAGAAGATGGTGAGATAAGGGAAGAAGGAAAGAAACTTGGAAGGCTATAAACATTCCCAGGAAAGCGACAGCCTGAATCGAGGAGAAAAGATTTTTTTTCTTGGAAACCAAACAAGCAGTTATTTCACGCGACAAAATAAACGAAAGAAAGAAAGAAAGAAAGAAAGAAAGAAAAAAGCAATGCCCTCTTTTCTTTCTCTGTTTTCCAGAACGGTGAAGTGAAACAAAAAATAAAATTTATATATCAAAATGGAAAAATGAAAACGAGAAAGACGAGACAAATGAGAAATGGGTTTCTCTGCCGCTCCTTATTCTACACGAGCAATCCCCCACCCCTAACCATGGTTAACTATTATCAAATATACAACGAGTCAAATTATTAACCATGGTTCAACCCGGATTGGATATATTTGGTTCCGACTTTCAGAAGTAGTCGGCAATTATGTTGTGCCCGTTTCTTTCCTCCGCGCCACCTGAGATTTCTATTCATCGCAGAGGAATTCAATTAATTTCACACATATTCCTTTTTATTCTTTAATTAATAAATAATAATATATTTGCTCAATTCTTTATTTCTTCTTCTTATCGTTATCATCTGTTTGTTTTCTCAGAAACTATAATTATCTTTTTCTTTTTTTGTATAATAAGATATTAAAATTTTTATTTATTTATTTATTTGGACGATAAGAATCGTCTCGTGGGCCTCATGTTTAATAGTCGCTCGCAATTACTCGCAAACCATGCACAACATGTGACCTTTTAAACCCTACTTTCTTCTATTTACGCTTTTGCCCCCCCTACTATTTTTAATTTATATTTAATTTTCTAAATTTAAATAATATATATACGTTTTTTGTTTTCTAACCACTCCCCCAACAGAAATTCTACGATTGAGATTATTATAAATGTTTCAAAAACAAGACAAAATCTACTCTCTCTCTCTCTCTCTCTCTCTCTCTCTCTTTTTCTTTTTTCCACAACATGTGAAATTGGAAATATTTGAATCTCTTCACTGAGAAAATTTGTAAATTTTCTACGAATCTTCACGTGTGTTGTCAATCAGATGAATATGTCTCGTTTTAATTATCGTATCAATTTAAATTATAAAAATTATCGATAAGTGAATCAATTTAAATTTATCTTAGCCATTTTTAGACATTAAAAATATGTTTTAATTTTTAGAAATTAATTACATAAGTGATTAGTTAATTGCTAGAGTTAGATTTGGATTTTGAAATACCGTAAAGTCAATCTTACTAATTGATGTTTGGCCGATAAATATGTTCTATGTTGTGCACTTATTACTCTCCTATAAATAAAAAAATTTATAAAGTTTATTTCTTTTTTTTTTTTTACAAAATCAACGTAATTCAACTAGATTAGTGTTTGTATTAGAAACGGGAGTCAAAAGCTTAATCCTCACCCCACAAGCTATCGAATAAAACAATAATAGTAATTTAAATTTTGTTAGAATATTTTAACTAATATCAATTTTACTTTTACTCATTTACCAATTAATGATTTAGCACACTATACCGAAGTAAAACAATATTAAAATTCATATACTTATTGGTTTTACTTTTTTTTTATTTTTTTTTAATGTTAAGTGGAAGTATTTCATTTTAATAACAACAAGAAAGTACTTGTACAATATTTTCAATAATTACGTTCAATTATGTAACATTTAAAAATATATACATAATTGGTTTTGAAATACACCCCTTATTAGGAACCATAAATTAGATGCTTTTTGAAATGATGCTTTCTAAAAGCGTCGTAATTAATAATATTAAAAAAAATTGTTAAATACAATTTCTAAAAGCATAATTTATAACTAAATTGAAATTAATCGAGAAGGTTAGACAGAAAAGAAAAAAAGGGGACTGACCAATAGAATACGATGATGTGACCCCAAAACCAAGAGAAGATGATCAAGGACGAAGGTGAGATGATAAAAACAAACATTTGTATTTATTTATTTAATTAATCGCCAACTTTTATATTTGTAAATATAATTGAGAAAATTAATGGAGTAATAATTGAAAAAAGAAAACATAAAAGGTGGGGATATTGAATAATTAATTAAGGTAAAGCAAATTAAAATGAGAAGATTAAGGTTTTGATAAACCCGACAGCGACATATATTTGAAAGTGAGAAAAGAAAGAGAGGATATTGGGAGTGTTGAGAGAAAGAAATAAGAAAAGAAAAAGAAAGAGAGAAAGAAAAAGAGTATAAATTTGGTGGGTTTGAGGTTATAATAAAGGGTTAAGGAAGATACGTGTCTGAAAAAGCATGAACTGAAATGGTGAAGGGAAGTGGTCAATCACTCATCTAACCTTCCCCCCCCCCCCGCCCCTTTTAATGGAGTAGAATCTAAGCTAACCCCTTCGAAAGCGATTCCTCACCAAATTAAAACCTCTCTCTCTCTCTCTCTCCTGTACTTAACTATATCTCTACTACTAAATATCCAGTAAATTTTTCATTTACTTTTTATAAATTCAAATGTTTTTATCATATTGAAACACTCACTCTTAATTTCCTTTTGCTATCTTGCTTTTCACTTTTTGCACTTCGTTTACCTATCTTCTTGCTTTAGTACATACGGTGTTTTGATGTCTAGTAACATTTTTACAGCCTTCTTCTAGTAGATGGTAACAAATAATGGAGATTTGAAGGAAATTTAAGATTATTAAGAGTAGTTTAATTTTGAAATCTTGACTGATAATGATGTAAGAATATGGCAAAATTAAGGAATTTGAGATTGGGTCATTTAATCAAGTGTCTTGTGTTAATGGGTTATTACTTAATCTTAGACATGTGTGTATTTATATGTATAAGTTTCATCATATTTAATATTCATGTTTAGTCTATGTAAATGGTCAAACGTAACATACCTTATAATCATGTGTTTTTATTCATTCTTTTTTTTTTTTTAAGCTAAAAACAAATTGAAATAATAAATAAATTTTTAATTAACTTTTTTTTTCTATCACTCTTATTTGTTGAATTCATTCTATATATATGTGTGTGTGTGGCACATTGAAAAGTGATTTAAATGTGAGTTGAGACATGGACTTGATTTTGTTTTTATAGTCATGTGCATGGAATCAAATTGATATGTTTTCTTTTATTAAAAAGGAAAAAAAAAATTGTTATTGAATTTTGGAAATTAATGAAATGGCTTCCAATTTCTATTAAATGTGATCATATGAATTTAAATAAAACAGGAAAGAAAACGTTTTAAGAAAATGCAATGAGATAAATATTATGTTTTTAATGCATTACAGCCACAATGGGATAAATATTTGTTTGATTTTTTTTTTAAATATTCACGTGATATTTAAAGATTAGAAAAAAAAAAGTTTTACAGAAAATATGATTTTTATAAATTACTCTAACTTTAAATGACGAGTAATAATTATTTAATTTATTTTTAAAAATTTTGAGACTTGATGACCAAATGAATCTATTTTTATGAACTTAAGGATCGAAAAGATGCATTTTTTTAAATTCAAATATCAAAGGTACGTATCTTCCAAACTTTTTTACCAAAAGTGTACCTTTTTCTTTACTTTATGTGAGAACTATGTTTATATCTACCTCGTTTTTGGTTTGATTCATTTTCTATTGTTGGAAAAACCGTCCACGACTAGATTCTCAATCATACCAGAAAATCATAAAAACAATATTATAACGTGAGATTCTAAACGAAACTTCTAACTTCTGGAGACTTAGATACGGTACTTTGACAAGGAAAAAAAAAAACTAAATAAACAGATAATAATTTATTAAGAAAGGAGTTTAATATGGACAAATATTGTTAAGTAAAGTTGTAAATTAAATTAAGTAAATGAGGGAGCAATGGACATGAAGTGAAAGAGAACCGCTAGGTGTTCAAATGCAATTGGAAGGTAAAATTGGTCTAAAGTCAAGAGTCAAATTCCATTGGCCAAAATCAGAGCACGTTCTATATTTTCTAATAAAACACAACATATATCTAATTTAGTTTATCCATAATTCACATATTCTTTTCGGTTTTTCTAGATAGTGACAATGTAAGTCAACTTCAATTACAATAATTTAGTTCTCATCGTCACAAATCTAGTGAAAGTTAAAGTGATGATTTTTGTAATGGATCAATTTAGTTTTTATATTTAATAAACAAATCTAATCCATAATTCAATCAGTTGTACTACCGATCTCAAAGTTAAATGTTCAATTTTGTCATCTACGTACTATAAAAATTAAAAGAAAAAAAAATCTAAAACTATACCTTAAAAAAAGAGTTTAAAAACGATCCATTCCAATGCATAAATTTAAACTCTAACGTGTGAAGTTTTAACACGTATGTTTAGGTAGGTTAAACATTGTTTCATCTTCGATTATTTAGTTAATTAATGATGGTACCAAAATAAATGGTTTCAAAAACTTTTGAAATATTATTTTTTTTATTATTATGGAGAATTGTTTGACTGTATCAAATAATGGAAAAGAAAGTTTAAATATTAAACACATGGACATGAACCAATAAAGTAGAGAGTTAATTTTGATTGGGTTGCTAAGTTAGAGGGTGACAACTCAAATGGTCAAATCATTTATTCAAGACAAAATAATTTTAATACAGGAAATGTTTATCATTTTTCAAAAAAAAAAAAAAAAAATAACATGTCGCACATGTGTTTTCTAATAAATTATTAATATTCCCATCAAATTTAGCAGTTGTCATTAGGAAATAAAAATATAATTGGAATTTGGTTAAATCAATATTAAATATACTTTATTTTCTCTCTTCAATTTTCATCCATACAAAAAAAAAAGAGAGAGAGAGACAAAAAAGTTAATTATATTGTTCCCTATTGTTTTAACTTTAACAAAGTTATTCTTTAAAATAAAAGATTACAAGTATATCGAGCCGGAAAGTTCAATATTTTGCTTCTAAAATCAATACACAGTTAGTTATGTCAATGTAAACATATCTCAACTAATAGAAATATTCATGTGTTATTATTTTGAAATTAATGAATTTGTCCACTCGGTTCAACAAGTTACTAAAAAAACATTATTGACATTCTATCTAATATTACTAGATATGAGCATCAGTCGGTCATAGTTGACTATCCAACCAAATTGTCATTTAATTAATTATGATCGATTTAGAAATGTTTAAACCAATCACGGTCATGGAAGAGTACAAAAACCAGTCTTTGGTTGGTTTAAGTCATTGGATCGTCTTACAAACATTATTAATTTGGATCGACTTAATCTCTCATTATCTTTGATCAGATGCTTTTGATAGTTTGATTTGATTAGTTTTGACCAATCGACCCTATTTTGTAGCTTATTATACTCACTCTTAGATATCATTAAGTTAAACGTTTAAAAAAAAATTCACAAACATAAAATTGCATAGTTTATTAATTGGAAAAATTGTAATGGGGTCGCAATCTTAGAGATAATACTCAAGTGTACAATAATATTTTTTAAATTTTACAAATATAGTAAAGTTTATTATTAATAGGCTTTTGATATTTACAATGTAGTCTACCAGGACGATTAACTTCTATCATCAATATACTCAAACATGTTTTTTATATTTGCAATTAAAAAAAAACATTACTATATATATTAATACTATAAATCTAATTTCCATCTATATTATTCAATACATACAATAGTGTAGTATAGCATAAATCTTGTATTAGAAAAATAGCACATATATTTGTAATCTACAAAATTAAATGGAATCCACCGACATCTTGTACAAATGCACGGAAAAGGCACAAATTTCACAACACCAAAACCAATATACATTACCATTTCTCTCTGCCTATGCTTCCTACAGCTACGAAAACACGTGGAAGATGAATTTCCATTTACATGTTTAACGTACTAAATCTTTTTATTTTCTAAAATATAATCAACGTGAATATAACTCAACTGACGTAGTATCATCAAACTATACTTTAAACCCTTGATAGAGAGATTATTTTGAATAGAAGAAGGATTAAATTTGAATTTAGAATAAGATTAAGAAAAGGAAAGAAAGAAGCTTAATTTGAAAATGTGGGGTTTAAAACATGTCGCGAGTGGTGGACCAGGGTGGTTTATAAAGCCAAGCGGCAAGTGAAAACGACGTGTACCTCAATGCCTCGTGGCTAGAAAGCAAAGCGCGTGAAGGTAAAGCTGACGCTCCTATATCGCGAGTGACCGACTAAGAGCAAAGAGAAAAGAAAAAAAGGAAGAGGATTTAGAGTGATCACGCGGGCCAGCTAAGGAAGTTCACGCGATGAAGGCGGCTTAGTCACAAAAACAAAACCAACACGTTTTACACAGTGCATGCCGTCCACGTGTCTCAAGTAAAGTGGGACCGGAATGAGGTGGCTGAATCAGAATGGAGGAGTTCCCTAGGCCTTTTTATGGAACCAAACGGATAGCATTTTCTGCACCCACACGCATTCATTTAGGAAAAAGGAAATTAATAATTGAAAACTAATTATTATTCGGCATCATTGACACGGTGTTGCTCGTGATTAACACGTGATTTTTAACACGCTTCGAGGAGGTGCACTCTGCGTGAGTCCACCACGTGACTTGCATTCAATCTCTTCCCTTTCTCTAATATTACTTTTCTTTCCTTCGTTTTTCAAACTTATTAATTTTCAATTTCAACATTTTCTCGAAATATAATTATTAACACATTTTTTTCGAAAACAATTACAAAACCAATCGCAGAGATTTTAATATATTATTTTATGTTTTTTAAGTAGTTTTATTTTTTCGTTATATTTAAAAACGTTTCTTTTCTATTTTATTCATGAAGTTTATTGAAAATATTAATGATCGTAAAATTTATTTAAATGTAAAATAAAAAGACATTCATGGTCTGATTTACAAACCAATAAGTGAAGGGTAGAGAAACGATTATGATAATTAGTTCTTTCTTTAGCATTTAAAATTTTAATATTTTCAAATCTAACTAACAAAATATAGTTTAAGTGTTTAATTTAAGAAAAAATTGTCTTTTTATTTGAGAAAATTGTTTTAGGAAGAAAAAATATATTTACAAAATAAACAAAAATAAAAAAAAATTAAATGATAGAGAAAGTTTGGCGAATTTGATTTATTTTTAAAATATATCTAATATTTTACTATTTTTAAAACGTTCCTATTTTATAGTCCATCAAAATAATTTTAAAAGAATATTTTAAATTTTTGTTATAAATAAAATTAAAATAAAAAACACTCAGTTAAGAAAAAACACAACTTATCCAATTTTCTTTTAATTAAACGGAAAATAATCTACCACAAAAGGTGAGATACAAATGTTAAACTTTTTAACTTCAAAGGAAGTAATGTACATCGATCAATAACTGCCATTGAGTCATGCTCATTGCTTGTTTCAAAACAACAAATTCATGGAAAGAGTTGAAAAGTATTTGATGAGTATATATAAAACCATAACAACAAATAATAATTTTACTTATGGCACTTTTTTAGCATTGCTTTTAAACACGATATATAATATTTATTTTCTAAAGTAAAAATTTTAACTTTGGACAAATAGTGATCTTAACTAAACGATAGATAACGAAAGTTTAATTTTTCACATCACAACAAAATAACAACACACCAACAAATAAGTGTATCCAAATAACGTATGTGAGATCTTTATTGTCTTTTATATATAGTATCTTACTAATTTATTCAACTACCGTCGACGTAACTTATGTGTATCAATCTTCGTATTAGATTCTTTCCAATAATGGAAAGCCAAATTTCATAATAATACTAATCGAACATCCAATGCAAAAAGTTATGCATGTATGAGAGACATGTTATATTATATATATGTGAAAGAAAAAGGTACAGTTAGTTGCTTTAATCGTATTTCTTTGAATAATTTAAATAAAACGTCAGGAAAGCAAGTCAACCAAGGCTTATCTCAAATGATTCACATTATAAACATGAGACAACTTTATAAACTATTTTTTTATAAAACAAAGTGTAATTCGATTAAAAATACGATTTCAATTTTCATATTTTAATTTTCTTTTCGATTTTAGTCTATATATCTTAATAAATCTAAAATTCAGTCATACAAAGTGATTGAATACTTACTTTATTTGATTTAAAATAGTAATAATTTTAACAAATAGTATAAAAATTAAATTAATTACTAAAGATGTAAACAATTTATTTATTAGCAGAGAGACAAAGCAAATCAAATCAACAGTTTTATTTTGAAATCTTTTAGAAAAATAAAAACAAAAAAGAAAGAGAGGAAGAAAATAGGAGAAATAGAGATAAAAAGAAGGACACGTTTCGGAGGGTGATTGGAGGAAAGGGGTAGTTTTAAGGATTTTATTGGGGTGCGGTTGGTTTAAAGGGTTAAAGCGTGAGCGCCAAAATAAAACCAACTGCCCCCTTCACGTGGTACGCAACGCATAAAAACAAATCCCTGGGCCCCGCCTTAATTACTACATTATATATGCACCTTCTTTTGTATTTTCTATTACGATTTTCCACTCCAATTTTTATTCATTTTCTCGGAACCATTTTTCTATTTTCTTTATTTTAATAATTATTTGTGATTCAATTATGTTAAAGAAATTGTGGTACTAAGATAGTAATAATAATAAAATATGTTCAAAAAAAAAAAAAAAAAGAAATAGGAAAGAGTAAATAGTTGAAATATACAACAAAATCAATGCTTTATTTAAAAAGGGAAATTGGGTTATTATTATTATTATCCTTAATTTTGGAGATGAAAAAGACCACGCGGTTCACGTGGTGGAAGTAGGAAAGGACGTGCCCGGTTGCGTGGTTAAGATGGTAATTAACAAAGGTAGACCCCACATTATGCTTACGTCACAATTCCGTCATATATAGTTTTTTTTTATTACCATTTTCCCCCACTTTTATTTTCCATTTCTGTTTCTCATATCTCCGACATAACCCCCCCGCCGCCGTGCCACCCGCCGCAACCTCCTTTCATTCCCCCTTCAAATTTATTTATTTTTATTTCTTTTAGAAAATACAGTATAATAAACTTAAATGTTTACAAATATGTTAAAAATTGTATTATAATTTTTATCATTTTCTATCACACTCCAAAACACTTTTCAGCTGGCTTCTAAGACAATTACCTTTTTATTTATCATTTATATGTAATTCGAATGGATAAACATGATACTTTTTTCTAGTCCATAAATATAATACTTTATATCCGGTAATTGGTTCTCATTCCCTGTCTAATTTGTGAATTTTAGGTTTGTTTGTTAATAGTGAATTCGTCCCAATTTTTTTTTTAAATTTTATTTTTAATGGAAAAATTCTAAACCAATGAATATGATAGATATTTTTTAGTAATTTATTTTAATAAAGTGTAGTTTTTAAAAACTAAAGGGCACCAGAAAATTTTACAGAAGACATATAACATTCTTTTTTCTATCAGGAAAAAAAGAAAATCAAACAGCTCTCTCTCTCTCTCTGCGTTGGGAAGTTGAAATATACCAAACTATTTTTTCTTTTCTCATTCTCATTGAAAGAATTTGAGATTGTGTTTGAAATTGTATTATGGGCCGGCCCATGGTTTGTGAGGCTTAAAAATGTAACCAGGATCCACGGTCCATTGTGTGGGTTGGGCCTTTGGTTTGAATAGCGCATTTAGATATTGTCTAGTGTCTATCGAAGCCGTTATCGGGCTTGAAGGCAAGGCCCACTTATTCAGTACAATATAGATCATAAGTACACTGGTCGGCCCAGTTAAAACATTGGCCCATCTAAAATAAATGATTTCCATAGTTGTTATGGGCCGGCCAGGTCCCACCCCATTTTATTTCAAAATTTTGATTTAATTTTGTTGGGGAAGTGCTGACATAACCACAAGACTCGAACTATTAGGAGAAATATCGCAGTACAAAATAATTTTTAGATGGAGCAAAATTTAGATTAAGATATAATAGATTGTACGTTGATAGAGTCTATACAAGGACTCGACTATATTTGTAACTCCTTTGAGTTAGTTATAAATATTCGATGAGTGAAATAAACTCTATTTGCAACTTCATTAAATGATATGTTAAAATTCAAGACAAATGATGCACAATAACATCAACTAAATAATACTTGCAACCATTTAATCAAATTTAAAAGATTTTGCATTTTACAACTAGACAGAAACTTACAAAATGTTTGACCTATGAATTATTATGTTCAAGTTTCATCAAAATAAGTAGACTATCTTTGACAACATTCGCTATAACCTTTGTTTTGAGGCATTTAGTGCAACAGACTTATATCAGCCAACTCAAGGTCAACGTCGATAAATTAACATAGACCATCACAACATCAAAAAATTATTAACATTTGTTATCTATAAATGATACTCATATCGAACTTCACGCAACACATTTCTAAGTAAATCCACCAATAAAACAATCATCAATGTTGTGCAACTTATGAAGCTATGTTTTCCTCACTTTCAACTCTCCAACCAATTATCAATCAATCAGCTTAATCAAGTATCTAAATGTGAAAAAGAGAGTGTAAGGGTAAAATGTGTAGGCACAAATGAAAAAAAGAAAAAGAAAAAGGGTGAAATTGTGTAAAAATAATTAAAAAACGAAGCTATTAGCATAAAAATTGAAAACGGTTGATTGTTTGAAGATGAAAAACCTCTAAAACCACAGCCCAAACTTTCCCTCCTCAGAAACGGCCCCTTTCGACTTTCGATTCTCTTCTTCCATTTCGTCTTCCCTTTCAAAATCGACCTTCAAATTGAATCATCGCTCTCAAAATTCACCAATCCCTTGCGGACTCCCATCTTAAATCAATCTCACCTATAGATTTGGGTTCGCCCATTCCTTTTTGCGCGCAATGGAGTGGAACCCAGAAACCCTACAGCTCCTCTCTCAGTGTTTTCTTCACACTCTTTCTCCAGCCCCTGGCCCCCGCCGCAGTGCTGAAGCTTCTCTTGCTGAAGCCGCCGACCGTCCCAACTACGGTCTTGCTGTTCTTCGTCTCGTCGCTGAACCATCTGTCGATGAACAGATCCGTCAAGCCGCCGCCGTCAACTTCAAAAATCATTTACGGGTTCGATGGGCACCTGGTGCGCCCGACGAGTCAAATGCTTCTCCTTTGGGTCCGATTCCCGATTCTGAGAAGGAACAAATTAAAGCCCTAATTGTCCCGCTTATGCTATCCTCTACTCAACGAATCCAGAGTCAGCTGAGCGAGGCTTTGGCTTTGATTAGTAAACACGACTTCCCGAAATCGTGGCCTTCTTTGCTACCGGAGCTCGTTGTAAGTCTGCAAAAGGCGTCTCAGGCTTCCGACTATGCATCTGTTAACGGTATTCTTGGTACTGCAAATTCTATATTTAAAAAGTTTCGGTATCAATATAAAACCAATGATCTTTTGCTTGATTTGAAGTATTGTCTGGACAATTTTGCGGCACCCTTATTAGAATTTTTTCTTAAAACTGCTGCTTTAATTGATTCTGCGGTGAACTCGGGCGCACTGGCGGCCACCTTGCGGCCACTGTTCGAGTCCCAGAGGCTTTGTTGTAGAATATTTTTCTCGTTGAATTTTCAAGAGCTTCCCGAGTTCTTCGAGGATCATATGAAAGAATGGATGGGTGAATTCCGGAAATATCTAACTACGAATTATCCTGCACTTGAAAACAGTGGTACCGATGGGGTTGCTCTGGTTGATGAGCTTCGTGCTGCAGTTTGCGAGAATATTAATCTTTATATGGAAAAGAATGAAGAAGAGTTTCAGGGGTACTTAAATGATTTTGCACTGGCAGTTTGGGGCTTACTCGGGAACGTATCTCAGTCGTCAAGCCGAGACCAGCTGGCTGTTACGGCAATGAAGTTTTTGACTACTGTTAGCACGAGTGTACACCACACTTTATTTGCAGGCGAGGGAGTGATACCTGAGATTTGTAAGAGCATAGTAATTCCCAATGTAAGGCTGAGGGATGAAGATGAGGAACTATTTGATATGAACTATGTGGAATTCATTAGGAGGGACATGGAAGGTAGCGATTTGGATACTAGGAGGAGGATAGCTTGTGAGCTTCTCAAAGGAATTGCAACCAATTACAAAAAACAGGTGACAGACATGGTATCCTCTCAGATTCAAAACTTACTAAATTCATTTGGGCTAAATCCTGCTCTGAATTGGAAAGATAAAGATTGTGCCATATATTTGGTTGTCTCACTTTCCACAAAGAAAGCTGGGGGTTCTTCTGTTTCCACCGATCTTGTTGATGTTCAAAATTTCTTTGGCTCAGTAATTATTCCAGAATTGAAAAATTCTGATGTTAATGGTCTACCAATGCTCAAGGCAGGGGCGCTCAAGTTCCTTGCTGTGTTCCGTAATCTGATATCAAAACCTATTGCGTTACAAATGTTTCCTGATTTGGTTCGATTCCTTGGTTCTGAGTCAAATGTGGTTCATTCCTATGCTGCAATTTGTGTTGAAAAATTATTGCTGGTCAAGGAGGATTCAGGTGTGGCCAGGTATAACTCTTTGGATATTGCTCCAATTTTTCCTGAGATGATGACTAAACTCTTCAATGCCTTTAAGTTTCCCGAATCTGAAGAGAACCAGTACATTATGAAGTGTATAATGAGAGTTCTTGGAGTTGCTGACATATCTCGTGAGGTTGCTGGACCGTGCATTGTTGGGTTGACTTCTATTTTGAATGAAGTGTGCAGAAACCCCAAAAATCCTGTTTTTAACCACTATATGTTTGAATCTGTGGCCCTTCTGATTAGAAGGGCTTGTGAAAGGGATCCCTCTTTAATATCACATTTTGAGACAAACCTATTTCCCAGCCTTCAAATGATTCTAGCCAATGATGTTACGGAGTTCTTCCCTTATGCTTTTCAACTGTTGGCACAACTTGTTGAATTGAATAATCCTCCTATTCCAGCAAGCTATGTTCAGATTTTTGAGATCCTACTGTCACCCGAATCATGGAAAAGAGCCTCTAATGTCCCAGCACTTGTACGGTTACTTCAGGCTTTCCTCCAGAAGGCACCTCATGAACTTAATCAAGTTGGGCGCCTGAGCCAGGTTCTTGGAATATTTAGTAATCTAGTCTCATCTCCAAGCACTGCAGAGCAAGGCTTTTATGTGCTCAACACTGTTATCGATTCTCTTGAATACAGTGTGATTGAACAGTACATTGGCCACATCTGGGCTGTTCTTTTTGGACAGCTCCAAAGTAGACGGACAGTAAAGTTCATCAAATCACTTTTGATATTCATGTCCCTTTTTCTTGTTAAACACGGTCAAAAAAATCTGTTGGATACTATCAACTGTGTTCAGAACGGCATCTTTATCCAGATCTTGAGGCAGTTTTGGATACCTAATCTTAAACTAATAACTGGGGCCATTGAACTGAAGTTATCTGCAGTTGCTTCAACCAGACTTATCTGTGAGTGTCCAGCACTTTTGGATCCTGCATTTGTTGAAGACTGGGGGAAAATGCTGGATAGCATTGTTACCCTTCTTTCTCGACCTGAACAGGAGAGGGTTGATGAGGAGCCAGAGATGCCCGATATTTCTGAAAATGTTGGTTATAGTGCAAGCTTTGTTCGTCTATACAATGCAGGGAAGAAGGAGGATGATCCTCTGAAAGATATTAAGGATCCAAAGCAATTTCTGGTAGCATCTTTGTCTAAGCTTTCTAGCCTTTCTCCTGGGAGATATCCCCAAGTCATCAGTCAGTATCTTGACCCGACAAATCAATCTGCATTGCTTCAGTTTTGCAGATCTTATAATTGCCCAATTGCTTGAGTAAGTTGTCATTCCCGTATAATATATTTCTATTTTTTTCATATGTGAAGTTTGTATCTTTATTTGAATCCTATTGCTGGAGATTGATATTGACTTTGTATATCATGCCTGTGTATTACACTATTTATGTTATATCTAAATGGATGTAAATTGGCTACGTAAAACATTAACTTATATATACCACTTAAATCTAATCGTTCATTTGCATCTCATGCTCGATAATGTTGAGCATTTCTGTGGGTTGTACATGGCATATTTATTCTTTAATACTGATTGATCTATAATCCTCTACTTCTTGAAGTTGGGAGTTCTTCATGAATGGGTCGTAACATTTTCTATATTACATAATATATCTGTTGTTGATTTCGGTATTTTTGCAATATCTAGCAACCTGTTGGGATGTGGGAATGAATATTATTTATTTGCTGCTCAAGCTATTCAACCTTCTGCTCTGAAGTTGGAGATGAAATCAATCAACATGCTTAACTGACCTAATTACGTATCTTCATGTAACTGATTTTATACGTTTTATTTATGTTATTAGTCTCAAAGTGTTAACATCACCTTGTATCTAATCTAGTACTCCTGCAACCTTTCAGGATTTTGTGCTGAATTGAAGCAGGTTTTTGTGGAGAAGTTGATCTTTAATCATATTTACCTCTTGGTGTTGTTCCGACTTGGTGACCAAATTCAAATTTTAGATCATCGTTGGCTTCTACAAAGTGTGGTATGATGTGGAAGATTCTGCTAGTTCGAGTTGGCGGGTGAGGCCATCAAACACAGTTTACCAAGTTTTGGTACAAGACTTCCATCCCCTTCATTCTCTTTATGTTGTCATGTTTACCTGTCTGTCATTTTGTGCATGCATTCATGTGAGCAAATTTGTAGATGGTTCATTGCGGTCTAAGAGTGTATTATGGCATCGAGTTTTTGCTTTCTCTTTTGCTCCTACGTTGAAATTTCCTTTGTCATTTTGACATCACATGTAAGCACTTGTATCTCATTGCTCGATATCCAACTGCAAGTTTATATATCAGTTGTTTATTGTGGCTGTGGTTGGTGTAGAAAGATTACTGTTTAGAATTTTTCATGTTTCCGTTGGTATTGTTCTTTTGGTGATAAACGTACCTCATGGTTTTGGTTGTTTGACCTTTATGAGAACATAGAAGGTTAAGTAACACGTTTAGTTTTTGAACGATCAGTTTATGTCCATCTAGTCCCTGAACTTAAAGTTTGAGTTCAGAAATTGGGAGGAGTGAACTCAACTCTATGTTTGGCCAAACAGTTGAGGAGATTGGAGTTGTAAACTTCACTCCATGTTTGGTCAAAGATTATGTGAGCTTCATAACTAAAATACACAAATCTTCTTATGCTAGTGTTCACATGGTAGGCTTCAAAGTTCACAATCCTCTCACTTCACACCTTCTTGGACTACACTTTTTGCTCAGACGTCAGCTAAAAAATGTTGTGAACTCTGAACTTTGAATTTTTAGGGTTGGTATCAGCTAAAATTTTTTGGGTTGTCTCAAAACTTTGAAGTGTCTACATCTTATCTTATTATATACCAAATCAAAATCAAAAGCTTTGGAACGTAGTAGATAAAACAAAAGGTTAGTGATCAAATAATAAACCCTTTTATAATTTAGGTAAAATTAAAATTTAGAAGAGCGTGAGATTGTTGAGGAAGTTGAAAGTTGTTTATTTTTGAGGAAAATGAAATAAAATGTAGAATAAAATATGGGAAAGATAAGTTTCATTGTAATTATTTGAATAAAATTTGGTGGAATATTACCTCTCTTCCAAGAGTAAACTATTGGTGAGAAATTAATTAGAACGTGCCAAACATTACAGCAAAAATTAGGACAAATTATTGGTTCATCACTGTTGAAGTATTTATTGTTTATAATAACAGATCTTATGTTTCAATTATTGGAAGTATGGACACATCAATCATCCATTCACTTATTTGTACTCTATTTTAGGTGAATCTAAATAATTTTCTTTAACAAAAATTTATATGTTACTGGTAACTTTATTTATTTTTTAATATAATAGGGTAGTGGTTTTGAATTATAGAACTTATGATCAATAACACTTCCATATACTTGGTGAACTGTTTATTTCAGTTTGATATTACTAATACTTAAATTTATAGACCGACTCCAAACCATTCTTAATAGCAAATTTTCTATAAAAAAAACTCAAGAGTCTACTTGTAAACACGTATTTAAGTACTTAAAAAAGTCTAGAACTTTTCGACTAGAAGTTCTAGATTCTTAATGAGTTGAAATGGGGTGGAATTGGAGTTGGGAAAGTGTCGAGGAAATGAAAGGTAAAATGAGGAGTCAGTCACATGGGGAAGTGTAATAGGAAAGGGCTTGTTTGTAACCATCTTCCGAACAATGGACATCCCATTCTCTCAAACCCCCACCCCTCTAAATATTCTTTGTCCAAACAGCCCCATCCTATAAAGAACGCATATACCAGGTGCGTCCATGATCACCCATCTTACTTCCATCCTATCATCTCATTTGATGAATTCACAAATGAGTTCGACTTCTTTACTTCTCTCTTTCTCACTTCTTAGTCCTTACTGCCATGTTTGTCAAGTTCACATGCAAACAGTTCCTTTGTTACTCATTTAAGCTTACAGTGCTCTGAGGGTATCTTCATGTTCATGTCTACTATTCTCACTTTACATTCTAAAGAACGCTTACTTAGAAAAAAAACAATAATGCTAAACAACTCTCCATCTTTGTCTTTTATTAAATAATTATTCATATTATTTCAATAGTTGTAACTAAGCGTTTCAATATTATTCTTGGAATAGAAATATGTCAAAAGAAGGATGAAAATTGAGACACGAAACGATGCATTATGCAATGATATTTGAGTTTCAAATTTTATTTATTTGAGTTTTTTTTTCATACACAAATATTTGGAAGGTTAGAAATTCTCTTGTTAAATTAATCGAGATGTGTGTAAGACAAGAACATTTCATAGATATCAAAGAAAAAAAAGAAAATAACTGTTTTAGGTTATTTTTACGTAATAATAGTGCGTGGTTTTGACCATATTCTTACTTACAACTAAAAATTATGATATATAATTTCAATTAATTGTAAATTTATGAATGAAACATAAGAATAGAGGAAGTCATATATATGATTTACATTTTTATTAATAAAGCCTATGTGGGATTTAGATTTTGACTCATTATGTTGTAGAGATACTAACTAGAGAGGAAAAAATGGCCAAAATTGGTAATGAGAATTCTTCAACTAAACTTCAATAATGCAAAAAAATAATTCAACAAACTAAAGTGCACATAAAATACCCAACTACATTTTTCTCCTCTCTCTTGTTTATTGCCTTCTTTAAAATTTACCAAATACATAGCAGTTGAATAAATATGTTATGGATAATTGCAATAATTCCAAATTAATTTTCTTAAAAAGTAATCTAAATCAGTACTACCCTATAATCATGTTATTTTATTTTTGATATTATTATTTGGGGTTTTTAAAAATACAGAAAAAAAAAACTATTTAAAAACACAAAATCCACTCTATTCTATTTTTCTATAGTTTTTTTTGGTTTGAATTATGCTTAGTCACAAATTCAATTACACTAAGTACTAAATTAGTTCTCATGATGGATTAGATATAACTTTTGAAAGAGTTTGCAATTGAGACAAATCGTAACGAGACAATTGATTGAGAAATTTTTTGTTAGGCAATTCGAGAAGGAATGCACGAAAGTGTTCTTTTTTAAAAAACAATTAATCTAACCATCAATTTCTCATTAATTTTTTTGAAAAGAATTCAAATAGAACATCATATTAATATAAGTCCATAAAATAACAAAAGAACAAAAATATAATAAATGACGCTAAGAATAAAAAATGGATAGCTATATGGTAGAGATCTATTCGTTGTTTTGAGATTAGAAGTCTTTCCATCATATGCTAAAAGGAAAAGAAAACCATAAAAAGAGTTCAGTAACTTTTTTATTCAATTACAAATTTGGTCTATGGTATTTTCCCCCAAAAAATTGTAATTTAATCTTTATAGTTAGATAAAGTCCCATAAATATTTTATGAAAATTTTATCTAAATTAAAGTGACTAAATTTTAACTTTTTTTTTTTTTCAATGCCACCAAATTTGGAGTCTAACCTAACAATTTTTAGAATTCAGTGAAAAATCTAGTTTTCTCTGGCTGAGTTCATATGAATAAATTGTATGATACTAAGCCAATTGGCATCCCAAGTTCAAGTCAGTACACAACAGAGAGAGAGAAACAGAAGGGAGAAAATGGAAAGTGAAGCAAAGCTAAGGCGGAATTATGAAGTACCAAAGCTTCCATTACTTGCAATTACAGCAATGGAGTCTCCAGATCGTTCTGGAATGCTAACCCCACCAATCTTTTCCTCAGTTTCAGTCCCATTTCGATGGGAAGAAGAACCTGGCAAGCCCAGGTTCTGTTTCAATTCTCTTAACATACCCACTCAAACTCAAACTCAAACAAACTCCCTTGAACTTCCACCAAGATTGTTACTAATGGATCCCAAAATCCCAAAACTCTCTCCTCGCATCCCCTCTCAAAAAGGGTTTTTCCAGTTTCATAAGCACTGTTGTAGCTCATTCAGATTTCACAAAACTCAGCTTGGAGCTATGGTTTTGAGAAAGAGAGGAATGTTAATTGAGAAGGAATGGTTCTGTTGGTGGAGAAAATTGAATTTTAGGAGAAAAGGGGAAGTTGGGTCTGACTATGCTGCTGTATTTCCTTCTTCTTTGGATAAGGAGAGAAGCAGTTCAAGGATGAAAGTTGCTGTGACCCAGAAAGGTGGGAGCTTTTCTTCTTGTTTTGTCCAAGCCAAGACTGAGTTTTGGGTAATTTTAGAATTAGCCCTCTTCTTCTCTGATTTATATATGCATATGTTAACAATAATGATATTTTGAAGTTTATAAACATTTCCTGAGTAAACATGAGGGAATGAATGTTTTCTTCTAAAAGTCATCACCTGTTCTCCTTGATCATGCAGTTCTGTAGTTTTTCAAGCCATTTGTGATTATTAATGAAATTATTACTGTTTAACGAATTGCAGGGAAACATAGGGGAAGGGTTTAAACAGATTAACATTCCATGGAAGAGCAAAAAAGCATAAGAAAGAGCACGGGAAAATCATTAGAATGTTAATGAATAAAACCGAGTTTAGCTTGTTGTAATGTAAATGCATCAAATAATTGTAATATGGAGGAGAACTGATGACTTAGTTAATGGCTGAGATCTTATGTATTTGATATTCTTGTACAGAAATAATGTTATGAATCATACGGCTTTATGAATTGAATCATCATTTGTTTTCGACAATTTTCAAGAAGTGGAAGAAATCTTTTTAATCACTCGCATGTTTATCCATCTCGACTGTGCTGAACATTCAAAACAAGTTTAATCTTGATTGGTGGTTATCGTCGACGCTATCAATTTGGCAATGAATTTCCCTTCTTCAGGCTTGTTTGGAATCACTTTTTATTGCTCGAAAAATTGTTTCTAAATACTTGTTTAGTAGCTTTAAACAATGCTTTTAATTGGAAAAAAATATTTTTAAGCGAGAACTAAATATAATAATATAATTTAGTTCACTTCATGAAGTTCTCTCAAACAATGCTCCCTAACCAAAAGTCCACAATCTTGTTTTCTTTGTACTTTGTAGTATTTAATATTAAAAAGTGTGTTTTATGTTTAAAATTCATAGAACAAAGCTGGATAAGAGTAAGACTGAAGGTAGTTTAAAATCTGAAGAAGGTTCAAATTGAGGAACTGTTATATGGATATAAATCTGGGAGTAGTTTATGGATTTTACAAAGTTTCATCCCAACTAAAAGATATATAATCAGAACATCAATTTTCTCAATGTACAGATCTCTTGTAGCCCCCTGCACAAGTTGATTCATAATTTCCTTCTAAGAAGGTTGAGTATTAATTATATGAAATAGGAACAGACAAAAAGGCATCTAAAGAATCGAAAGAGAGATATTCTTTCTCTTCATTAAAATGTAATCCTCATACATATAAACAACATTCCACATATTGGAAAGGTATGTTACAGAGATACACACAGAGCTTATATTTGATTGAGCACGTACCCTTGTCAATTCATCTTTTCTTCTAAGAGAAGTTCATCCAAACTAAAGCCTAGAAAGAAGGAAGCATCCACCCTACAGTCCATCCCAGAAGAAAACCTGCACTGACCAGGCTCAATCCTAGAGCAAAAGCAACAGCATAAGTAGAAATATCACTTTTATGCCGATCCTGCTCGACTCTTTTCTGCCCAGTGACTCTCCGCCGCTTCTGAGACACCATATTCTTGTACGACTTCCATGGAAGAACCAAAGGAAAAAGAGTGGACATCGGCTGATTGCTGTTCTTTATCTGCAGGCTTTCTAGCTGCAGCAGTTGAAACCACTGCTTATATGCAAAGAGTTGGGTTGCTTGTCTGAAGAAAAGCTCAACTATATGCTCCTTCTCGGCATAAGCTCGCTTTGCGGCAATCTCAGCTTCCCTAGCGCGGGTTTGTGAATGTAGCAGTGCATCCATTAGTTCAGCTTTGCTAGTGTTATCCTCAGAAGTTTGCATTGTTTTTGTCAAGTTGTCTGGAATTGTACCGCTGCATTCAACATAACTGTTTCAGTAATAATTAATAAGCCCTTAGCTTTTGGATGTGAAGACAACAAAAATAAACGATAATCAATCTTGCTTTCAACTACACTAATTAACTTAACTAGAAAACTATTCTGAAAAATTGGCAATGCCCATTTATCAGATAGAGTTCCAAAAGCTGTTTGTACAAGTGATACTGTTCTATCTCGTCATTTAATCCTCATATGTGATAATACTATCTTGAAATGGTAAGAACCAACAAGAATATTCAACAAAAAGAAGTTGAGCACCAGGAATTCATAGAAGTACAGCAACTAGGAATTTACATAGTACCTCGAAGATTTATGAGATCCATGAAGCAAGTTCCCTTGTTCAAATGATTCACTCAGGTCTCTCTGTGTTCTGCCAAAACGACAAAAATCCAATCCACAATTTTGGTGGGTTGACTTGAAGGTAGAAACCAAATTTGTATTGTGTTCATGGCATTGTTTTTGAGCATAAGGGCATCTCTTAAAGTTCAAGCAAGTTTTTTTAGGAGGTGGAAGATCGCAATTCTCAATATGATCGAGAGATTTCTGTGCAACCCAATAGGCCAATTCATCTTTATCTGTTATCCACCACCAGGGCCCAGCTTTGTCCTCTTGAATCCAAGGAGAATCTGGATCGAAGTAAGACTCATCTTGATTTTTGGAAACTGTTTTGCTGTTGAAAGAATCCTTATCTAAACACTCGAAGTCTGCTTTCATATCTACACTACCAGTACATTCTTGAGAATCTGTGCCTTCCAAGGTTTTAATGTCTTCATTCAAAATTCTAGTCACTCTCTTTGTACAAAGGGCAGAGACACCATGATCAGTATCTAGAGAAGACCTGCTAAAATCATCAACTCCACAAACAGAATTGCTACCTTCAGGTCGATGAATATCACTTGAAGTACATGATTTTTCAGTACCAGATTTTGAAGTTTCATTGGCAGCCTCTAAAGGATTCATGTGTTCTAGGGTGAAAATCTTTTGGAATCCATAACTAGATTGCGTCTGAAGCCACCATTTTGAGTCAGGAAGCAGATTCGAATATGAGGAAGCTCTGCTAAAAGGCATAAATCCAATAGAAGGTTGATCTGGCCCATCTGCTGCTGCATTGGCAGGTCCAGAATCAACCTGTTTGGATGTTGAAGATGATGACTGACAGCAAGCTAATCTGGGAGCTCTTTTGGCATCTTCTTGGACAAAGCAACGATTAACTGTCCTCTGAAAAGCAGCCCTTGCTTCTGCTGCTGCCATCAAAATCCTATATCTTTGAACATTCACAGCAAAGTAGAACTTGTTAAGAATTTTAATCAAAATTTATGTCCATATGAAAACAGCCCCTGCCCAAAAGCACATTATATCTGAAATACAGAAAATTGAATCGAAGATGAAATTCAAGATTCATATAAAGCAGAGTTTAGCAATTGATAACGTTATGTTTTACTTTACGATGCCCATCTAAATTTAAACAATATTTGAATCTAATAGACTGATCATAACAACTACTGCTTCATCTTTTCTCCAAAAGGACTAGTTATTCATGACAGCTAGACTCACAAAATATTAAAACATCATTAAAGAACAATCAGATTATACCAAACAGAGGTATTCATCTTCAACATTAAGGAGAAAGGGGGAACAAGTTTAATTTCAGCAAGCATGTACAAATAGTATAGAAAAAAATTAACTCAAACAAACTAAAGATATTAAGGAAATCTATGAACAAGTTAACTTGCTAATAATTCACATGCCTAATCTGGATCAGAAAGCACTTCAAGTTCCTGAACTTGAAATGGACAGTATTAATTAGTAAGCACATATAAGAAGATATATCTGAGTCTGAAGCCACAGTTCATAGGACGGTGATTTCGATTTAAGCATTTCCAAATACAAATTCTCCCTAGTTCTTGAGACTTGAATTTGCTAACTTGAACGACCTCCCCAAATCTCCTACTAATACACCCGAATGCGAGTTCTGAAGGATTGATTAAGCCCATATGATATTCATTTGTTTTGGAAACAAAATGGTAGGGAAAGACACCCAATATATTTATGTCCCAACCACTTAAATTTAGCAGTATATTAGAAGCTTGAGCTAAAAACAAAGCATCCCCCTTCCTCTCCCTCCCTCCTGCTCTTGCACATAAGCATTCAGCTCAAAATCAGAAAGAATTACTTACACACAAGAGAGAGCATACATGAACTGTGATTGCAACAGAAATGTTTTCTTAGTAACCATTATAAGCTCATATTTACATATTCACAGAAAGGGGGAAATATTTTAAACCTTGAGCCCCAAAACTAATTAAAGAAATCCTTAGAATTGGTTTTACAACAAAGTGATCACATGTTTGCACCTGGAACTTGTAATCAACATCAAGAAAGAAAAGGATCCAGATTTAGCAGACCCAAGAAAATCAAAGTAAAAAAAAAAAAACCCAGTAATCAAGCAACTCACCAACAGAATCATTTTAACCAGCAGAGAGAACCCACGTAACAAAAACAAGGCAAAAAGAAGAATGAAAGCAACCCCATGATCCAAAACCACTCATAAATTCGAAAGAACAGAATAGGGAGAGGAATAAACTAAATGGGTACCTTTGAAATTAACCAGAATCAATTAGAGGATCCGGGTCAAAAGCAAGGCTTGAAAAGATTCAAAATTGAGAGAGAGAAAATCTAGAACCAGAGGAAGAAGATGACGCATCTGGGTGAGGAGGAGACTGTAGAAAGGAGGTGTCAGTCTTCCAAATTCTGCTGATTTTTTTATTGCATTCTATCTTTTTCTTCGTTCAGTTATCAATTCTTTGCTGTCGGCTTCTGAAGGGGCGCTTTTACTAATCAGCAAGAAAAATTGAAACAGAAATGTGGTGAAACGTTGCCGTTTCATTCAAAACCCAACACCACTCGCTACTTGAGCAGTTTTTCATCACTCTATTGTAAGAAACCATTTTTTTCTCCTTTTGCTCTTTCTTATTTTCCAAAATGTTTACAAAACATTTGTTCAGTTCGAGAGAACGAGACCTAAATATATAATTCAATTGGTTAAGAAGATATATCATCGTTTATCAATCGGTTGAAGATTTGAAATTCTTACTCGTCAAAAAGTTCAAGGACTTAACTTGAGAGTAACTTTGGAGGAAAATTAATGAAATTATGTTGTTGTGCCCATGGTTTTGGGGACATTGGAGCTTTATCTTCACTTGCAAGGAAACTTTAGTGGAAAAATGTGTTTGGCCAATAAACGATGATAGAGTTTCGTAGGTGAGTTTTTGTGATTAATGGAAACGCAACTACATATTTAGAGAGAAGAAAGCAAAAGTTATTGGATGTTCTTTTGAAACTTCATATCCAATGGCTTGTTGAGTCTTGGGATTGTCCCTACCAAAAGTATTGACATAATAAGTTTATTTCTATGGGAGCCTTTTTGCCAAGCACACTGATTATAATTGATAAACGCTTTGGCACAGAAGAAAGTTGTAAGCAGGTTGATTTGGGTGGTTTTTTTTATTTTGTCAAAATCAAATGGACATAAACCGACATAATCCATTCAAATCTAAATGAACCAACTACCTGAATCAATCCTCTTGGTTTATATTGAATAGGATATATTTTATAGATGTACAACTGTGTCCTCGAGTTAAAAAATTCTATGGCTTACTAATAGACTTGAGCAGAATAAGTTAGCTCGACAAGAATGGCCCGTCGTTCCAATCAGTCATTCTGTCATTCGTCCATCAAGAAGTAATATGATTAGACAAAAAGAGGAGGGCAAAAAAGATAATTCACATTAAATTTCAGCTCTACAAAAGTTACAAAATGTACAATGGAAAGAATCTCATAAACCTAAACTGCAACAAGGACAGTTTTATTTTCCTTAATCTGGGAAAAGAGGGAGAATAAAGTTTATACACTCGTCAAAAATTCATTCGGACATCCCAATATTATACCATGTAGCAGAATGTTAACCTCGATAAAAATAAAAGGTAGTAAATTCTTATGCCAACTTCATCGAAGAATGCACCGAGAGATGACACCCATTAGCAGTAAGCAGCAAATTCTTTGTTCACTCCATGTAGGAAGCAAGCACGACTTTACTTCTATTCTGTCTGAGTTGTATTTATCATTGCCTCAAAAGTCTTTCCACCACCTCATCACGAGATAATAGCACTTGATTTCACTCAAATTTGCTGAAATCCTCGGCCAAGAAAACTACCTTCTTCACCTTCTGAAGTTGATAGTACTACAGTCACAGCACGTTGGAAAATCAAGCTCAAAACTTGATTAAAGCTGATGGCGAGAAGAATGCACCAACTGTAAATATCTCAGACATGCCTGATCAAACGCAAGGCGGCATCCTAGAGCCAAACATGCAGCGGTCCTTAAACCATTATACACCTCTTTGACACATCTCAAATTTTCACATTAACGTTTTTGCCGTTTTGTATTGGATCTATTGAAGTTGAACAAGCTTGACCAAGCCATCTCCACCACAGGTAAGAAATCCACTTGCGATAACTTGTATATCAGTAACGGCAGCCTGTTGCATTACGTAATTCAATGGCTTTAGCATTGTGAAAGAGTTACCTTCCACAATTACCAACAAGGCAGCAAATATTACTTTAATATAAAACACAAAGAATATCGATTTGCATTGCCTGCTATTTAAGCATCAACTTTGATTAGAACTCAATTTTTATAAGTACTTCACAAAGAAAAGAAGTTACCCGAACTACTTCACCAAAACCACGGGAACTCGGTTGAAGAAAAGTGTGTCTATCATGCAACTTTGGCCAATGATGCACTAACTTAGCTCTTTTTGCATCCCAAAGTTTTACATCTCCATCTTTACTTCCAGTCAGGAACAAACTCGTATTTGGGATAGAAGTTATCTTGGTAACACTCCCAGAGTGAGCCTTCGGTATGTACCACAGCATTCCATTTAAGTTTTGTTCACCAACGGTACCTAGCATGTTAGTATTTGAAGCATCGCTAATCCTTTCACCTTTAGGAGAGTGTTTCTTAGTCCTACCAGTGACTACGTACCGGAAGTCATGAAGTCCTACATCTCCACCTTTTCCACCAGTAACTATAAGTGGAGAAACAGACCCGCTTCCTATTTCATTATCAAACACAGAAATTGAGCGAGCACCACCTTCACATTAAAAAAAGTAAGATGCTTAGCAATATACGAACATGTCAATATCTAAACTGAAAGTTTAACAGAAAAAAGAAATAATAGCTTTGACAACAGACTACGGTATGTCATCAAAAGATCTAAACGATAAAGTTTTCCACGTAAGTCTACGAACAATGCAGGACACTGGTAAAGTGATAGGGAAAATATATGATTTCTTTATGTTATAAAACTTCCTACAATAAGCAGACTAAATAAAGACACTCCCAACTTGAAATAATAGTAAATGAAAATCCATTTCCCTTCGGTGGACAGGTTTGGCTTTATTTTCTTTTTTAATCACAATCAAGCAAGTCATATGTTCTACATAATGATTGCCCGGTCAAAAAGGTAAAATGCCCGCTTTTGGAGTTAAATATGACTTATGAGATGAATACCTTCATGACACATAATGGCTGCTTGTGATGTTTTTGGTGGAGCCAGTGTATCCCATATGACTACGTTAACTGCAGAGGAGCTATATCCAGCCACAGCTATTATTGATCCACTGGAAGTAACATAAGTGACATCCCTACAAATGTGTAATGTACACAAACTTTAGTTGATTATGAAACTTATTTGCAAGCACATCCTGTATATACATATATATTATAGTAAGTGGATTAGAAAAGATACCAAATATATTTCTTTAATATTTAAGAAGTAAAAGTACATACGATGCATGGCCATTAAAGCATAAAGACGATTCTGTTGGACAGACATTGCTTCTTCCTCCAACCTCCAACTGCCACGAGCAAACCGTCCCATCTAGCGCAGCAGTAGCAAATCTGTGTCCACATTGGTCAAACTGCACAGATGATATTGAGGCTAGAGCGTATGGTGGAGGCACATTTGCTGCAGGCAAGACACCATATGTTGCAGTAGCTCTGTCCTTCCCGAACTGCATTGGTTTAAATTTACATCATCCAAAGAAGAGTTGACAGTAAATGAGTACAGAAAATTTAAAATATGCAAGTTCCAGTTTATCGTATGTTAAACTGCAAAAATCTGCTAGTCTAGAGCAGAAAATAATATTCATTCATACCTCCCACAAGTATACATGTGTATTGGTAGAACCAACCAAGAAAAGAGGCCTAGAAGGATGACTGGAGAAAGCCCTCGTGCTCGTGTGTTCTGCTGTAGCTGGAGGATCTACAAATTCCTCAAAATCCTCTTGTGTTTCCCAACCTAAGCCAGAAGCACCCATACCAGCATAACCCGAAATACCAAATGCTCCACCTCCTGTCAAATCTCTCGCTGGCCTTGCAGGTGAACCTATACCCACAGTTGCACCACCCAACCCTAGGTGTGCCCCTTTGTTGCTACCAAGACCAACTCCAGGAAATACGCATGTTGGAGCTGGTGTGGACTCAGAGCCTGCCCACCCATTTAAATTTAGAGGCCACTCAGAATTTGACCAGATATAATCCTCTTCATCTCTGGAGGCCATCCCATCTTCCCAGCTAAAGAAAATTATACCCTGAATGCATCCATCGGAATCAAGAACCATGATTGCAGATACAAGTCACAGAGTGAAAAATAAATTATAGGAGAGAACAGCTCAATCTTCAATTTCAGATAAACAACATTGTAAAACATTGTCCATTAAGCATTATATTTAAATTAATACTCTTTTTTTTTAAAAAAAAAAGGTGATGCAACTTTATGCCTGGTCATTTTTACCAAGTTTTCACAAACTGATTATGTGAATGACATATACATCTGTAGAAAAACGTTTAGAGATCATCATCAAGACATAAACTTTGTAGATAATAAAATAGAACCATAAAGAATTGAAACAAACAGAAAACTTGCCAATTCATCCATCTCATTGAAAATTCAGAATATCACAATACAAATGATAACTCGAGGGTCAAGAATCTTTAGCACACTTTGAATTTTAATGGTTCAAATTTTTTAAATTATAAACATGAAGTTGGCATATTTTACAAGCGTATGTAAACTGTTAAAGCAAAAATGATTCTGTAAGGATCAACCACAAAATTCCTAAACTGTTAAAGCGAAGATGATTCTGTAAGGTAGACACCATCTAATCATTCAGAAAATTGAGGAAGGAACTTACATTAAGCTTAACATCTGGGAATTCTGGAAAACAGGAAAGGGAAAAAGAAAGTGAAAGAAAAAAGGCCTAATAGGAGGATGACAACTGACCTTTTTATTACTGGCAAGTGCAGCTTGTCTTCCGTCAACAGAGTTGATACACAATGCCTGCCTTAGAAAAAAAACCCCATTAAGAACGCTAGATCAAAGCTTTGGTTTCAATGATCTTTTTACTATAAGGAATATGCAAATCGCTTCTCAAGACAAAATTAATTTCTGCCTCCTCAATAAGAAGGGCATGTTACCAAGGAGAATTAAAAGTAAAAGTATAAAGAAGCAGAGAATCTCAATCCTAAGAAGTTTAGAGGACAAAACATGTGAGTGGGTTGAAAATTACCTCTAAAAGCTCTCCATTCCTCCTATATATCTCTTTAGGTTTCTGAAAAGGCATGACATCATCAAGGGTTGCCAATTCCTTTTCAGAACTGACAAGTGTTCTCCCACTGCGAAGTAGTTTACCAGGAGATCCAGTGGTATCACTGGCTGAACTATTAATAAGTGCACATTCACGACCACAAGTTTCCTCTGGCCTTGTGGTGCCATTATAAATGTCAGTCCATCTTTTAGAGAGTTTACGATCAAAACAATGCAACAGATGAACTTTTTCGTGTGCAAAGCATTCTGATACCAGATTGGGATTGGAAGTAATGCTCCATAATGTTTCAAATTCCCCTTTGTTACACATATCTATATTATACATCTCATCAGCATGATGCTTCTTATGCTCAGAAGACTTGCTAAACTGTTCAAACCAAACAACGGTTGCCACGCACAATCTCTTATCTAACTTGTATTGCAGAAATGACACCAGTTGTTTTAGTTGATAAGAAGAAGCTTGAGCAAGGACGATAGTAAGTAAAGAAGTAAAATTCGTTGATATCAATTCAATCATGTTCTTTAAAATGTCATTCTGATCAGATTTAATGGTTGAAAGACCTGGAACCCAGGAATTGAGGTTCCTAAGAGTGAGTCCACTGAAACTACCCTCTTTAGATTTATTAGTTAAAGTAGTCAGCTTATGTTTTATGAATTTGGACACGTGATGCCACAAACAAGCCCCAATTATGTGCCATCTTTCATCTCCTGGAATTGAATGCACAATATCATCATATTCTTCATTAGGCACACCTTCCAAAATTTCATGATTATAATCTACATCAGACAATAAATTTTGAGCTATCAACTCTCCAAACTGAGAGAGGAGTTGCTTCAGACGTTCCATCTCAACATCAAGAGAAGATTGTTCATTAGCCAGGAGCAGTTGCACCATTTTAAGAAGACATCTTGAGTCTCTCAGTAGCCAAGCAGACGTGAAATACAAGTCATATTCAACCAAATCAAGAATGGTCAGAAGCTTGAAAACACAATCATCATTGAGAGAATCATGTGTACTTCTCAAAGCAGCTCTTACACCCTGTAATGATAATAAGAGACCCTGAAGGTAGTACCACCAGGTATCTAAACACTTCGACCTAATTTCACCTCTGTGAAAAGATAAACTGCAAGCAATAGTATACCGTGAAGCTGAAAGAGAAATTTCTTGTGCTGTTTTCAGTAGTGCCTTGTGCAAGAGACGATGCACGAGGAAACTATAAGTCGTTAGGTTCTTGTCATCCGGGCACTCTTGAGAAGTAAATCCTTGAACGATATCATTTCCAATAAATTGTAGCCCAAGATTACACAGAAAGAGTAACATCTGATAAGAAATATGGATAGAGAATGAATATCATTTAAAAATTTAGAACCATTGACATGTGAAGCAATAAATTAAAGAGAAAATATCACTCAGAAATCCACGTACCATACTAACAAGAGAGGCAGGAAGCAGTGAAAACTTCATTTCAAACTGTGCAAACCCCACACTTAACTTGTGCTGATAACTTTCAAGAGATTTTTCATAATCCATCTCATATTCCTTCGAAAATAACATGCATCCAACAGATTCAAAATTTACAGTTGGCCAGCTGGGATGCTTCCGTATCAATTTTGAGAAGTATTGAGCTGCCAAATCTGTTTTTGCTTGATGCTCCAGATGAACTGCAAATTCCACAGAGAGCCAACTGGAGGAATCTCTGGGATATTTCTGACAGATTTTGCTTATAGTATCAAAACACTGAATATCAACCTTATTAGTCCCATCAGAAACATCAGTAATGCTCCCACAGGTTGACACGTGTTCCAAAGCTTCAAGCTTCAAATCAATCGAGAACATAAAAAAAAAAAAAGCAATCACAAAACGTACGTGGGTATGGTATGGGAGTGTTTGAAAGAAATCAATAAGCTTCCTTTTTATTTTCTTAGTGTTTTTTTCCTTAAAATTAAAAGATCCACATGTAAATGTTTGAGAACCGAAAATCTTTTTAGTGCAGATAAATGCTACAAGTAGGACTAGGACATACTGGAAGTCAATCATCCACTTCCTCAGTCCCTTTAACTATTTTGAAACCCATCATACATACTTTTAGATCTATTGGATTGCCATCAATTGGATTTTGGTTTCTCTAAAAGTATGATGCTGATTTCAAACTAAATGAATGGGAATAGAGGTTATGATTGATACCCATCCCAGCTATAATTTGGAGAATTTGGGTTGAATTGGAATAGGATTATTTCATAGGACACTTCAATGATTTCTCATCAAATTGGGTATGGTTTATGGAGTAGGCTTCCTGGGTTCATTTTGGAAATATACTTCTATTACAGCAAGTCAAGGTACAGTCTGTTTTAACGCAAATAATCTTTTGAAGTATCAGCTTGATAAAATATGGCTTAAAAATTGTCATTTATACTCGTGATGGACTGAACTTCTGTGTTAGACGCAGACCTTTTTTAAAGTAGAAATAACATCCAATTAACATCCTTAGCTGAAACATAAACTTACAGGAAGACCACTTCTGTTCAAAGCAGTAGCCATCATCAAGGTTGCAAGCTGGCAAAGGATCTCGGCAGATTGCACTCCAACTGCTTTCTTCATGCTATTTTTGTTTGCTAACAGTCGACAGTACATACCAACGCTTGGGTCTAGTAAAGCAATATGTTTACTTGAAAGAAACGGTGGACCAGTTACGGAATTAGACTCCAAACGAAGCACGTTCAGAAAGGACTGAGTGTAGTTTCCTAATTCCCACTGAAAACAGAAGGAAAGAAATTTAAGTTATTGGCATAACAGATTCGAAACACACATATATTCCATTTCTGCTGTATTATTTACACATCCATCATTTATTAAGAGGAAGCAGATGCAAATAAAACACGCATAAATTTAATGCAATTACAAATCAGATCATGATAGCTTAAAAATGAATTATTATGTATGTGGTTCAATAATATACAGATTTCCTCATTTATTGAGATTTTAAGTCAGCAAGAGGGGTGTGTTATGCAAATAATCAAATCACATGGAGTAGAAGCAATCATTTTTAAGTTGTACTAAAATTTTTAATTCGCATCTATGGGAATGTATTTTGCATTTATCCCTTAAAATGAATGGTGCACCTCAAGAATGCTTGCAAGCCAAGTGTCGCCCTTCTCAATGGCGGATGGAAGCATAAACTTTGTAATTAGGTGTTGCTGAAGAGGTCCACCACGCCCTTCAACTAGATGACAAATTACCAGTGCAAGCTGCTCATCCCCAAGGGTTTTGGCACAGACACTAACAGCAGAAGAAGTATCACCGCCAAGCAGAAAGAAAGCAACAGCTAATTCTAGTTGATGTTTCCCCAATAAAACGTAGGCGTTCTTCAAAGCTGCTGCCTTATTTTTTTCCTCCTGGAAAGTGAAAATCAAACGAAACTGCACGTCAACATCATTTGAAGGCGAAAAATGACACTGTAAGACTGTTCTCTCCAAATATCTTGCACATAACTTTGACATTTCCGAGATAGTATATAACAAAGGACCACCTGAAAGTTGCGTGAAAGAAATCCCACCAAGGGTTTATCTTTCTCATCCCTGCTAATTTTAAAAAGGCCAGCTAAAACTTGGATTCTATTAAGTGTGACATACAGAAGCATACAGTCCTTGGGATCTTTTTTCTTCAAATATTGGGATCTCGCCAGTTTCTCCATCTACATACAGCATGCACCAACAAAAGAAGAAGGAGAAAAAATATTAAATCCGTGGCAGATGAAACACTGCAATTTTTCTAAAAAAGCATCTGTTTCCAGTCACTCAAATGAACTTATGAACAGAAAGAATTATTCGTTAATTGTTTTTCCTATACTTCGGAATTTACTGTTTAGTTTTCACAAAAAGTAAAAGCGAAACACATGATGATTATGGAATCACTTTGATTTTGTATACCAATATACAATATCACCAAGTATATTACCCTTATACGCAACTGTGTTGTATTAGTAAACCAAATTCCAACACCCAAACTTCGCATTTCCTGCCAAGTTGGTTCGTTAGAACTAACTGAATTCAATAGAATTTCCTGACAATCAGAGTGATAGGCCCATCCAATCAATTTTGAGTCAATGGCCAACTCTTCCACAGATGCTGATCTACTCTCACGCCGGAGAAATTGCAATTGTTGAAACCTCAAAGCAATCCAATATCTAGAGAAAGAGAATAAATAATCATTATAGCCAGAAGCAAGAAAATTGCATCATCGAATAGTTAGTCTTAAATTTTTCGCTTCAAAAAATTAGTTAAAAGGCACCATAAAAATTTACATCGCACCATTTACATCCTCCCAAGTATAAGGAATACTACCAGTTTGAATTTACAAAGGGAGTATAATTATTATAAAAAAAAAAAAAAAAAAAAAAAAAAAAAAAAAAAAAAACCCATTGTCGCTGTAACTTTATTTTTCCACAAAACAATAACCTTATATTAAGTCCATGGCCACATGTTGACCCTGATTTTCATGCAACCTAGGAATATACAAAACATTGAAAAAGAAAATTACACTTCTTGCTTAAGAGCAATGAAACAGTAGATGTCCTTAATCATCCTTTGCTTCCACATAGAACACATAACTGGAAATTGGAACCATGGTATATACATCTACTGTGAAAGCCCATGAAGAACAAATGGAAGAGCTATAATTGGATCTCTGTGCAGTTTTCGTGATCACTGAGAGGAAAGATACTAGAAAAACTTCAGCAGTTGAAGTTAGGTTATTTCTTGGTAAATTTCAAGTGGATTTAACCAAAACTAAACAGGCAGCTGCAAATTATGAAATTTAAGACTCTCTTCCTCTATGTCAGGTTGTATTTCGCTTCAATAATTCGATAAGCTCCCAAATGCTTGCAAATTTCAAGTTCTTCCGCTCAAAATCTTTTAATAAGAAAATGTTTCCCTCACCTCTTAGAGAGTAAGATAACACAGCATAAAATCTGGGAAGTACAACAGCTGAAGGGAAGTATCCTTTGTTTATGTTCGACATTTAATTCTCAGAGTTTTCATAATTCACGCATCAAACTAACATATTGGGGGATCTCTTTAAACACAATCTAATATGCATAGTCATGCAGCTAAAGATTACATGGGCAACGTTCTAGAACTTGGAAGGATCCAATAGAAAAATATTGAAAAGAAAAGTAATAAACGTCCAGAAATCAAGAAACTATACTGTAAATGAACTTAAAGTCAATTAAAACATACCAAACTGAGAAAAAAATTAAAACAAAAATCAAGGAGGAAAACGAATGTATTGCAGGACTTGGGGACAATGAAGCAAAGGTTTTCTCCAAGCCTTTTAATAAAACAGAAAGGTCTGGCAACTTCTGAATATTAAGTATCGAGATGTTACAAAAACATTACTGCAAAGTACCTTCTTCCAGGCTCGTCAAGACTTTCATAAGCAGATGAAGATGATTTATTACTGATTTCACCTAGAAGATCCACAATTGCTAGAGTTTGTGTCTTCTCCATGCTGGTTAGCCCTGCTAATTCATATAACTTCTCAAGAGGCTCAACAAAGCTGCTGAATTCAGATTTCGTGGAGGATGGAATGAATGAATTGTCATTACTTATAGAGTCCCAATTGAAGGCCCATTGTGAAACACCTTCCTTAAATTGGGATGATAAGGAATTTGTACTCCACTGAACTCCTTTATCAGTTGAAGTTTTTATAACTCCTTCAAAATAATCCGACAAAGGGATCTCTGGAATAGTATAGGTTGAGTTTGCAGAGCTCTTTTTATCAGACGAAAGATGCTCAATGAGATGACTCAAAGCTGAATATGCACGTTTCCACTTGCCTAATCAAATCGAGGATTGCATATCTTAAGCCTGAATGAACCATTAAATTTAACTGTGCCGGACAGAAAGAGATAGAATTCTAAAGAAATTATTCAAACACAGAATCCCCAATAGTTGTTTATTTTTGCAGCTTTACCTAACAATTTAAAAGAAATTACAGTTTCTTTTCTCTTTAAGAAAACATGGAACTAAGGGTTCATGCTTTAACCAGAAAGTAGGAAAACAAAAGTGTAACCATGATTAGCTGTTGCTGATGGGGTGGCAAGTCTATGAAAGTAATTTTTGGTAAGATGTCTGTGAGAGTAATAAACTTAACAACATAATAAAAAGACAAAAATGTAAAATTTATCTAAGATGAAATAAATGGATAATTTATTATCTGTCTTCATATGTCTAATAAGGTACATCGTAATGACTTAAAAAAGAAGAAGAAGAAGAAGAAGAAGATGATGATGATGATGATGATGATGATGATGATGATGAATAAGGTAGATTGTAATGAATTATTGTACGAAGCTTTTAGAAGCCAATACTTGAGAAAACAACAAAACTTTCTGATAGGCAAGTATAATCACCTGAATATATATTAAAGAGGAGGGCCTGAGGATGAAAAGAAGAGAGTGATCCACACAATTTATCAACTACATCTGGCATGCTAATTAGACCAAGCGACCCTGGTCTATATTTGCTTTCATAAATATCATCTGGTAATGTTTTGATACCGCAACATTTATCAGCAAAAACAGCAGCAGAAATGTTGGTAGTAGTCCCATTGACATGGTGAGTTTTAGTTTCTCCAATGTAATGAGTGTTGCACATAGCATCAGGATTTGTAACCCCAAGGAACAACCATGGACTAACTATACAAAAGTAACGATCATGTAAAACTATCGCCGTGGTCCTTGGCCCCCAGCGGAAGCCACAGTTAGAAGGAAGAGTACGAGAAATCCCAATGCATATCCAAGTCTTGGCATCCAAGGATTTTGTGGTCTCTGACAAGGTGTGGCAGCCAAAACGCTTCAGGGAGTACACACACAATTCATTCTGCAAACAAATTCCCAGTAAGAACTGACCATTTCCTAAAGTTAGCCAGTCCACTGCAATGATATTGCTTTCAAAGGACAGTTCATCTTCAAACAAAAGGGTCCCTGCACCAAGGTATGCAAGCTCCCATAAATGAACATTGCTGGTTTTACATTCAAGGTTGTCCTTGCTAATTGTTGCAATCTTCCTACCACAATCAGTCAAAGACAAAGCAGTAATGGGGCCTTGATGTGTGACAACAACACAAACAAGCTCCCATGGCACGTGGAAGATTGATGGTTTTCCTACATTACTTTTCCAAAGTTTCAAACTACCATCAGCAGAGCCAGTAGCCATAATATATGCAGGGGTAGATGGTTCACCTGATGAAGATAATTTTTGCTGCACAGGAACAAAAGTTCCTTGGTGTACAACGGCAAAACTTGTAATCTGATCATGGATTTGAGAATTAGGTAACTGTGATGAGCAAGGGATTATACTAACACAACATTTTTTGGTTCCAAAAGCACTTTCAAATCTCAATATGCTGAGCTCAGCTCTATTTTCATTATCAATATCACATTTGCAATGTATTCCAGTCCCAGAGATATCATAAGCATGTAGGGTGATTTCCCAAGATAATGCCTGAAATCCTTTCATCCATACCCCTAATAACATAAATTTATTGAATTTATAAGTTATATTAATATCAGAAGGCAACAAAATAGAAAATATATTGGTCGGACCATTCTCAAAAGGACCATGACCGGTGAAAGGTATGGTACATAAGTAGTGACATTCAGTATTTTCTTCATCACTTTGGCTAATCCTAACAGCAAAAAAATCAATTCCTCTTGCATGTCCCATGAGAAGAATCAATTCTTCATCCAATATTGATGGTGCCCACTGCACACTTGTATATTTGGAGCATGAATCTTGAGTTACAAGTTTTCCACAAAGTTCCCACGTTGGAGTAAGTGTTGGAGGACCTAAGACACAGTTGGAGATACTCGATAGTGACCAAAAAAGAAGCAAGCCGTTAGAGTCCAAGGAAGCAGCTATTTTGACCTCACAATTGTACGGATGCACAGCAACATGTAAGATTTTTCCAGCGTGACCACTTAAATTCAATTGACTGCTAGATGAACACGAGAATAAACTTTCTAACCTTTTTTGGTCAAAGGATGCATCCCCTACGTCAGTTAATGTGTGAGCAGATAAAAGTGACCACACCAAGGAATTACAAGGCAATAGCTGAATCAAAGAACATATACTTGGGGAACCAGATTGGTGAATCCTTGATATTACAACTTTCTTGAGGAGAAACTTGTTACTCAAATTTGTACAGCCATCAGTATAATGACGTCCCACTTCAAATCCTTTGAGCTCTTGCTTCTTCCACAATGTGATTCGAGGGAATCTTAATGGGGATACATCATCAAGACAATGGACAGCCCAAAAAGTAACCAGTGATCCTGGACCCAAACTTATTAGCCACTCACAGTTGCCAGCCTTGTTTTGTTCGAATCCTACTGAGGATTGAACTTTCTTAGTTACATCAAAAGGTTGGCACATACCTCTAATCTCGGTTGCCCATGTTACAAATAAATCCATGCCAAGAGTTCCCTTCAATGCCTGATTTATCTCTACGACAGCAGCAACAGAAAAATGCCTTCTCGTCGACTTTCTATTATTTACATCCTTACTAAATTTTCTGACCTTTCCATTTTCAGTCTCACTCCACAATCTCACAGTTCCATCCAAGCAGCATGTCAGAAGTACATGCCTTGGTGAATGCTTGGCGAATTCAGGCCCATTAACTGAAGGCCTCCATTGAATAACAGTTATGGGTAGAGGATGACATAACTCAATTTTCACATGCCCATATTCCCCTTCACTCTGACTTACCAGCACAGATCTGCAAGCTTTTTCAGTCAGCGTATTTTCTGTCTTCGATATCCTGGCATGAGGTGCCGTTGCAAATGGCCCTTCAGTAGACCAGCTTGCAGAAACAAGAGTTTGGAGTACATCCGGTTTGAACTTCCAAGCTATTTCCCAGGACTTGTTAGTGTTTTTCCACAAAACAACCTCTACTCCACAAGCAATAATTCCATCTCCTGCCCCCGTCCACTGAATGGCCTCAACCTTCAGAGATTGCACAAGCACTGAATTCTGCCTCCAACAAAAAGAACCTGAATATGAGTAAATCAAATATAATTTAAAGGTGTCCAAAATTTAATGGAAACATTTCAATGTTATCAATCTCGCTTAGTGAACCTACTATTTCCTCGTCAATAGTTTACATTACTGTTACGGATTACCTCCATTTTCCGCAATGCTGGCGACGAATCCAAGTGAAAATTAACGTCAGAACTATCCTAGTAAATATGGCTGAACTAATTGGCAAGTAATCCAATATATCATTTTTGAATCAGTCCTCCGCTCATTTTTCTCACTAACCAACAGCAATGAAAAATTAGTAACTTCAAACTATCGCGTACCTCGAGAAGCACCCAAATCGTGGGAAAACACCCATATCCGATTGCCAGCGGCTGCAGCAAGCTCGCCCTCCGACGGTAATACGGGAGACCAAGACACAGCATTGACAGCTGATAAGTGATCGCCAGAGAGCTCCAGTACCTGGCGAAATATGGGTCCGAATTTGGTTTCATTGGGAGATAGAGGAGAAGGGAAATGAGAGATGACCAAAAGAGATGAGGCTCCATAAGCGACCCAGGCATAGCCGGCAAAGTCTGGAATCCAATCGATGGAGGAACCAGGTGGGTCCAATCTATTCGGAGCTGAAGGAATCGGCTCGGATCCTAAAAGAGGGAGAGGGAGACGAGAGATAGGATCCATCTTGGAGGCTGTTCCCGCCATGGAATTGAGTCTGATCGGAGAAGTGGATGAATTATAGTGACCGGCGACGGAAACGCATCGGTGGGACAGTTGAGCTTGGGAAGTAATGGGAAATTCCAATCTAGCTTCTTCTTCTTCTCCACGTGATTCTCATCTCTATTCGAGTAATGGAAGCTTAAGTACGATATCAACTCACTCGTTAACTGCTACAATGAGCCTAAGGTCTGATTCTCTCGTCTCACGAAATTAAAATTTAGATAATAACAAAAGAAAAATCACGTTTATTTGATTTTTCAACTTTAATCAACATCGATAATTTCTGTTCTTCCATTTGACATTTCCTAAAATTTACGAGATTAAATTTTAATTGTTTTTTAATCCTTAAGCATAATTTTCTAACTTCTTAATCTGATGTTTAATAGATGTTAGCCTATAATTCATTTTTTAAACATTAAACTCATATAGATATGTTAGTAATATATTGAATTAGGTGTATCAATCATATACCAAATCATATATATGAATGATATACAAAGAAAATGTAAAACTAAATCGGTTTCGTAGCTACTTCCTTATAAAAAGTTCATACTTTTAGTAAATCAATCGTAGTTCTTGGGTAAAAGTACACTTTAGTAAATCAATCTTATTTATAGCCATTTAGTTCTTATAAAAGATGCAGTCATATAACAATTTAATCATTGTATATCAATCTTATTCCTAACCTTGTTAAATTAGTAGTAGGATTTAATAAATTTATTGTATAAATAAATGATAAACTAACTGTACACTCTGATTTGAACACGTCGAAATCACTCATAGTTCTTGTATAAATTCATGAATCCATATTGGATATAAGAAAACGAAACAGTTGAATTTGGCTCCAGAATGCAGTATTTCAAACCAGTAGGCGAATTAGCGGGCAATTAGAAAATGGGATCGGCAGTGGCGCCATGGAAGTCCCTTCTTCTCCGTGCTTTGGAATCTAATGGCCAAATCAAGCATTCCAAATTCTTGCAGCTCGTACATTTCCCTTTCTATTTCTCTCAAGTTCAAGTTTTCTTTCTTATATATCTTCTTCACGGTCGGTTTCTATGTCGAATTTGTTTTCAGGCAACGATAGGAACTAATGGAAGGCCCTCAAATCGAACAGTTGTTTTCAGAGAATTTGAAGAAGGCACCGACAGGATCCATATTTACACAGATTCTAGAAGTCGCAAGGTTTTATTTATTTGTTTAGGGGGAAGCTCTATATTTCGTCTTAGATCGCTCAATTCATGCGGCCATTGCTGTTTTTCTATGGTTTTTGATGCAATGATTATATGGGTTTCTTGATTTTGAGGGCAATCTGTAGTTTGTGTGTTGTGTTGGTGTTTTCAATTACGTAATTCATGTGTCTGGGAACAAAACAAGCGATAAAATAAGCTCGGGGGAATTGTTTTGTGATGGATTAGGTCAGGGTTTTTTATATTAAGCATCTGGGTTTTGTACTGCAAATGAAATTCACTTTTGGTTGATTCTGCAGATTGAAGAGCTTAAGAATTGTCCATTTGCTGAGGTATCTATTCTCGTCTCTCCCTGGCTCTTAATACAGTTTAGAATACCAATTATTCGTTCATGCCAGTCTTTGTACCTTATAATCTTTGGATTACTACTGAAACATGCACCAATTTGAGTCAAATTTTCAATTTTGTATGCTTCGTTCTTTAAGATTTGTTGGTATTTCACCGATACATGGGAGCAATTTCGTATCAGTGGGAGAATGGAGGTTGTCGATGCATCATGTCTTGATGCTACAAAGTTCAAGGTTGTGGCCATGGCCCTTTCTTCTTATGACTTAAAGCTTGTTCTAAATTTTCAACGGTTCATTTATTCAATTGGGTATGGTCTTATATATCTTATTGTGGTCATTTGGATTCTGAATGCAGCAAAGGGCAGAAGCCTGGTCCTCCATTTCTCCCAAGTCAAGAATGCAGTATTTGGGACCTAGTCCAGGTCTTCCTCACCTTGCTGAACAACCAGCCAAGGAACCTTTTCTAGATTCTTATTCGGGTCCTGTTGATGCATTTTGTTTGCTGGTCTTCGATCCTGATCAGGTTTGTAATGTTTTCTTTCTAGATTAGCGCATAATTCTTGCATTTCCATCTTGTTATTTTCCTTAATGTTACCTTTTATCCTTTTTCGTTCGCAGGTTGATTATCTGAATCTGAAGAGTGAAGAAAGGAATTTGTTTAGAGCTATTCCAAGTTTTGGAGGGGAGAAATTATGGGAAACGGAGAGGATAAATCCTTAGCACTTGCACCCGGATCTGCACATATATATCCTGATAACAAGCTGCTATCATCAAATCAACTGATGCAAGTTGAAGTTGCTTATATGTGTTCACAAAGATCAGAACCCCTTTGGTTTGTTAGTACTGATGTTATTGATTGATATCAGTTTCTTGTGCCACATTGTTAGCTTTGAACACGTTGTTCATTAATCATTCCCGTGAGATTTGGTAGCTTTATTCATTTGAACTTGGATAGAGATGTGGCTAAGCAACAAAGAAAAAAAAGTGTTTATCCATTTCAACAAAGCAGATAGCAATTGGCCTTGAAAGTAATTTTTCACTTGGTGTAAGCTTTTTAGATCGGAGCATGTTCTTGAAAAGATTCTTAAAGAGTTTTTGAAGATTTCGGTATAATTTCTTTAAAGGAAAATTAGGTTTCTTATCAACAAAAAAGTAATGTCTGTTTTAAATTCAGTAGGGTATTACACATCAGAGGAGGCTTATTACTTAGAGCAAATGTTACACCTAAACCCAACTTTAGCAGATTAAAACAACAATCTGTGCAACGTTTACCAAAAATGATTTCATTAATATCACTTGTGCTTTTGATCAATAATTAGAGAAACAAACTGCCAATAACTGAATTGGAGGTTATTTATGGCTTTAAAAAAGAAAAACAAAAACAAAAAACAAACTTACAATTATTGCTTCCAATTTTTGTACAACTTCATTGAGGCATTAAAAGATGTTCACTTACATTACATGTTCCATAACTAAGATTAACAATAAAACAAAACCCAGCAACACGACGATCTTGTTCCAACTTCATACTACTCTTGTACTCTACTTGTCAAACTCCCAGATGACACCTCCATCCTCTGTAAGAACACATCAGAAAGGAAAATCAATAATCAATCGCACTGTCTTATCTTGCATAGATGTACATTAAAAAGAAAAACAGAGAGATGTCAGAAAAGATACTTCCAGGAGCATGAAAATTTATAGCTTAAACTAGCTAAAAATACCCTTTGTCAGTATTCAAAATCAGTACTAAACATGTTTCTACTCTTTTAAAATAAAATTTCATGGTTATTAAAACTGTGTGTATAATTGTGAAATCGAGCATTAATCAATTTACAACAAGAATTTGAATATGTAAAGATCTATATTCAAAACTTACTTTTAATTTTATCATTTATCCACATCTCCACCAGCATACCAGCACCGATACCACCAGCAATACAGGCCCCATAGAATGCCATGACATAAGGAAGGGGTCTTCTAGGAAGAAAATAATAATCTGGGATTTGCCTAATTTTTGTTGGACGCCTTTTCTTTATAATGTTTGTAGAGCTGGGATCTTTCTGCATATCCCCACCCACAGCTTTCCAGTCTACTCCCTTGAAAGGGTCTTTTTGCTCTACTCCCTTCAAAGGGTCGTTTTGCTCTACTCCCATAGCTATCTCTAGGTTGCTTCTAACTCAACTCTCACGCCCTTCAACCTAAAACAAAAATGACTCTCTGTTAGGAACCAGCAGATATGAAAGGATATATAAATTTACAAACAATTGTTTAGTTTATATATGGTTATAAAGATATAATTGTAAAATAATTGTTCTGAAATTTTAGAATTTGTCAGTTTTTTCTTTCTTTTTGACAATGTAGATCATTCGAGTTTTAATTCAATAAGTTGATTTCATTTTTATTAAATGATATTTGACTTATTAATAAAAGTTCTCGGGTACAATGTCTCGCTTTCTTTTCATTTCTCATAGCTATACAAACAAGAAGATTTAATTGTGGTGATCTAGCCAGTTTGGTTCCAAATGCAATTAGGAAAATGAACTCATGTCCTCGTTTTAAATCCTCCAAATCCAAACAACACATAAAATGTTCAAATTACTTTTCTCCCCGATTCGCTAAAAGCATGACTTATGTAAAGAAGAATGATACGGAAGCCTCAGCTAGTCTAAATGAATCGAATTATGAGAAAAACTTTAAACTAGCTCAAAGAGAAGATAACTACAGTTCGAGAATCCTCATCGAAATAGAGCCATACAAAGGTGAGATGCACCCAACACAAAAAGCACCTACTCCTAAAAATTCGATTGTTTCTTCCCAACTAAAAAGTCCAACGAAAGGATCTTATAAATTTATTACAGATTATCTTAGCTTAAGCATTGATAAGGTTTATCGTCTAAGCAAAAGCGAAGAAGGTTAAGTATATTACTACAAATAACAATGCACCAATCGAAAAATAATACTGGAAAAGTAAAGCGAGGATGAAAAGGCAATCACGAGTTTTTTCGCTAAGCATTTAAGCCCATTTTTCAGCTGAGATGCTTAAACGTCTTTAGCATTTAACCCTAATGTTTGCGAACTTTCTCCAATCGAAGTCCGATTATACGGCAGAACAAAAATTTATAGTTAAATCAAATCATTGCGTAAACCAAAACATCGTGTAAATGATAGCTAAGAAAAGTAGGAAAAAATGGCGATGAGATAACCCAAATCAAAGAAGTCGAGGAAGAGGGACGATTGCAAAAACTAAAAATAGAGTTGAATGGTAAACATCCAGATAGCATAAATCATATAAATGAACGGAAAATCAACAAAAACTTCAATCGTACCAGTTCAAGGCAGGTACATGAAATAGAAAAATATATGCTCTGGAGCGGCAGCGGCAGCGGCGTACGCCGGAAAGGGGTGCAGTGACCGGTAGTGAGAGGGCGGGGATGGGTGGTGGTGAAATAGGGTTTAAATCAAAGCTATGATGGGGCGCGGTGGGAGCATAACCTATGTGCATTTTGTTTCATTTTTTATACGATGAAAATCGATTTTATACATGATAGTTGCAAATGTAGTAATTATATTCAAAAAATAATTAAGTATATAACAAAATTTTAAAAAAATTGTAAATATAGTAAAATCTGTCAAAATTTATCAATGATAGGAGTCTATCACTGATAGAGTATAAGAGTCTATCAACGGTAGAAGCCTATCACCGTTAGATTTTACTATATTTGCATTTTTTTAAAATATTACTATATATTTAATAATTATTCTAAAAATTGCTACTTATTATAATTACTATTTTATATAACGAGAAAAACAAATTCCAAAAGAAGAAACCAAAAAAAGTAAATAAATTATCGTATATATTTATAAAATATAGTAAAATTTCATGTTACAATCTTGATATTTGATTATCCAGTATTAATCGTATTTAAAATTCTTTGGTATTATATTTAATTTTGATTATGTTGTATGTGGATGGAGAGTCTTACAAGCTTCAACGGTGGGTAGTTTGAAAGTTATCAATTTTTGTTACATAAAATCTAATAGATCCTCCTTATACATATATTTAGTCATTTTTACGATAGAACATTTTAAAAAATTTAGGTAATTTATGACGAATCTACTAGTCTCGAAGAGATTAGGAGAATATATAGCAAAATGATAAAATAATTATATCCTTACAACACATTAATATATGTATGGTCTCTTGTAGTGTACTAATTCATGCGATGGAACTTTCAACTAAGAAAAGTGTTTACGTTGTCTTTTTATTCTTTTACCTTAGGTGTCTACTAGACTAATTACAAAACTATTTTGAATTTTTTTCTGGTTTGAATTTTTTAAAGGATTGATTTGATTTGTAAATTTTTAATTTATCGATATGTTTTGTCTTGACCAAGTCGTTTTAATTTGTTTTGATAAAATATTATGTCTCATGATCAACGTTTTACTATTGAAATATTTTGTTGTTATTTTAGTCTTAGCAAAGTATTAACAACATTCAATTTCAAAGAGTTAGAGGAGTTGATTGGATTATTTATGACTAATGGATCTTTAGTTGGTGTTGGGTTCCAAAGGATCCAAAAGGCGTAGAATGTTAAAGTTTTAGAAATAAAAATTACTGAGTTCAGTCTCCTTTTGGTATTATCTAAGTATGAGAACACGACTCATTTTTTTACGGTTTAATCTGACTCTTCAGATGCAATCGTTGCTCTTAATGACGAGAACAGTGACATTTTGAAAATTAAAACTATTTTTTATAATGTTTTTAGTCATTTTTTTTGAAATCCCTGCACTCTTGTAATTATGGTACTGCACGTGTTTCTTTTAATTGTGTTTTTTTATTTTTATTTTTTGTTATCTTTTTTAGTTCTCATGGTTCTTCCTCATCTTTTGGAAGACCATAATTAAGCCAAGAATACCAAATCCATAATTTTAAGAATTAGTATGTATTTATTGAGTTTGTGTGTGTATATATATATATATATATATATATATATATATATATATCGTTTTAAAGTTTAAAATGGGAGGGAAAAAATGTAGATTTGGTAGGAAAAAGAGGTGCTCTATTTATGAGGTCATAAAAAGGAAGAACAAAAAGAAAAAAGAAAAAAGAAAAAAAGAAAAGAAAGAAAAGAAAGAAAAGGGAACAGAAAAGAAATTTTAATAAGAACCCCTAGCCTCCTTCTTCTTCGCCTCTCCCTTGCAGCCGCCGATTACCTCATACACTTCTCAGTAGTGTTCGCCGCCGACTAAACAGCAAAACTCACTAATTGCGACGGTGTCAGCTTGAAATTTGTTTTTGCGCATTAGACGTTTTCATTCTCGTGCCTTTCCTTGCTCCATGATCGACGACGGAGCTACCTGCGACTCGAATACCAACTTCGAACAAGTTTCCTAACATAGTTTCTTCTTCGTTTGATACTCCAACACGAACAACGAGTTGTGCATCACGGTTTCGTCGAACGGGTGTCTTGCAACAGCGTTTGAATTGGAGGTGAGCTTTCGACTATTACCCACACTTCGATTGGCTTCACATTAGTTGCTCATAACTTTTATAGTCAAGTTCACCTGGTTGTGAATAATCAATTTGTGATGGAATTTTTAGCTGTATGTTTGGAATGGTAAATGGTTTGTGACAATCTTGATCATCTCAGGTTACCATAATCCAGACGTCCTAACATCGGGTTCACAGATAAGGTCTAGAAGCCTAAACCCCGTCGTCTACGATCGATTATCACTGCGTTTCGCCAGTTGCACTCTGATCGTAGGCCGTCATCATGGGCTCCCAAAACTTGAGCAACTCAAAGAAGAAGAACAAGAAGAGTAACAAGAGTAAAGATGAGAGAAATGTTCCTTCTTTAGCCTCGGAGCAAGCTGGCATCAACAATGATCAAGCCAAAAAGAAAATTATCACTGATGTTCGGTTCTCATCCGTGCATTCTGATCCTAGGTTTCAAAATGCCCCCAAGCACAAAGCCAAGGTTGTGATTGATTCACGATTTGACCAGATGTTCGTAGATAAGAGGTTCTCTTCGTCGTCGACTGCATTGGACAAGCGAGGCAGGGTTAAGAAGGGTAAGTCGGAAAATCCGCTACGTCGTTATTATAAAATTGAAGAGAAAAGTGACAAGGATGAGGATGACGATGAGGAGGGTGTGGAGGTAGAAGAGGATAACAGTGATACTGTTGGTAGAGATGTTGAGGTAGAGAAAAAGAATCTGAGATTAGAGAATCTTGATTCAAGCAGTGAACTGGAGGAGCCAGAGTCGGATGATGATGATGATGTAGAAACCGAAGGATCTAGCTACACAACTGATACAGATGAAGGTGATCTTGATGAAATTTATGACGACGAAACACCTGAATTGCCGGTATGTTCTGAATGCGTTCATATGTTGGGTTATCTTTTGCATTGTTGCCAATCATTGCCAGCGTGTTTGCTTTTGTGAAATTGGCTGCAATGTTTCATGTTCTTATACATACTTGTATTGGCAGGTGGAAAATATTCCAGAAATTGACAAGGAAACTCACAGACTTGCAGTTGTTAACTTGGATTGGAGGCATGTGAAGGTATGCTGTTAAGGAACGTTGTTTTAGAATGAATTCGTAGCTTCAAGCAGTGTCACTTTTGTCGAAAATGAATCAACAGCTTTCTTAGGTTGTGTTTATGTCGTCAATTATTCATCTTAGGCAAGTCCAAATTGTTTACTCCAATCTTGTTCTTAATTAGTTCTTACCTCATTTTGAATCATCAGTTAGTTCCCCGTTTTTTCATTATACCTAAAGGCTAAAACAATAGAATCAAACCTCGGTGTACAAAGAATTGATAGAAAATCTTGTAACAAATGGGAAAGCTAAGCAAAGGAGAGGCTATAATGGATTGTGTCTGCATTTACAAGGTTAATGAATAGTATTGTATTGGATGGCTGAAATAGAGTGTCCATTATGTTGCCCCTTTAGAATCATTTTAATTTTCATAGCCCTACATCTTTTCTATTTTGTCCAAAGAAAAAAAAGTCACCACCTTTCTTGAACATGTTCTATTTTATAGGTTGTACAATTGTGTCCTTGAGTTTTTTAGTATCCTACGTTTTTTCTATTGTTACTTGTTTGTATGCCGACATTGTGTTGATTTCATTTATCTTCCAAGTTTTCTTTTACGATTATTGTTTGCCTTGTTTCCTTCACCCAAACATCATTCTACAATTAAAAAGTGTCCTCAGTTGCATGTCAATGTAAATAAAAGTAACATCTGTTTTATCGTATAAGCCTTGAATAGTCCATCTCTCGTCTTATTTGCAGGTTTACACAAACTTCCGTAGACCTGTGATAATGATATTCTATAGCTGCCTCATTATCTGTGCTTGACTTGCTTAAATCATGTTATGTAGGCTGTTGATTTGTATGTCGTACTAAGTTCATTTCTCCCAAAAGGTGGGCAAATATTGTCTGTGGCAGTTTATCCATCCGAGTTTGGGCTCCAACGGATGAAAGAAGAAGAGTTACATGGACCTGTTGGACTGTTTGATGACGAACAAAAGAAAAATGTTGAGGATGACGACGACGATGAAGAGATGGACAACGAGAAATTGCGAGCTTATGAAATGAGTAGGCTAAGGTATTTTACTTTGGTGCTGCTGTTTATATTCATGTTGAAATTCACTTATAGCTCATTTGAATTTTTGGTTACTGCTAAAGTTGTTAGAATCTATATATTTTAAAGACGTATAGCGTGAAGTATATTCCTTAAGTGGATGTGGGGATATTTTCTCCATGTGAAGACACAATTTCGGTCATTTTCAGATGCCAAATTTAATTGACAGCAGCAAGCTGCAAACTCTGCTTAATTACTTGTTTTAGTTTTAGATTTGTGTTTCACCATCAGTATTAAAAGTTTTATTGCCCATTTAATAAAAACTGTTTGTTTTATTGACTTCATCATCAGGTTTAGTCTAGTCATAGTAGAATAAAGTGTGTGCTCTATATACATCTTCGTCTTTCATTTAATCATAGCAATTTGTGCCATCTATACAGGTACTATTATGCTGTGGTGGAATGTGATTCTATTGCGACAGCTGATTACCTTTACAAAACTTGTGATGGAGTGGAATTTGAAAGGTCATCAAATATTCTTGATTTGAGATTTATTCCAGACTCGATGAAGTTTGAACACCCTCCTAGGGATATTGCTACAGAGGTTTGTATAATGATCATTTAATGTTACCTGTCCTCCTTGATACTCATTGCAAATAATTTAATAATTTGATATTGAAGCGACCATTTTCTAGATGAAAATATTGAAGATTTTATCTACTCCAGACTAATTCTCAAACGCATGCAAATTTAGTTAGTTGAACAATAGCTTATGGGTAAGTTTTATTTGATATGGATAACCGAATTCTTTTTAGTTCTATCCAAAGGTTTAAGGCAAAAGGCGTGGTTTAGAAAAAAGAAACGTATTATGTGCCTTCAAAGTAACCGAAGTTAGCTTGCTATGGTTGGGACTAGAGCTAGTATGAAAGAGCTTCAAAGTAACCGAAGTAACACTGTTTGAGAAAGTAGCGAGAAGATTAGTGACAATGTTTAATTTAGCTTGCTAGGATTTACATTGTGTTGCTTCCGAAGTTAGCCTTCTAGGATTTTATAAAGATTGTGTTTGCTTTCGTTGGAAGCTAATGTAAACTAATTTTCTTAAAACAATTCTTGTATTATTCCTTGAAATCTTTTGTTGGAAGTTATTGAGATTTAAAACAATTCTTGTTTTATGGATACTAATTTCTCAAAACCAGCCCCCGTTCCTTAACTAACAGTAACTAAACCAGACAGTAACTCATCTTTAATCAAGGTAAAAGCATAAAGAACAGAGCAACGTTAAAATAGAGATTAATATCCATAAAATAAAACAGAGAACCCAAAGCCAACATACTAACTGATATCAGAAGGTTAATCCATGCTGAAGTCGGGAAGGAGGGAATGATCAATAAAGCCAAAGCAGTTAACTGATCTCTAGCACTTATTGTATATAATTTGACAATTTGTTGTTAATGTCTCATTAATCAATTTTCTTAAAAATATATATTCTTTTATCATTCACTATAGGTAATTTTCTTGGATTTACTCAATATGATGTTTGTTAGTTGTTCTTGGCTTAAATCCTTTCCTTCCTTCTGTAATTGCCCACCATATAGAGCTAATTATGTGGTGTCAGGAAGGTAATAGGAAGAAACTAATAGCATCTCATCGTTGTATATCAGGCACCTTCGAGTTATGAAGTTCTGAATTTCCATACTCCAGCTCTGCAGCATAGTAAAATCCATCTTTCATGGGATGAGGATGAACCCCAAAGAGTGAAGGCCTTGAAACGAAAATTCAATGCGGATCAGGTGTGTTAAATGAAACGATGATTCTATGGAATTTCTCAAAAGCATTTCTTGTTCTCTTCTATGTCCAACTGACAATATTTTCACTTATTTAGCTGGCTGATTTGGAGCTCAAGGAATTTCTGGCATCTGATGAAAGTGAAAGTGATGATGAAAGTGATGACGGAGAGAACCAAGTGGACAAAAAGCGTAAGAAAGGAGATAAGTACCGTGCCTTACTTCAATCTGATGAAGACGGTGAGCAGGATGGTGGTCAGGATATGGAAGTGACTTTCAATACTGGCTTAGAAGATATAAGCAAGCGCATCCTTGAAAAGAAGGATAAGAAATCCGAGACATTATGGGAGGCTCATCTGAGGAAAAAACGCGAGAAAAGGATGGCTTCAAGAAACAAATCCGCAGACTCATCAGATGATGAAAGCAGTGACACTGTTAGAGAAGTAGACGAAGTGGATGACTTTTTCGTTGAAGAGCCTCCAGTTAAAGAAAGTGCCAAGGATCGAATAAAAAATATTAAAGGTAAGGAACATGTTGGGGTGGACGGGGCAGCAGAAGCAAGCAGAGCAGAGCTTGAGTTGCTACTTGCTGATGATGACGGCGTTGATACTGGTATCAAAGGATACAATTTGAAACATAAGAAGAAAAAGGGGAAGGAAGATATTGCCGAAGACAAAATACCCACAGTTGATTATAATGATCCACGGTTTTCAGCACTCTTCAATTCACCTCTCTTTGCGTTAGATCCCACTGACCCTCAGTTCAAAAGGTATCTCTAATACTAGTTACCACTGAAAACTATGAAATACTTAGATTAGAAACATCAATTTATTTCTGAATTTCCCGATATATGACCATTGCACTCACAATATCTTTCTCACCCCTCATATGAACCAATCAGGTGAAGTGCCTTGTTCGTTTAATTTCTCTCAGAATTTTCCCATTAATCTGATATACAAGTCTCTTGTTTTCAGGAGTGCTGCTTATGTTCGTCAAGTTGCATTGAAGCAGCAAAAGGGTGACGGATATCAGCCTACAAAAAGTCAGCATGGTAAGTCTTCCACAAAACAACCTGCAGCACCTGGGGAGGACGAGGCGAAAGGCGAAGTTCCTGTTAAGACCGAGGGAGATTCATCAAAGAAAGAAAAGTATGAGCTTTCGTCTCTAGTTAAATCAATTAAAATGAAATCAAAGCAACTTCAGTTGCAATCCGGTGATGGCAAGATACCAAAGAAAGATAGAAAACATCGATTTCCAGCTACGGAAGAGGAACTGCAGCCACCAACCAAGAATAAGTCAGCTAAGAAGAAGCAAAGGAAAATGTAAGATATGCGGATTGAAGTCCCTGAACTATTGATATGGTTTCAGGGTCATCCTTCGAGTTTACAAATTTTAATTCATTCACTTTCCCTAAGTTATAATCCTATGTAGACATTTATTGTATTATTGATTTATTTTTCTTTGAGTTTTGTGCCTTTCTTCTCCAGTACAATAAAAGTAGAAGAGGAGAGGTGAGGAAAGACAGGAAAAAGAGACTGTCAGTGTATCAACCTAGGAAAAAAATAGTAACATAGCCATTTTTTCCCTTCATAAGAAAGCGAGGTTAGGGACTTCAGTTCAAATATTTTTCATCACGGATATTGGCATTGAAGGTCAGTTAAATAGTTCAAGAAGAAACAATAGTTTCATTTCGTATGGTTGGCTTCTTTCAGCATATCAAGCAATAGTTTGTCACGTTGTATGGTCGTTGCTCATCGTGGTAATGCTTCTAGTTGACTCGTCAGTTTTTATGTCCAATTAGTTCGATAAGATTCTCATACATAGTTCCTATTACTATATATAGTTTTTACATGATTAATGTATGAATTACTTGAATTTATCGAGCATTTATTTGTTTCATATGGCAAGTAATTTTCTTAAAAGAAGGAGACGATCACAAATCAATTATTTTAAAAACTATAACCATTATAATCTAAGTGATTGAGAAAGTACATAGAAGATTAATGTATAAAAAATATTTTGGTGTTGTAAGATGTCATATCGGATAAAGCCAAGGAGTAGCAATTGCAAAAGTAATTTTTTCCTATCTAAAAAGAGTCGTATTCATGGAAAAGATAACCCAACAACACCAAACACAAAGATTGTCTTCAATCCCTACGCGCATTCCCTTGGGCCCCCACCCATCCCATCCATGCTACCAATTCATGTCTTAGTTTTAATTTTTTTCATTCATATACACTTTTATTTTCTTTCTTCTACTTTATCGTTGTATTAATATTCATACAATCAATTTTCTTTTAATATAGCAAAACGATGGGACTTCAAAATATGTAAAACACATGTCAATTATTACTACGATTTCTCACTTCTACTTATAAAATTTTCCTTCTTTCTTTCTCTTTCCCGAACAATATAATAATAGTAATATAGAGCAATTAGTCAAATTCTATTTACGTATTTAGGATTTGCACTGAAAAATCCTAACTAACCTAAGGGGGATGGGTCTTGGGGTGAAGAAGCTTTAATGCAAAGTAAATTAAAGACTAATTATTAATTTAAACAACGTTGAAAATAAAAGGTATTAATGACCAATAAGAATGAAGATTAATGGGATTAGGTTGTAGATTAATCAGCAATCTCAGTTGCTTATAAAACCAGTCTAATTAACAAACTCTCTCCCATAATACAAAAAAGTAAAGAAATATAAAGTTGGAATAGAGAGGTTGAGCAATCAAAAAACGAGATGAATATAATAATTAAAAAGCAAACACAACAAAGAATCAAAGCCCACTTCCTTTTCATTATTGTTATTATTGTTATTTATTAAGAATTTTTTAGGTCAAAAAGGAGAAACCCACCATATAGAATTCACACTATTCTTAATTTCCCACCAAAATTTTTAAATTAGATGGTGTCCATAAACTTCAAGGGTAATGTGTGTCTCTACTTAATAATTGAATTAACATTTATAACCATGTGGTTATTATCTAATATATCCATCGATGGAGTTGAAAATCTTTTAATTTAAAATACTCTTTGAATTTTTAATTTTGTATCCAATAAATTTCTTACAAATTAAAAGTTTATATAGTTTTCCTACACATAAAATTTAAATTATCATACATTTATTTATTTGATGAAAAATTAAATTTTAATAATAAATGATAATTGAGATTATCTCTACCTTACAATTAGAAGACGTATAATTGTTTTGTTAATACAAATAATAATCCCAAAAATTCAGAAATTCATAGAATAAGACCAAAAAAAAAGAAAAAAAAAAGCATATATAATAATTTAAAAGAAGAAAAAAAAGTTGACGATCTTTACTTAGTGGGATGGTACAATTAGTCAAAACAAACACAATTCTTCTTCTCAAAAATTATATTTATTTAATTTTCTAAATGAAACAAACCGACACAAAAGGTTTACACAAACAAACAACCTAAAACATTCTTTCTTGCTTAAAGTACTTCCAATTTCCTCACAAAAGGTACTTTCCTTCCTTTCTTATGAACATGCACACAACAATTGATCACCTTTAATTACATAAAAGAAAAAGTTTCGATTTTGCTTCCAAATTTCTGTCTTTTCTTTCTCGATAATTCGTGGGTACGTTTTAATTTGTTTCATCAGTTGAAAGATTCGGGAAAAAACCACCAAAAAATGGAGGCGATGATGGAGTCCGGAGGCAACGGCGGCGGCGGCGGCGGAGGAGGAGGAGGCGGCGGTGGAGGGTTGAAGGGAAAAGGAAGGCCACAAGAGCAATTGAACTGCCCAAGATGCAAATCAAGCAACACAAAATTTTGTTACTACAACAATTATAGTCTCACACAGCCGAGGTATTTTTGCAAAGCTTGCCGCCGGTATTGGACGGAGGGTGGTTCCCTAAGGAATATTCCGGTCGGAGGAGGGTCCAGGAAGAACAGGAAACCGACCGGTTCCGTTTCTGGGTCGGGTTCGGTTCACCACCCTCAGCCGCAGCCGCAGGTGTATCAAGCGCAGGATCTGAATTTGGGGTTTGCAACGGCGGAGGCTACGACGGCGATGGAAAACGGCGGGCACGGAGGATTCGGTTGTTACATACCGAATTTGATGCCGTATTCGGGACGTGAGACGGCGGCGGTGGAAGAGAATTCCGGTAATAATGGGTATTGGAATGGCATGTTTGGTGGAGGGCCGCCATGGTAGAAATGCTTAGAGAGATTTTTAATTTTTATAATAATAATAATTATGAGAAGTAATTAATTTACATCGGATATTAAAAAAAAAAAAAACAAAAAAAAAACAACAACAACAACAACAAATTAGTATATGAAATTATTAAACTTTGGCTTTCTGATTGATATGATCTCTTTGGTTTAATTTCTACTTTGTATTTTATTTTATTTTTTGAATTTGGATATGGGTTTGGATTGGTTTTTCATTTGTGTTTGAATTTCTTGTACTAAAATTTAAAAACACTTCTCACTAACAAAGTGGTTTTTATGTATCAATTTTTTCTCTTTATTGATGATATTATCTTAATCATCCTCTCTCTTTCTCTTAACTTTTATACACAATTACATATAGCAATGTTAAATTTATATCCAACGAAAGATATATAGTTGTATTGTTTATGTCTCATTGAATAATAATATATAATCTACCATAGTTTTGTACTGAAATGAACGATGAAAATGAAAAATAAAACAAGCAAAAGTAAATTTTGATTCATAATTTTTCTGTACTGATACAAGAGTTTACAATATTTATTTATAGCCAAATGTAATCTGTAATGTCATTTTCTTAAAAGTAAATTCGACACAACCACCTCATTGATACAAATTGATCTTTATGTTTCAATTTTGGATGAACAATAGAAAAATAAAATCACTTCTCTTTTATTACACACAAACAGATAACCAAATATTTTTTACAAGCATACAAAAGAATATTTTGGTATAATTACCATTTAATGTGAGATCAAAGTAAAAACTATTTATTGAAAAAAGGGTAAACACCCATTTGTTTCTAGCCAAAAGCTAAGTAAAACAAATCTAGAATAATGAAGATATTAGCATTTTCATAAATGATATGTGCATATAGTTTACTATAAGAAGAAAACTAGGATAATCAACTTTTTTAAATAACCATTACATTTTGTCTAACTTATTTCATTTTAGCCTTTTGCACTTAAATATTAGACACGGAGATTTAAGGACGAACATGATAAACGGAAAAATCGAATCGATCAACCGATCAAGTTGAAGTCGGTTGGTTGCTATTAGTTTGAAAAAGTTTAAAATCGAGAAATTCAAAAAAAAAATTCATAAAGTTTAACCAACCGACTGACATTTACTTGTTAACGGTTGAGATCAGTTTGAACATTTTTTAGTGGTGGTCTGGTCGAAGAACCAACTCTAACCTACCAATAATGATCACTCTTATAGAAATTGTTCAAATGAAAGTGGAACAACTCTGACCACCTAGTTCAAATTGTAAAAGTTGAGTTAGTTTTTATTTCTTTTGGATTGACCCAACCTGACTCAATAATATTAGATAGGTTATGAATCGGTGAATTAGTAATTATTTTTTCTTTTTTCTTTTGGATTATTACAATATTTATCTCTATTTTTAAGTTTGTAGTAAATATTATGGATATTTGATATTTGAGTTTTACAAGCTTCGAGTTATTAGGTCCAGTTATGCATAGTACAATACATCTAAGTAACGTTAATCCAATTAAATACTATATTAAGTCTTTCAGGTAATCAATTTAACGAGTTTATTTTTCGAATTGGTCCAAAAAATTACTCAATCAAGTTTAACCAAACTCATATACATTCTTAATCGGACTAATCGAAGATAGTCGTTAAAAATATACGTTGGAGTTCACACATGGAGACAATGATGGTTTTGAAAAAAAAAAATAGGGTTTGTTTTTCTATTACTATTTGTATGGGAAAAAAAAGTTGTTTCTATTTAATTAATTTGAATTGGAAATCATAATGATTCTTCCACTCCTAATTATGGTGAACAATTTTTATATGAGAACTTTTCAATTTGTTTCTAATTTTATTGGACCAATCTATTTCATAATTAAAGAAAACCAAAAGAGCAATAATGCCTTTATTGTTATATCATTTATTTTATGTATAGAGCCATAAATTCCATCATTTGTATGATATTATATTTTATAATAAAGATCAATTTACAAACATTTATATCACCATCATTTCCCAACATTATATATAATTCTCTGGGTAGTATTAAAGAGAAAGACAACCTATTGTATAATAAAAAGTGTTTAAAAGTGGAATACTTTTGAAAAAAATTTGAATTTGTCATTACAATTCATAATTAAGTTGACTTAATTAGGATTTGTAAAACTCTAAATGCATTTTTCACATTGAACATTTGGTGGTAAATAAAATAGAAAAGATGAATCAAGTAATCATGTACAATAACAAAAAGGCCATGATGAAGGTCACCTCCGCTAATTGACAATATATCGAAGTATTTGACTCTTAGAAAAATGTTTTATATCGGTACGAGAAATGTAAAAGTCGAAACGCATACACATAATTAAGTGGGACCTTCATACTAGGTTGTTCGTAAGTTACAAAACGTATTCAAGGTATTTCAATTCTTGAAATATGAATAAGAGGGAACGGATGGTGAAATGTTGATAAATTGCAAAAAGAGCAAATAATAGAAGCGTTTTTCTCGGTGACTACTAATTACGAAGTTATAAGTTTGATATCTATTTTACCGATACAAAGAAATTACGAAAATAAAAAAAAATAAGTTACAAAAAGAATAAATTTTTTCAAGAGCCATCAACTAGATAGAAAAGGAAAAATTGGAGTAACTTTATTTTAAAAAGAAGAAGGAATCTTTTTTGCACTTTTCTGTTCCCAATCGTCTTTCTTTCCCCACTTTTTGTTCTCTAGTTCTAATTGCATATTGTTTGTCGATCGTAGGTTCATCGGAAAGCTAATCATAGGGTCATCAGGAAGGGATCTAATAGATTGTTGGAGCTTCAAATGTGTGAGCTTTTCGCTGGAACACAGGTTAGTTGGGTCAATCAACTCTTTTTACTACCCTAATATGGTGGCATTGTACTCAAATGTAGTGTGGGAGCAAGAACGAGGGAAGTGAGTTTGGGGTATCAGATTTACGAGTTATCCTCATGATGGGACACGAGAGTGAGATTTAGACAAGAGAGGGTGAGAGGGAAAGGAGCTAGAGAACGAGTGTAAATCCTAATTAGTATGTAAAAAAGTCCATCCTAATAATTTCACTCTAATATGACATAAGTATAAAATAAAAACATTCTCATATTTCACAATGAAACATTTAAATTATTGGCTAAATTAAAAGAAAACAAGAAATTTAAAATTATATATATATATATATATATATATATATATATATATATATATATATATATATATATATTTTAAAGAAGTTTCAAAACTAGATTTTGAAAATATACCTAAAATTGGGTTTAAAAGAATCTATAGACAAAAGCATCCGTAAGCTTAATCTTAAAAACAAAAAACGTAAAAACATAACAAATAAAATAATTATCAAACATGACATAAATAGTTGATTTACCAAAATTAAACTTATTTAATCAGCCAATTACAAAAACTGAATCGTCAGATATGTCAAAATTAATCTTTCCTACGTATTGTTTTTTATTTTTCTATTTTTTTTTTTTAAAAAGAAAACACTTAACTATTAGGTTCCAAATACAAATAAATGATAATTGAAAATAAAAGAGTTAAAAAGATGCTATTAAAAACGAAACAGATTAATTTAAAGAGAAAAAGTAAACAAGAGTAGACTTATAAAGCAAGCTTTGTTTCGCGTGTGCATTATAAGTATTATTAATGATGTCTAAAAGAGAGTCAAATTTAAAGGAAACATGAGTGCGACACAAGTAAAGTAAAAGAATGATAAAGATAAATGAGTTTCATTCATGAACTCCACTTCCAGAAAAAAGCTCAATGAATCACCAAAAGTCATACCACTTAGATTCTTACATTTAAACAATACAGAAACAAACAAAGAAGATAAAAGGAATCTTTTTACTTTTTTACTCAAGTAAATCCCATGTTTTACTCTTTACCTGTTCCAGTTAAAAAGATGACACCTTTACCAACAACCTTTTTCTTTTTCTTTCAAAACGTTTTGCTTAATTTCCACAACTGGCTTTATGCCTGCATGCATTAACCAATCTAGGCTTACTGCATTACTGTTCTCATCTTTTTCTTCTTTTTATTTTGGTTTTTATTCTTGTTTCCCACCAAACCCTGCCTAAGAAGCTTCAACTTAGTACTTACAAACAAACTTCTTAGATGGAAACAAAGTAATTTTATTTCCATGGAAGCTACCAGAGACTTCAGAGTTCACAAGCCTGAAACATGGATACATTTCATATCTAACTTACTCGAATTTATTCGAATTTTTCATTCCCTTCTTCGGGTTTACTTTTAGTAGTAAACATAATTGGTTCTGTTCAGTTAATAAGAATGTGACATAGATCAAGGTTCTTATAACCAGGGTCTATAAGAAAAGAGTGAGAAGTACAAATTCTAGCAAGTAGCAACACAAGAAGGAGAAATAACATGTAAGAATTATGAAGTGTGTTGTCCCAAAAAATACTTTATAAGAACAGTGAAACTTAAATGCATCACATTTCTCTACTGTATAAAAGATAATTGCATTTACTTATTCATTAAGCAACAGGCGGAACAAGCAGTCGGTACAAAAAAGAAAAAGAGAAAAAGAAAAGAAAAAACTACAAATTTTTCAGTATCCTTCCAGTCCCAACTACTATACAGAGATATAACATTTTACCAGATTGAGAGGAGGACGAGAAGCTTTTTGGCAAGTCGAACCAAATATTTCTTGATGTGACCTTCACTTGTCGGCGTTGATTCCGAAGATACGTACCTTGTGCATGTGGGGAAACTTTGCAATAACTAGTACAATTACTGCAAGAGTGTTGAGAAACAACATTGGATGTTGATAGTCAGTTGTGTGCGAGGCTATCAAGTACCTGTAAATAAGAAGAAAAACACGAATGAAGTTTCCATTTTAACGATTTAGTTATTGAGAAGATATAATTACCAAAGCATTCTTGCAATGTGTAATAGCTTGACAGCTGTGATTAACATTGAGGAATGCAAGTACACACTTATCACCGAAGCATTCAAAAAAAAGAACATACTCGATTAAGCATGTTTAAGCGTGAACATAATAGTACTGAGGGAAAGACGACTTTAAAGGTTTAGGCCAGTCATTCAGATTGAAACACTTCTATTTCCTGACATGAGTTTCGCATCTCTAACCTCCATATAGCAAGATCCTTTAGAAAGAATTTATGTCTAAAAGGTGCGTACTTGTTATATGGTCACTGAGTTTGGGCGGTATGAAGATCAAGACAGAAAATTGGAAGACCCCATGTCTTTCCGAAGTTTAGTTCGTAGGTCTTTAGAAGAAAGATGATACAGCAATTAAAGATATTAGACAAAGTCCAAGGCCAAGGTAAATTCATCTCTTGATGTAATGTAGCAACTTAAAACCTCACAAAGAAATAAGACAATTAACTGATTAATTTAAATTAACCAGTAAACTACAATTAATTAAATTATACAAGTGATATAAATTATTCTCGACCCTGATTATCTCTCTTGCTCCCATGCATATATAACTTCTTCCGAGGTACAGCTGTTGTTTCTGTTGATGTTCTAACGAGAGAGTCAAGGTTAGAGTGGGAAAATAGAATTTTCAACAATTCCAAAAGAAATCATCATACACGTCCTAGGCATTTATCTCTTAAACCTCAAGGCCTCAAACCTTTATAAAGGAAGAAAATGACTATTTATCATCTAACAAACTCTTAGACGGTGAGGAAAATCTTCAGAAAAGGTTTTGTAAGGACCCATCAATAGCATCATAAGATAAAGTCATATCTTGCCCGAAAACAATTGGAAAAAAGAATTTCGTATCATTGCTACTAATACTCTCCAAAGATTTTCAGGAAAGAAACTATAGTGTCTACTAATACTCTCCAAAGATTTTCAGGAAAGAAACTATGGGGTCGACTAATACTCTCCAAAGATTTTCAGGAAGGAAACCATAGGGTCTTCCATGATAAATCCTTTCAATGGTCTGATGGCTTTGAAGTTGCTCAAATAAATGTCTCTGCTTGGTGTTCTAAACTTTTGTTAATTTCTCTATCCAAGATATATGTTTAAATTGGAGTGTTTTTATATTCTCTAGCTAACCTCTTCTCTGGTAGTGATGGATAGTCTTGTTATTGTTGGTTTTATGTGCTATGTATTTTTATATTGTTTCCTTTTATTTTTACGTGATAGCTCTTTTCATTATATCAATGAAAAAGTTATGTTTCCTTCCAAAAAGAGAAAAAAATACTCACCAAGGATTCCTTTTTAATTTTTTCCTTGATCAACCACATTTTCTTTGAGAAGTAATGACATAATACAAGGACATCAAAACAAAAGTAAAAAACCAAGCCCCCAACAAAATTCCACTATAGGAAGGGAACTCTAGTCAAGTAAAATAAAAATAAAAGTATAATTACATTTTTTTTTTTTTTTTTTTTTGTGAAATCAACAAATTTCATTGAAAAAAAATGAAAAAATACAAGGGCATGCAACAAAAACCAGCTCATCAAAACACCCCTACTAAAAGAAGGGGGGCCAACAAAGTAAAATGATACCAATAGAATAATTACAAAAGTTCTTCGAAATCGAAGTGCAAAGGGACACATGAAATCTAGCCAAAAATCAAATCTCAATATGCACCCTCTCCCAACATTATTTGAAACTAATGCCTAAAGAAAAACATAGAACCTAGCTAGGAGCCAAACATCATGAATCTGAAGCAACTTCAAGTATAAAATCTCAGAATAAAAGCTGCTCAAATGGAACCAGTATAAAATAATCTTTTTCCTTTTTTCTTTTTTTTTTTGATATGAAACCAAAAAAAAAAAGTATAAAATAATAAGAAGCCATCAAATCGAAATATAGAATACCCAGAAATGCCTGTGTAAGATTTGAGAATCGTATTATGTCATACATAGCAAGGGGAAAAGTACAGCAGTGACGATTCCTCCTTTAAATAATGTCTCAGAATCAATGCCCTCAAGAGCAAGAGTTCAAGGGAAGAACTTAATCTTCATTGGAGTGCCTTCTCAAAATAGATCAGCCCGAAGAATGGTTTCTGTTACGTGATGCAGCATTAGCAAAGTCTAGATGCCACACCAAACTATGCTCTAGTTCGTTATAAAAGAAACATTCAAAATAGTACTCATAGATCTCTCCATATGAAGGTGGTCTAGTTTATTGAAAAATTGGACGTGTCTCCTTGGGAAGGAAAAAGGGATAGAACCAAAGTAAGTACAATTCCTTTAATTACTTTGTGACCTTTTTTTAGCAGGCTTTGATAGATATTTTTTAAAAAAAAAATACAAGGCCAAAAAGAAAGCCTACAAAAGATGGAGGCAACCTAAAGAAACAACTTCCAATCAAGCAAAGTAAGTCCTAACGAGTAATTACAAAAAAAACTTCATAGCCAAAGTCCACAAGAAATCGGGAACCTAGTGAAGTAGTGAGTTCATGGTCTCTAATTGAGTAGCTTTATTCCTTCGAAGAAAAAAAACTGAAGTAGCTTTATTTAAAACAGTGAATAATGACAAATTTTTAAATAAAGAAATTAAAAGACGATGAAAAAGAAATGGAGAGGGAGGTAGAGGTTACATGAGGCTCATAATGGGAGGAGTTAATTTGTTCGTGTAGTTGGTGTTACTAAGTTATGGAGCCTACAGTAGGAAGGGAGAGTTAATAAGTTGTGGGACCCACAATGGGGTTTAAGAACTCCTTGGGACCAATGTAGCTCCGCTTTCATTATCCACTTAGATTGGAAAGTGTTTTTGTGACCTTTCACCTCAGAGAGGGGACTTCTTGTTCCCTTGCCCTTTAGGTTGTCCCTCTTTAGACCACTTAGTGTCCCTGCAAAGTATTTTCTGTCTCCTTTTTTTTCAATGAAGAAGAAGAACAAGAACAAGAAGCTAACTCTTTTTACAATTTACAACCAAGTTCTCTAACTAATTTTTCGTATGATGCACCTTTGCCTTTCAATTGACTCTAGCTTTTGGGAGTGCCAGTGCCTTAAATATGGTGGCAAGTTGACATTGTCTCAAGTTAGGATACGTAGAGAGGGGAGGAAGTTCATAAGTGAAATAGGGCAACCACTCAAGCACTTTCCTTCTCGTCCCTCATTTTTTCCTTGACCATTTAATACATTTGTCACTGTCGGTTCTATAAATTTCTCCCTAAATTCATGTTCAATAGTTCTTTCAGCTAACACTTGTAAACTTCGATTATATGCTGTAACTATGGCTTACTGACCTCCAACAACTTAGATGTCTAGTTTCCAAGACTTAATAGGTTGTAGGAAATCAAAATTGTAACATTTATTAGGCCCTAGATTAGTGTTGGAGACTGAATTTGCTTTTTTATGGATTGGATATGAAAGAAAATGTAACTAACGGGCAATAAGCAGACAAAGGCCAAGCTCATGTCAATAATTGTTAAAATACTGCAAACTTGAGCATACTTAACCGGTTAAGACACATATACTCAATTAAAAGGTTAGATGTTCAACACAACCGAATTGTTAAAATACACAAGGAATCAAAACGGAGCGAACCCCACTTTGCTTAATTCAACTTTGCTGGCCCGGTTTGATTTCAACTAAGGAGAACTGATCTACCCCACTACCTCCTCTAATGAAAATATGAAGAAATGCAAATTTTGAAGATTTCAAACTTTGGCAGCACCAACCATCATCTTATCAGTTATCACTGTCCTAGCAAAGTAATAGAAAAAATTACATGAAAGATAAGAATAGAAGGTAGCAGAATCCATAATTTCTAATGAAGTGAGATATGTCATAATCAGTTTGAGAGGACCAATTAGAAATTTTATACGGCAAATCTCACATATTGAAAAAAGAGATGGAGAGGGAGACCTTAAAATTCAACCAAGAATTTTGGCATTCAAAGCTTGTTAAGATCATTGTCTACCTAAGTCATTGTTCACAAGTTTGCGAACAAGAACATTTGTAAGCTTCAGAAATAATCCCTAGAATTACAAGTCTAGAGATGTTGAGTTCAATTCAAGGGACAATTTAATCAGTAGAATTTTCCAATCAATCATCAGAAGACCAATAAAGATGAATGCTGGAAAAAAAAATCACCCAGCAATGTAGAATAGAACATAGAAAAACATTGAGTGTCAAAGATATGCAAAGTATAAGCAAGATGTCCCATAGGCCACTCGAACATAGGAGTTCAGTAAAATAAAAAAGAAAAAAACAACTCAAATAAAAGCAGTTTGAAACAAGATCTCAGAGTCAAATAGTACATAGGTTGACTCATATAATAAACAACTTACAGCACCACAGGAACAACGGTCAAGAATTTTCTGTTGCGCGTAAGCTGCTTTCCATTATCAATCTGCTCCCACCATGTCAACCTGTTGTAGATCCCCTGGTCTTCAGCAAATGGTGTCCCTTTCTTCCAATGGAAGAAGTGGTAAGTGACCTGAAAGTAAAAGGTACACTCCTTTCCATCAGTTATATAAAGACATAGAGCATATCAACTTCAAATAATGGATAAAGAACGCTCTAAATTATTCTAAGATGATCACTAGCTCTCTTAAAAGGAGAGGCAAACAGGCAATGAAGTAGGTACGTCCGAGCCAATAGTAAACAGAGTTCACAGCCTCTTAATCCAGAAAGATCCACGTTTACACATAAGAAATGTATATGGCAATACATCAAACATAATGCTTAAATGCGTATGGTCTTTTTCAAAATCTCTAATAGCATTTCTCCCATTTGCTTCCTCAAACAATTTTAGTGTCACTAAACTAAACAATAGCCTATAACATAACAATCATGGAAAAAAGGTTATGAAATCAAGGATATCATCTACCATAGCCCTCTACACAAGAATCCAAGACGAACATCTGAAACAGTAGAAATCGAAGATAAGAAAAGAAACTCTTTCGCATCGAAGTTACTTGCATGCAAGTTCAATAAGCATATAATTATCAAAACAAGCGTAAACACAAAACCGAAATCACAAAGCCACAACAGTTGGGCGTATTTGTTTCATTTAGACAAAATCAACCAAATGAAATCTCTCCCAGCATCCACAAAAAGATTAAATTGAAGGGGAGTATAGCAGCACAAAACAATACAGAAACACCAAAACCAAGCTGCAGAAAAAGACCCAATAAACGAATATTACACAAGTCAACAACAATCTCACACCCAATGATGAAATCACAGGAAAGCAATAAAAACCCAGAACAAAAACGACACAGCAATGGATGCACATACAGCAAAATGAGATAGATTGACGACGGTCCAAGCCATGCCAGGAGAGCAGCCAAATACAGATAGAACGAGAAGCCAAGCGAAGAAGAGAATGAGAATATAGGTCGTCCAAACACCGGGATACATAAACCATTCTGTGTTCCTATTCAGATCCGCCGGGGGTACAGCCTTGACATAGAGATTAGCCATCGACCCAGATTCTGATTTTGTTAGAAAACACTAATTCCAATTCCAACAACCGTATGGGATTTGACTGAGAAGAAAGAACCAAAAAAAAAAAAAAAAAGATGAAATTTTGGAAACAAGATTGAAGCGTTTGATCGCGTGCTCAGTAGTTCAAAAAATTACAAACGAAACCCAGATAGCTTTTTTCTTTCTTTCTCCTTTATTTCTAGGGATGGTTTTATTTTCTTCTTGGTGGGGTTGGGCCAATGCCAATGATCGAAAAACAAAGCTTAAAATTGGTAACAAAAAGCTCTTATGATAATAATAATCAAACCACTCTAAACCACACTTATCCACCGCCTCAACTCTCATAATAAATTTTAGGTCTAATTATGAAAGATTTATTCCTTACATTTTCCCATTCCTAAAAAAAAATTGTAAATTATCCTTTTCTTTTTTACAATTTTGATCCACATATTTCAATAAAAAAAAAATCATAAACTTTTTATCTTTTAAATCGTAAGAATAATTCTTTTTTCTTTTTTATCGAAATCGATATAATAATAACTAATCAAAAAATACTAAATGTAAATATGGATAAATGTTAGTAAGCGATCAAACTAATAATAAACCAAAGGTTAAATTTAAGATTTTCTTAATTGATTCTTAAAGAAATATATTGATTAAAATTAAACAAACCCAAAAATACTAAAATGATAAGTCTTAACATAATAATTTATTACGAAACAATCAACCTAATTAACGTTGCTGTCAATCTCAGGCCTTTCATCTACCCGTTTTATTTCATTTTTTTGTTAATTAAAAAAGATTAGAAGCCTCTTAAATATACTAATAATTATTGTTATATATTGAAATATAAATTGTAGATAGATCAACTAAACCAATTAAAATAACTTTAGTGAATATATAAATAGAGGACAAGAGAAGACTTAGTTTTTAATGAACGCTTCAAACTTATCGAATTGGTGTTATGGAGAGAAAAAGGTTGCAACTTGTGAAGAGTTTATGTTTGAAATCAAAGAATTTAGGTGTGGATTTGTTAGGGGGTTAGGAAGCAAAATGTGAATGAAAACATTTTTTTTTTTATCGAGTTAAAGGAACCGTTTGACTTTTTGATCGAAAATATGTCTAAATTAGTTGAAATATGTTTAGATTAACTTAAGATTTAAATCGAGGTTATGTGACCGATCAATTTCATGGTATTTAATATCACAGTAGCATTTTAAGTTTGGTTTAATCAATTTTGCAAGGTAATTTTTTGTTGGGGGGGGGGGGAAAAGTGCTTATAAATATAGAAGCAAATTGCAAAGAATTCACATGATGCTATTGAAAAGAAGGGTTGAAAGGAAATTGATGGTTCAATTGAGGTTCAAACAGTTTAATTAAAAAGGCAAAGGCATCTTCAAGAAGCATCAAGTTGGCTAGCCTTGAAAGTGAATAATAGCATAAAAGGTTTTCTTTTTATCATTATAAATCCAGTAAGGCATATATAGCCTTTTGGTTTCTTTTTAATTTGTTGATACCAAAACACTGCATTTTAGTTAAAAAACACATGCAATAGATATTTGAAAGTTAAAATCAAGAACCACTTTTTAAATATCACGTTGAAGTGATATATATTGTCAATCCAAATATAGCTTTGTGCATTAAATCGGTACTATTAATCTTACGAATTCCATCAACGATTCAATTGTTGAAAAGAAACCAATGCTTGAAGGGTTAAATTCTAAATTTGGTATCTACGATTCATAATCTATGGTTTATAATTAAATTTTAGTCCATGTGGTTTGATACAACTCTCGTTGTAGGGAATATAAATGAAGATTTTATCAAATCATGGGTTTTATGGAGTTTTATCAAACTATATGGACTAAATTTTTATTTATAAAGTTACAGAGAATAAATTGTAGCTCTCTCCGAACCGAAAGAACCAAAACTGTAATTTAACCTATTTGAATTGTTGATAAAGCTTGGTATATTCAATCCTTGTTTACTTGTTATTTTTTTGGGTTCAAATATAGCAAATCATGTGGAGCAGGTTACATGTGGTGCATCAATGATAATCTATCAAAACTGATATAAACGAAACATAAGAGAAAAGCAAAGAATACATATATATTGATGTTTATATTCAGATTATAACAGTTGTCTCTTGAAGAAACTGGCTGTTCTGAGAAACTTTAATTCTCTAATCCATATTAGGATTGTCCAAAAGATATGGTTTCCTTTCCTTCCTAGTTAGACAATCATTCACTATTCTAACTTTTGATTCAATACAGAGAATCTCCAGCCATTTACGCTCACCCCACCCCCCAGATTACCTTTATAGTTTTCAACAAATTAATGAGTCATAAACTCAACAGATGTGCACGGTTTCCTAATCAATACCGAATCTTGAAGTCTCATTAGTCTAGCTTTTTGTTTCTGATGGTAAGATAGAATCACATTAATCAAACATTTTGTCAAAATAACAAAAGACAAACCATCCAAGTCTAATGGAGACAGACATGTGTTGGTTATGAGTCTGTGCATCCATTAGATGGATTTTGACAGTAATGTAGCTGACCAACTACCAAATATTAATGATCAGGCTAGTCCACACACCAATTTCATACAGGATAAAATAACAGTGTGCAACCACAAGGCATACCTAAAACAAGGAAAGAAGATGAGCAATTTGGAGTTGAGGATTGAACTGTAATGTTGCTATTTTGTATACCTGGCGCAGAATCAATTAATTTTGATGAAGCAGCTTCATCTACCAGAAAATGGAGTTGAAATCACCTGGGCACAAGCATTTTAGAATCTTCCTTTTTCTTAGTGGTGGGTTCTTCTTCTTCATCATCATCATCATCATCTTCATCTTCTTCTTCGCTGCTGAAAGACTCGAGATTAAGAGGCAAGTCCTCCACTGCCACCTTAATCACATCAGTTCGAACACCAATGTCAGTCGCGTATCTACTCATGCTGTACATTCCAGCAGTCATCACTGCCATGCCTACAGGACTTGGCATTAGCAACTTTAGAGGAGAGGAAAGAATGGCAGCCAAGGGAGCACCTATGACTGAAGAAGCTTGACCACTTCTTCCAACCCCAAGCCTGTCCACTATCAGAAGACCTGTTTTGCAATATAGAGCAAAATCCTCACAGTTGTTTTGAAACACATTGTAGTTTCCAAATCCATTTTGAAGAAGATACATTGCTCGATGAATAACCATATCGAATGAGTCCGATGTTGCAGTGGTGCAAGTGCCACCCCTTACCCTGGAAAGAAAAACTGATGGGGGAACTCCATAATCAAAGCAGTAAAGGGATCCATTTCTCAGAAAGCAGTCCAGACAAGAAAGAACTACCCCACTGTTTGGCTGTCTAAATCCACAGTCAGGGAAAATTGGACAGGATGATGGATTGCTTGAACTTGAATCGTAGAAATCAGGAGTGTCAGTGCTTGAGTTCAAGTTTCTCTGAGGTCTAAAATGCACAACCTTGCTTCCTCCTACAAAAATACCTGGATGGAGAACACGGTGGAAGAAGATATAAAATGAAAACTTTATGGTAGTGCTTATTTTAGAATGTAGTGTCAGTTTGAGACTTCCTGTCTAGTAATGTTTAGTCAAATAAAATTGCAACTAAAATTATAAATGGGGTGGCACATAAGTCAAATGATTGGACTTCTCAAAACCATCAATAGGAAAAGAACATTTGAAACAGATTTGCTTCAACTGGAATTTCAAATTTATAATATCTGTGGTAACAAGTTCAATGAATTTAAAAATTAACTTCAGACGCAATCATTTCAACAGGTGCATTGCAGTTCGGAAAATTTCATTCTAAAAAGTTAAAGTTTCAAATGAAAATTTCTATTCATATAAACCTTACATAATCTGGAGTTCCAGACCAAATTCAGAGTGAACTATATAAAGGAGAGTTCTACATTAGTTCAGAATAATAGTAAAACTCAAGCAGAAGTATTTTTATCAGATTTTGAAGACTTCAAAACAGTTGAGAAGCTACTAGGCAACAACCATTTGCTAAAAGACAATAAACTTAACCTACATGAACATGGGCCAAACAATATAGTTGGCAAATATGAAATGAAGGACTAACTAATAAATAATCAACCACCAGAAAAGGAGACGAACCATGTAATTTAAGAAGAAAAGTCTAACCAAAGTATCCTTTCAAATTTTCTGTCAACGTCTAATTAGAGTGATCCAAGAGAATTCTAGGTTGGTACGCAAAAAATTAAAATCATTCAGCACTTTAAATTAAGATACTTAACAAGAATGAAGCAAGGCTTACAAAAAAGCACACGGAACTGTTCAAATACGCTAATGTGCTTGTGGCACATCAATTAACAAACATTGGGAGAAAACTCCATCTGTAATACAAGATTCCTGCTTCAGAGCAGAATCAATTATGATCATTAATTGAATAACAAAGACAGCGCTCTCATAAAAAAATTCTTCAAGGCACATTAGAGGTGGAATTCTATGGTCCTTGTTCGAGTGCAATAAACTTAAACAATCGGTTTTTAATATAATGACACGTAATTGAGAAAGTATTGACAAGCTGAAATTTGCAAGAACAGAGAAAGAAATCAATATCCAGCCGAAAGAAACCATAATAAAACAAATCTTGAAGTTGGATCCCTATAAAGCATTCTGATGAAATGAAACACACAAGTTATAGGGAACTTCCAGAAACAAACAAAAAATGCACTTACAGTGAAACCAAACTCAGTCAATATACATTACATTCACATCAGCAACATAGTAGCTGGTCAAAAATGTTGAACTATGAACAACACATAATTGATCTATTCCCAGAAATCCATTATCAAACGCAAGGGGAAACTCAAATCCAAGAGCAAAAGAAACCAAGAAACAGAAATGAGCAGATCGTTTTGCTCACAAAATAAAATTTCAAAATCCAAAAGGGAAGGAAGAAATATAAAGAGAAGTACCATGATGGGAGTAAGCGAAAACAGCTCTATAAGTGTAAATGTGGTCGCCTGGTTTGATTTCACTTCTCTCCACTCGATTACTGATCAAACCCATTTGTTTGCTTCGCCTGCTCCCTTTGCTTTCTGGGTCTACTTCTTCATCCAACCGCCACTGTCGTCAATTGGAACAAATCTAAACTGCCTCACCACAGTCACTGCTGACTGAAACGACGACCGACTGAAATTATGGCTTTTTCTTTTAGAAAAGAAGGAAAAAGGAAAAACAAAGCGAAAGAAGCCAAATGGATGGGTTGTGGTGTGGCAATCAATGGTTGGGTGGAGCGAGAATCAGCTCAACAAACCCATCCACTTAAATTTCTCTTTTTGGGTCTCTTTTTCTTCAGGATTTGCTTTAAAAATGTATCATCATGATCCCAAAGAAATGATGATAAAATTTTTACGATGACCCATATCTCTATATGTATTTCTTCTCTTTCTTAGACCACATTTCCCTCAACAAATCAATACTTACAGGACCTAACCCAACCCAACAAGATGAAAAGCACAATTTTTTTCTGAAGAAAAAAGGATGATAGAACGAAAAGTGTTATTGTTTGGGTTTCAAAGTTGGTTGTTGAAATGGAAAGTAAAAAAGGGAATCTTATGTTCTTTGGATTCCTTGCTATTCTTTCAAGTTATGCCTTGGCTGCTTTGCTCATTTTGTTATTCATATTCTTTTCCAATTCTTCTCCCTCTTTTTTTTCTTTTTTTTCCTTGAATTCTTTCTTTATATTATTAATATTTTTTTAACAAAATTTATTTCAATTTAAGAAATCTAAATTTAAAATTAATATTAAAAAATTCTATTGAGTTGTTGTTAGTATAATTTTTTTTCAAATTTTTTCTTTAATTTACGTAATACTTTGTTTATCAAATTCTATTTTTTTTATACAAAATTTCAAAATCATTCACTTTCTTTTTTCATGGGACGATTCATGTTGTATTTTTTATTTTGAGTTTTTCAAGTATTTCCTCGAATAATTGTAGTTACAAGTCAACAAATTCAATTTAAGTTTTCGCTTAATTCAATATATCAAACATAAACATTTATAATTAAGATGGTGAGCAAAACCTTAATTCTAGAATGATGTTTTTCAAATAATATTTAAGGAATATATTCCAAACACGTCCTAATTCTAAAATTAATTTTTCAAATAGGCATTTTCAAATATAACAAAAAAATTGAAACTATTTACATAAAAGTTATAAAATCCTGTGTACTTTTTTCTATATTTCGTAAATAATTTTGGTTCTTTCTTTTTCATAAGAATTCTCTTTTCTTAAAAAAAAATGAAATGAATTTATTTGAAAATATAAATAACATAAAGAAAACATTAAAAGGCCAAAAAAGGAGTCAAATGTGTCTGGAAATAAGTAGAAAAAATTAAGGAAATTGCATAAAAAATTTAGAAAAAAAGTCCACAACACCTCAACAAATAATTAGATATATATTAAACTGTTATCAAATAACTATTCAAAGCCTATCCGTTTTTAAATTTACTATTTTTTCGATTTAAAAAAGGTAATAACACATACCCTTTATCATAACTTTTTTTTGTAAAAGAAAGAATAGATTAAAAAAAAAGAGAGAGAAGTGTTGACTTGAGAATCACATTTCCTCTCCTCAGGCTATAAATATTATGCATATGTTGAAAGTTGTCGAACAATTTCTTTCTGGATAATCCTTTCTATAACTTTTTTTTTCCTTGCCAATTGTCTTAAAAACACTCGAATTCTTTTTGAAATTGTATTATCAGCCTTTTTTTCCGGCAAAGGATATTGTAATATCAGCCTTGATTCGCACCATTCCAATTTCTAATTTTTGTCCAAAACTTTAATCTAAAGGTACTCACAAAGCATGCAATTTTCTCCTTCCCTGCCTTTCTGTATATCATCTTTGATCACATCAGCTGGACTCAAGAGTCCTTGAAACATCATTTTGATGGGGAGCAAGACCTCAACTTCCACCTTAATCACATCAGATCGAACACCAATGTCGATACCATACCGATTCCACAGCGGGGGATGGTGGGGAAGTTCGGACAGGATGATGGAGAAAATGAAGAACAGATACTAGAAGATGAAGAACAGATTCTAGAAGCTTTGGCAGTTTTTGAGTTTATCTCAGGTGTAAAATGAATCACCTGATTTCCACCTGCGAAGATTCCTGCATGGAGAAACCAGTAGAAATAATATACGAAAAGGGTTAAAATATAAGAAATACATTTAAGCTTTCCCATTTGTTTGAAAAGATACTTATATACTTGTATACCCTAAACCTTACTACCTCTGAACATATATAAATGTTTCAAAAATATTCCTTAGAGTAAAAATTCTATAGGGTTTCAAATGACAAGATATGAAATGGTGTAGCAGCAGTGGCCTACCTAAAACATAGATCACATATCAAAGCTCATCATCAAAGAGTTTTAAGTTCAAATTTTTTCAAAGAATTTCCTCTAAAAGCAGTTTGAATCATTCATTGAAGTTGAAGGGTAATATTGCAAATTTTTAGAAGTATAGAAGTATTTTAGAAACAAATGGTGAAGTACAAGAGATGTGCCCTCAACCGAGAGGTCAAATCCTTCAAATTTTTCCACTCACATGTTCGATTTAGGGGAAAAACAGCTTAAAAAGTTTTAGATCCAATCATTTTTGTACAATTAAATGGCACGTTAAAACAGTTTGGTTTAAACGACATTTTTAAAACGGATTCTAAAATTAACATTAGAATCAGAATCTTCGGTCCTTCTAAAGTATGTGCTTTTTACTTATTAGCCCAAGATTATGATACTAAAAAATGGAGAAGCTTAAAGCAAAAATTTGCAAAAAGTGAGAAGAAAATCGATACCTAGGGAAAGAAACCATAACCATAAGAAAGTACTTCTTGGAACGGGATCCATCAAGCATTGTGATGAAAAAAAACTTATATGGAAGACTTTCCATTACAAATAGAAAAATATAACGATATTGAAACCTTACCAAATAAATCGACACTTCACACTAGAAAATATTATTCTAACAGAAATGCTAAAACGAGTGGACTACAGGGCTTGGAAATTGTGTTTCTCGTGAAGAATATCGAATTTCGAAAGAGGGAGAGAAGTACCGTGATGGGAGTAAGTATAGGCAGCTCTGTAGCTGTAAATGTGGTCACCTGGCTTGATCTTGCATTTGTCCACTCGATTACTTGAGATACCCATCTGCACCCTCCGCCTATCTGGGTCTACTTCTTCCAATGGCCACTAACTGTCAGTAATGCAACTCACTACCACCCAACAGTCACCATAACAAAAACCGACTGCATTATGATCATTTTATACACAAATAAACAAAGCATAATAAACAAAAGGGTGTGCTTTGGTTGGCTGGTCGGTCCCAAACCAAGTTCCAACGCCGCATTTTCCCCCTCATAAAAGCACCGATCTTTCATATTCCCCCCTTTTCCCACCAATGACCTCTCTCTGTTCTCTCTCTCTTATAAAAAGACTCTTCTAGTTCTATGTTCCCGTCTCTCTTCCAACTTCATATTCTCATTTTCACGTCCCCTCTTTTTTCCCTCCCTCACAAAAAAACATCCTTCCACATTCCTCCTTCTAACCCTAGGTATTCTCTTTTTATCACATAGAGCCCAGCGGAGCTTCCTGGAGATTAAACTTGGAAGCGAATCCCGGACAGTGTATCCACCTAGTAAGCCCCAAGTGTAACAGCTTTGTATCAATTTATGCAATAAAGAAAAAAAATTAGCGCCAACGAAGAAAGAAAAAAACTTCTACCAAGAATTTTTCATTGGGGGCTTAAACCCAATAACACACATCAAGCAGCAATTTGTTGTTCTCTGTATTTCCCAAACATGTTCAACATGGGAGCAGTTGAGTATGAATAAGAATAATAAACTAGCAATACTATAAAATGCAACCTTATGATGTTTCTACATAACTATCTCTATAAAGATGTGTTCCAATCGTAAACTTTTACTTCGAAATTTTTATCATTTTCGAGCTTGTTTCTCAATTCCATGGCTAAGACTGAACTTTTAGCTAGTAATAAAGCAAAGCCCCCGCCACCAGCACCCACTAGTTTGTAGCCACAACAGTAAGGATCCGCAAATGCAAAGAGCTTATCAACAAACTCATTGCTGCAGAAAGGATCTAGTTCCTGATGCAATCGCCAAGTTTCCATCATTATCTCCCCCAACTCATCGACATCACAGTTCATGAGTGCTTCTCTCCCGATCTTTGCTAGGGTGGCTAAACGTTTTATGCTGGATATGAGAAGGTTATCGCGTCTCAGATATCGTGTCACTACCTTGTGAAGAACTTGATGTGCAAGTCGAACCTGTATGTGAGCTAAAGAATATAAACCCAGAAGAAAATATTTACAAAATAAGATATTAGATTATATGATGGTTGAGGCACATACCCTCGACCAGGATTCTATATGATATTGCAGAGTTTTTCATAAATGTAACCTTTTGAAAGATTAAGACACCCAAGTTTTATGTTAGCAGTGTTGCAAAGAAGATGTTGGCATAATATATAAACAAGAGTGACCCAACAGAGTAAACCATGGCATCAGCATAAACCGAAAAGTGAAGAAGTCAAGTTTACAATCCCTTCTTAATAAGAAACAAGAGAAGTAAAAATCACAAGAATGAAAAAACAATTTTTAATTTCCAAGAAGTAAGATTGTTATCGATTTCAGAGGAATCCATGTATCCTCTTGCACATATATTACACATTTGAACATTCATTTTTATTAAAAGAAGAATATAGTTTCAAAAACAATACCAAAGGTCAATTCAAGAGAAGTGAGAAAGTTTCGGATACTAACCTGACCAGTAAATACTACAAGCAACCGGTTCTGCAACTCTGAGACCAATTGAGGTGATGGTAACAAGGGGATAACTTGAAGACGTAGTGGGATTCCAGGAAAACTTGTGGTAAACTTGATGCCAGGGTACAAACCTCCAATTTGGTCTTGCCAGCCACCACCAGTCCCCATAAGCTGCTCCAGTACCAATACAAGTCTTGCAACATTTTCATTGCTTTCATCTCCATCAGTTATCTGAAGAAGACCTTTTACCACAGCAGCAGCTAAGATGCTGGAAGTTCCCAGACCGCTACCACGAGGCACATTCGCCCAAGTTTTGATTTGCAAACCAACAACAGTTAGAATATGATCATGAATAATGCCAGTCACGAGCAACGCAGATTTGACAAGCCGAAATGGATCATCACTATCAAATGGAGTGGTAATCGAGTTAAGGTCTTTAATATGTAACTCGTTACCAGCATCATCACTGAACAAAACTCCAGAAGTTTTCGTTGTTTCTATACAGGTCCCAACAGGAAGAGAACCTTCCAAATTAATTGCCATGTTCAACACGCAACCAGGGCGCTCTAAGCTCCATGGAGGAGTGTCACTCCAACCACCAACAAAATCCACACGTACAGGTAAATTAACAGTTACCCTTTTATGGTGAATTAATTGGTCTATTCCATTGTCAGAACGACGATTGCTCTGTCCCAATTTATTGTTGTCAGGTTGGTCCAAGAGATCTAAATATTCGTGCAAGGCAACATAGCATAAAATTAGATAGTTATGCATTAGGAAAAACTATATATGTTATGCAAGGCAACGTAGTGTAAAATTTAGATCAATAGTTATTTTGACAAGATACAAGATTGAGAAACGAGAAAATATTTATAGCAGGAAAAAAACAGGGGAAAGGAGAGACTTCGTTCATTTCAAGTCATCGCATCTTATTAGCTGCATTGTCAGTGTATTTATTTCCACTATTCTCTATTAATGCATGCCCTTCCATACATTGATGAACACCATATTTACCTTTAAAGCCATATCTTACTGCCGAAGCAGTTTCATCAGCAACAGCAGCCCAAACTTCTCGTTCCAACTCACATGCTGCCGTCTCCTCACTGCATGCTCTTAGAAGATCAACGTGCACCTGGTACACTCGGCTCTTTGGAACAACTTTAATGCTCTGGTCATGAAGTTCGGGGCACATATCTAGAAAATCCTTGCAAGTTTCTAATCCCAAAACTTCTTTCTGCTTTATTTCTTCACATAGTTGGGATAAGTTACGTCCAAGCATGCCAAAGTTGATACAAGCTTTAGCAATTCCAGCAGCCAGTTCTGCTTGGTGATTCCTTGATCCGGTACACATTTTAAGAAAATTGATAGACTTGTGCAATTCCTCCAAGCTAACTCGATGAGAACTTTTCCATGACGGAAGCAAATGCTCCGTTTTTGCATCACTCAATCCCATCAGCCACATAGCCAAAGTAAGCATCTCAAAATAGGAAAGAACCGGGAATATTCTTGCATTCCATAAGCACTTCTCCTGAGTTCGAGCGGTAGGCCACAGATCACTTTCTTCAATACTCAAATCTTGCAAAACCTTCTTCCAAGGCTTCCCACAAAATGTCCCACCCTTAGAGACTGAAATTTTTGGGTTATCATGAAGTCCACAATATACTATGACTCTTTCAGTATAACCAACTAATGGAACTTCCCAAAGACAATGGCGATCTGGAAGCATGAACCTAAATGCACCTCCTGGTAACTGGTTGTTAGTTTCTGAGATGTTAACACTAACAACTATACATTGGGAACCAATCTGTACTCCAACAGAAATGGAGGAATCATAAATGAGGGAGTCTTCTCCAACAGATACTCCGGGCCCAATTCTACTGGAAAGGATAACAACAGATGCTGCTATGTCAGATGAAGTCGTAGCCGGGATAGAACACAAGTGTCTTCGTCCAATAAGTTCCGACTCATCCCCACTTAGGTGATCCAGAACTTCACTCGAGGTACCAAAATGCAAGAACAATAAATCATCTGCAAATTAATAACAGTACAGGAATTCCTTTAACTAAAAGCAAAGGGAATACGAATATATAATAAACTTCAGTTGCAAGGATGTTCTGGACATACAAGCACAATAGCTAAACATCTTCTGCCTTCCCAACCTAAGAATCAATTCTTCACCAAAGGGACGTGGCTGCAACCACTTGTGTTTGGCAGGTACCCAAGCTGCCACCAGATCTTCATATAAGCTAATCTACATATACATAGAAAACGTTTATTTAATACATGAAGCATACTATTCTTAAAGTACTAAGAAATATTAATATTTACACTGCAGACAATAGTAGCAGTTGTTATCAGAGGCCACTTTTTCCACTTTATTATCGGTGTCAGCGTTTTCTATAACTATAAACATAACATATTCACTAATGAAGAGAAAAGCCACAAAGATTTTTTAAGTAAAAGTAATAAATAATTATACATAAGATTTGAGGAGTCCACAAAAAGATGTTGCCATGTTAAAACAACAGCCATATATCATCATATCGTGAAATAAATAATATACAGTCAAGAACACAATCCAGTAGCTGAATTTCCATCACAGAGTAAATTAAATGGTTAAAATATTGTTTCATTTTGAATAATAACCGGACTTTAAGTTCACCGACCATGATGACAAATATTTAAGCTGAAATTCCTAACCTTGTGCTTTTCTGTTAAGAAAGGCAAAATAAAAATGAATGAACAAAAGGATTGACTATTAATTTTTCCTAGGATGACAAACTAACAGCCACTCTTTTTTCCTCTCGCTTCCCCTTTTCACCCTCTCCTCTTCCCCCACCTCTTTTCTCTAAAGGAGAAGCCACTAAACTCAAAGGAAAAGAAGAGACGGGGGGATCTTGTACTGGCAACAAAGAGTTCTAATCGATGTCTTAATAAAGTTAGAGTCTACATATCCATTATGTCAACTGCGCAAGAATAAACTTAGAGTAAGTGGATGAATGGGATATTGAACGAAAGAAATTTTCAGAATTCAAATTTGTTAACTCTAAGGATGACCTACAACCATATCAATAGTTTAGGCTGTTCAGGGACGGAAAAAAGAATAAAAAAGTAGTTTTTCATCTACTCCTCAGTCCAAATATATTATAGTAATAGCACTAGATCCATATGATATGATCCTAAATTGAGACATGGGAATGTAATCTTATTACTTCTACAATTTGATTACTCATGCAAAGTTAAAATTTAGAAACAAAATATCAGTAGCTTGCCTCCTTCCCACACTTTAGAAGATCTGAAATCATTGATTGGCATGAACATGCAAGCAAAACTAGCTCGGCCCATCCTTTACCTCTAACTGCTATTATTCCAGTGTCAAGTAGCGTTCTACCATCACTTAGAACTGCATCGTTCTTGGTGAGTTCGTCAACACTAGGTTTCTGCAAGAGATTATCAACTAAACTTAGAGTGTAACCTCTGCCAGCTGTCTCGTTTTTAGATGCCACAATAACACCGTGGTTGGAAGCAATATCAAGGGTGATAGGAACAGTTATTATGCAAGAGTCTTCCTCAGGAAGAATCAAAGCGGATGCATCAAAACAAGGTAAAACATCACCGGTCATTGTAAGTATTCCTCCTGCAGTGACTTCAACCAATCAGCCCCATTGAACAAGGAATGGAAGGAAGAAAAATAACTTGGTAAAGAAAATTACTATATTACATAGTCCTCTTTCAAAACTAATAAAAGAAGATATATTCTGAGCATGATACCCACCAAAAGCCCCTTAGTATATTCTCCTATTTCATTATAGCCATAAAAAAATCCTCAAAATATGAAGCCATAAAACCTTAATTTTCATTTTCAAAACGATGGCTAAGAGAGCCTTCAGCATGCACCTTGACTAATTTCATAAGACAGCCTATTTGACCCTACAACATTTGAATGGTAAGAAAACTCATACATACTAAATCCTCGGTAAATGACTACTATGAATTGGACTCACTTCCTATAAGTTCTTTATTATACCCTACTCGTGACTCTTGAGGACTACTGGACGAATTAGCAACTTGAACCATTTGTCTTCTCCCTTCTCTATGGAAAGTCAAATGCATATTGAAAAAAATTCAACAAGTATTCAAACTTAAAGTGTTAGTAGCAGACCAAACGATTATGAAATAAAAACAGGAAGAAAGAGAAAAGAAGAAAACCTTCATTTTTAAACGCCTGTCTGGCACATGAAGCAATGGCGAGAATGTGATCAAAAAGCAAAGGAACCGGGCCATCAGGGTCATCTGCTGCTAGATACGGTAGTGGCAAGAACACCTTCCCCATGGGATTTGCCCATGGAACTCTTTTAGAGTCACCACCAGCATGAAGCAATAGTATGTGTTTTTTAGATATGAAACTAGCAAGCTGTGAGAGAGAAACTCCATCGTTAATGTTTGACAAGTTAGGCAGCAGATCAGACTCACCACATCCATTGCCTATAGAATCCACCTATAACATGATCGATAATACGATATATTCAAAAACAAAATGATGTCAGATAAATCTAGAATAGCAGAATTCTTAAATCCACTAAACTTGAACTAAAATAAAACCAATATAGAAAACAGCATTCTCATACATCCTTCAATGGCAAGCTAAAAACAGGACTAACATTGGAGTTGGAACTTCTAGTAATTTTAATTCAACGCAATCCAACATCGTGTTGCTGATGAAGGGGAAGTAAGAATTAGAGAAGAACCACAACCAGAGCAATGCCGAGGCTCAAAAACGGGGTTTCTAACGAGCTGAAATGAAACTTACCTCAGGGCTAGGAACCAGGCCGAGGTTGTGATAATGCTTAGCAAGGGCGTGAATGGCATTGAGAGTAGCAGCTCCAGAGCCAATCCGCTGGCCATTAGGGTCAGGCACGGCGAGAGTAATTGTCGAGTGAGCAATTCGACCAATACGCTTCGCCCGATTGAGCTGCCACTCGTAAAGCTGAGCTTGCTCAGGGCTAGCGGCGGTGAGAACAATTGCATCCCAAGTAGGAACTCTGGAGGGATGGCGCACAGAGAGACGTAAATGGTACCATGATTTTCTTAGGATTGAGTGAAGATCGGCCTTCTTCTGTCTGGTTCTCGACACTCTGGATTCCATCATCGTCTTCCCGAGAATTGGGAAGAAACCTCAAGAGCTTTAAAGTAGTGTCGAAATGGATGACAGTGGATTTGAAGGGAATTGATCTGATTGAGGGTGGCGGGTGGACCATCGGGACCCTCTTGTTATAAATGGCTTTCGTCGGCGGATCTACTGCTCGTCGACTTCTCGGTCCATTTTTTAACTGTTTTGCTAATTTTCCTCTAAATTTGGAAATGTTGCTCTTTTCTTTCCCTTTTCGTTTTATCCAATTCATTCTCTTTAATTTAGTTCAAACATATTAAAACAATTCACCACTTATTATTTTCTTTTCTTCATTTCACTCATTCTTGTTTCAAACGCTTAATTTAATACAATATTTACTATTTATTTCCATTTTTTACTGTTTTACCTCTTTTTTCATTATTTTCTACCTCGTTTTCTTTATTGAAATAAAAAAAGTTGATGTGATAGTCTCAATTTAATACAATAATACTTTACTAAAAGAATCTCTTAAATTTTTATTTTCCTATTTTTGTGTAGTTGTGCCCTAGGTTTTGTTATTTCATTCAATATTGTATTAAAAATAGATTTCACACATTTAATTCTCTAGATTCCATCTAATAACTTTTACTTTTATTTTAAATTTAAGTCATTAACCTTTTTAATAAATATATCGTTAATGATCGTGATATATCATACCTTATTAAAATAAGATTACGAGGAAAATTCAAGATTCAAAGTTATTGATTTTTTAAGCATACACAATAAAAAATAAATTCAAGGAATAAAATAATCAACTTATCCACCTCGGTCCCGATAACCAATTTTTTTACAACATGTTGCATGTGAACCACGGGAGGAGTTGGACCAAACAACGCAACTTACCAACCACAACCTCAAAACCTCGAATGAGACCAAGGTCAAGACAAACAAGTCTTCTTGCACAACATGTGCCACCTTCATCGACAATAGATAACGAGATGAAGAAATTGAAAGATTTTATTATTAGACTTAATTTTAAAACACGAACGACAAAGCATCAAAGGATTACTATACCATTTAAATAATTGTGTTTTATCTTTGCTTTTTTAAGGCCAAATGAAAGTAGTTGTATTAGGTATACTTTCTATGTTTCAATCATACACGTTTCTATGTTCTAAAATTGTTACGTTTCAAATATACTTTTTATCGACTTTTCATTAAAAGAACAAAAATGTAATTGCAACAATGATGGCAAAATACATAATATGAGCATACCCTAATTTCAATTAGTCCTCTAAACTTTGTAACATGTACAAATTAGTAATTGTAATCATCCTGTAATTGGGAATGATTTTAATGAGATGAAGGTATTTTCCAAAAATGGTAATCTTCAAATTCATATTCTAACAATATTCGTAATTGAGTTTCCTTCCGACCAAACAAGTGTTTGTTCTTCCCTTCAATTTCGCTAATTCTAAACTCTGAAAATCAAAATCGAGGTCAATCTTCCCTTCTGATTCGTTTTTCATCCTTCTTTTATTCACGATACAGATTCCATCTACATTTCCCTTTTCTTCTTTTTGCACTTTCTTCAGTTTTCTGTCTGAATTTTTAGTTTCTTTTGGGGGGGGGATTTGTATCCATTTGATCAAAATGGTGTTCGAGAATTGTGTGGTGCTTTAGGATTCAGGGGTATTTTCTATATGGTATGGAAACAGGGCCTGCCAGTTCTAAGGATTCATCGCCATTGCCCTTTGTTATGGAATGCCGATTTCGCTTGCGATCGGCATTCGATTCATTTTGCATTGCCTCTGAAGCATTTTCAGAGCATCGTCGTTGTCGAATTCCGATCTGGGTTCACCGACGACGATTGCTCTAATTTCTTCGACTAACCAAATTTGACTTCTGCAAATTTTGTCGTTTTTTTTTCCCTTTATTGTCTTTTTTTTTTCCCTTATTTTCTTTCAATCCTTCTCTTCCTGGTAGCGTCATGTTTTTTGTAGCAAAAATGAGTGTCTAGCCGATCCAATTAGTGCGTTATTTGGAAGTATGGAGTTTCCTGATACTGCTGCTGAGAAAGATCCTACCGGTCGATACATTCGGGTATAATACTGAATGCTGGGATTTATTTTAATTGCTTTGCTTCATTCTATATTACGATCTTAGATAATTGAATTTTCTGATTCATGGGTAACAATTATTTTTTCTATATTTTTCAATTTTGAACAACTTTGATGCACGTGGCTATTTTTCAATTCTTGAGATCTGTTTTATTGATTCATTATTCCATATCCGGCTATGTTGAGTTATCTTGAGATTCAATTGTCTCTAGGTCATCCCTGTTAGAATATTTGTCTTCCCAATTAAAAAAACAATACAATATATGCCTTGGAATGCAAGTTTTCACTTCAGGACAAAAGAAACACAACCCAGACTTTTATTTTCTTTTGAATAGTTTAGTTTGTGTTTTAGACCATTTAATTCCACTGACAATGAGGATAAGTTGTGTGGTGTCTCGTTTCGGAAAGTTTATTCAATGAGGTCGTGATAATGTGGCATTGGTAGATTAGAAAATCTGCTTGCTCCAAATAACCACTTGGATACAAGTTCAAAGTACATTTAACAATTTTCTTCCACACCTCCAACGGTGCAAAATTGTCGGCTACGTTGTGGCAGCCTCTTCAAATAATTTCTCCTGCTTCTGGTTTGCACTTTTGTTTCCTTCATTTATTTATTTAAATTTGTGTATTCATCTCTTTTCCCTCGTCTGTGGACAACAGTACGATGAAATCCTGGGAAGGGGCGCTTTCAAGACAGTGTATGGTTCTTAGACTTGATAACTCTGTTTTCTTACTGCTTTTTAGATGTCTTGTGAAATGTATTTGCTTTAGTAGAGAAGACTGTATCAAGGATTCTTTTGGTGGTTTCTAAGAATTTCTATTTTCTTTTCCCCCTGTATTCAGTTACAAGGCATTCGACGAAGTGGATGGAATTGAAGTTGCCTGGAATCAAGTTAGGATTGATGGTTTCTTGCAATCACCTGAGGATTTGGAAAAGTTGTACTCTGAAGTACATCTACTTAAATCATTAAAACATGAGAATATTATCAAGTTCTACAATTCTTGGGTGGATGATAAGAAGAAAAATGTCAACATGATCACTGAGCTCTTCACATCTGGGAGTTTGAGGCAGTATGTATTCAATCTTTTTGTTTATATGGACCTGACTTAATTTTCTGGTTAGTTAAATGCTTGCCTTTTGGCTATCAGATATCGCAAAAAGCATAAACATGTTGATATGAAGGCCATAAAGAATTGGGCACGACAGATTCTCCGAGGGTTGGTTTATCTTCACAGTCATGATCCTCCCATTATTCATAGAGATTTGAAAGGCGATAACATTTTTATTAATGGAAATCATGGAGAAGTTAAAATTGGAGATCTTGGATTAGCAATCGTTATGCAGCAGCCTACCGCTCGTAGTGTAATTGGTACTGTAACAAATTAATGGATCACTTGTCGTCTTAATTTAAATAGAAACACAAAATGGGGGAAAAAGTATTGAAATTCTTTTTTCTTTATTCAAGGAACTCCTGAATTCATGGCTCCTGAGCTTTATGAAGAGGAGTACAATGAGCTTGTTGATGTATATTCTTTTGGGATGTGCATGCTGGAGATGGTGACCTTTGAGTATCCATATAGTGAATGTAAAAATCCAGCTCAGATCTTTAGGAAAGTTACATCTGTAAGCAAAACAATCATCACTTCATCGTCACGCCACACATTAACTGTCTTTTGTGACCATAGGTCCATAATATCAATGCTGACCTTCTTCTTAATCAGGGTATTAAACCTGCTTCCCTTGCTAAGGTGAGTGATCCACGGACCATGGAATTCATCAATAAATGTTTGGTCCCAGTGCACGAGAGGTTGTCTGCAAAAGAGCTTCTTCAAGATTCGTTCCTTCAAGTTGAGAACCCAAAGGAATCGGCACGCAATCCCCTACAGCTATCTAATCAGGTTCCTAGATCAATAAATTTGCCCAAGAGTGGACCTATTTCCATGGACATTGACATTGACCACAAACTACATTCTTTAAGCAATTATGCTGAAAGCAATAGTGGGAGTCCACGCTTTCCAGTTGTGGAATTCCAGACAATGAATAAGAACAATGAGTTCAGGTTACGTGGAAATAAGAATGACGACAACTCTGTGGCATTAACTCTGCGTATTGCAGACCCAAATGGTAAGCTTAACTTTTAGACTCCCCTTTCTCTATCTGATTGGCTTTTTTTTTCTCTCATTATCAACGTGAATCACATTTTTAACTTGCTAAAGTTCTCGTTTATGTACTTTGTTGAGAACTCTTTTTGTAGACTAGTTATCTGCATGTTCCTGTGCAGTTGTTAGTTTTTTTCAATGAAAGTTGGTTTCTTACCCCCCAAAAAACCATACTTAAACTTGCAGGTCGAGTGAGAAATATACATTTTACGTTTTATCTCGATTCTGATACTGCATTGTCAGTTGCTGCTGAAATGGCTGAACAGTTGGAGTTGATAAATCATGATGTGGATTTCATAGCTGAATTTATTGATTTTTTGATAACAAAGCTTATACCTGGTTGGAAGCCCTTGTCTGTTTATTCCTCAAATGGAGAATCGAGTCTTTGCAGCGCCCCCCCTGTCCTTAAAAGTGCCAAATCATCTATGAGATCTCCTTGGGGTTCAATGTTAACTGGGAGTCATGATGGGTTGGTCGCGCAAGACACTTCCTCTGGGATGGTGTGTGGTACTCAAACGGATAGTCTGCAATCTGAACGAAATGGCTGGACTGATGATATTTCCGGTGGTCACATTTTTGACACTTGCCCTTCTTCACCCAGTTTGGCTAATTTTGAGGACTCGAATTCACATGCTTCATTCGCGTTGGAGTTACTGGTCGACGATTGCTCTACCAAAAGTGCTAAGGTGTTTGATTGTTCCAATATCGATGGGAGTTCAAAAGGCTCGAGCTGGTCGGTTGCAGAACTAGAGCACCAAGGTTCATCATATGTTGAAGACAAATTGCAAAGGAATGTTAGTGGTGTTGGAATCTTCACTCCCTTGGATTATTTTGGGAAGAACTCGGTGGTGTCAATGCCTGCTCCAAGTGAAGCATCTAATGTGATGAGCTTGACAAGCAGTTGCTCTTCGTTATCGTTAGCAGACAAGGATCTCGATGCTGAACTGAAGATGGAAATCGATGCTATCGGGACACATTATCGACAACTGTTTGACGAGCTATCTCGAATGAGAGAGGAGGCACTAGAGGCCACCAGAAGGAGATGGATTGCAAAGAAGAAACTGATTCATTGAGTGCACATATAATATTACCTACAATTTTTTTTCTGATTTTGTGTTGGGTTTTTTTCTTTTCGTTTTGTGAGCTCCCTCTCTTGATGAAGCATCAGAGAAGGGACATCATGATACTGTAAAAGTTTGAATCTCTTTGCTGGGCGCTTCTCGTTTTCTTAGAAGTCGCTGTCCTAAAAGTAGATTCTTTTTGTACTTCTGGAGTTGAACTCTATGCAACACATCCATAAAAAAAAAAATGAACTGGTTTTCACTCATTTCTCCTTTCTCAACTTCTAACTCTTCATCCAATCCAACAGAAGAATTTTGATTACGGAAAACTGAGTTAGGGTCATTGTTAGATTATATAATATAAAATACACCTACATCCGATGGGTTAAATTTTTGGGTCAATCGAGAGTTTAAGAATATTTAGTCTTGAAAGTCAACCTCATTAAATCTTCTACATATTTCAATCTCACAAGTGAGGAAGATGATTAATTAATATTATATTAAATTATTCAATTGATGATTGGAGAACCGTTGTTATAACGGTGGAAAACAAATCCTACAACTCTGGAAAGCAAATGCTATGAGTTTAAAAATATCAATTGAGTCAACTTCTTAAACATCCACTTGTGTGTCAGATTGTATCCCGACTATTCATCACTTACTATTGTCCAGCAAATTTGCAATTTCTAAAAAAGAAGGTTGAACACTTTTGATGGATAAATATAGAAAATAACAGGACCCTAAGGCATTTATGCGTATTGCTTAATGATTAGTTTAATCACAAAATGTCATTATCTTGGATGTACAGAACTAGATGAACTCTTTGGGAAAAATAAATAATTAAATAAAAAAATAAATAAAGGTACAACTTGTGAACTTTTTATCCACACAGATCTTGCGGAAGTTGAAATGTCCCTTTCAAAATGTTTAGTTCGGATTTAGAAGTAAGCAGAAAAGTTATTATAAAAAAAAACATATAAACAAAAATTTAAACCTCTTTGATTTGATGTGATCGATATTTAGAAGAATCAAGCTTTCATTAAAATCGTATTAAAAAGACGATATGTATTTTCTGAAATAGGGAAATATTTGTAGTTAAGAAAATCCCTGAATGATCGGCACCAATTGGCAAAAGTTGAACCTTTTAAAAGGAACAACTTTACATAGCTTTCTAAGTGTTGGTTTTCTGTTTAGAGAGAAACAAAGAAAGAAAGAAGAAGGTTGAGGAAACTATGAATCCATCAGTGGCGGATTTGATGAGAGAAAGGATTTACAGTTGCCAGAATTGCAGGAATCAAATATCAAGACATGATGACATAATTTCAAAAGGGTTTCAGGTGAGTGGCAAAGAAATTTAGTATTTTGTTTTTAGATTTGAACGGAATGAATGAATTAGATGATGAGGTTGATGTTGATGGTGGGTTTGTGTTTGTGTTTGTGTTTGATTTTGAATGTCGTAGTCGGTGAAAGGAAGAGCGTTCTTGTTCTATGAAGCAAGGAATGTTAGAGAGGGAGCTGAAGAAAACAAGATGTTTATAAGTGGAAACTACAAAGTATGTGATTTGTACTGTAACGAGTGTGGACAAATATTGGGTTGGAAATACATTAAAGCTTATGATGATTCACAGAAGTACAAAGAAGGCAAAGTGGTTTTGGAGAAGTTCAAGATCACCGATGCTTCTTCCTAAAATTGCTTTCTTTACTTTATTTCTTCCCTTTTCTTATCTTACTAAACACTTTGCTTTTAGAAACATTTTCTCACTATGCTATTCAATTCACTTCCAATACTATGCAAGTCTCCCTTTTGCAAGCAAACTATAAGCAATATCCATAGTTTAAAGGTAAGCTTAACTTTCCGGTAGAGAAACATAATCTAAGAAACATATCTGCAATGAACACACAAAATGTATTTCTAGATTATTGGCCATTCAGATAGAATGAAACAACAAGCAGGTGATCATTCAGTTCGATGGAGAGGGTAAATTAAGGAGGGACCTATTGTACTGATTTGCTAAAATCTACATCAAAATCGCTACTGCCAACTTTTCGTTCAAACACCTTCAATTTATGAACACTGAGCATAAAAGATCGATCATAATTTCTCAAAAACCGCCCATCGATACACGTTTTCTTTCTAGCATATTCAAAATCAATTCGATACAGGAATTAACACTTCACTTCCGTTGATGCTGGATTCGATTGTTGACAAGTGAAAAATTGGAAAGACACGATAGCCTTGAACTTGTTGGATAAAACCCACTAGTTAAAAAACTAAAAACAGATAAAAAAGTGTTTCCTTCAACATCTCAAATCTACCAACAATAGTTTTTTCAAAGAGTTAAAATACGAGGGTTGTACAGGAACTTAACACACTCCACAGACCTAAACCTAAGAATGTAACTACTGAAAATTCAACAATAGTTTCCTTCAGGTTCTTGACCTCCGAATGGGTGAACGGCTGCCAACAAAGACATCAGGAAAACGGCAGTTAGCTTCAACTACAAGTTATGGTAAATCAAAAAGCAGGCTGTGCCAACTATCAAAGAAGAATAAATACCTGCGAAATCTACCACCATATTCAGGGCTTCGATTCCTACCATAATCAGGACTTCTACGTCGTTCATAGGGCCCATTATATCTATCGTAAGCAGGGCTATGAGCTCGCCCATAGTCAGGACTTGGTCGACGGCGAAACACTGGACTTGGAGACCTCCTGTAGGGACTATCCCCTGGCCGCCCATAACCACCTGCTCTTCGAGGGCTTTCATCAAAAGGATCGCCCCTCTCGCCATCGTCCCTCAAAGCATATTCAACTGATACAACCCTGTCTAATATCTTGCTGCAAAATTATACAGCACAGTATAAATACTTCACGTCCATAAGAGAGAAGAAAATAAATACACCAAATAGAAAGAGCAAGCTTGCAGGAGAATCAAGACACAGCTTACCTCATGTGGGTACACTCAAGGGCTTTTGTGGCATCCTCCTGCGTTTCAAATTGTACAAATGCAAAGTTCCTTCTGATCCGAACATTGAGCACTTTCCCATAGGGTTCGAAGTGTCTTTCAATATCACGTACTCTTGTACGGATGGGGTCGAAATTGATCACAAACAGGGTTTTTGTTGGCCTCTGATTTGCCATTGACTTGGACCCATCACGATGACGACCTCGTTCACCCTAAACCAACCAACCCAAAGTTAATAAAATATCTATCTACGGATCATGGAAAAAAAACAGCTTCTAACATGCATAGACCCAAAAGGAAGAACAATGGGCACAGAAAAACGTAGTGAGAGAGGTCTACCCTGGCCCATTCCACAGACAATCTGCGTCTATCATAACCAAATGGCAAGTTATCAAGTCCCCGAATGGCATCTTCAGCATCCCTCTCATCTTCAAAGTAAACAAAGGCAAAACCTGCCAAATAATAACAATTAGACATACAAAACTGGTATGCTGTTGAAGCATCATCTATTTAGCAGGTATTGTCACTCAGCCCCGTGATTTCTCTCCCTGGGATAAACTATAAAAAATACAACACCTGCAAATATGGGAGGACTGATGCACATATAGCGGTAGAGACGTTGCATGATGGACTAAGATGGTTGCCTACTTAAGGTTTTAATCCAAAAATTCAACTATCCTTCACCTTCACACAGCACGAGTTCAGATATGGAAGGCATGGCATGACAGATTTCATTCAGCCACTATTATCATATGGAAGGCATGATAGATTTCATTCAGCCACTATTATCATATGGAAGGCATGATCAGATTTCAGTGATGTCCTATGATCAGTGGTGATAGATAGGCAAGGCATGAGATAAAGATCAATCCATTAACACGATTCTGATGAATTGCAACTTAATTGATGAGGCATGAGATAAAGATCAATCCATTAAGACGATTCTGGTGTATTGCAACTTAAGTGATGAGGTAGATGAATGACGAATGATTGATTGAAGAAAAATCAGGATGATGCTATCTGTAGGTGAAGGTAAGCAGGCAAGCAGGAAGTTTCCTTCCAAATTAATTTTAATGCACAGATGGTGTCATGGTGGTGAGCCCAGATAGGAGCTTGGCTCATTTTCCTTAGAAGAAATTCCTGCGTCAAAAGAAACATCTTATATGGAGGTTTTCCCCATAAAAATAGCAATTGTGCCTGCCATTAAGTTTTCATCAGAAAATGGACCATTGGATGATATTCACAGCATAATAGCTATGCATCCAACTGGATTTTATTATGTAAAAAACATCAGTTTTAGAATTATTAATAAAAACGTGATATTACTTTTACACTTAGTGTTAGTATCTGTGGAGCAGCCTTGCACTATAATACCACAATTCAATACTTCATACGATGTAAGGCAAGGTGGGTGAGGACCAAGGAAATTTTCCAGAAAAAAAATATCATTTAAAACTCATGCCTAAAGTAAGCAATCTCAGTTAACAAAAAAAAAAGGTAAGATGATTCCAGTGATGAAGTTGATGCACAAACATCCACATGTAAAAATGTTAAAAAAAACAAACAAAACAAATCTCCAAACTATGAAGCTTAAAAGAAGGAATTCTACTTGACAATACTAAAAGATGGTTTTATGACCAATATTCAACAAAATCCATTCATTCAAAGCTGACCACAAAAGTGATCCTTCGTACAATACAATCTGCACGAGTGATGACCCACTTACTAACATCTGCGTTAAAAATGGCATACTACATTAAAGAATTTGCAATATACCAGATTTCATGTCGATCCTTTCAACTCTCCCATATTTGGAGAATAAGCGCTCCAGTTCAGATTGCCGGGTGTCATACCCAAAGTTCCCAACAAATATCGGCCTCATCGTTGCTACAAACGATCGTACTGTAGAAAATATTAAACCGAAATCAATAAGTTCGAACGTTAATCAAATGAAAAGTGAAAGAAAGATAACAGCTTCCTCCAAATATATAAACTTCATCGACATGAATCGACCTATTTTCTTTCGAATCAAACGATGAAAGCAAAGAAAGAACTTGGTTCGGGGATTTGACGAGAAACCAAAAATAAAACGACCAAGTAGATCAATTACCAAAGGATTAAAGAGAACAAACCTTGCAGATTCTCGGATTCGAACAGAACAGAGAAACCCTAGGAGGAAGAGAAAGGCAGAGTCTTTTTAACGAAGATGCCCTAATGATGCAATTCGATTCAATTTAAACCGCGAAGCAAGACCGGTACTGTTGACGTTGTTCCTTTCAGACCGTCCGATTATCTGACTTTCCTATGGAAGACTTCCGTCCAGGAAAGGGTATTTTGGGGATTTAAAGTTTTGAGATAGATTGGGCTTCGTGTGTAAGAAGGCCCAATTCTCTCTTCATTCCTTTCTTATAATAATTATCAATTTTATGAATAATATATAGCACCATTTTTAAAATTTATCGATAATAAGTTTCTATCGTTAATAGTAACATACCAATATTTTTAATATCAATATTTTCAATATAATCTATGTGATAAACTCGTACCATCGATAGATTTTAACAGCTATATTTACAAAATTTAAAAAATATTATTATATAGATAAGTATTTTGAATCGAATTGTTTTGTCTTTATGTTCATCTCTAATCTCAATTTTATTTTAGTACTCTATTTTAAAATTGTTGATTTAAGAATTACATGAACTTACCATTTAACAAGTTCTAAAATAGTCCTTTAATCTGTTGTTACAATAATATAATAAGAAATTTAATAGAAAAATGAAGGTTAAATTATTGATCGTAAATCATTTTGTATAATTACTATTTTACATAATTACATGATTTAAGTATATTAAGTATCATGTTATCTTCTAAATAGACTTATACGCCATCTAATTCAACCAACAAAGTTGAGTCTAAAAATATGAAATACTTTGTGTATTAAAGTTTTTCTAAAAAGAAAGCATACCAATCTTCATTCCAAATACTTCCTCGTTACTCATGAAAGAGACAAAAACAAAAACAAAATTTTCACATCAAATAGGACAGTGGGATGGGCACAGAAGGGAGCAAATTTGTTCACTTCTTCAAAATTGTGACAAAGATGAAAAGATATTAACAATGTTCCTGATGTAAATGATATTCGATTAGAACATCAAACTAAATCAAAGAAATCACCGTTCTAAAAGTTGCCTTGTCGACAATAATCCTTAGGTTTCCAAAATTGGTTTAGGGAGAACATTTCCTCATAAAGTGATGTTGTGAATCATGGTGATTGTAAATAAGAACTTTAATCCAACAATTTTGATTCAATAACAGTATTCTGAAATCCATCTTTGCAGTCGTTCATGAATTACAAACTTCATATCCAACAGATTGTTATTGATTGTATCAACAACACTACACCATTAATCCCCCATGAACGAAGCTTCTGACCTTCACTTTCACAGCCCCACTCAGCCTCTGCGCATTCTTCGCAATCCCAAACAACTCTTCTTCCTCCATCTTCTTGTTCGAAGAAACCATCACCACTTCCGTTCCACAAAGCTCATCATAAATCCTATCGAATTCACTAAACACCTCCGTTAAAATCCTCAGGTTGCACTTCTCAATCAGCATCTTCGTTAACTTCACCACCTGCCTTTCAAACCCTCCCTTCACTGCAATTTCCTTCACCAGTCGCCCTTTCTCCTCATCTCCCACCAACGGATCATTCAAAACCCTGCCGATTCGCTTCCCTCTCAGCAGCTTCGAGAATCTTCCGACATCCTTCGCCACCGAGTGAATCGTACCGGTAGATTGAGATGCGTCGACGAGTGCAGCGGCGTAACCGGAGGCGGGGCGTCGGTGGAGGAGTGGAGAAGAGGAACGGCGGGGGGTGGAAAAGGGGATGGAGGGATTAAGGGTTTTAGGAGTGGAGAGAAAATTTGGAGGTTTTGAGATTGAGTTGGATGTACGAGGAGGGGAGCGATGAGGGAGATGAGCGGTGGGATTCTTGAGGTGAAGAAAGTCGCGAGATGAAGCTAGGGTTCTTGATGGAACTCTGAGAGTTGAAGAAACAGAGGTTGTTGTTAAAGTATCCATGGAGGACAGAACGAACGAAGGGAGAGAGGATTGGAAAGGGAAGTGTTGGGGATTGGATTTATGAGGAACTAAATTGCAACTGAGGATAAGGAAAAATTCTTAGCCACTCGTTTTTGGGAATCGAATTTCGCAAAAGAAAAAGAAAAAGAAAGACCCCATTGATATTTCATTCATTCATTCTTCTTCTTCTTCTTCTTCTTCTTCTTTTTCAAGCTTTGGTTGTCAATGGCGATCCTTGTTTTGTTAAACTTGTTCATTCACGGCTTCTATAGATGAAGATGTTGGGTCGCCTTTCGTGAATCGATCATATAGGAAGAGTAAATCAAAATTTTTTGGAAAACAAAAAAAAAGGTCATCATTTTGAGTTTTCTGTTTCCATTTGATGGTAGAATTGTTTCTTTCGGACAAAAGAAGATTGGAAATTAAACGTTGATCTAATATATATATATATATATAGATAGATAATCTAACAAAATCATGTTGGGTCGAGTTTGGTCGAGTTGGGTTGACCGTAGAAGCAGGGAAGAATTTTATATATATATATATATATATTATATACAGTGATTTGGTTCAATCCAATCCCTTACTTACAATTAGTGTAATCGATTCAATTTTTTTCATTTAATTTTCTAATCCAACCTTTTGGTTTGGATTGAGTAATTCGCATGATCGGATTATTGAGTTTTTTGAACACCCATCGTTGAATTTCTTAATTCTTTTAAAAAAATAACATTAACCCCAATTTTTACATATTTAATTTAAATATTCGTCTTGAAGTAGTTTGCGGCAATGAGTGATTTATAATAATAGTATGCATGACTATTATGTTAGCTTTCTTTTGTGGTGACTACTATTTAAATTTTTGTATTACTTCGATCTTTTATTTTTACCAATATATATTTGGAGCTTAGTGAGAGAGCAGCTATGAGAAGAGAAGAAACGGGGTGAGAACAAATATTATAAAAAAAAAAAACTAAGTTAAGTAAAATTCCAATTCTAATATTAGCATCAACGTCAAACATGAAATTGACTAAAAACGCAAGACCAGAACGAGATAAGCGAAGTGATGATGGAGATGAAGATAAAATAAATAGAAAAAGGAAGGATTGTTTACGGTGAAGGGTGGTGATATTAATTATTAATTAATTATGTATATTGTTATTATGGTTGTTGTTGGTGTTAGGTTGATTACCAAACCGCATCTATATTTTGAAATGGCCTTTTTTTAAGCCCATAATCTTAGGCCCATTTCATCATCCAATTATATTCATTTGAATAATAAATCAATCTTTCCAAATTATTAAATATCTAATTTCATTTGGAAAAAAAAAAAGAAAAGAAAACTCAGCTTCCTATTTTTGAGTATTAAAAGTATAATGGTCTCGTTTAAGAAATAAAGGTAATTTGGTTTGTAATTAATTCCAACAATTATTCATTTAAATTTTGGTCAAATAAGTAAAAAAGTGCTTCTCCATAATAATAATAATTAATTAATTAATAAAATAAATAACCATAGTGGAATTAATTTAACTTGATGGATTGAATGGTAACAATTAACTTATAATAAAGTAATAATTTAACTTGACTTTGAGGTGTTAATTATTATAGTGCTTAATTTCACGTTTTTATCTATGAATTTTCAACAATACTTGCTCTATATATACATACATACATACATACATATATATATATATATATATATATATATATATATATGTAAGTTTGAATTATGATGGAGAGATGGGTGACAAAATAGGGTTTTGGAAGATTGGAAGAGAGCAACTCATAATTGACCATGGAAACTGGAAAGCAACAGCTGGTGATGACTGATGACATAATTGCACCCACCATTATTATTATTATTATTATTATTATTATTATTATTGCATTTAATTCCCTCCATTTAAAAATAAAAATAAAAATAAAAATAAATAAATAAAAAACATTATTCAATTCTAATTCCAAATCAAAAACAACCCACACCCATGTGTATATTACCAATCTTTACAACCAAAACATAAATTATTTTTGCACCACTAAACTCTCTACATATTTGGAATATACAATATGTGTGTTTAAAATGAAAGTTAATTATAAGTTGAGTGGGGGGATGGATGTTGATTTTGATTGAGCACACGGTTTATCTTAATTTATTTAATTAATTACGTAAATTTTATTTTGATAGATGGAGTTCATAAAATATCAGCTCTTGCTGTTTCCACGTGTTTGGATTAAATAATATAAAATGCATTATTCATACCATATATTGTATTACAGAGAAAATGATGGAGGAAAGTTTTGAATATAATAATAAATATTATAAAAGATTGAAACAAATCACTTCATTTGTGGAGGTAAGATTGATTTTTGGTTTTGTTTAAGATGATAATAATGATGTAAGAAGGAAGAAGAAGGAAAGTGATTCATAGAGTGGGTAGTGAGAACCACAAACAGAAAAGGGCAGAGCAGAGGGTATTAATATTAATGGAGAAAATGAGAGATATTGGGAATAGAAAGAAACAAAAGGAAGCAGAGTGGTTATTCATTTTTATTTAAATAAATGAGCGAAAAGGTTATGTGGTTTGATGTGAAGTGAGACTAAAAGAAATACATAATTAAATAAATAAATAAATAAATAAATAAATAAAGGGAGAGGACAGGATCCCTAGAAACAGCAACACTCAGACACCAACCCTTAATCTTAGAGATAACATTTTTATGGCCATTATTACTTATTCCTCATTTACTGCCCCACTCTCATTATTCAATCTTCTAATTTTACTTACTTTTTTTTTTTTTTTTTTAAATATAATTTTGTGATTTTCTTCCGATCCACTCATCAAATCAATTGAATTCCACCTCTTATGTAATAAGGGTAATCATCGGTCAAATGGAGTGGTTTTATACAAAAACCATTATTGAAAACCGACTCGATCGATTTTCAAGAGGAGAAATCAACCACCGACTGCTAATAGTTTGAACCAATTGGTCTAACCAATGGTCGGTTTGGTTTTTTCTAGCCAAGATAAAGAAAAAAGGTGAAATCTCGAGACTAAAATTGGTGTTTTTCGATCGAGATGAAAGATAAAAAAAAACTTTAGAGGTTGAGTTATCGAACTAGTCCTTATACTTGTCCGACCAGGAAGGAAGTCATAGAAGTTAAGAAGCCTAGAACTCGAACCATCTCGATCGGATTTGATCGACGAGGATACAAATTTGGTCAAGTTAGTGTGGTTTTTATAAAATCAACTGACTTGCCGATTGCCAAGTGTCGATTCGTTCAGATTTGTTTTTTGGGTGTCAATGATCACCTCTATTATATTTTATCATCATTTATGTTAAGACACCTCTATATCAATTACCAATTAAACAACCCAATTCTAAAATTGAAAATAGTCGAATCAAAGTATGGAATTAAAACCTTTTTTTTGTTTTTGTCCATGTTTTACATTTATATCCATATATAGTCATATTGAGATGTTATTTTATCATAGAATTTTGAAAATCCAATATAATGTTGATGGATGTCACAATTTGCATGGTTGAATGATAATTGTTAAATCATTTGATAGGTGGAAAGAATCAAAGAGCTTTTTCTATGTATGACATCACAACATTTTTACATAGGAACTTGGAATTTAAAGTACTTTATTTAGTTTTCTTGGATTTAATATTTTGTAACTATATGAACCCCATTTTGTCACCTACTAAAGTTTGCATGTTTTTCTTTCTTCTTATTTTGTTTTTACCTTTTAAATTATCCTTTTTTTTTCCTCTAGAAAATCAACTAATTTTGTTAACTTAAGAAAAATAATAAAAGAAAACACAACATAGAATTTTAAATATTATATTCTATTGCTTATAAAATCAAATATATAAATCCACTTCTGAATTAGGATATTTTTTTTTTCTATACAATTGATAAAAATAAAAAAATTGCAACAAATTTTAGAGTTAAAAGTTAGCTTTGACAGCCTCTATTAATGTTTTTTACCAATACAATAAACAAAAAATGGTTAATGGCTATGAAATATACAAAGTAGGATTAAAGGGAGAAAGAAAGAGAGAGTAAGAAATAGATTGAAAATATTTGCTATTGTTGTTTGTATTAATGAGGAAAATAGAAAGGCATTTACAATTTCCACAATAACTTGTGACCAAAATGAAACCTTTTTTTTTTTTTTTTTTTTTGTTTTTTTCAATACAAATTTGTTGACCCAAAAATGGGAATAAGAAAGAAATATAACAAAAATAAATCTGACTTAAAAATAATAAATATCCCTATCTACAGACCTAAGAATCAAGCCCCTCCTAAAGATCCACTGCATGCGACCCCATAGAAGAAAGTTACCTCGACTATTGAAGTTTTGCCACGTCTGGAAAATCAACTGTCTTTTCGAATAGGAGAGGAATCGAACGACTGAGATATTTTGTTACTTTTCATCCTTAGAAATCCGTACAATTTTCGGAACTCTTTTCCGGTCTGAGTGTTTTCACTGCATAATACGCCGCCCGATTCGATAGATTCCGCGACGGACTTTCTCGACCCGCAGTCGCTCAGCCGCCGTCCGATGTTGCTGACTCTCCGCCGGTCGCCGTCCGTCTGCAACGCCGAGATGACAGATTTGATAGCTCGGCTAGGCGAGTTTCGGTTCGCGATCATCAGTTCGCTGATCTCGGCGGGGCTCAAACTGGCGCCGGTTTGGAAGATTTCTTCAACCTGTGGGAATAGTTTGTGATCCTTGACGCCTAAATAATTGATTGCGAGGTTCTTGAAAGCGGAGAAATCACAGAGTGGAAAATGGATATGAACGTCGATACGGCCGGGTCGGAGAATCGCCGGTTCGACCTGTTCCTTGCAATTGACGGTGAAAACCATCACTCTCTCTTCCGCACAGCACGATGTTAATATTCCGTCCATGAAGTTCAGTAGCGCCGATAGACTCAAGGCCGACGATTTTTCGATGAGAAACCGATCGAGATCCTCAACGACGATTACTGACTTGCTCGTCGTTTGCAGCAGAAGAAACTTGAGATCAGAGTCATCGGAGACTTTGAAGAGGTCGATATCATATACATCATAAGAGAGGAAATTCGCCATAGCGGCGACGAAGCTTGATTTTCCAGTACCGGAAGGACCATATAGAAGGTAACTACGTTTCCAAACTCTGCCTAATCTGTGGTAATACTGTTTAGATTTGAGAAACGATTCGAGATCGGATTTGACCTTTTCTTTGAGATCTGTTTCCATAGCAATCGAATCGAAAGTGGATGGATGTTTGAATTGAATCGATTTCCATCTTGTATCCGAATGATTATTAGGTTTTGAATTCATAAAAAGCTTCAAATCCCCTTTCCTCTGCTCATTGTCATCAGCGGTTAGTGTATGAATGTGCTGGAGATAAGGGCGGAGGATTCGACGCTTATCAGCTTTTCTAATCTTCAACACAAAATTTCTTGAACCGTTTTGTTCATTCGTCCAAAACACTTTGGCCCCCAAAAAATTGTCCTGAACCGTCTGATTTGAATCCAAGCGGAGAATGACGTCATTAGGCTTGTTGCCGGTGATAAGATTGGTGTAATCGGAATCCTCGAGAGAGGATAAAGAAGTAAGATAAGCAGAGACTTTCCGGTAAAGATGATTGTGTTGGGAAGTTTCATTGAATTCGGGGATTCTGAAAGATTGGTAAACGTGGAAACAATCTTCTAGATTTGCCCACCATTTTTTGACAATGAAAATCAATCCCGTCCTGAATAAAAGAATCCGCAACAACCATGAGAAACAAATTCCGATGAAGATTACATAAAAGAACCTGAAAAACAACTCCATAGAAAGGAAAGACAAAACAATCCGTCTTGATTAAATTAAAGACAGAGGAGAAGATATGAGTTAATGGGTGTTCGTATTTGGGTAGAAAGAAACAACATATTTAGAACACAACCCAAGAAAAGGTTGAAGGTTGAAGGGTCAGGTTTAATGGAGGCCAAAACCCATCTTTGAGAGAGACACAGAGAAAAGGTCAAGTCAAGTTGGACGATATATATATATATATATATATATATATATATATATATATATATATATATATAAAGAAAATAAAATTGAAAAAGAAAAAAGGGTTGATGAAGAAGAAGGAGAAGAAGAAGAAGAAGAAGAAGAAGGAAATTGTGGGGTTTGTGTAGTGTAGTTGATGTCGTTTAATTTGGGTTTGGCAGATACTTTCCAGCAAAGTTTGATTCACCAAAACCACTTTTTTTGCTGCTTTGCTTTGGGTATTTCGCCTCTCTATTTCTCAAAACCGCCTCCCCGATTTCCTCTGTTTAAATGCTTCTATATATATCTATTTTTTTAATCTTCCAAATCAATTCCTCATTCCTCTCTTCCTTTTATTTAGGTTTAAATCCTTTTACCTTTCTATTACCTTTACGAATAGGATTCCTAATTTCTTTTTTGGGACAATTTCTTTTTTCTTTTTTTTTTTTTATTTATTTCCTTTTAAATTCTCAAACTTTGAAATCTATTCCTTTCTTCTTCTTCTTCTTCTTCTTCTAATTATCATTATTTTATAAACTTATCGTTTCAAATAATATAACAAAACCACCTCTAGAGTTTTTCATTTGTACTTCTTGTTATTGATCTGTAGATTTATTACTCACCTTTTAAATTTTAAATAAAATTGCATTTTAGTGCTTTTTTTGTTAAGTTAAATACCTAACTTGATTTCATATCAGTAATTTGATTTCGTATTAGTAAATTTAAAGGGAAAACACTTGTAGGTGTGAAAGACTATATATATATATATATATATATTTGCAAAAATTGAGGGGTTTGTAGCATAATCTTTTTGAAAATTTAGATCGAAAATAAGAATAAAATAGCTTACTAAAATAAGATTTTTATTTAGAGACTAATTTTATTCTTTCCCAAGTTGGTGGTGGAGATGCAACTCTCAAACTTTCAACTGATATTTTTAGTGCCTTTATAATATATATATACATACATATATATATATATATATATATATATATATATATATATATATATATATATATATATATATATATATATATATATATATTGTTCGTTTTAATATTTCCTATGGATGATTTCAACCTTTTTTTCTTTTTTGTTATATGTCAATTCTCTGTGTTCAAGTTGAGATAGATGTGTTCGTATATGACATCGATGTTTCTGAGTTTAAATTTCAACAAATTCCTCTGTACACAAATCTTTATTTTTAAGTTCAAGAAATTAAAAGGATGTTTCTTTTGTTGTGCAATTAAAGATAAAATAATAATAATAATAATAATAATTTTGATTGTACACTGAAAATTATACAGTAATTAATAATTTGATGACACTCCATGATCTTTAATTTAAAAATATTATAAATTTTTAAATGTTAAATTACCAACTTAGTCTCCAATTTTTAAAATTGGTTCCCCATGATGTAGACGTCCCTCCAATGCAACTCTCATAGTTTATTGTTTTTTTTTTTTTTTTTTTTGTATGATTATTCTTGTTTGATTTAATTAGGTAACAAATCATTTTTAAAATTCTTTTAATTACTTCAAATTTTCATATTTACTCAAAGCTTTATTAACATTTCCAACTACATATTAGAGAGAGAAAAAAAAAGTGTTATTAAGTATGTTAATCGAAGTTAATTGTAATTAAGTCCGCATGAATAACTAAAATTGTAATTATACAATTTGAAAAATTGTTTAATTAGATGGGTTGTTGTTTAGGGAGCATGGGTTAATGATGAAACTTTTTATTTGGTATAAGCAAAATTTGGGTATGAAATGATATCATTGCTAGGGACCATAACTAAAACTCTATTAAACAAAGGGATTGGAAGCAACCTTTTATTAATATTCAAACATGGTGGGTAACCAATCACTCAATATTCTAATCTTAGAATCATTTTCTTTTTTTTTTTTCTTTTATCTTTTTAAAATAATTTGAACTCATTATTTTCCCTATTATAAGTTTACTTTTTTTTTTTTTATTTAGATAATGACTCCTTTTAAAAGATCAATGGTTAGTAAAGTAAATGAATATGAAAAGATAAACTATTTATTCATCATAAGATGCTCGATGCTAATCTCAACGGTGAAAAAACGTCTTTTTTAGTAGTTGAGGAATGATCTACCCAAATATTCATATCATGGTTTCACCAACATGTATTGTGTTAAAAAACAAGATGAAAATACTCAATCACTTTAATAAAATAGATTGTTTAATTAAGTTCAATCACTTTAATAAATTATGATTGATGTGAATAAGCTTCGTAATCTCTACTTAAGTAATAAGAAAATTGTCATCTACTTATACATCATATCATATATGTTTCTTATTTTGATTTAACATTTTCGAAATGTCTTAGATTAAAATTTCATCGTATTCACAAAACTTGAAAGAAAAGTCGTTTGACAAAAACCGAAGTATTATAAAATTCAATAAAAAGATTTTCCATAGAATTTGTATTAGTGAACTCCTATTAACATAAGAACAAAAAATAATGAATTTATAGCCAAACTTATAGCATGATTTATTAATTAAGATAAGTTTATGTGATATTATAGTGAAGGTTCAAAACATATAAACCATATAAAATAGAAGTATTGAAGAAAGAAAGAAAAAAAAAATAATGACAAAATTGGGAGAAAGACAAATGTGCAAATTATCCGAATATCCCAACTTTGTGTGTTTTCTTGTTTGAATGTCCAACGCCAACCCTTAATTAGCTTTGTGAATCTAAAAATTTAGAAAGAAAAGAAAAAAAGAGACATTTGGTTTTCTCGTTCTACCATTCTACTTTCTATCCATTTTATGAATTGGGAACAAATTTCACCTTTCAAACTCCAAATTTCATTTTCACTCACTTACCTCCTAACTTCTTCCAAACCCTTTTTATTATTACCTTTTCAAATGTTAATTCTCCTGTTATATTTTCAAGATTATTAGATGAAGTTATCAAATGGACGTTTCTAAATAATTTTTCGAATTGTAAGTTTGATTTTTATACTAAGGAAAAAAAAAAAAAGTTAAGAACTTTAGTCTATGGGACTATAAAACTTCATAGGAATATTTTTCAAAACCACGTAAGATTGAATTAAAATTTATTTCATTCTATGGGGAACAAATAATTTGAAGTTAAATTTATATGTAATTTTAATTTCCTCTTTCATATCTTCCGTAGTGCAAATTTATTGGTTACACTATGATATCCTTAAGGGCGTGTTTGGGGTGGGGTTTTAGAGGGAAAAGGATTAGGAAATTGGGCCAAACCGTGTTTGGCCCAAGGAATATGATAAATAATCCTAATCCCTAAATAACCCTATCTTATCCTATTTTTACTTTCTTACAACCCTACATTACCCTACCTAAATAACCCAATCTAAATTCTATTATTATTTTTTAAATTACTACAATCATAATCCTTCCCCCAAACACATATTACTATAACACTACTATCATAATCTCTCCCCCAAACACATACTATTATAATACTACCTTTTATATTCTTTCCCCCAAACACATATTATCATAACACTAAGATTATCATAATCCTAGGATTATTATAATCCTTTTCCCCCATAACTCTTTCCCTCCCCCAAACGCACCCTAAATAGTTTATACTATAAAATGTTTTTCTATTTTTTCCTAGTAGATATTAATTTTGAAAAGATAGGAATTAAATAAAATTAATCTAATTTTTTTTAGTTGTTATATATGTGTGTGTGTGATTAAGAATATATAGGACAACTGTTTGATTTGAAAGAGGGGAAACTGTAATATATATATATATATATATATAATTGGAGTATAACTTAAACAAAACAAAAAAGTTGGGGGCTCGAAACTTAATATGATTATGGTCACACACACACATGTACGATTTGAAAACAAATATATATATATATATATATATATATATATATATATATGTATGTATGTATGTGTAATGTTATATTTTAAAATAGTACTCAACAAGTCCCACTTTAATTAATTCATCCAACTTGTTAGGTGTTGGACTATAGAATCAAAAGTAGAATGGTCAAAGAGTATCAAAGAAATAGGCTCAAGAACAAACTGGACACAATCAACTTCGACTGCAACTATGGCTAAGCCTTCTGTGTTAGCTCGAGATCCAACGGCCCAACATATAGTTAGACGTCAAAAATATTAGATAGTTCAACTTCAACTCAATGAAGATTTACATACAACATGTCAGATGTAGAATCTTAATAAAACAATAAAATATAAAAGGGAGATAAAAATGAATTAATCTAATAAATAATCAAAACTTATTAGGATCAGAATAAGTAAATTATACATTTTTGCATATCAATTCATGTATTCTCAAATAACAAATTTAAAGTCACTCGAAAGATCAATTGCATTTTCTTTGAACTAAAATGTAACGTAATTATATCTAATATGGATTAAATCAATAAACATAAGAAAACTTATTTTCTAACCTAATTGGAATGTGGAATCTATTATCCGTTTGAATCCAATCTTATCTCAACCTAGAATTAAACTACAATTTAATCTCCAAACGCTTTGTCTCTCTCTACTCAACCTTATATTCCATATATTTTTAATATCCAATACCATTTATTTAATTAACACCTATAGGAATACTTAGCAATAGATTTGTATTAAAATAAAAGAAATTATTAAAATGAAAAGAGTAGAGTTGGATATGAAATTAGGACGTAATTGTTTTAAGTTTGAGAAAAATGAAAGTATATATATATATATATATATATATATATATGTATATATATATGTATGTATGTATGTATGTATGTATATATGTATGTATGTATGTATATAAAAGAAAAGAGGATTAAAAGTAAAATAAGAGTAATTAAAACGAGATTAATTAATAAACGGAGTGAGTCAAAGAAGAAGAAGAAGAAGAAGAAGAAGAAGAAGAAGAAGAAGAAGAAGAAGAAGAAGAAGAAGAAAGTGTACGCTGGACAAGTAGGGCCCACTCAGGGGAGGGGAAGTGGGACCCGATCGCCGAAAGATACGTGATGTCAGATGAGATGAAATCTCGGCCGCTCATTTCACTTGCGTCAGCAACTCGATGAATCAACGTTCAGCAAAATTACATAAAATCCTCTATAATTAATTTTAAATCTAATCTAATCTAATCTAATGATGTCGTCTTACTCTCTACTTACTTTTTATTTAATGTGTACGACACCACTTCTATATTTTCAACCACTCGTTATCAATGAGATCTTTTATTATTTTTTAAAAACAGTTTAAGGGTAAGGGTAAGGGTAAGGGTAAGGGTAAAATTTATTTGAATTTATTATACTTTGAAATGGAGATTTCAATTTCATTTGCAAATGATATGGATATTGATAAACTATAAAATAAAACAAATGGAGATTGGATAAACCTATTCAAAAAATGATCCTTTTGTTTTAATTTTTTAAAAGAGTTGTTTTGAATTAGAATTTGATTGGTTGTAATTGTATGGGAAGTGTATCTAAAGGGATATTAACGATCAGGTTGGAACAAAGATAACGATAGCTTTAAATTTAAAATTTTAATGATTTTGTTTAAATACATTCAAAATCATTTTAAAAAAATAATAATAGTTTGGTGTTTTTAATTCCAAGTATTTATGATATCTACTCCAATATTTATCAATTTTTTCTTTAACTGTGTTTTAAAAGAAATGTTGTTTTTCCTAGCAATCTTTTAAAAACATATCAATCATTTTTATATTTTCCATGAGCTTTAAAAAGAGTTTTTATTTATTTATTTTTAGAGCATTTTCAAAAAGTAACAAACTATTTACAAATTATAATAAATTTTATTAAACTTTTTCATAGCTATTTTATATATATATATATATATATATATATATATATATATATTGTAAATAATTTCATTTTTTTACTATCTATAACAATTTTTTTTCTTTCTTTTAAATATCTAATCCATTTTGTAGTTTTAACAGTATATTACAAATTTTCATCTTCTTTCTTTCTTTCTTTCCCCCATTTATACTAGGTTGTCCTCTTGTCCTACACTTGAGAAATTTTCATGTTATTATGTCCAAACAAGTCACTAATTTTGGTTAAATTGATAATCATAACAATAAACTTGAGACTTAAACTCTTTTTCAAAAATAAATAAATAACAAATTGATTTCAAAGCCAATCTTGGAACTAAATTTATGCCATTAAGATTTTGAAAAGTAGAGATTGAGTTGAAACCATTTCAAAATCATAGGGTTGAATTTTTATCACATATATATAACAACATAAATTGTTATAGATATTGAAAAAACAAATGCAAATATAATTAGATTGAGACATGTGTAGCCTAAATTCACTTTCTAAAAAAATTGCAACGTACCTTGACGATTCATGCAAGTTTCGAACTCTTTGAATAAAAATTCTTTTAAAATCCTGAAAAACAAACAAAGACCTAAAACAATATGACAATACCTTAGAACAATTAAAAATTTCATGTTAGAGTATCGTGACACCTACCTATTTAAATGTTTATGAAAGTCAAAACATTCACATTGCATCTTTTTAAAATAATAAGAACAATTTAGAGACGATAAGCAAAGTTTAGGGGACTTTGACTGTTTATAAAACATATTTGTTTGTAAGTCGAACTGAAGGTTACAATTTCTCCACGTTTGTTGAATTAAAAAGGAACATTAAACTTAGCATATAAACTAGAAGTCTAAAGAAAAAGGCAAAAGGAGGTAAAAAGGGGTCCACTTTGTAGGCTAAAGCAAAAGCAAAATTAGCCAATGCCATTTCATCACCAAATTACAAACCTTATCGTTTCTCTTCCTCTTATTCTTCTTCTTCTTCCATCATCGCCCATCTCTCTGTTTCCACCAGAAGAATCAGAGGATGGCCATTACTCTCAGTCTTCCAAAACTTCCCCACAAAACTCCCATTTCTTCATCAAAGCTTCCCATTCCCTCCATTCCAACGAATTTGGTCTTATCTCAAAACCCCAAATGCTCGAACAATTTATTCATTCAGACTGTTCATAATCTCAAACCTTATACCATTCCCCTCACCGCTCTCACATTGCCTTTCTTCCTTCATCCACAGGTCGGTTTCTAATTAATCTTATTTGCTGCTTTAGTTTGTGCAATTCTCGAATTCGATTTCATTGGTTTCAGGATGCTCTTGCTGTTGGAGGGGAATTTGGGATTTTGGAAGGAAGGTCATTTGCCCTTATTCACCCTCTTGTTATGGGTGGTCTTTTTGTCTACACTCTCTGGGCTGGCTATTTGGGATGGCAATGGCGGCGAGTCAGGACAATTCAGAATGAAATTAATGAGTTGAAGAAGCAAGTGGCTCCTGCGGCTGTAACCCCAGATGGGAAGCCAGTTGAAGCACCTCCATCTCCCACTGAATTGAAGATTCAGCAGCTCACAGAGGTATAATGTCTTCTTAACCTAATCTAAATCTGAATTATGGGCAAGTTTAGATGGTGTTTGTGATACATATAGGTTTAGGGTCTATCCCAAAAAATTAAAGACAAGGCACAAGTGTTTTCCTCAGACAGGGTATGCGATTGATTATTGCAGAAAGAATTTGAATAGTTTCTGTTGAAGGGAGTTTTTTTAGGAGGGTCTAGGGAAGAGCAAAAAGAATGGAGATTTCGGCAATAGAAAAGACATAAACCTTCCTGTGTAGATATAAGAGATGTTTAGCTTCCAATAACTAAACTTTTATTAGCATTCCAAGAAGAAAATGGTGGGATTGATTAGAGCCATGTCCCATTACTCTAATGGGCATAGGAAACACTGATACTATAGAACACTGCATGAAGTTAATTTCTAAGAAAATAATACAGAGGACGTAATGGACCGTTTATTTTAGTCTATGAATTTTGTCCAAGACTAAATTGTTATAAATAGTTTAGAGGCTAAATTGTTGCTTTCATGAAATTTAGGAAACAAAAGTATTTTGCAACATTATCTATATTTCCATTTCAATTCCTTACCAAGAATAAAATAAAAATCCTTAAAAAGTAACAAATGAGAGAAAAGGAGTCACCCTCTGTATCTCAGCTGCTCAATGTCATCTATATTTGAGTTTTATTCTATTGAGTGAACGAGTCAACTCAAATAAAAGTAAACTCTTCAAGTGGTAAAGATTAGGGATGGCTGATTGTTTGTAGGAAGAGGGCTTCGTTATTTTATTATTATTTTGTGGAATAAGATTAATGAAAGTTCAACCATAAGTGGAGAACAAAACTGGCATGTGGTTAAGTTCTCTTTGGAAGATTGTTGGAAGGAAGACAAGGAGGTGGTCCTCCCTTGTTAGTGATTGTTAAGGCCTTAAGTGTGTGAAAAAGAAAGATCATAGCTATATAAATAAGCCCAGTATCCATATAGGCCCAAAAAAAAAAAAAAAAAGTGGGTGGAATCTAACTCTTAAGAGCTGACTAATTTGATTGGTTCTTTTCTTTTTCTTAGAATGGGACAGATCCCTTTGTCCTGATAATTCTAGAATCAAAATAGAAATAGACAAATCTGTATGGTGAATGCTTACCGAACATATCTGATGCCATTGGTTTTTGAAGTTCAGGAGAGGAAAGAGTTGATCAAAGGGTCCTTCAGAGATAGGCACTTCAATGCTGGTTCCATATTATTAGGATTCGGAGTTTTGGAAGCGATTGGTGGAGGCGTAAATACCTGGTTTAGAACAGGAAAGCTTTTCCCTGGCCCTCATTTGTTTGCAGGAGCAGGTAAAACAAAAGCTTTTGCATCTGAATGCTTTCTTTTAGAAGTTGACCTATCAAATGAATGTGATGCCATTGCATTCAATTCCAATCAGATCCCTCTACTTTGGTACTTTAGTCTGATATCAACTGTTGATAACATTGCAAAAATAAGTTTCTGGCAAACTATGAAATGGGAGGATCTATTTCTATGTAGGTAACTGCGATCTGATATGCATTTTGCTTTTATGTTGTTGTCGATGAGTAGGGATTACCGTTCTCTGGGCTCTGGCAGCTGCTCTTGTACCTGCAATGCAGAAGGGAAATGAGACAGCCAGAAACCTTCACATTGCGCTGAATGCATTGAATGTCATACTTTTTATATGGCAGATTCCCACTGGAATTGACATTGTCTTCAAAGTTTTTGAATTCACAAAATGGCCTTGATTTAATGATACTTCTATGTAAACTTCCTCCCCTTTTCCTTATGGTCTGGGGTCTCTCTCTGTCTTAAGTCTGTACATGTCTGGACCTTTTCTTCCAACTTTCCCATCTTCCAATTCTTGCCTCTTGCAATTCTTCTTCCCTTCAGGTATGACTTGTTACTCAAGAACTTGAAGTCGATAAGAATTACGTTTCAATCTATGCCATTTTTTAACCATCTCCCGGTATAGCTCTATGTTTCAACTTGTTCATTTTTAAAGTCTGCAGTCTCACTAGTACAGAGAAATACTGCAGATTCAAGTACCATGTACTTCAAACTGACGTGAGACTATGTTTGTATCGTCATCCCAACTCAAATCAACCACTTGGCCTGCCCAAACTAAATAAGGACCAGCCCCAACCCTGCAGTCGGTTGGCGCAATCAAGCTACCACACAGAAGAAAGTGCTGTCTAGGGAACAGAAGCATCTCCTTCTTCCCTCACTTTTATCAACGAACAATGTTTATTCAGATTCAGAAGGAAGTCTGTCCAGTAGAGTCACTGTGATTTCTTCCATGTTTACATATTTCAAAAGGTAATGATGTTAGCAATGGTAGTAACATCCAAAGAGGATGCTTTCCCTTCCCTTGTTTTTCACCCTTTTCTTCATATAGTATTTGTGTAATTGTTATTCAAAGAAGCATTTCAAGTTTTCTGTCTTTTACTATGATTGCTTTCTTGTTTCCCTTCATTCAGAATCCCTTCTTCTTCTCTATGAATTCTCCATCACTTTCTGCTTCACGCTTTCTCTTACAGATCCACTGGTTCCATTCTCCAACTATAAATAATTGCATATACAAAGCTTCAATGATCACTGTCATCATTCCATTCTCAAACTTTCTATTTCTGTATTTATATTTTCTTGATTCCTGATGGCCAATCTTCCGCGCTATGGTCGGAGATGGCAACGTCTTTCCTCAGTCCCCCGCCTCGCTCCGGCTGCCGCACGGTCTGTTCAAGAACCAGAGCCGGAGATTCTGCCATTGGCTCCAACCATCCAAACTCTACAACTTTTTGAACCCACCCCCCCGCCAGTGGCGGCTGCGCCCCCATCTTCCACTCCAGGAGAACCTACTCCTAGTCCTCGCATTTCTCCCCCCGCTGCGTCGCCAAAATATGAAGCTACCGTCATACCAGAGGCCAGCCCTCCGCTGAAACCCGCACGATCACCGCCAGTGTCCCCTCCACGCAAATCTGCTGAACCAAGGAATTCTATTAGCCCTAATTCGTATCAAGAACCTCTCAAGCCAACGACGCCATTACTTTCCACTCTGGTTCTACCCAAATCTTCAGATGTGACGACGATTCCATCCGCTATCAAGCCGGAGGTGGAGCAGAAAACAGGTCCGCTCAAGAAGTCGGATCCGCAGGTAGAGTACGTATCCGGTATGCCGCCGCCGAGCCTACAGGCGAAGGCTATAGACCTCGCAGGAGATAACATTGGCGCGGTAATGAAAATTAACCAATTCTCCGTTAAGAGTTCAGGCGGAGAAGTCACGAGGAAGATCGAAACAGAAACCGGCGTCCAACAAGAAAATGACGAGGAGAAAAGTCGCAGAGAAACCGAATTTCCGATGACGCCAATCACGAACAGCAATTTCCAAGAAGTGAACAATTCAGTTATGTATAATTCGTCTTGCAATAGCCGTGATCCGGGGCTGCATCTTGATTTCTCCGGCAAGAAGGATGAAGCAGCCACTGTGGAGGAAGAGAGGGGAATCGCTTATGATTTCTAAAGCTTTATATTTATATGAATTGTTAATGCTTTGAATTTGGGTTCCCATTGTCGATGATCAAAACTTCTCCCACTTTTCGGGATTGATGTCTTTCAAATAAATTCGTAATAATTATTAATATTTAGGGACTAAATAAGATTTAGGTTTAAATCTTGTGTTGCTCCCTAAAAAATTTATTTTTTTTCATTTTACTATTAAAAAACACATATTTTGGTAACGGATTTATTTAGGGTTTTAATTTTTAATTAAAAATTAGGCGATGAATTGATATTCTATCGGATAACTAAAAGAGAATTGTCTTTGAGATTTTGATCTTTATTATAGTAGCCTTTTCTCAACTCATGTGTTTATGCATTTCGTCATTTACGAATTTTTTTGTCATTTGTTTATGTGCTTTTTTTATAAGTTTTCGAGGAAGAAAAACAGAATTGACTCTTAATTTGGGTTTATTTGATTATGTTTTTTGGTCGTAAAGGATTTATGGAATAAATTAGCAATAGTTTTTTTTTTTATTATTTATCAATTTAATTAATAGGGTGAATGATCTAGAGCCTAATCATCCAAATATGTAAGTTACGTCATCATTCAATTCAACAGAATTCTAACTATATGAACCAAAGTAAGTCTTTTTCAAAAGTTCAAAAAAACAAAATAAATATTTTAAAAGTTTAGGGACTAAAATAGATTCGAACTTATAAAATGTTTGAAATTACAATATCCAATGTCATAAAAAATGTATACTTTGTTTCATAGGAATATTTGTATAACAAAAATAACGAAGTGTGAAATTCTTAATCATGACAAAAAAAAAGTTAAAAAGCAAATATCATCAATGCGAAAATTTATAAAACTCATGTTTTAAAAGAGCATCCAAAACTTCAGTGTTATGTCCTTGGAAGGACGACGATATAGAATGCTCAATAGTACAGAAATGTCAAGCATCTTACAATATCACAAAACTTAAAATAAGATATCAAATCATCACCTTCCACGACAAGACTAAAATGCTTTAAATTTTGCATTGACAGTGAAAATATATTTTGATGTATATAATTAAAAACTTGGATATGAGTCACATATAAAATAAAAAAAATCATGAGAATGAGATTCCCTAAAAAATTAAAGTGATGGAATCCACAATTAGGTGTAATTATTCATAATAATGGCCTTAAAATCCCCTATAGTTTTATATATAATACTTCTATAATAAGTCCTTTAATTTTGATCATTACCTAATTTATGTGACAAAATTAAAATAAAAACGATTTTTTTTAAGTGTTATTTTGGCTGTGTTTTATTTGCTAGTGATGACTTGCAATGCATGTTGCTTAAAGAATAGATCAAATTATTCCTTGGTCTAATAAATGTAGGGCAACTTTAATCATTTATTAATCTTTAACCACAAGATTTTTTTTATTCTCATTTTCTATGCCTTTCTTTTTACCAAAAAACACATGCATTAAATTCTAAATTATTATATATTTTTATTCGTATCTATTGTCATTTATGTTGATTTTCCTAAATTATAAGACTGGATTCTGATTTTCGCACTAAATTTGCAATTTAATTTTAATATATATCATTCTTAAACAAATAAGTAAGATTAGATTCTTTTCTTTCAATTTTTTTTGTGTACCACATGTTAACATTAAAGAAATTTTGAGAATTATATTTATTTTTAGAGAATCATATGAACTTCTCTCATAATTTTCAATTTCCAGGTTATAAATAAATTGCCAACACATAAGCCTTTTCAATATATCTCTTCTTTCTATTTTCAATTTTTTCATTTGCTTTGCTACAAAACTATTATGGCAAATCTTCCTCGCTTTGGCCGTGCACGGCAACGTCTTCCTGCGGTGCCGCCGCCAGTTCCCGCCGCAGCACAGCCTGCTGTCGAACCCAGGTATCAAATTCTGCCGTTTGCTACGACCATCACTACGCCCGCCCCGGCTTCTCCTCGGAGAGAATCCCCTCGCCCGCTTTCTTCTCCACCGAAGAAAGCCACGTCACCATTTGCATCACCAAAATATGGAGATTCTGGCACACGTTTGGACAGATCGCCGGCGGCGAAGGCCACAATGTCGCCTCCGGATTCGGTTAGAGATAAATATTTTGAGAGGAGGAATGGGGAAACAACCCCACCTCTGTCGCCGGCCAAGTCCCGGCGAGCAAAGACGCCGCCGCTTTCTCCTCTTGCTCTGCCACGTAACCAAGTGTTTACCGGGAACGGGACGACGGCTCAACCCAGGTATATTAACTTAATTCTCAATTAAATATATTTGTCTTTTCGTCGTTAAGCTCACTTTTGGAAATGTATATTTATTCAACTCTTGTCAATTGTTAGGCCAATTAACTGACTTTGACTTATTGACCAAGGTTCCATTTCACATGTAGCCATTATACTAAAACACTTTCATATTTGTTAAAAAATCTATGACTAAATTATAACGAATGCTCTTCAGAAAAATCTCTATACTTCCCCCATTTTGCAATATTAACTCCAAACCCAGTGAATATTTCAAAACTATCCTTAGGGTAGTGTAAGTTCTTTAGAAAATTTATACAAAAATCAAGATTTAGAACGGTATGTATGACTTAAAACAACGTTTATAAATTCAAATTTTTATTTCATATTACTTATCACACTTTTATATTAAAAAGTTTCGCTGCTTTTCTGAAACTTTTAAGAAACTTTTATTAATGATTCATATGGTCAATATCAGGGTTCAACCGGAGGTGGAGACCAAAGGCATTGTATACAACAAGACCATTGAGAAGCCATCGAAGTCAAACCGGTCGTCGGGCGAGTACGGCTCCAGCAAGTCACACCAAAAGAAGCAGAAGCCGGAGGTTATAAAACTCAAAGGACATAACGTTGGCGCCGTCATGGAAATAAACAAGTCATCCACTGGCTATCATTTGGGCGGAGAAACCTTAAAAAAGAACGAAACAGAAGACGTCGGCGATGTCCATGGATATGGACATGAAGATAAGAAAACGGAGACAAAGAAGAAGGAACCGCCGATAACCGCATTTATGAACAGTAATTTTCAGAGTGTAAACAATTCTCTTCTGTTCGACTCGTCGTGCAACCACCGTGATCCTGGCCTGCATCTCGCGTTCCCCGATGCGGTGGATGGTGATGGAGCCATTGTTGACGGCCAGAAGAGCTACAAGCCCAAGCGTCAGTGAGGTTGGACGGAGAGAAGTAGTACTATGTTATTATTATATGAAATAAGCCATTTAAGGGTTGTATCGATATTTATGTAACCATTAATAAAATATATATTATAAGAAATTTCTTTTAAAAAATATAAGTTAATTTATTGAAAATAAAAAAAAATTAAAAGAATAAAATAAAATAAAATAAATATATACAAATCTTGCAAAAAAAAAAAAAAAAAAACCCCACATTTCTCAACCTAATTATTTGTTTTCATCACTAATTCACTCAATTCTTCAAAAACTCTAGATTTTGTATAAAATTATATAATATTGATTTTAAATCTATTTATTTTTTGAAAAAATTATAGTGGTAGCTTTGTTTAAAAATTATTCAAGTGAAAATTAAAATTAATAATAATGAGATAGCTATAGATAGGATTGTTTTTAAAATAGACCATTTGACTATTACGAGACATATATTTTTTAATCGAGCATAAGTGAGGGTGACAATACGTACTTTATCTTGATGTAAATAGTTCAAGCTCTATACCTTTACCTTTTTCTTCTAAAATATTTATACGAGGTAAAAGTACACAAAAATTATAGAAAAACATATTAATAATTGATATGTATTATTTTCTTTACTCACCAATCGTGTTTGGAAAAAAAAACTAATATTTTTGTACTCCCAATAACAAACCTAATATATAGATTCCTTTATTGAATTTTATGGGCAAATAATTATATATGGAAAAACATTATATTAGGATCTCTTTGTGACACAAAAGGACGTTCCCTAATGTTCTCTATGTTCCCTCCTAAAAAGAAATATGATTCTTTATTTTCTTCAAGGGAAAGAAATCAAAATACTCCCTTCATATCATTTTTACACCTAATTAATAACTCCACTTTTTTTTATAAAGAAAATATAAGTGATTCCCAAAAGTATTATATTTAAATTTAATTATTAAAAAAATCTACTAATCTTTAGAAGATCACCAATAACCCATTAAAGATAACGATACCCACCTCATCAAAAAACAACTATTATTTGTTCTTATTCCACATTTTAGCATTGATTCGAAAACATAGTTCCATGAAAACAAAACATATTATTTTTTTTTAATTATAATCAACGATTCAAAATCATTAAGGAGAGTTGACCTTTTTTTGTTTTGTTGGACAACTCTAGAGATGACTTTAAGTAGAAAATAAATAAGAAACCTCATTCACAAAATCACACTTAATGTCAATCTTCAACACTTAAAAAGTTAACATATAACTTAAACAACTTATGGACATTAAAGACCAAATATATGATATTAACGTGGTCGTTTTAAAAAATTGATTGATGTCAACTTAAACGTCCATATCTCAAAATATTATAGAAATTTGATATATGTGTTAATTTTTTAGGAGAAACAAAAACAAGGAGTGTTTTTGACAGTATTTGGATTGCTTGATATGGGTGAGAAGAATGAGAATCCATAATTTCACTTTTTGAAACAAAAATAAAATTATTCTTTGCTTTTGCAGTGTTTTATGTTACCCTCTTCTATTTGCTCTCTTCTTGAATCTGATGCTTCTCTTCTTCTCCAATCGTGTCTTCAATTTTGTCATCATTGTTTAATTTTCACTATAAATACTCACAACAACTCAATCCCATTTCACCATCTATCTTATTATTATCATCATTATTATTTTAAATTGGAATAAACTTACCTTTTTTTTTTAGAACTATTTTTTTATTAATTAATTATGTCAAATCTTCCTCGTTTCGGCCGTACATGGAACCGCTTCTCTTCTTTGCCCCGTCCCAGTACCGCCGCCCGCCAAGAAACTCAACCGGCCTTCACGGCGGCCACGGAGCCGGAAGTTTTTCCCTCGGCTGTACCAACCACTAATACTCTTCAAACTTCTCCCGTAAAACAAAGAACCTCTCGTCTTTCATCTCCGGTTAAAAAATTTCCCTCGCCGCCGTCTTCTCCAAAATATAGCGGCGCCACCGGCACCATTTCGCCTCGTAAACCACTATCTCCACCTTCGACGTACAACCGTTACGATGGTGAACGCCGGACTAGTGCCACAACATCTCCCAAAACCTTCAAACCCACCTATATCTCTCCCCCACCGTCTCCGCCCAAGCCTAAACATTCTACCGCTGCCACCGTTGTTGCACCACTCTCTCCTCTGGCTCTGCCGCGATCGGAGGTGAGACGTGAACCTGAACGCTCCATTCGACCTCGGAGCCCGCCGGAGGTTAGTTAAATTAATTACCGTAAAAATTTTAGCTCACTCAACGATCCCTCTTATAAAATTATTTCATCGTAATCCATATTATAATAGATGCAACACGACCATCGATCTTTAGAGTGATAACTAATGACTTTATTTACATCCACGCCAAGCAGATCGAACAAAAAAAGATCCTTTACCAGACGACAACAACCGAGAAGCCAACGAAAACCGACTACCGGCAAACAGATCAGTATGGGACGAGTAAACCCCAGCAGAAGCAGCACCATCAGCAGCTGCAAAGTGACGTAATAAACATAAAAGGGGACAACGTAGGGGCAGTGATGCACATCACGCAATCATCTGATGGCTCGGAAATACTAAAGAAAAAGCCAAGCGTTGGACAGAGCAAGGAAAATGAAGAGAAAACAAACAAATCAAATTCAAATTTTCCAGGAAAGTCGTTTATGAACAGCAATTTTCAAGGAGTTAACAATTCTATTCTTTACAATTCTTCTTTAAGCCACCGCGATCCAGGCCTCCATCTTGCTTACAGCTCCAAGAACCCTAAACATGGCGATTCAATTCATGAGTCAAGGCACTAAAGTATATATGGACCGATTATTATATATATATATATATATATATATATATATTACTTAAGCTGCTGAAAAATAATTATAAATATAATAATAATAATAATACAACGATATCACAGCAACAATATAATAATTATTATTATACCATTTTATGTTGATATTTATATTTATATCTTCATGTGGAACATGTATTGCCATTCTATAAAAATTATGTAATTGTTGGCTTAACTATTTGGAAACTGAGTTATTAATAATAAAAGAGCTACGTTGAGATTTATTAAGACTTGTGATTTCAAATTTTGTTTTTTTAATAATTAGAAAAGTGTGTATATGTCTGTTTCATTCCTTCTAATTTCTGAAATTTTCAATTGACTTAAAGCAAAATTGTATAGAAATTCATATGGTATTAAAGCAGTGTTTAATATATATATATATATATATATATATATATATATATATATATTTAATGTAATGTTTATGATCCAAATGCCAACGTTTCTTATTTAATTTTAAGAAAAGAAAGTATTCATTCTTGATTTTCCATGAAAAAGAAAACAGTAAAATTTGAAAATTTGATCATTTACGTCAAAACCAAACTTGATTATATAAAGCCCTCGAACATGCTTTTCAAACAAGCAACAAGTACTTTTTGTTTACACGTTTATATATATCTATGTATAGCTTCTAAATTAATATTGGAACAGAGAGAACAAGATTGACGATAAGGTTTAGTCTACAACGCATGCATCCAAGCCATGATCAAGTGGTAGACTTGAAAATAATATCAATCGAAGAGCAAATAACATTTTTTTTAACAAAAACGAAAAGGATCGGAAGAACTAGAGATATGAAACTCTCAAGAAGTTTGTCTTCTCCCCCTACTTTTTTCCTAATTTTTCTTTTACCCACAACCCATTTTCTTTATGATCCATCCAACCATGTTCAAAATTTTGGAATCCTTCACCTAGTATGTACTCTTTTTTATTTTTACTGCAGCAGTTTTAGGGTAGAAAATTAAACCTTACAACTGTTTCTTTCATATGTCACCTCTTTTTAAGAAGTATTCAAGTATGTCCTTTTAATATTCATTTGATACATATGAAAATTGTTGAGACGTTGTTAAATCTCATATTGGAAAAACCAATGGGACTCACACCCCTTATAAATTAGATGAGTTACTCCTCTCATTATCAATTGGTTTTGAGATGGAACCTCTTACTATCACAAAATTCAAGATCATAATATATCAAATCAATCACAATGTTATGCCATACTCCTCAATTGCCATCTTTTTCCTCTATTGGAAACTCGTGTATTCTTTCTATGAAAAAGATGTATAAAACTCATAATGTTTGATTTTAGTTTCTAATATTAAAATTAACATAATGTTTGGATGTAACACGTGAATTAAGATTGCATCTAGGGTTTATGTTATAGGGTAAAAAAATGCAAATAAATTTTTATGCTTTTCTAGACATGAAGTTTGATCATTTAAAATATGTCATTTATTTGTCGAAAGATGACGAAGGCATGTACGTCTAGATGCATATCTACTACTATTCTTTCCCTCCTTTAATAGAAAAAAAAAACATGTGAAAAAAAGAACTAATAGAATATCCAAACGCATATTATTCAACATACGTGAATAAATGGCCAAAGTCAACCACTGAACCACACATAATAAAACTTAAACCCTCATTTTGATCTCTCCGTTACATAAAATCAGCATATAAAATTCATTTTATTTTCATAAAACATAACAATATAATATATCATATATTTTGTTTTATCTCCATCCTCTGTCTTTCTCTAGTATTTTGTGTGATGTTGTTTCTTGTCATCAACAGGGAACCGGTCACCGGTGGGGTTCCGAGAGAAGGAAAGGTGTAAACCGGGGTCACGGTGAGTCAAATTTGCATTGTAAAGAAGGGAATTGTTGACACTCTGAAAATTGCTATTCAGAAAAGTGTTTGTTGGCATCGAGGAATTAGTTGTTTTTGAAGCTTCGTTATTTTGATCATTGGCCATGTCGTTGTTGTTTAAAATTCCTCTTGCTGTCTCTTTGATCTTCTTTATCATATGTCCCCCTTCCCGTTTTGACGACTCAACGATTTCCATTACTGCCCCAACATTTTCTCCCTTGATGTTAATTGCATTTGGTTGTTGCCCCTTGTGGGATGACACTGTTTTGCTCGGCTCATGATAACGGTCCGATTTCGTCACCTTCTCGACCGTCGTCGTCTTGTGGATCCCTGGTTTTTGTTTGGCCTCCGGCGACCTTCGTTAAAAATACGAACAAATGATTAAACATAGTCGTCGTTGTTATTTATGAATTAAGCGAATCAGAGCCGTGCAATAGTCACATAATGTTTTCTTGCAATGCAGTAATTATAGTAATGACGATTGATGCCAAGGGCCCCAACATGACAAAACATGGTAAAACACGAGATGGCTTATTAAATTTGTTTAACAACCTGGGTTGAGTAATAGGTTTATACTTGGGGTATTCATCCACCATCTTAGGCGGCGAGCTGATCTCACGAGCAGCCATACCCCTATACGGCGGAGAAGAAGGCGGAGAAGTAGCCTTCTTGATAGAGTACGTGGGAGAAGCAGGAAGGGGTGGATCATCTTTCCTCAGCGAAATTCGTGGCGGCGACGACCGGGGTTCCAGCGACGTGTCTCGGGTGGCCGAAGGATACTGTCGGCGATCGTACTGAGCCGAATCTTGGCCTGAAGTATTGGTGGCGGGAGCTAAAGGTCGGTTGGCAGAAGAAAAACGGTACATGCGACCAAAATTACGACCCGCCATGATGAACAAAAAATAAAAATGATGAATATAATGAATGAGATTTATATATTGTGAGTGCGATTTTAGGGTTATTTATATTGAGAGGCGAAGAGAGGATTTATGAAGAAAACAATTAAAGCAGAAGACAAGATTACTAAAGAGGGAAAAGATTAGAAGAAAAGTATCAGATTCAAAACTCACGTATGGTAAACAAAAGCACCAAAAAATTGATTTTAATCGAATCAATTTCGATTACAATTTATATATTAACGTCGCCACGAGATGAAACTATTTGGAGTAAAAGTTGGTAGGCTATAGAGATGGCTTTTAACTAAACATATATATTATGAATTATGATAATATATCATTCTCAATCTTTTTATCTCTACTAATTTAAATTAATTTTCTGATAATTTAATTTGTCATGGGGTGTCCTGGAAAAGGTGTTTATTATGAGTTCGATTTTTTTTTTTTTTTTTTTTAAATTTTAATTTTAAAGACGATTGAGGTGATCCATTTGGAAAGCAGCAAGGAATTTTTTTTTTTTTTTTTTTTAAATGGCTAATATATAATTTCGTACTAAAAAAGATTGCTTAGATATGCTTTTGTTTTTGTCGGGAGAAAAATGTAAGATTCCTTTTTCTTTCCTTTTTTTTATTTTTTTTATTTTTTATTTTTTATTTTTTTTATTTTGTGAAAAGGATAAATCCCATGGGAAAAGAATTTGAATATTGATGAGAAGACTTGTAGTTGACTGTGCTTGATAGGAGAGTGAGGTATGAATATGTTTTTTAGTACATTCAACAAGCTTTCTACTTTCTTTTCTGTTCTTCGTTTAATTTTCTAGGGTTGGTTCTTGTTTTTCAAATTTCATTGATCCGTGCATACAAATTGGATAATAAACAACCAATTATTAGCGTTCGTGTCTTAAGACCGCCTTTTGTTTTCTTTTGCCGTGTTGTTGCATGCATTTAAAGTTTTTCCCTCTAATTTTTATGTAATTGGACTCGTTGTTCTTTCTAATAAGGTAGTCTTACATTAGAGGGATTATTTTATTTTTAATGTATGACTTCGTAAATCTTGATCTCAACTATAGACCGCAAAAATCGATATTGTTTATTTATTTAAATACTCACATTTGGTTATTGATGATAATGGATATTAATTGATTTTAAGTAGTTATGAAGTAAAATTTTTATTATTACGATCGAATTAACGAGCATTAACAATTCAACACTAAAGATATAAAGTTAGTATCTAGTAAAACATATAATTAAAAGTGTCTGGACTAAAATAATTTAAGTATCAATTTGAAACAAATCATAAATCTTAAAGATAAATAAGTGATATTTTGAAATGAATGAGATATTGTGGCTAGTACATCGTAGGAAAAACTCTAGTTTATTGTAAAAATTATAAGTTGGATTGAGTAATGTGATAAAAATTGATCACATCCAAAATTTGACCTAATACAAGCCCACGATAGAAAAATTGGACCAAAGAAAAGATAGGGCCTTAAGCTAACTTTAGCCTAATATCTAAAAAGAAGCAAATTCGCCTAAATCTATCTAAAGCCCATGAATGTCCTCTTAGAGGTCTTGCTTTTTCGTTTTGCGTAAAAAAATTGATAACGAAGTGTTGAAACTTCAAGATTTGAATCAAAATAAATAAATACTCAAAAAATTAAAATTTTCTTATTAAGAAGGTTGAAACTAAAACTGATATTGAATCCACATCTTCTCGTGAACGGGGGAGTTACAAGTTTTAAACTTTCTCTAATGTTTGAAAAAAAAATCAATAAATTATATATTAGAGGTTGTATATTGAAATTATCTTTTTTCAAATATTATAATGAAATCCATACAAAAATTTGACAAATCTAATTTTATCGAAGATCTCGTGTGAACAAATTAGCATGCACGAGTTGCTTTCAACATGAGTATTTAAAGGGTATATTTTTCTTACTTTCATAAAAATTTCCCGGGGCCGGTCTAAGGACTCATTGACAAAGTCTCAATTTCAAGACTTTCTCGAACCGCTTTCGGTCGGACCGGCAAATTCTGCTATAAAAGCACGACGTCTCCCGCTCAGACTCGACTCTACACCATTTACCACCAAATTGGAGAAAAATGTTCATGAAAGCGTTGGGTGTCACTGCGAAGTGCGAATTTGCCGCCAACCATGGCTCATGGCCACTTTCCGCCATTCGACCACCGTGACCTCAACCGTCAACGCGTTGCTCCTTGGCTCCCTCAAAGAACACTATCTCGTGATCTCTAAAATGTCGTCGTCTCCGGTATGATTTTCGCTGCTTCGTTCTCTGTTTGGATTAGAGTTTTAACTGTATTCGATCGCCAATCCCTTGAATTTGGGTTTCAAGCTATCCGAATGTCGTTTGTTCGTCTTACTTGGCTACTTGTTTTATTTATTTTATCATCGGAGAAAGTGAGCTATCATTCTCCCTTTTCTATCATTAAAGGTGCACTAGACGGTAATGGGCCGGTGCTTACTAGGAACTACGGTGAAGAAGCGGTTAACGTTTAGGTAATGCCATTGGCCATTATTATTCTGGAAGGTGGAGAGACGATGAAATTAATCAGCAATGTACATTTTCTTTGTGTGTTATATCCCGATGCATTACGTATCCATTCCGTTTCGATGAGAATCAAAGTCGAATCCTAAGGGTTTCACGTTGTTCCGCTCGGTTTTAATGGTTTCGTGTTCAAGTAAGTTTAATGTCTTTTGATTGTTATAGTTTCTCAAGCTGTACAGCATAGGATACTGTCTTTAAGTAATTTGACGTCAATTATAGTCAATTACATTGAAGTCTTCTTTCTCACGTTGCAGCTTAAACTGAACAAGAACAACCCAACCCATTTGGATATGAACCTCTCTGAGTTGTTGGTTTGGTTGGCAGGTAAAAAGACTTCTGTTAGTTTTTCTCAAATGCTCATAGTTTATCGGGTAATGAGCTTATCAATGTATTCTGCACTATTTGAATTGTTGCGGTCGATTGAATCCTTCATATTATGTTGTTCCACTGGCTAGAGATACTTGCATCCAGCTCCTAGAAAATTTCAGATTCTTAGAAGTTAATACGCTTTGGTTGTAATTCTCTGTGGCCTTCTTGAATGATTTGGCTCGTGTTATTGTATGGTCTGGTTCTGTAGTCTTTTGATTTTACTTTCATGAAATCCATCTTTTATTTTTGACATAAATGAAAGCCATCTTTTATTAAAATGTATTTGGAAATGCCTGTTCATCATAATTGTCCTGGTGTCCAAGTGTCACGATGTCAGTTTTAGTTGGGTTAAAATGTCATTTGTGGCACTTGTCCAATTTAGTTTCCATACATTCAAACGTCTAAACGTAGCTTCTATAACTTTTTCAAAGAAATTAGAATGAAAATTAAGATTTATTAGAAAACAGTGATGGTGTAAACTACCAAAGGAATTTTGAATGAATATTAGTATGCCTCCCAAAGGGAAGGCAGGGCTGGGCTTTATTTATAGAATATTTAATACAAAGTTAGTTACCAAATAACTGAGTTGTCTACACCAACTGAAGTCATGTTGGAGATTTAAAAGTACATGGTTGAAAGTGTGAAATTATTTTAGCCCTTTTCTTTTCATATCGTATATGCTCGTTTCGATGAACCAAGTGCCAATTGTGATATTTTCTGACTTTATGATCTCCATATACTGTTAATGCAGAAGTATGTTATTAGAAACTTACCCTTCTTTTTCTCTGGACGACAGAGATATAGTTGAGAAAATGCTGAGACATTAAGAAGTCTCTCTTTCCATTTCTTCAAGCACGCCATAATGTGAAAGAAGATCAAAATTTTATGTGGTCGTTCAGACTAAAAGGGCTTAAAGGAAAGGGAAGGATGAAAGGTTTGAAGTTCATCAAGGAGCAGAAGAACACTAAAAAGAATGATGTCAGTCCACATTATCGTCCTAATCAGTTAGGTGTAGCAGGTAACGGTCTAGTTCATTTTAATCATGCAGTTGTGTTCTTCCGCATGTGATGATTTGTTTCTCCATGTTACTCCATGGTTTTTGTTTTCTGAAGTTCATTGTAATTGGATCAATCGGACCAATACATATATATTTACTAGAATCAATTACTATAAATCTGCAGCATCACTTTTTTAGCTTCTTTTTCAATTTCCTTTTGTTTTTGTTTTTGTTTTGAGCTCTAGAGTACTATAATTAATTACTATCAGAACATGTGTAGAATTAATATGTTGCTGTCAATGACTACTGTACTGCCTTATTTTACGTGTTAAAAATGAATTTGAAAATCCTTTTTTGTATTTTATTGATCAGATTGGAATTTGTTTTTATTTTATTCAACTTCTTCTTCTTTTAAATTTAAATATATATACACACATACATAAAAGCTCATGGAGGGATGATCTTTCTATGATCTTTCCTTTCACGGTCTGAAAATTCAGAATATTGTACACAAATTGAAATCTTTTGTACGTCAGAGCCTTTAATCTTAAAATGAATAGCATTTGAAGAAACTCGTCCTTTTCATTTATCAGGTAAACAAAACAAGTGGAAATAAGGGATGAAAACAGGTGCTTATTTCTTAAATAAGCTCATGGAGGTCGTTCCAGGTTCATACTGCATTCCCCTTTTGTTTTATTTTCTAAGCTCTGTTTTACAAGTCTGAGTATAATACTTTTTCTCTTTTTTTTAACTTTTCCTTTTCTTCTTTTATTCTCACTTTCACTTTTCTTCCCACTCGTTTTTAGGGGCAGAAGTTTAATTCCTATAAACCAGCCAATAAATCATAAAAAAATTCAACCAAAAGAACTCTTAAAACGGTTTCAAATAAATGTCCAAAATCAATCAAATAACACTCGAACCTAACATATAAAAAAGTAGTAGCTAAAAATTCATGGAACTTATCAATTAAATGCCAAAATCCATCTACTTGTGCGTTCAACGCGAGTATTAAAGAAAAAAAGGTATAAAATAAGAAATGTCCAGTTACAGACCTAAATTTTACAAATGTCTTGTTTCTCTAAATTTTTAAAAAATTGTCCGAATGAATCCCATTGGAAGCTTAAACTCTGTAAATTTACCAATCAGCCTATAAGTGTGTCATTTACCTTAATAAATTAAAAAAATCTGAAAAAAAAGAGACAAATGCGTGTGATTTAGAACTTTGACTAAATTATCAGTCGATCAGAGTTGATTTTGATTCAAAGTGGCATTGATTGCCAACTTGTAGATTTTTCTTTTTATTAAATTAAACCACATGTTAGAAAGGGCAGTAACATAAGTAAAAAAAAACCTTACAGCCGCACAGGTACAAAAAAATGTGGTCATTGTGAATAATGAAAGCAAGAAAGTTGATGATCATGCATAGCTCAACGGATAAGGACATCAATTCTCATCCAAAAGATCAATGTCTTGATCTCCCCTCATCATAATGAAGAGTTGCATTTAAATTAACTATTTAAGACTGAAAAAGGTGTTTCTTAAGTTAAAGAAATGTTGTTAACTGCACTAAGATCAATAATGGTTCAATTTTAAGAAAAAAGTAGCTAAGCTTGGAATTAAGGAATTTTCTAGAATTATCAAAACTTAACTGTGGATATCGTTATGTGATAGATATGGTGGAAAAAGTTAGAGGGTAGAATTAATGGTTTAGTAACAAACAATTAAGTTTTAAGAGATTTGAACTTCACAACAACTTGTTCAACTAAAGGGAAGGAGTGAAAAATGTTACGGGTGATCAACTTGGCAAAATCTAATTCTTTCTAATTTTCTGCTGGTAAATTAAATAGGCACAAAGGTGGACATAATGCCATTAAACAATGATTAATATAAAAATCACTCCTGATACCTTCAATTTTAAAAAGGTACCTAATAAAAGTGAAAGCGAGATAGAAGAACAAAGATTAACTAAAATGTGAAAGCTGGAGGAGTTGGAATAAAATTTCTAATATGTTTGTTCGCAAGGACTTGAGACGAGATATAAAGTAAATATTTTTTCAAGAAAACTGAATTAAAAAAGACAGCTAGGAGAATAATGTCGATCAATTATTTTCCTGCTAGGAGTTTAACATAGTTCTGGTGTGTGATTAAGGTGTGTGTGAAATTTCAAGGTCTAAAAGAATTTCTCTATACATTATAAATAAAAATTGAGCCATCATTTTTAAACCTACTTTTTCTTTAAGATAGGAGGTTCTTACTTTTTATGTAGCTATATGAAGTGAGCCTTTGCATGTGCCTTTGAAAAATGTGACAACTCAACATTTTTGTGGGGAGGCCTCATTGCAACTTATGGCTCTAAATGAACTCCAGATCTTTATGACCTTATGCTCTTCGCCAAATAATCATAGAGGAAATGATTTGAGAATTCACCAAGAATAGAGGTTCTCTTTCATAAGTTCTCTCACACAATCACAAGAAAACAACATGGAATCTACTCCACTGCACGTACCGTATCTAAGTATAGAGATGATCATCTGTCGGTTGGAGTTGGTTTTTCGACCTAACCGCTACCGAACTGCCTATGGTCGGTCTAGTAAGTATTCTAACCGACTTCGATCGTCGATGAGTAAACGCCAGTCGGTCGAGTGGGTTTAACTCTTTGAAATATTTTTTTGAAAATTTTTGATTTGGAACTTTTCCAAATCGACACTGATCGATCCCTCTTTCTCTCCAACCAACCGACTTTGGTTTGGTTGGTTGGCTCGCTATTATGCTCACCTTTGCTAATTGATTTTGTTTATTGGTTTTCTATTTTATAATATAAGGTGTAGCTATTGTGCATATGGCTTTCACCTTCCAACTTAATTTTAGATAATGGCAATGCAAACGGATCGTATAGGGAATTTAACTTTATGGTCCATGTTTCAACTTTAATTTTATATGATGGGAATGCCACCTGGTCCTAAAAGATTTAAAACTTTCTTCATGTATTGCAGAGCTGCCAAAGTATTTGCAAAGCCATGGCCAAGTGTCTATAAGGATTTTAGAAAATGGGCCGACCTCCCCCCCCCCCCCCCCCCCCCCAAACAAAAAGAGAGAGAGAGAGAGAGAGAAAAGAAAAGAAAAGCCTCTGGCACCTTCTCCAAATTTTATTTATTTAGTTATTTATATTGGTCCAAAGACTTCTTTCAGGTTCTTTATATCCTCCACAAAAGCTTTAATCATGTGCACTATCATTCATAAAGTTCTGCATACACGAAACTGATTAATTTCCCCTTTTCCTTATTTGCACCGTAATTATAGTCAAATTCAATACTAAAGTCATCTCCCTTCAATCAAAAAATGGATGGTTCTCAATTGATGTGAAGGTACACTTGACTAGATTATATTAGGTGAATCTATGTCCAAAATGAATAATACCTACTAACCCATTATAATGATATAGAAGAGGCTCATTCTATTTGATAATGGTAAATAATGACTAATCAACCCAAAAACTTTAAGTTGTTGGGTTACAAATTACTTTCAATTTAACTAAACCAGCATTTATAAATTATGACTAATTTTTTTTTTTTTTTTTTGGTGCTTTATGCTTATGTTCTAAAAGAATATTGCATCGTAGTGTATATTGAGCTTTAAAAAACATCGGTGTCATTTTCTTATTTCCCTTGTAGTCTTGAAACTATAGAAGAAAGTCCTCCACTTGGCTGCCATAGAGAGATATTTCCTTTTAGTTTTAAAGAGAAGGATCTGGAGCCTTTTTTTTTTTTTTGCCCCTTTTTATACAGCTTTCTTGCATAAAGGATAGGACCCAGAAAGGTGTGAGACATTTTGAAGAAAAGCAAGCAAGCAATGGGTGGGGTTTTGGGCTCTCCAAGCAAACCCGGAAAACCACTGTTTTTCATTTCATTCTTCTGTTGCTCTATTATACCAATTTCTTGCAACCCCAAATAGTACTTATTCCTTTTTCTTCATGTCGTTTGTCTTTTTTATTCTATTTTGAATCGTTTTGCAATTAAAGTTTAGGATATGAAATATCATAGAAAATACCATTAAAAAAAAATCCCAGCCCTTGAAAAGTGGCATATATAATTTAAAAGGAAAAGAAAGTAATAGCAGACCGTAGGAGAAAATCAAGGAGATCAGGACCGGAAACCCATGTGGAATCAAAAGTCTACAACTTTCACTGTTGTGGCTGTAAAATTTTCCTTGTTAATTACTTGTTAATTAGGTGCCATGGGAAAAAATGAAGAAAAGGACCACGAACACAATTATTTAAATTCGATCCGACAACGATTCTGACACTCAAACTTCAACTAAAGTTGGTGTGGTTATCGAATTCACCCACTTAAAACTATAGGAATGATCTTGAAACATCGAGATAATAAGAAAAATTAACCACAAATCTATGTTTATTCTCGATTAACTATTCATATTATTGATTGATGGTAACTCTTTGGCTTAAGTTTTTAGGTTGATTGACGAGTTGACATAATGATACGTTTATAGATCCAATTAAACTCAATTTATTGATCATTACATATAATTCCATTAAGATATTGTATGAAAGTAGGATTTCTTCTATGAACTTTTATATGCTCATTTTCTCCCCTTAATATCGGTTTTCACCTTTGTAATCATGTCATGGCGTTGCTCTATGCTCTGAAAAATAACCTAGCGATAAAACAACAATTAAGCCTTATTATTTATGTGATTTGTTAGGCCCCATTGCTCTTTTACAGAGTCTTCTTCACCACTTAAATCTCCCACTCTCTCTTGTATATATATTGCTCACTAGCTCCACTTTTCGTATCACTTCAAAAAATTTTGAGGTTTTGCACAAATTTCTGAGGCGCCCATTTTCTAATTTAATTTGCTCCGTATTTTGTTAAAATATAATATAACTTTCCTATCTCTCTCACAACCATGTTCAACTGGGTTCCCACCAAGTTCCACTACAACCCTATTAAAGGTTTGATTTTTAATCATTATTACTTACAAGTTACAATTATGCTTTCAAATCCATATAGAAATTAATGATATTGTTTAGTTCTTTAGAAGTGGATTGAACTTTGAACCCCTGTAAAAGTAGGGTAATTCAAATAGTTTTAGGTCAGAAGTTTCATTTTTTTCATTCAATTATGGTGGAATAAAAAATCGAACATCTAACTTCGAGAAAAGAAATATATGTTAATTATTACCGAGTTTACTTATCTTTTGCATGAAATTTTGTTAATTAAACCTAATATTCCGTGGACGATATTAATGGTAGAGAGAGTGTTACAAAAATTGAATGATAAAAGATCACTTTATTTTGAATTCTCAATAAATAGTCCATAAATTTTAGTATGTTAGTGGTGATTTTAGTTCCAAATAGTCGTGATTTTGTGTAACAATCTTAGGTCCTGAATCTTTGTATGGATTTAGTTCCTATCGTGGTAATTAATTAAGATCAAATTGTTATTTTGCTAACAGTCGAGGGAATAAAAATAGTATTTTTTACTCCGATTAAATTTCACTCTCTAATTATATTAGCTTAAACATTTATAATCACACAGATGGAAATGCGTCAAGAAAGAAGGGCGAATCTATCACGAAGGAGGCAAAAACACAAGGATTATTAGCAAAACAAGTTGATGAATTTGTTGATGATTGGAGGATCAACAGTGGCCGGCGTCATACCATTTTCTTTATGGGATTTGAGAAAGCATCAAAAACAAAAACTTATTTGAATTTGAGGAAGGAGGGAAAGAGAGAAAATGAAGATATTATTATTGTTGATAATGCTGTGGACGAGGATGATGATGAGTTGATCCCACTAATGTCGACGACATTTCAGAACAACTTTGACGACAATAATGGTGAATTTTGTACGGAATTCGAGAAGTCCCAAGTTGTCGTGGCTATTCAAAGACATGTCGCTCAAAGAATCCGCCGGAGAGTCACGCTGGCGGACCTGCTTATGGTGGATGTCCATGGGAACAAGCCTAAGCCTAAGCCGGAAGCGGAAACTGTGCCGGTGCCAGATTTTCAGAAGAAATTACCGGAAGTTGAGAAGGACAGAGGCAGCTGCTTTTCCGAAAAGCCGAAAGCGGCGCCGGAGCCACCTACGAGGAACCTCCGACGAGTAAGCACCGCCCATCTTATGATTTTTCTAAAAAAATAATAGTACTTTAATAATTAATTAATGACAAAAATAGTGTATAAGAAAAATATTCAAACAAGAAATAGGTGTTAAAATTGTGGACCAATCCACTATTTTCGAAAATTGGACTATTTTCTTATAAAATTTATAAATTTTGTTACCTACTAAGTTTTTTCATCACTTGGTTTTTACTTAATATATATAAATTTATTTGATATTTTTGTAAACATATATATATAAAAAAAAAAAAAAAGGCTGTTTGAGTTCAAAAGAAATTAAAAAAAATTGAAACTTTTAACTTTTAGAAAATGATGATTTCCATTTAAAATTTTAAATATTGCTTAAGAAAGTAGTTTAATTTCTCTTAATGTTTGTAAAACACTAAAAACATGGAGTAAAACACGTCATAAAAAAAATTATTAATCAAACTATATTTTAAAATACATATATATTAAGTGAAGATTACATAAGTTGAAAAAAAGAGGTGAGCAGAGGTAGGATGGAGCATTCATCATTGATGATAAAAAAGTCACTAAGCCAATGACACTTTTTAAACTTTTGATAATAAAATTTATAAATTCTATATGAACCAAGTCCACGAGTTTCTTGTTGGATCTCATCCACGAGTTTCTTCCTTTGATGTGGTCGTAGGGGTGGAATGTGGTGCTACGTGGGTGGAAATTGTGGTGTGGACCTAGCCATGATTTCCACATTTATTTTTGTCAATATTTTCCACTCTATCTTGCTTTTGTCATTCATTTATATTCTGATATTATATTCGAAATAAATTTTCAATGGTTCTATTTTTGTAATTTTTTAAAACAACTATATCATTTTTAGAATTAACCCTATATTACAATTTTTTTTCTTCTTATCTCTATTTTTTTAAAGAAATCTTATAATTAATCACTACAATTTATAGTAAATTAACTTTTGAATTATGAGCTTCAACGTTAAATTTATAAGAATGTATTTTTGTTCGATCATAATTAATGCATTTTTGTTTAATCACAGTCGATAATTGTTTTAAATGAAAATATTTACTAAAATATAGCAAAATTTAATTGTTTATAAAGCTTCTAAATATGAATAGATTTTGAAAGTTTAGGTATGTAATCCGTTTATTTAAATTGTGTTCATTCTTCAAAATCAAATTAAATTGTAGCTAATGGGGAAGATGATGAAGAGAAAGATGCATGCAAAGGTCCACAACGAGCAGCTGCTTTGTGAAGAAAATAAATTAAATGGAAAGCTCTTTGATCCAACCTCTCTTCCTATTCTTCCAGGTACATTCATTTTTTCTTTGGAATTTGTTTACTTTTAATCTATGCAAGTTCATAAATTTTTTTTTGTACCTTTAGTAAAGTACTGATTTTAAGGTTGATTGAGAGTAGTTTCAAATTATCGAAGTTAAAAAATATTATTTTAAAACAATGTTAACGTTTTTTCTTTTTGGAATTTTAAAGAAATAGTTAATAGATGTTTTTTTTTTTAAAAAAAAAAAGAGTTGAAAACTTATTATTTCATAGATTAATAATTGTGAAGTTGAGAGAATTTAAACTTTTAACCTAAAACTATTTGAATGAATAGTAAGAGTAACATTTTTCAAATAAATAGATTTGACATTTCTTTCTTTCTCTAGTTTTTGTTTGTTTGTTTGTTTTTTTTGTTTTTTTTTTTTTGTTTTTTTGAAGAAATAATCATAGACTGATTATCAAAATATATAGATTAGATGTAAAGCACTAGAAATATTTTGATTTTCTAAATATAAATATAAATCTTATGAAAAGAACCACAATTCATTACTTCCCTTTATTGTAGTCTCATCTCATGCATTTGACTGATAATAAATTCAAAGTAACGTCAGTTTGCTACACTTCCCATTAATGCAATGAGAGATATTGGAAAGGTTATATATATAATTTAATCTAACAAGTTAATAAGGTTCAGTAACTTCTTGCCTACCACCCTAAAGTTATGTTAGGTTTAATTAATTGAAAATGTGATAGGAAAACTTCACTACACAGATCAAAAAATGAAAGTTCATAGTTATTTTTATTTGGGTTTCCACTTTCTGTCATTGTTCTTAAAACTTTTAGCTGTGTATTTGGTTGCAGCTGCTTGTGCTTGAGATCCATCATTTGGCAACAATAGAATTTCCTAAAATTGTGGTTGAATTTTACATCATGAATTTATTTTCTAATTTTCAAGAATGTAGATGGTGCTGCTATATGTGAAAGCCATGTCTGCTGTTTTCTTAAGATTTGATGTATCATTGTGGGTTTTTCTTTTTCTTGATTTGATGAAAGTTTGGTGGTACCCAAATTGAGTGGATTACCTGATTCAAATTGGACTTCAAATAAATAATTACTCTCTCCTATGTCAAGTTGCATTCAATTTAAAACCCTTTTTATGACTCCTTCATAGTATCTCACTTTAACAGTAATTAAAACATCAATTATATATAATTCCTTTTTTATGACAGATTGATCTAACCTTCCAATATACTCAACTTAGAAAACTTATCTTCTAATTGTTGAAATTAAATTTGGACTTTATTAGGTTAGGTTCTTTAATCAAGTAAGAAACTATTTTGAAAGGTTATATCAATTTTAAACTTCAAACTAATATTTATAATTGTATAAATTTGTACCATCTATTATTTTATTTTTTGTATAAACATCGTGTGAGACTTAAAGTTCCAAAATATTCCTTATTGAATCAATCTAAATTCTCAAGTTATAAAGTTATTATAAACACTATTTGTCGTCTAAATTTCAGTACATTTTTGCATTAATTACTTCCTTTGTTGGGGTCAATATCAAATTTCATCACTCTCTTACTTATCATCTAAACTTTTTTACCAATGAGAATTGTTGTAATCGAAAAAAATTAAAATATAAGAGACTAATCCAAAACTTTTCAAATAGTAAGGATTAAATTGCAAAATTAGCATAATAACACAAGGAAATAATTACATGTACATTCCATATAATTTATATTAAAATGATAGATTTGACTTTAAATTGTAAATAAACAAACCACGTGCTACACGTGGCAAGGATATATGTATTTTAGAATTTATATATATATATATATATATATATATACACACTCACGTCCACTGTCTTTTTCTTGAATCTTGGAAAGCGATCCATCCATTAATTAAATATTTCTTACATGTCGACTACTATTATTTAAAGATTTTTTAGCTTACAAATATACTGAATTCTAATTAATATATATAGATTCACTCATTATCAATTCATAATAAAATTTGATATAATAGTAAAATAGTAAGAGATTATTTTATTAAATATTCATTAGAGTAGGGAAGGGTGAATTAAGAATAAAGAGAATTAAATAGGTTGCTAAATATATGTTATTTTATTAAATACTAACTACCAAATATATGTTTTTGGTATTTTACGACCTACCCTTTTAATGATTTTTCAATTAATTCATCTTAATTAATAAATATTTAACTTACCGCTTAAAATATGAAATATTTGTTCGAAAGGTGAAATCATAAAATGAAAATATCGATTTGTCTCTTAATATATATATATATATATATATATATATAATTGAAAATAAATATAATAGGAAAAAACGTTTAAATGAAGAATCACGTGGGGAAGGGAAATTAGAGGAAGATTTGGGGGGGGGGGGGGGGGGGGGGGGGAGTTTGTAAAAGAGAGGGAAAGCAAGGAGTGAAATGAAATAATTGTAACAACAAATTCATTTGGGTTGTCATCAAGCGAAACCTGCCAAATAAAAGTCGCAAGAAATGGCTTGGCTGGTGGTGCTTTGTAGTCAAATATAGAAGACAAGAAAACCTTACTGATTTCATTTTCTCGTTTCTTCATTTTCTTTCAATCTTTAATCTGTAAGAAACCCAACTTCTGTATCTTCAATCATCGATTCCTTCAGTTTTGAATTGGAGCTTCATTTTTGTTTGCACTTCATTGTTGCAGTTGATGGCTTCGGATCCTAAGCTTTTCGTCTTCGATGAAGTGGCTAAACATAATCACCAGGGGGATTGTTGGCTTATAATCTCTGGAAAGGTTTGATATATTTAACAATATCTCTTGTTCTTCTGGTATTTTGTGATCTCTGTTGTGTGAAATTATTATGTTTACAACTCAATCGTACTTCCCCATTGGAACAGTAGACTCGTATGAGACCAGATTGAGGTATGGCAGATTAAGCTTCTTTGTTTCTCCTACCCATCTTCACAAACTGATAGACTGGGTATTCGGTTTAAATACTACTTTGACCGAATTTTTTACTTTGATTAAAGTGTCAATTTCTCAAAAGTACAGGAACTAAAGTAAAATTTAATCCACGGGAGATATGCCTGTCTCTACTGCATGGCATTTGATGATCAAGAAACTTGTAGAGGTCGAGATACAGGACACTATGATCTCTGTGTAATGGAAACTAAATGCACAGAAAAGCTGTTAGTAAGCTCCAACTTTAATCGAAGAAAAAATTTAGGCTTCGAAATTATTGAGTTTAGCTATTTAGTAATTAGTATGGGTAGGATTTTTAAACTCTGAACTTTTATTATCCACAAAGAGTCTATCTCTAAAGGTCTAGGTGAGAAGAGACCAAGAGTAAAACTTGAAGAGTACATCTCAGAACTTCGACTAACATATTCTATATAGAGTGTTGAACTGTTTTTATGGTTTTTCGGGATGCCCTGTTTAATGCGACAAGTCTCTCGGTCTCCCATTTATACGTCTAGGTTTCAAGATGGAACTTGGGAATGGAAGACACATTGTAAGCCATGGGATATCACTAGAGAATGGAGTAAAATTACAGCTTCTGAAATTGTTTCTGCTGTTGTTATATCAATATTCGTCTACCAGATGTGCATATAATCAGACCTTTCCAACTTGACTGTCCAAATTTATATATATATTTTTCCTTATTTCTTCATATTGTCATTCTGTTTCACTGCTTTGTCCCCGTGCATTTCCCATGATAGGTTTATGATGTCACCCCTTTTCTGGAAGATCATCCAGGAGGTGATGAAGTCTTGTTATTAGCTACTGGTAAGTTTTGGGTCACATTTTTTCTCCTACTTGACTACTTGTCACTGTATTTCAAGATATCCAACAAAGATGATTGCATCAAGTTATGAATGATTGGAAAAACAATTTTAAATCTGTGTAGAGAAAGATGCAACCGAAGACTTTGAGACTGTGGGTCACAGTTTATCTGCAACAGAGGAAATGGAAAAATATTATATTGGCAATATCGACATGTCTACAGTTCCAAAGGTTGATTATCGACCACCTGCATCCAAATCAGCATCGACAGAAACCAAAGCAGCAACAGAAACAACATCGTCGAATCAATCTTCAGGATCTTTGATAAAAGTGTTGCAACTTTTGATTCCTTTGCTGATTATAGTTGTTGCATTTTATCTGCAATACTATGGTAAAAAGCAGTAATCGAAATTCTCAAATCATGGATGCCTTGAGTTTTGCAATAAGCCAGAGATAGGTAGACATCTCCTCATCACATTCTGTTAAACACACTCTATCTAGGTTTCTCTGCCCTTTTGACTCTTACTAATTTGTGTGTAGAGAATTTTCATTTGTTTCTTGTTTCATTCATAATCCTGCTTTTCTTTGTCTATTGTTTTACAATATTCAAGTTTCTGTGCTGATTTAACACACCAGATATATCAGGTTGAAGGTAGATGAAATAATGGGTTGTCTAAATTTGGTCCTTTCCCACTTGCCAACCCTTATTGATGGAATTATAGGAGCAGTGTTTTAACTCCAAGTACACAAATGAGAATGACAAGCATTGTTACTGATTCTGAAAGGATTAGAGATATCGAAAATTGATCTAGTCAAAATGATATTATTTCATTTTTTAGTTCAATCATTGCAAGGGTGAAAATTTGAAAGCGTATTCTCTGCTATGGTATGCATAGATTGCCATTTCATTTAATTTAAACGAACAATCTAAAATTTTTATTCAGCTTTATAAATTAGGTAGAGTTTAGTGCATGAAAACAACATTTCCATCCCTTCTTTTAGACTTAACGGTGCATATGTATGGTTTAGAGTTTAAGACTATTTGGTAGAAACATTTTATACTGATATTGGACTTAAATCATGCCAAGTGAACCAATTGAACTGGCTTATATTAACCAAGCCGATCCAAGAGTAAACAAGATAGGTATAGAAATTTAAACCTCCAACCTTAAGGAAAGGTGTACATTCTCATTACCGGAGCCATGGTTAACATCTGCAAGATTTGGCTGGTTAAAGCGCCGATGGTTGATTTCCATAAAATTAATCAATGTACATTCAAGTAGAATTTGAAGTTAACAGAAACCTATGGACATGCGCAAATGTAACTCCGGAAACTGAAGGGACAGAGATAGATGAACTAAAAGACGATTAAAGTTACTCATGATAAGCAAAAGGTTAGGGATGCTAATGGACTTGGCCTTCATCTAAAAAATTTCCATCTACGAAATACTATTTAAGCTTCATATGTCAGCAAACTGTTCTTGGTGACATAACGATCCTGGACCGAGTGAAGGGCCAGTAGTTTGTGAAACCCCAAGAACTACTCCATCAATGTAAATGGGAAGAAGAAGTTTCCGCCATACACATCCAGTCGAGATTACATCAGGAGGTTGAACTATTGTTATTTGACCGTTATTCCTATGCAACATTCCCAATACAGATACAAAGCTGCCTTCTTGAACATATCTGCTAAAATTACATGGAATTAGCTACTAAAATTATGGCCAAGCATAGTCAAACAAACAGGTCTTATCACGATAAGCAGGGTTACCCTTCTTCAAGTCGAAGCATTCGGGCTTCAGTAGAAATGTTTTTTTCTCTCAGCCATTTTCTCAAGGAAGGAGACAGAATTTTCCGGTGTCTTGTAGTATTAACAAGCTTGCTCTCAATAATAAGAGGAACTAGTTTACTACCGGGGCCGGCCCTTACCATAGCTCTAATACCAGTTTTTCTATCAGTTATGTAGAAGTCAGTGGAAAACCTCTGCCATGTTGAAATATGAGCACACGATATTAAAAATCTAAAATTACACCCATGTTTAAAACTAACAGGTGCAATCTGTCTAGATTCCCAAATGTAAATAGACGGAAATTCCTAATTTAGATGTCAAAAAAGAAAAATGATATTAAGGTATATCATTGATGCATAGATTAGCAATACAAGTTATATTTTATAAGATTCTTGTTCGGTATTCTTTAGAATAATAAATATTGAATTTGATGGCTCAAAGAAAAAAGAAGAACAGTAGCAAACTAGTTTGAAAATCTTATGCAAATCCTCCTATATTTGATTCTTCGGATAAGAACTCTAAACCAATAAGGTCGATGAACAGAATGGATGTCAAGATAATGAATACAACTGGAGACATTTGACTCATAAAGAAAATTGGAGCTAAATGTCACTTCTTTCACTTCATGCAGTAGCTTCCAAACAACATAAAGTGACCGACTGAGCAAGGGAAAGAAAAGGTATGCAAAAAAGTTAAAAGGTCAGGAAAAGAACAAAATCTCCATTGCTTTATAGTTGCAAAAGAACAATAAAAACAAGGAAATGATACGTTTCTTGGGAGTAGAATTTGCATACCTCACTATATACTAACCTCCAACCACAGTAAGGTTGAGTTATCTTTTGAAAAATCAGAGGCATTCCTCTATATTCATATAAAGAGGTTGATGCATAAACACATCCAGCAGCTTTTTCATAGGATGATTCCAGAGACACCGTTCCGCACGAAGCAAACTGAATATAAGAAAGCAGTAAACATCAATCCTCAAACACACCTGAAATATATTTAAAAACAAGAACGAATCGAATCCTGAACAGGTAACACGAAGCCCATATAGTAAGTACTTCCAAACACGAGAAACTACCACTCGGAACAATTTTTCTCCCTACGAAGTATGTCAATAACTAAAATTGAGTTCGAGATGACTTCTCGTGAAAATGCTCTAAAATATGACACTTCTCCCACGCACACTTTCATTGAAGAACCACCTCCAAAGAGTTGTTTAAGTATTCGAAGACTTGCTAAATGACTTTTAAATATCTAATCAAACATTATATATATATTTTTTTAAAAAAAAAAAAAAAACAAGTGATTATAATGAGCACAATACACTTTTCAGCTTTTCAAAAGCTATTCTTAACTCAAAGGTTTGGGTTCTTAAAATATTAAAATGTCACAAGCATACATTCCACAGGTGGGATAATACATTAAAAAAACACAAGAAACAGCCTGCTTCATATCGTATTCAAAATGCAACCTCACATTAGAATAAGCAAACCTAGTTAGGATACCAAAGCATATTAACAAATATCAAGTCAACAAAACGAATAATATATATATATATATATATATATATATATATATATATATATATATATATAAGGGCTCTCAACATACACTTCAAAGCAGAATTTAGTAGCCTCTCATAGCAATAAAACAAAAAAATATGCAGAAACAAACCAAACCCATCGGTCATACCAATTGAAAAGAGAAAATACAACCCAATGAAATTGAAAATGGTAAAGAAATTAGAGAGAAAAAAAGAAAAAGGAAAAATGGGGATTGAAGAAAATGAATAGAATACCCCTGAAATCTTAACGAGTTGACCTTCTCGAGCAATTGTGAGGTCGGAGTCAGGAAGGGAGTGAAGAAATGAGAGAATGGCGGTTTTGGAGGAGAAGTTGAGGCTATTCCAGAGGGCAAAAGTAGAGAGGAAGATGGATAGAAAGAGAAGAGAAATGAAGAAGAAGGCGTTGTGAACGACAACAAGGACGAAAATGGAAACGGAAAAGCCCAAAATAAAAAGGGGAATGAGAATGTAAAGAGCGGGAGAAGGAATGGGGTTGCAGGCGCTGTAATGGTGGTAGTGTTTTTCAGTTGGAGCTTCAATGGAGGAGAGGTCGCTCATTACTCACCCCTCTATCTCTCTCTCTCTCTCTCTCTCTCTCACGCACTGTAACCCACCGCTTTACTTGAAGTTGGTGCCACCATACTCAAACGGCTCCTTCTTTCTTCTCCCTGTTTATTCATTTTTTAAATTACCCTTTTGTCCCATCATAAAGGTTTTAAGCTTTTAACCCAAACTCTCAATTTCATTAACATCAATGGATTTCAAAATCATGCCATAAATTCACACTTTAGTGTTTGAATTAAACCTTTTCAAACTTCCACATTAGTAAAGATTAGTTATATAAATATATATAGAGAGAGGTCGAGTTACATAACAAAGTAGCAAATTAATTGTCTCTAATACTTCTACAATGACAATCCTACCAATTATATAGATATGGATGGTATAGACATTATCACTTGTGCTTTAAGACATTCGAGTGTAAATGAATGTACCCACTTTTTTGTTAAGAAATATTTAGCTATATATAGCCAAGTGTTAGTAAAGACAAGTACATAATAACACAACAAATCAATTTCCTCTGTTACGATATTAATTACTTAAACTTTGATCACGTGTGCACTACCAATGAATCGTCAATCAATATTTCATTAAGTGAAGAATGTGGTTGAGCTTGACATGTTTGACAAGTATTATCTCTCTAGTTTATGTAATTCCGTAGTTCACTATTTTGACCCAAGACACTTTTAGTGTTTTTGTCTAACTGACATTTAATTTTAAATATTGTAAAACTTTATTGGAATTATATCTATGTTGGTTGGGTGGTTTTATATTCTCAACAAGAATGATTATTTCATTGCAATAAAGTTATTTCTAAAACAAGTGATTATGATTTTAGTTATTTAAATTGATTACGATTGGAATGCTCACATATATATAAAATATTGCACCTTTGGACGAAGTTGGTATAAGTTATTATTAAACTAAACTCTTTGTGAGTAAACATTTACCATTACCTAATACTCACCATGTTGGTGTTACCACTTGCACTCTCTTAAAAAAGAAATTATACTTAAATTCTTGAAATGACTATTTGTCCAATAATTTTATAAATTTTTAAAAAATTGTAAAATTAAAATATTTAACGATATAAAGTGTAATAAATTTTGTTTTCGAGTGTTTTTGTCAAGAGCCTAAATAGTTTGTCTTTTTTATAAATATATATATATATATATATATTTAAAAAAATTACTAATTTTTATTATTTATTATTGTATTTTTTTCAAAACAAGAATTCCGGATGTATCCTTGAATTGTCTATATATATAGTAGGTTCAAAAGCGCGCTTGCTTATTCCAAATTCCAGCGGGAAATCGTGGAGCTTCGGCGCCTCCTCTTTCTAAGCTTGAAATCAAAGAAGTTCTCAATGCCATAGGTTTGATCCTCCTCTTCCACCATTTTCAATTTCAGTTCAAGCTTTACATCATGGAATCTCTATAACGTATACCGATCAACTTATGTCTAAGTTTTCTCGTTGCATTGATTTTCGTTTCCGTATTTTCCTTAGAATCCGATCAAAATGTAGTATGATCTAAGTTAGCAAATACAGATTTAGGTCGCCATCCTTGTCATACAATTGGGAGATTGGAATCTTGGCCCTGAATGATGTGCCATTTAATTCATCCTAGAATTTAACTCACTATAGCGATTTATACTGCTTTCAATGTGTTTCTCCGTGACCACCCCTAGAAATTGTGCTCATTAAAATTTGTTTTAGCATAGGTAGTGAGCACAGCACTTAATATTGCTGTACCACTTGACGATGTCTGACTCATCGCATTAAATCCGCATTGAAAGAACCCTATCCATTTATTGTTTTTGAATTCAAATTGCTTCATCTTGCATTGGACTTACTTTCCTTCTGTTTTTTTTTTTTTGGAAAACTGAAAAAGTAAATGAAAAGAATAGACGGTTGAGGGGGTTGTCTGTGAAAGGTAGGATTCTTCATGACCTTCTGCTTCAAGAATTGGGTTTTTTTTCTTTTTTTTTTAATTGTTCTAGGACTGATGAAATTAAGAGAACGCGTGCTTTCTTGTGATTGTAGTGAACTATTTATGATAAATTGACTGCTGCTGCTGTTAATGGAACTGGGCAGTTGTAAACTTATCAGTGAAAAAAGTTGCAGATAGAATTGTACTTTAAAGCTCTAAAGTCTTGATCATAGTTTATTAATATCTTATATAAAAAAATGCCTCCTATCAGATTAATTTGACTTTGTTTACATTAATCTCGGAGTTTGTATAGAAGCAGTTCTCAGGACTTTATAAATTATCACTCTACAAGTATTGATTTTACCTCCTACTGATATCCCCGCATACGTATAACCAACTTCTAGATGAACTTGACTGTTTCTTTTTAGGTTAGTTCTTAGCTTGTAACAACAGCGACGAAGCTTGACTGCTGCTTTTTCGAACTTTAATAATTGTTTCTCTGCCTTTTGTCACCTTCAAAATTTCTGTTGTGCGGTCATTGTCTTTTGGTTACATGATACATCATTTTTACAACTTATCAGTGGGCATGACTAGCTTGATATAGATTGAAGTAGAGTGGTACAGGAAAAGGGGGAACGGGGGTTAAGAGATAGAGATGCGGGAGAATAGGAGGGGGAACAAAGGAATAATTTAATACCCTTTGTTTTCAAGCGCGAGTTCTGTACTAAAAATAAGATCAGAATATCGAAAAATATAGATTGTTGTGTCATGACGAATCACTGCCCCAAAAGCAATTACGGTCGACTGAGTTATCAATCATGTTGTTGGTTGCTCACCAAGCTTAACATAGCTCCCCTATTCAAACATATATTCGTTGGAATAAAAAATAGAAACAAAACGAAGAAGCTTGTAATAGTGAAGAGAAGCTGGACAGATGGGCGTGCATGTGGTGACAAGGTTATGCTATTACCACCTATATTCTGTTTCCCCCATAAGTTTCTTTGATATTTATACCTTCTTACCTCTTTTAAACTTTCAACTTAGGACAAGGAAAGTGAAGTTTCCTCAACTTTGCTTATGGGCCTAGGTCCAAATCTTTTCTAACAAGTTATCTACCCGATTAATGTTGTTAACAAAAATTGAATTTTATTCGATGTTCAAGATTTTAGAAAGTTGGTTTTTCGAAAGCATGATTTATTATATTATTTTCAAGTAATTCTGTAAAGTTTACCTTTTATCTATGGCTAACATGAACTTTGCTAGTCGAGAATTCAAAATTGAAGAAAAGGGATTAATAAGCTTAAAATGAAGAAAAATGTTTCCAGAGGACAAATCATGTTTGCTCATAAATAACAGTTAATGTAGATGGAAGGATGATGTTGGACAGGCCATTAAATATGAGGGCTAGAAAATTAAGAAAATAGATGAAGTGTGCACTGGTAAAATGGCCAAGTACAATTTTGCATTTTGTTCATATATAAAACAAAACTTTAAATCTCCACGTCCTATATTCCTATAATTTGCCTTTTAGCATTCACAACCCTAGGATTTCGCGCTGGTTAGTCAAAATGGCATCTCACAGTTGATGGCCTGTCTCTAAAGTTGTTTGTGTCTTCTCATACTTGCTTCGTATAGCATAAAAATTTCCATTTTTAAGTGTAAAGGAGAAGAGTACGTAAGATGTAGAATTATCTAGAGTGATGGAGAACGGAGTCGTGGACAAGATAAAATGATATGGAAGGGTAAAGTTATCCACCTTAGTTTACGAAAAGTGTTTGGTTATATTTTAGCTACTTAATCCTTTTAGTTCTTGGGTGGCCCGAATCGAAAATGAGTTAGACTTCCTACTGGTTACGTTTTATTGGTTTCATTAGATGATATTTAGATTATCTTACATGATTAAAATATCTATGAGAGAACCACCAATTAAACATATGGACATCTTCAAGCTATTTTCAGCCGAGGAATAATCTTCATGATATCAAATTCGACCATTAAAAACCTAGATTTTACTGATATTATTCCTCTGGTTTCTAATGGGACGTGTTCAATCTTTTGTTAAATGACAGCAATCAAAAGAAGCACGAGAAAATCGAGATTGATTTTGTATAAAAATGAGCACTACTTCTAGTTTCATAACTGAGCATTTGAATATAGAGTTTCATAGTCACCCCCATCCCTACCCCCAACCAACCAAACAGAAAAAGGGGAAAAAACAGAAGGAGAAGAACTCTCACACACTGAAAACATCCCAGACTGCACCCTGTCTGCATATGAGCATATTGTTTCAGTTTTCCAAGCCAACAGTCTTTGCAGGTGGTATTTCCTAGAGTTGCTCACCTAATTCTTCTGAATTCCATCTGAAATTGTGGTGAATTTGGAACATCAGTGCTCGAAACCACCACATTTCAGTCATTGCTGTCCTTGATAGAAGTCGTTAAGCTCTTAACTCTTCCTCGTTCTGTGAGCCAAAATCATTGCTAGGATGATCTATTTAAAGGTTGGAATTTTATTTGTTTACAAATCCTCTATAGTTTCTTTGGGTAGTTCTACCTTTCACGACCAGAAGTTCCACCACTGGCCATTGGTATTGGACTGACTGAAAAGACCTTCAGAGTCTAGATTACTCCAATTTGGTGTTGATATCAGGGAACCTTGAGGTTCCCTGAGTTGGGGATCCTCTAATCCAATATAGGCTTCCTTTACGCCACTACCGTAGTTGGAAAGAACCTCTAGTTCATGTTCTGATTTCTCTTCAGCTGACACACAAGGTTTTGCTTCAGACTCGTACTTAGTTCTGTTGTCATTTTCAGATTTGCCATCAATGGTTTCTACGGAGAGAACTCCCCTGCAGCTCTCAGTTTCCTCCATGGACCGCTGTATCAGATTATTTAGCTTCTGCAACTGCCCAAGTAAAAGAAATAACAATGATTAGCAAAACGCAAGAAACAGCCGGTCTTTTCCTAGAGAAACAAAGAACACATACCTGCATACTCAAAGCTTGTTTTTCCTTCTTAAGAGCTTCAAATCGGGAAGCTAGAGTATTGTAATTAGCTCGTAAAACACTGTAGTCTCGTTCAAGTTGCTTTGACTTCCATCTAGCTCTCTTGTTTTGAAACCATATTGCAACCTGGCGTGGATGCAAACCCAGCTCTCCCGCCAGCTGCAACTTCTTTCTGGGCTCAAGCCTAGACTCAGACTCGAAAATAGACTCGAGTGATTTGATTTGTTCTTCGCTAAACCTTCTTCTGTTCATGCTCTTCTTTCTCATGGCAAAAGCCTCTGCCATGGATGCTTGGGGAGAATATTCAGCATCTTCGTTTAGCATGCTGCTTAAGATTCAGTTTGGTTACCACAAGGCTTTATTCCTAAACCAGGTGTTACGAGAGTGAATGATTTGTACTAACACAAACACTAATATATTTGCTCATTTATTTTATGCCTCATATATATCCAAGTCTTGTGGGGTCCTTGAGAGAAAGAGAGAATTTCTTTCTTGGTTGGGGAAGTTCATTATTTTTCTTTTTCTTTCGGATAATTCTTTTGGCATTTGCTTTGCTTTCTCGGATTTTTCTTTTCTTAATTTTGAAATTACTTTTCCCCCCATTAATTTTAAAATTACATGAACCGTAAAACAAACCATCTTCTTATCATTTGATATGAAATTCATATGCATCTGATATTATTATCAATTTCCATGTTTGATACACCAATTTCTTCTGTAGGGTTCATAAAGTCTTACGTTTTCAGATAAGAACAAGGAGATAGAGACTCGACAGGGAACTGTTGGACGGTTGAGTGAGGTTGAATTTGTAATTTATTTTCATTTTTGGTAATAGGATGGGATCCGATTAGGCCTGTGAATGTAATTAGGTCGACATTAGAATTTTTTTTTTCTAATTTGTTTCAGAATATACCTTCGTAGCTTTTTTTATTGCGACATTTTCAAATATAGCTAAAATAAACCAAAATAATTACAAAGTATAATAAAGTTTTACCATATTTTATAAATATTTTAGTTAATATAACAAAAATTTTACTATATTTTATAAATATTTTCACCGATTTTATTGTCTCCTATCATTTCTGTTTTCACGAAGGAAAAGAGAAAAAAAAAAACATTTACAAGTCTTTTACAATCATTTACTCTACAGTTGAGACAAAGCTGTAGACCGTATCGTGAGACAACTTGGGGCAAAGGAGAAATAATCAGGTATTTCATTCCGTAATCTTGTTTCTATATAGATTCATGATTTGGCTGCAACATTAACACTTTCCATTTGTGAATTCTTTTGTTAAATCCGTAAAAAAAACTACCTATTCTACAAAATAAAATGGACGTAAAAATAAATTCGAAGAATACTAACCATTAGTTATTAAAAAAATTAATGATATTGTGTTTTTTTAGCTTAACAATTTTATGAGTATTTAACCTCTAACTTAAGAAATGAATGCATTTCAATTACATTGAACAAAGTTTATTTTAGTCAATTAAATAGTTTACTAGCTATAATATAAGGTGTATCTGAATCATTAACCTAATTTTTTTTATTTTTCTATATACATGATTATTCGAGTCAACTTACGTACTCATTCACTAAACCAAACTAAAGAGATCACCTAAATTGTTGAATATGGTTTTACAAACATAGAAAGTTTCACTAGTCCAAAAAAAAACATATTTTCATATTTGAGGGACAAATAAAAACTACATTTTTGTAATGAAACTCTAGGTTCTTTGCAAAATTTACTTATTTACCGATAAGTTTGAATGCGGTTGGACTTGAAATAACTATATCTTTTTTATCTTCTAAATTTGAGGAACGTTCAAAAACAATTATTAAGATAATTACCAATATAATCGAAGAACATATACAATATTAGGGTGAAGAATTGAATTATCGAATTTTGTAATGGTAATATATCTTAATAATTGTTCGATAAATATTAATTTCAAAAAATAAAATAAATTAATAGTTCATTATTAAAGTTTATATTTAAAGACAAATTTTTGTAAAAAAGAAATATGTTGAAAATATTTAAGAACATAGTAAAATTTTATATTCTATCAATGATATGAGATTGATACATATTATATACATAATAAATTATTTATGAATATTGATCAATGTTGTATCATTAATAAAATTTGAAATTTGCTACATTATAATTATTATTATTCGTTTGTTTTGTAATATTTGAAAATATCTTATTCTAATTAATTTTTTTTTTGGAAAAGCGAAACAATTTTCATCAATCCTATTGTTTCTAAGTCATGTCCATATCTCTATAATAAATTAATATCATCTACATGAATCATGTCATTCATGTCTTCTATATCACACTGATCATATTTTAATATTAATATTATGATAAACTGTTTTATCTGGAAATTATTATCAATTTAAAAGTATTATTTTCAGTGCGGCATTGTCTTGATTCTCAGACTCGAAATTATTTTCTTTTTAATATTTTTTAATAATTAAAAGAAGAAAAAAAAAATCGTTCTAGACTTTTGTGGTTTATTATTATTATTTTAAAAAAGAAAGAATATTGTGAGGATTAGGTCGAGTCACCATAGCAAGGTACCCCACTTTTAGCTTTTCTTTTCTTTAATATTCAAAACATTTTTTTTCGAATAAGAAAAGAAATAAGAAATTAGAAACCAATAAGATCAGTTGCCAAAGGACAAGTACACCTTACCTGTCACATGATAGCCAATGGTACACTGCCACATTATCCCAAGTCAAACTTAGCGTCTCAACACGTCGTTTATCATTTTGTTGTCCGTTGACGTGGCCAACTGTGAGTGGGCAAAGGTTGAGGCATTTGTCTAATATTTGGACACGTTTCGGCGTCTTGCTTTATCAGCTTCCGAGTCGTGTAAGGTAATAAATTTACTGGGAGTGCTGGTGTTTCTTTTTTTCTTTTCTTTTCCTTTTTTTTCTCCTTTCCATAAGCAACCTCTGTATGCTCGCCACGTGGAGCATTTTGCACCGTGACCTTTTGATATACACGTTACGATATTTCTTGGATCCTTTATTTTGGTTTAAACAACGTTTTAAGTTTTTTTTGGTTCAAATACTGTTTTAGTCCATTTATTTTTAGTTTCTATATTTTTTTTGAAAGGTCTAATTTGATATATATATATTTTTAAAAAGATTAGGCCTATATATATTATTCCCACCTTTTTTTTTTGTTCTCCCAAGGTTTAAAAAGCAACCCAAATTTTATAAATTAAAGAGTGAATTTTAAAAAGTTATTTATTATTTTAAAATTTAGCTAAGAATTCAATCTTATATTTAAGAAAAATACAAATCATTATAAGATTTTGAAGAAAAAAAAGCATAGTTTTAAAAAATAAAAACAAAAAATGAAATAATTATCAAACGAGATTTTAATCTTTTAGGTCTCATCTTATAACTATTTCGTTTTTTGTTTTTTCTCTCTAACTTTCATCCTTTGCTATGTACGTCTATTAATAGTTCAAAAAATAAGCTAAATTTTGAAAACTAAAAATTAATCTTTTATACCCATGAAATTTAATTTTATGTTTAGAGTGGGTTTGCTTAACTCTCTTGACTGTTTAATTTTGAAAATAGGTCTATTTAAAAAAAAAAAAGAAGTGTTCATGAATATTTCAAAATAGCTTTTGAAGTACTTCCTCTCAAATCCTTCACTTATTGGGTTCCACGACCTAGTTCTAAGCTCGAAGAATAGCAAATCAACATTAGTGATAGTTTGGATCGTATTTGGGTGGAGTTTTGATGTGGTACGGGAGCTTCAAAGGTAGGTTTCTTAAAACCCTAATTTAATTTAATTAGATTAATGCACGTTAATATCTTATAGGATTAGATGCAATTAGGGTAAAATTAATCTTATAAAAATTCATTTAAATAAATCTGTTTTTTCTTATAAAAAAAAACATGCACACATACATACATTTGTCGGTTAATTCAAACAAATTCTTAATAAGCTTCTATAATATTCAACATTCTTATAACGTTAATATATTAGACATAAAATGAAAACACTAGGATTAGAATATACATAATGTATTTTGTATTTTGCATGATGTTGAGTTTTAGAGAATGAATATAACCCAGACTTACTTTTAAAGATTTTTTTTTTAAAAAAAAAGAAACACTTAAACTCTGCTCTTATAATTAAACACAAAATTAAGATTTAGATGCTTCTTTTACTCTTCTTGTAATTAAACACAAAAGGATGTTAGTTTTGAAATTAATTGTGTAATTTAATAATAATAATAACAACAAAACGAAGAAAATAGCAACACAACTACCCTTTGCAGAAGTTGCTTTCAATAGATCAAATCATTCTTTTTCCCTGAACTAATACAGTTGAAAACTGTGTGCTATGTGGAATTCTTATTAATTCAATTAGATGCCAACTCAGCTCCTATACATAAAAACAATTTATTATTGTAATTTCCACAATATAAAAACCATAACTTGATGTAGGTTGTTTTTGATTTATTAAGAAAAAGCTTAGGGCATAGTTCAGTATATATCAATGGGATGCAATGCAACTAATCCCAATTCTTAAGACATTGACATCATCCTTATTGGAATCTGATGTGTGTGAAATGGTGGAGTATATAAAAAGGTGATTGTGTCTAAATTATATGTAAGGAGATTTTTAATTATTTTTAAATGACTAAAAATGAAAGAAGACAAAATCACACTAAAATTTTATATATTTAGAATTAATCATGTTTCCTACAACTTTTACATGTTTCATTAGGTTGAGGAAGGTTCTTTTGTTTAGTACAATATCTCAGACGGATTACTCAATATTCAATCTCTAGAATAAAATTATGTCAATTATCATTGAGTTAAATTTAATTTGATATTATGAATATGAAGTTGGTGATAGAATAATAGATTTTTCCTATATTAATTAGATTATATTTATAAGTTGAAAAACTCTTTTGATTCGTAAATTTTCATTAATCATAATATTTTAGCATCTAATTTTTAGTTGGTAATAATTTGATTTACGGACTTTTTCATTTCATTCAAATTTACATCAATTTGGTTGTTGTTGTAATTTCTTTTCCATCAAAATTAAATGTATATTTTCATTGAGTAATGATTTGGACTTGTAGTTTATAAGCATATTGATTATCTTATTAGTTTATTTATCTACCTATGTAAGAAATCTCATGAAATCTTAATTATAATTTTTACGACAAGGGGAGTATAAGGACTTTATTGTTATTGTTTTATTCTAAATTTCATGTATTAAAGTGTGACAAAATTGATGAATATGAACTAAATTATTACTTCCGTAAATGTTTACGGACCAAAAGTGAATCTTAACAATAATTTTAAGAGATTATGTTTTAATTGAATTAAGATTAAGTTTTTTTTAATACAACTAGTGTATATATGAGAATCTTAATCTTTAATTTTTAATAAAAGAGTATACGTCAATTTTTACTTGGTTACGCTTAGTTGGGTGAATTTGGATTAGTTTATTTCATAGTCGAATTATGTTCTAGTCACTTAAAATAAAATCTCTTACAATGTACTAAATTAAGCATAACTCAATTGGGAATATATCAACTCTAACTCCTCTAACGGTAGAAAAGAAGCCTCAAGTTCTCACAATATGCTTTCATCCTTTCCTTGGTCCTCCTTGCTACTGCACCAAGGTCTCTCGCCTATCTGTGCCTGTACTTACCTACCACACTCTACCATATTTATATCAACACCTTTGGGGTGTTGTAGCTCTAAAGTTCTTAATCTTCACTCATGTTTGCTCAATATTGTGGGGGTGAGAATAGATTGCAAGAATTCTTAGCCTTGGATTAAACCTAGACTTGTATCAAGTTTTGGAGAGTGAGCAGCACAAAAATCCAATAAGTATAAACAAGACAAAAAATTATCCCCCCATCTCTCTCATAGTCTCATGGCTTATTAAAAGCTTAGCTACGTTGTCTGATAATGAATGACGAATAGAGCTTGATGTCAATAGTTGAAGTGTAGTGTAATCGTACATCTTTCATTTTCACAAGGGCCGTGCCTCTTCTTCTCTCCAATATTCCACGCTCCAATTGTCAGCTCTTGAGAGAGAGATAGAGAGAGAAAATTAGGCTTCTTTTTATTTGTATTAGGTTGTTTTGGTTGTGATAAATTCACATCACTTATCCTGTTTTTGCTTTGAGGTAAGATTTGAGGAAAAAACAACCAATCTGAAACCTCAGAGTGGCAAACACCAATTTTATCTAAAACAAAAGTCAAAGTTGTGTGCTGGAGATTACATGCAATTAAAAATTGCCACTTGAAAACCCATCCCCTCAACTTCCATCCACAATCCCTCCCCAAAAGGATTTGATTAGGTTTCATGGCGTAAAGGAAGAAGGCGTTGCCTTTTATGGGCTTACATCTCTCTTGGTTTGCTGTCAATTTGTCTTGGATTTAACCGGTGGAAAATGATAATGTTTTACTCATCCATACCTCAAAAACCATTCAGTTCATCCGAATGTTATTGTGTTTTGGGTCGTTTTTTTGTTTGGTCACTTTTGTCTTGATGTTCTTTTCACAACTGTAACAGTTCTCTCCAAAAAAAAGTTTCTTTTGTAAACCATGGTTGTGTTGATGGCAAAAGTGGTTTAAAGATTTATGTATATTGTTTTGGTGAAGCGATAGTTAGATATGGTTTAAGAAAGGACGTTTCTTATGGAAAAGTTGTGTAAGTCTAGAATTGTATAGTTTGGTATTAGAATGAGCTTTTAGATAAAGGTTGAGTTGTTGAAACAAATTAATACATTCTCTTCTTATGTGGACCTTCTTACAGCTCGAACACGTGTATATTGTCAAACATGGAATTACTCAATTGGTTAAAGCATATTTCCTCACCAGGTACTTATATATGATGTTTTTTTTGAAGAGTAATCAAAGTTTCCATATTGATTGAATAAGTAGAAGATCATGAGTATGTAAGTAACATATCCTTGTGATGATTGTATGAAGGTCTCTAGGTGAAATTAAAAACAAAATTATGAGAATTTAAGCGTAACCAAATAATAACGTACTATCTTCAATATAATTGTCTTGTCTCTGATGCTATAAAAATAGCTAAGAAGAAGGTTGGATGAGAATGTGCAGGGGAGTTTATAAAATTTTGGCAGCCATGACTCATGAGGACTTTATTTATGGAGGAAAAGGGAAGTCATTGAGGACATAATGCTTCAATAAATAACCAATTATTGGGACAAAGAATTTGCAATCATTCTCACCCAAATAGGACAACCAAGTCATTCATTGGAAACTAGTCTAGTCTACGACTAACTTACTTTATAAGCCAACATAAATGCCTTTTTATTTTATTTTATTTGGTTAAATTATTTATTAGTAATCCCTAGACTTGTATGTTTTTTCCTAATGGTCCCTTTATGGTTTTTTCCCCCTAAAAAATGTCTGATGGATGTTCTACTTACAAAAATGCCAAATACAACCTTGTTATTTTGATTGTTCTTTAAAACTTTCTAAATCTACTAGGCACAATATTGAATTCTATATCTATTAAAATACTAAATAGTTTTATACCCATTAGGTTTGTGAATTTTACAAAATATCAAACTAAACCGAAAATTTTCTAAACATAAAATTGGATGTCCACAAAATAGAAAACGATGGGAATTTCCCTACATTCTCTTGCCAAATTTTGTTCTCATTCAATTTGGCTCAAGGGTTGAGTATATACTCTTCTTGAAGTATGAATTGAGGCTCACTTCTACATTCATTGTAGAAACAGAACAAAAATTTAACTTCAAGGTAAATGGATTTTTCTTTTCTTTTCTTTTCTTTTGTTTTGTTTTTTTTTTTTTTTTTTTTTTTTTGAAGATTACAATATGTGATGGATGGAGGATTTGAATTTCAAATGCCTTGCTTATTAACACAGACTTTATGCCACTTAAGCTACGTTCATTTTGGCATAAAGTATCCTTTTTCTTCACCTTATGATAATGTCTCTCTTCTTAATTAATAAAAACTTTTTAGTTGAGCATAGTTTACAGTTTAAAAGTTGCTCTCAAATAAACCAAAACACAACAATTTAAGAAAGAAAAGAAGTTTCAAACATAAAAAAGAACCAATTTAATGGAAACATGGAAAAGGGCCTAAAGCCCAAAAGATGTTGTAAAACATTTGAAGAAGCTCAAATTCTCAACCCAATAGTTTCAGGTGAGAGCAAGACACACCACTCTAAATTATCTTATAAAAATAGTCCTATTTAAAATTTATTTTAGACAAATAATATATACTTCTTCTTTTTTTTTTTTTTTGCTGAAGTAGTACCCAATTAAAAATCAGAGTCAGAAACAATGAAGTGGAGTATTTGATTAAAATAATTTTGTTGTTAATAGAATGTCCAATTTTTCATTGATATTTTTCAAGTTTAACTGGTTTCTCCTTTGTCCTTTGGGCTATGAGTTTGAACCATTGGTGTTTTAAATATATCGTAAAATTAAATGTACACTATATTTTAAAAATTTTACATTAATATTTGTAAATTACAACTTTTTTACTTCAATCAAGTTTCAATATTAAAACAAAATATAATAATCATGAAGTAGTGGTTCTACAAAAGCGATGTTTCTTATTCAACTTGGACTAATTGGGGTTTAACTAAATAAAATAAGACAATTAAGCATTAACATCAAACAACAATTTGCGTCTTCAAAACAATTTGTTCTAAATATCATAACAATAATTCATCTACATTCAATTTTATAGATTTTAATATGGTAAGAAAGTCAATTTCCACCGATTTGAACAAATAAAAATTAGCTTAGCTTATCCATTTTTTTTTTTTTCTAACTTTGAATATGTGTTCTCTTGTATTTGTAGTTTGCTTAAATTAATTAATACATTTTAAAGCCTCGTTATGGATTTCATCAATTAAAACATTAAACTTAGTAATCATATTATTTCAAACTTTTAACTTATATGTATAAAATTATATTGTCACTTATCACTTTTTCAACTAAATTCTCAAATTTTCTTCTATACATAACTAAAAAGATTTAATTAATACAAATCTAAAAGATTGTTATATTTTTTTTTTTAAGTATAAAAAATGGAGCAAAAAGTGAAATTACAATAGTTGTATTTGACATGTGGTTAATTTGGTGGTTGCTGTCAAAAAGAAGAAAAACACAGTTTTCAAGATTACGAAAGAAAATCATTGAAATTTGAAGCCGACAATTTCCTACATCTTCTTCCCTTCTCACTAAAACTTCCCCCCAACATCCTTTTTTATGTTAATAATGCAATAAAAGTCTTTCATTTGAACATTGAAAACTTCAATTTATCATTCTAAAATTTTCGACAAAATGAGGCATGGAATTAATTAATTAGGGTTTTTTGTAGAGTTGTGATTAAAATTTCACATTAAATGATTGTTAATGTTGGAGAGTCCTTTTGACTTTCTCAAAAAATTCCATTCAACATATCAAATAGTGAAAACCTCTTCCCCATTTTTGCTGCTCTTTTCATTTTCAGAGGTCACATGGTATGATTGGACTCTCAAAACCTACACCTACTCACTGTCTACTTCTATAACTTTACCATTTTTCCATCAAAGAAAATACCCTTATCTTTATTAAGTTTAGTCTCAACCTTTTGTAAATATTTCAAAATTTTCATCCATAGAAACTTTGTTAGAATCTTAGGTGAAAAGTATATGTTTGAATACCGTTGTCTAAGACTTGATCTAGGTAAGTGTAATCTTGAAACCTCAATTTTCTTTAAGAATTGAAGTTATTTTTTTGAATAAAAGTGTTAAAATTTCAAGCAAGGTATATGATATTAATTAGAATTTTAAGGTGAGTGTTTTTAATTATAATAAATCATTGATAAGGAAAAAGAAATGTTAAATCCATTTTTTAATGAATTATCTTTTTAAATATCATCGATTTTTCTTCTTTTGTGGCTAATTTATATGTTTACGAATCAATTTTTTCCAAAGTAATAATATTAAAGGATTTATTTTGACTTATAAACACTAAAGTTAAAGATCTGAATTGTATAGCAAGTAATCAAATTTTTACATTGTAACGACCCGACTCTTTATGCTGAATCGAAGTGGTTACTGAATCTAGGATCAGTGTTTAAGTCATAAAATCCGGTGTAAATAAATGCAAAGAAATCTAGCAAATGTATTTATGAAAGATAGTTAAAGTAACATGTAGAAATACGAGTTAAGTTTAAAATCCCTAAGCGGGCCCTATCTACAAAAATAACCAAAGTAAACATGCAGAAAGCCGAAACATGAATTTAACTGTAAAGTAAAACATGTGCGGAAGCAGGAAAACCCCTATGGCTCGCCACGGTCACTTCACGTCGCTCGCCAGCTTGCCCTTGCCCTTGCCTCGTCCTCTACCTGAAAACATAAAACGAAGAGAATGAGTATAAAAATACTCAGTAAGGGACCCACTACTAGTCCCACTAGGTGCCTGTTAACATTCCTATCGAGTCCTGAAACTAGTACCCAATCTCTGGCACGCTCCCGAACACGTGCAACATGCGCCCCGTGGGGACTTAACTCTGGTCTTCGGTGTCCAGGGGACACTTAGGACCGTCGGGATGCGAGGACCCCGTCGAGTCGCTCGAGTCATATCTATAGTCATGCTGGACTGGCGCCCCGTCGAGCCTAACAGTCCTAAATAGGTGGTGATCCCGAAGGACACCCATGCAGGTACGACTCAGATAGGAGAAGTTAACAGATACCCCAATCCCAACATACATATGCATACGTCATCAAATTATCATCAGAAAATAACCACCATCTCATCCCCCACTACAGCTATCATCAAACAGTCACTAATAGTTCTCATTATACAGTCACATACGTCGTAAGTCCATCAGTCTTATCATACAGTCACATACATCATAAGTCCATCAGTCTTATCATACAGTCACATACATCATAAGTCCATCAGTCTTCCCATACAGTCACATATGGTTCGAGGGTTCTCATTACCATAATATTATGCCAAAGTATGGCCATGTCATTCGTCAGATCATGATAAAATATTATCATACATCGTAAGCCCAACCATCATCGTATGTCACTGAAGGAACATGCAACATCAGATTCTCACATGGGGCTAGTAGTAGAAATCTCTTACCTCGAGATGTTGCTAGATGAGTTCCTACTGAGGAAGTCCTAAGCTGCAGCAGCTATTTGGTCCAATTTGCTTCTTGAGGAAAGTAATTAAATTAATTAAATTTCCAAATTAACTCATTTAATTACTGGGCAGGCTAGGGAATTTGGAAATTACCAAAAATTTAGGTGGAAGGAGCCAAAACAGGCTTGGCGGCTCGGCTGGAAGAAGGCAGGACCGGCTCGGCTTGGTGCAGACGCGGCTCGGCTCGGTATGGGGACTTCGCGTGCGGCTCGGCTTGCTACAGGGAGGGGACGCGGCTCGGCTACGCGGAACACACGGCGCGGCGCGCTTGCACGCGGGAGAGTCAGGCACGTGTGGCACGGGCGCGGGTTCGGTTCCGGGTTCGGGCGCGCGGGCGGTTCCAGGTTCGAGCGCGCGGGCGGTTCCGGGTTCGGGTTCGTTCGTCGGCTGGAGGCGGGCGCGTTCGCGGCTTCGATACGGCTCGGGTGTAGGCGCGTTCGCGGCTCGGATTTGCAGACGCGTTCGCGGCTCGGATGCAGACGACGATGGCTGGCGACGCGGCTTCGACGTGGAGATGGATCTCGGCTTCGCGACGCGTTCGGCGCAGAGGTGGATTCGGCTTCGGGACGCGACGGGTTTCGGCTGACCTGCCTCAGATCGAAGCGGCGCGGCTCCTTCGGCTGGCGGACGCGGTACGACGCGGCTTCTACGATGGCTGGCTTGCGGCGGCGTGCGACGGCGGCGGCGGCGGTGGAGATTGGCGGCGGCGGCTAGGGTTTCCCCTTCTCTCCCTCTTCTCTTTTCTTTTCCTTTTCTTTTCCTTTTCTTTTTCCTTTTCTTTTCCTTTTTTTTTTCCTTTTCTTTTCCTTTTATAAAATAATTTCCCTTCTTTTCTCTTCTTTGTTAAATTCCAAATTTCACCCTTCTCTCTCAAATTTCTCCAATATCTTCACCAAATTCCTCCTTTCCCTCAACTTCCAAATACCAATTAAATCTTTAATTACCAAGTATAATTAAAGTTGAAATTTGCTTAATATTTTAAAAGGGGAAAATTCACATCTTGATGACATAAGTTTCATTATTTAATTATAAACAAATAAATGAATAAAATAAAAATAAATAATTGAATTTAAAAAAAAAAATGAACAACATGAGATCATTGGGGTGTTACAAACTTCCCCCCTTAGAAAGCTTTCGTCCTCGAAAGCTCTAATCCTCGAACATTTCTGGGTACTGGGCCTTTATGTCCTCTTCTCTCTCCCACGTGGCCTCTTCAACTCCATGGTTCTGCCAGAGGACTTTGACTAGTGGAATATCTCGACTACGAAGCTTCTTGACCTCTCTTGCCAAGATCTCGACAGGCTGCTCCTCGTAGCTCAAGTTCTCACTGACCTGTAGGGGCTCGAAGTCCACGATGTGCGTCGGGTCTGCGACATACCTCCTCAACATGGAGACATGGAATACGTCATGCACTGCTGAGAGGGATGGGGGCAAGGCCAAACGATAAGCCACAGGGCCAATCCGTTCCAGTATCTCAAATGGCCCCACGAAACGTGGACTCAACTTCCCCTTCTTCTCGAACCTCAGAACGCCCTTCATCGGTGCTACCTTCAAAAAGACCATATCTCCCACTTCAAACTCGAGGTCCTTACGTCGTACATCAGCGTAACTCTTCTGTCTGCTCTGTGCGGTCAGCATACGAGCTCGGATCTTCTGTATGGCTGCATTGGTAGTCTGCACTAACTCGGGGCCTAGCATCCTCTGCTCTCCAACCTCGCCCCAGCAGACAGGGGATCTACAGCACTTGCCATACAGAGCCTCAAACGGAGCCATACCAATGGTAGCCTGGTAACTGTTATTATAGGCGAACTCCATTAGATGCAGGTGGGAGTCCCAACTTCCTGAAAACTCTAGCACACAGGCCCGCAGCATATCCTCCAAAATCTGGTTCAGTCTCTCTGTCTGACCATCAGTCTGAGGGTGGAATGCCGTGCTGAAGTCCAGCCTCGTACCTAATGCAAGTTGGAGCCCTTGCCAAAATTTCGAAGTGAAACGGGCATCCCTGTCTGAAACGATGGATACTGGTACTCCGTGCAGTCTTACTATTTCCGTCATGTATAACTGCCCCCACTTGCTGGCAGTGTACGTGGATTTCCCTGGCACGAAGTGGGCTGTCTTCGTGAGTCTGTCGACCACAACCCAGATCACCGTGTAGCCCTTCAAGGTCTTGGGCAGTCCCGTGATAAAGTCCATCGACACACTCTCCCACTTCCACCCTGGCACACTCAAGGGTTGCAACAACCCTGCTGGATGCTGCCTAGGTGCCTTCACCTGCTGGCACACCAAGCACCTACTGACGAACTCTGCTACATCCCTCTTCATGCCCCTCCACCAATAGACACTCCTTAAGTCCTGGTACATCTTCGTACTCCCAGGGTGCATGGTAAACGGGGAACTGTGAGCCTCAGTCAAAAGCTCTGTCTTAACTGCGCTGTCTTCCGGCACACACAGGCGTCCCTCAAACATAAGGCCATCATCAGAGGATATAGAGAACTCTTCACCTTGCTCCGTCTCTACCATACGACGTTTCTCTGCCAAGTAAGGATCACTCAGCTGAGCAGCAATGATCTTTTGCCTCAAGGTTGGCTGAACTGTCAACTGAGCCAACTGTGCGGCAACCTCACCTACTGAGACTGCAATCTCGGCTCTCTCCAAATCCCTGAGTAAGGGGGTCTGCTTCGTGACTAGCGCTGCTGAATGTGCAACCTTCCTACTCAGCGCGTCAGCCACTACATTTGCTTTACCTGGATGGTACAGGATCTCGCAGTCGTAGTCTTTCACCAACTCGAGCCACCTCCTCTGCCTCATGTTCAACTCCTTCTGAGTGAAGAAATACTTCAGGCTCTTGTGGTCGGTGTAAATCTGAATCTTCTCACCGTACAGATAGTGCCTCCATATCTTCAGTGCAAAGACTACAGCTGCCAACTCCAAGTCGTGGGTAGGGTAGTTCTGCTCATGATTCTTCAACTGGCGTGAGGCATACGCAACTACCTTACCTTGCTGCATCAGGACACATCCCAGTCCTTTCTTAGAGGCATCACTATAGATCACAAAACTTCCCGACCCATCAGGCACTGTCAGGACTGGTGCCGTCACTAGCTTCTGCTTAAGCTCTTGGAAACTACTCTCACATGCTGGGCTCCAGACAAAAGGGGTTCCCTTCCTGGTCAACTGGGTCAATGGGCTGGCTATGCGTGAGAAGTCTTCTACAAACCTCCTGTAGTATCCTGCCAGACCCAGAAAACTGCGAATCTCACTGACTGTAGACGGTCGAGGCCAGTTGGTCACCGCTTCGACCTTAGCTGGGTCCACCGAGACTCCCTCACTGGAAACCACGTGCCCTAAAAATGTCACCTTCTTTAACCAGAACTCACACTTGGAGAACTTGGCGTATAGCTTATGAGCTCGAAGGGTCTCCAAGACTTGGTGCAAGTGCTCTTCGTGTTCGGCCTCAGTCTTGGAATAGATCAAGATATCGTCAATGAAGACTATGACGAATTGGTCTAGAAAGTCCTTAAACACCCTGTTCATCAAATCCATGAACACTGCAGGGGCATTAGTTAAACCAAAGGACATCACTATGAATTCGTAGTGTCCGTACCTCGAACGAAAGGCCGTCTTGGGAATATCACCGTCCCTAATCCTCAACTGGTGATAGCCTGATCGCAGGTCGATCTTGGAAAAGACGGTGGCCCCCTGTAACTGGTCGAACAGGTCCTCGATTCTGGGTAAGGGGTAGCGGTTCTTAACTGTCACCTTGTTCAATTCTCGGTAGTCAATGCAAAGGCGCATCGACCCATCCTTCTTCTTCACGAACAACACTGGGGCTCCCCAAGGTGATACACTGGGCCGGATGAAGCCTTTGTCCAGCAACTCCTGTAACTGGACCTTCAACTCCTTTAGCTCAGCTGGAGCCATTCTGTAAGGAGCTCTAGAGATAGGGGCGGTGCCGGGCTCTAACTCAATGGCGAAGTCTACCTCCCTGGGAGGCGGAAGTCCTGGGAGTTCGTCGGGGAAAACGTCAGGGTACTCCCTTACTACTGGTTCGGAAGATAGGGAAACTTCTGGTTCTGCCATATCTACTACGTTCGCCAAGATACCCCAAGTACCCTGGCTAAGTAGCTTACTCGCCTTCATTGCTGAGATGACCTTGGGTATACCTACCATGCCTGCTCCTCTAAACTTAAACTTATCCCCGGAAGGAGGGTTAAAGACTACTTCCTTATTAAAACAGTCTATGGTTGCATGGTTAGTTGACAACCAATCCATGCCTAAAATTACATCGAAATCTTGCATATCTAGCACCAGTAAAGTTACGTTCAAGGTATGGTTTGCTATTTCTACCCAACATGCCCTTATTTTTTCCTTAGACAAAAGGACCTCTCCAGAAGGAGTAGAGACAGACAAGGCACTACCCAACGGTTCTACTTCTAAACCCGCATGCTTGACAAAAATAGAGGATATAAATGAATGCGATGACCCCGAGTCAAATAGTACCAAAGCATAATGCCCCAAGATTGGGAGCGTACCTGTCACCACCGTACTAGCTCGCTCGGCCTCCTGCCGGTTCGTGGCAAAGACTCTCCCCTGCTGGGGAGCAGAAGGCTGACGTGGCGTCGTCTCTAAGGGTTTCCGAGGACACGCATCAGCAGTGTGCCCCGGCTGCCTGCACCTGAAGCAGACTCCACTCCCAGCTAAACATTGTCCTCCATGGACCTTCCCACAGGTAGTACAAGTGGGTAGCTCTCTCAAAGTTCTCCCAGCTGCTGCCAGCTCCCGACGGTGTCTCTGGAAGACACCTCCTGACCTCGGAGTCTGCTGTGGTACTACGTCGGGCTGCGCCTCCGCCTTCCTCTTCTGTCCCGAGGCTGACCCTGTGCCGACAACCTTAGATTGACCAGCTCTCTCATGCAGGCTCAGATCCAGTGCTATGCGTAGAGCATCCGCATGAGTGGTTGGTCGAAGAGCTCGTACAAAACCCTGGAGGTCTAACCTGAGGCCATTAACAAATCTCTCAGTCCTGGCGGCCTCATCCCTTACCACATCAGGGGCAAAACGGGACAACAGGTCGAACTCGGCATCATACTGTTCCACGCTCAGTTTGCCTTGCTCCAAGTTTAGGAATTCTTGGAGCTTGGCGTGCTTCACGTTGGCAGAGAAGAACTTAGCATAAAAGCTCTCCCTGAATTGCTCCCATGTGATCTTGCTGGCATCTCCTCCCAGCGCCCTCTCAGCAGTCTCCCACCAGGCAGTCCCCCTATCCTCCAAACAGAAAGCTGCACACTGCACCTTCTGGTCTTCTGGGCACTTCATGTACCTGAAGATCGTCTCTATGGATGTCAACCACAGCTGGGCTCTAAAGGGGTTGTCCAAGGATCCGTCGAAAGTCTTCGGGTTGTACTTCCTAAAATCCCTCAAGTGCTTGGCCTCAGCTGACAGTTGTACTGGCACCGGCTGGGCTTCCACCGGGGCTGGAGGGATGACGGGCTGGTCCTGAACAGGGGCTGGAGGGACTACAGGCTGGTCCTGAACAGGGGCGGCCTGGTTCTGCTGAGCAGCGAGGAACGGCGCTAGAGCAGCTTGCAGCATGGCCTGGTAACGCTGCTCCATTGCGGCGAGATCCGCCTGAGTGACCGGTGCATTAGGGTTGACTGGTACGTCGGGGTTGACTGGCGGCGCGGCAGGTTGCTCCGCCGGTTGGCCACGACCGGCTCCTCTGCCTCCCCTGCCACCTCCTCGGCGTGCACCTCTACGTGGCGGCATTCTTCCTAAAATTCACCAACAAATTTTTCACCACTAGAACTCCATATTCTCACTCTAAGTCTAATCTAATCAGGCAACATTATAATCTTAATATTTGTAAAGCTTTAGGCATACCTGGCGAGTGACGAAGGACCGTATAGCCATAGGGTGAGGTAAAAATCAAAACAAAATGACTTACATCATAAGTCAGTCTACAGGACCTAAAACACTGCGCTCTGATACCAACTGTAACGACCCGACTCTTTATGCTGAATCGAAGTGGTTACTGAATCTAGGATCAGTGTTTAAGTCATAAAATCCGGTGTAAATAAATGCAAAGAAATCTAGCAAATGTATTTATGAAAGATAGTTAAAGTAACATGTAGAAATACGAGTTAAGTTTAAAATCCCTAAGCGGGCCCTATCTACAAAAATAACCAAAGTAAACATGCAGAAAGCCGAAACATGAATTTAACTGTAAAGTAAAACATGTGCGGAAGCAGGAAAACCCCTATGGCTCGCCACGGTCACTTCACGTCGCTCGCCAGCTTGCCCTTGCCCTTGCCTCGTCCTCTACCTGAAAACATAAAACGAAGAGAATGAGTATAAAAATACTCAGTAAGGGACCCACTACTAGTCCCACTAGGTGCCTGTTAACATTCCTATCGAGTCCTGAAACTAGTACCCAATCTCTGGCACGCTCCCGAACACGTGCAACATGCGCCCCGTGGGGACTTAACTCTGGTCTTCGGTGTCCAGGGGACACTTAGGACCGTCGGGATGCGAGGACCCCGTCGAGTCGCTCGAGTCATATCTATAGTCATGCTGGACTGGCGCCCCGTCGAGCCTAACAGTCCTAAATAGGTGGTGATCCCGAAGGACACCCATGCAGGTACGACTCAGATAGGAGAAGTTAACAGATACCCCAATCCCAACATACATATGCATACGTCATCAAATTATCATCAGAAAATAACCACCATCTCATCCCCCACTACAGCTATCATCAAACAGTCACTAATAGTTCTCATTATACAGTCACATACGTCGTAAGTCCATCAGTCTTATCATACAGTCACATACATCATAAGTCCATCAGTCTTATCATACAGTCACATACATCATAAGTCCATCAGTCTTCCCATACAGTCACATATGGTTCGAGGGTTCTCATTACCATAATATTATGCCAAAGTATGGCCATGTCATTCGTCAGATCATGATAAAATATTATCATACATCGTAAGCCCAACCATCATCGTATGTCACTGAAGGAACATGCAACATCAGATTCTCACATGGGGCTAGTAGTAGAAATCTCTTACCTCGAGATGTTGCTAGATGAGTTCCTACTGAGGAAGTCCTAAGCTGCAGCAGCTATTTGGTCCAATTTGCTTCTTGAGGAAAGTAATTAAATTAATTAAATTTCCAAATTAACTCATTTAATTACTGGGCAGGCTAGGGAATTTGGAAATTACCAAAAATTTAGGTGGAAGGAGCCAAAACAGGCTTGGCGGCTCGGCTGGAAGAAGGCAGGACCGGCTCGGCTTGGTGCAGACGCGGCTCGGCTCGGTATGGGGACTTCGCGTGCGGCTCGGCTTGCTACAGGGAGGGGACGCGGCTCGGCTACGCGGAACACACGGCGCGGCGCGCTTGCACGCGGGAGAGTCAGGCACGTGTGGCACGGGCGCGGGTTCGGTTCCGGGTTCGGGCGCGCGGGCGGTTCCAGGTTCGAGCGCGCGGGCGGTTCCGGGTTCGGGTTCGTTCGTCGGCTGGAGGCGGGCGCGTTCGCGGCTTCGATACGGCTCGGGTGTAGGCGCGTTCGCGGCTCGGATTTGCAGACGCGTTCGCGGCTCGGATGCAGACGACGATGGCTGGCGACGCGGCTTCGACGTGGAGATGGATCTCGGCTTCGCGACGCGTTCGGCGCAGAGGTGGATTCGGCTTCGGGACGCGACGGGTTTCGGCTGACCTGCCTCAGATCGAAGCGGCGCGGCTCCTTCGGCTGGCGGACGCGGTACGACGCGGCTTCTACGATGGCTGGCTTGCGGCGGCGTGCGACGGCGGCGGCGGCGGTGGAGATTGGCGGCGGCGGCTAGGGTTTCCCCTTCTCTCCCTCTTCTCTTTTCTTTTCCTTTTCTTTTCCTTTTCTTTTTCCTTTTCTTTTCCTTTTTTTTTTCCTTTTCTTTTCCTTTTATAAAATAATTTCCCTTCTTTTCTCTTCTTTGTTAAATTCCAAATTTCACCCTTCTCTCTCAAATTTCTCCAATATCTTCACCAAATTCCTCCTTTCCCTCAACTTCCAAATACCAATTAAATCTTTAATTACCAAGTATAATTAAAGTTGAAATTTGCTTAATATTTTAAAAGGGGAAAATTCACATCTTGATGACATAAGTTTCATTATTTAATTATAAACAAATAAATGAATAAAATAAAAATAAATAATTGAATTTAAAAAAAAAAATGAACAACATGAGATCATTGGGGTGTTACATACATTGACATTGACATTTTTATATTTGCGTAGAAAATATAATTTGAGCATATTTAGGTATGTGTGTAAAAGATTTTGAGAGTGGGGAAAAAGAAAAGAGAGAAAAAAGGATGTAATTATGATTCATTCAAAACAACAAAACAAATATAATTTCCAAATAGATTTTTTAAATGTATTAAATTAAAAAAAACCGACCCACGTGATAAGGAGAAAAATACAAATTCAAAAGACTTTTTTTTATTATTATTTGAAGGAAAAAAAAAAACACTTTTGAATTCTAAAACCAAAACCCACTTTTGGGTGTTTGATTTGAGGCCATGCCTTGTCTCTGTCAACCCATCAAACAAAACAAACCCAATAGCCACACACCCTCTCTTTGCCTTTGCCTTTGCCTTTGCCTTTGCCTTTGCCTTTCTTCATTTATTAATTTAATAATTCAATTTCTTTCTTTTTTTTCTCTCTGTCTCTCTCTCTCTTCATCATCATCTCATCAAAATCTTCCCTTTTTCTCCATGTTTCTTCTACAAATGTTTAAACTTTCAATTGTAATACCTGATACGTTGTTGAAAAAGAAAGAAGAAAAAAGATACTTAATGTTTAGATATTACATTGTTGTATCTTAATCAAATGAAGTAACTGTGGGGTGTGAATAAAAAATGTAAAAATATTTGTGATGTGTGTAATTGTAATTATTGTAAGAGATGAAGATGAATTAGGGAAAAGGGTTGAAAGTGTGTCAGTTTTGGCAAAGTTTGAATGAGACAGTGGTGGGAAAGCTGAGAGTGTAGACCCTCTCTCTCTCTCTCCCCCCTTTTGACCTATCATTCTCTCTCTCTCTCATCTTTACCATTTTAACTAAGTTTACATTTTGAAAAGTAAGATAGAGAAACCCAGTTTTGACACTTTCAAAAAGGAAGAAAGAGAGAGTTTGAGTATGTAATCAGTGAATTTTGGTATTGTCTTTGTTCAGTATTTGTGTTGAATAATATAATATAAGAATCTTACATGCATGTCTGGTTCAAATACTTAAAAGAAAAAGAAAGAGTAGACCAAGGAGAATGGGGTGTAGAGAGGTTAAATGTGAAATGCAGACGAGAGAGATTGGAGAACCCAATGTGAAATGTTAATGGTGGGGGAGAAAATAAATTAGGGTTAATAGTAGAAAATGGTGTTGTGTGTGTGTGTGTGTGTGGTGGGTGTGGGTATGGGTGTTTGTGAGGAGGTGAAGGGCATTTTGTGGGTCATCTCCTCGAATTCCTCGCACTGTCTAAAAAGTTAAACACTAACACGGCAAACGAGGGTCCCTCATTTTCATACACATTTCCAACCCAAGAAAAGTTAGTTTTGTTTAATTAATTATTTGGTTTTAAAAAATTAAAATTTTAGAAACTCAAATGGGGAATTGAAAAAAAAAATTGAATGAGATTGATAACCAAAAAAGAAAAAAAAAAAGGAAAAAATAAAAAAGTGGACAAAAATATTAAATGGGAATTGGATTATGGGGGCAGCTCAATAAAACTCAACCACTCCCCTCTGACTTCTCAAAACCTCTTTACTTTTTGATTCCTTTTCTCAATACATTAATTCATTCTATATTTCTCTCTCTCTCTCTCTTGCTTTCAATCCTTTCATCATTTCCATATCATCAACATTATCCCATCCATCCAACGGTCTCTATTGCTCACAATCCTTACATCTTTCACTTCCATCCTTCAATGTTATCATGTTCAATTTCATGTACCCATCAGTTTAATTAGATCTTTATCAACTCTCAATATCTTACTATACAACACTTTTCATACAACCACCTTCAAATGCCCATTTGTTGGCATTTGGCTCACATGTCTATTAGGGACAAGAATTATCAAGTTGGCCACAAATCAACTCGAAAAATGCATCCCGAACTTGCCTTAAAAGAGGAAAATGTCTAGTGACTTGGTGATAGATCATTTCAATAGTACTTATAGTTAGTTGATTGCTTAAACCTAATAATAGACTATCGAAACCCAAACACTAAGTTAAAAATGCAAGAAGAACACAATCCCACCCTTATTAAATGCTAGTTTAAGTACATATCAATACACTAATGCAAGATCTTTTCAAGTATTTCAAATACATTGGATGGGATTCCACTTTAATTATATCGACCAAACTTCAACTTGCCTTGGTCAAATTCATGCATCAATTAACAACGCTCAAAATACAAATCACTACGAACCTAATTTATTGTCACTTTCTAGACACTTAGTTGATTATATATGTTGAACACTAGTTTCATGACCCAAAACAATAAAACACGAGAAACAACACTTCGCATTTAATGTACGTAAACCTAATTTTTCTTTTGACCAAAAATCAAAATGTACGTAAAATATCGCTACAACAGTGTAAGATCTTACGATATGCAGGTTTTAAGTACATTAGATAAGACCTTCCCTTACATTGACTTGATTTCAATTTGATTGGTCCAATTCATGTATGAAACATGTTTATTTTATAATAATCGTTGGATATAGATTTAAGAGGAGGTGTTTAAGGGAGGAAGAGAGAGAGAGAGAGAGAGAGATGCATGGAATCGTGGTCATGTCTAGAAGTGAAAAGTGAGAGGCAGGTGGTGGGGTCTAAGTCCACCCCCGATGTTTTTGTCTTTTACATCCCTTACCTTTTTCACTTCTTTTCATTTTCCCCTCTTCTTATAACCCTTCCAAACACACAACCCTTTCTCACTTTCTTAATTATCATTTCTTTTTTTTTTTCTCCTATCTCTTTCTCATCCCCCTTGAAGAAAGGCGAAACTCTAGGGGGGGATAGAAGATAAGGAAATGACCCAAAAGCCAAACATTGTTTTAGGGTTTTTAGGGTTTTCTTCTGGAGTTGATTTGAAGATCTGAAGAAAAATGGAAGCTTTTTTTTTTTCTTTTGTCTCTCTTATATTTTCTTTTGAGGGGAATGTTGTCTGGCTCGAGGACACTTGTTCTTTTTCATCCACTTCTTGAATTCATTAGTGTCGTCGGACCAGGCTTCATTCCCCCCAATTGCCTCCTCCTTAGTTTCCCCCATTCAAAAACACACACAGAAAGGTTTGATTTTTCTCTTCTTTGGCTGTGGTTTTTCATTTAATTAAATCATCAAGTTTCGATTTTTATATCAGTTAATAGTTAGTTATGACATATGTTGTGTGGAGATTTTCTTTATAGCTATAATGATGGAGTTATTTGACTGTTGTGTGTGTGTTCTTGTGTTTCTTTTTCTTTCTTTTTTTCTTTTTTTTGGGATGGTTGGTTGGTTGTTGTTGGGTTTGTAATTAAGCTATGATGATGGTGTTTTTGTTGTCAGTGTTTGTAGTAGACCCTTTTTCTCTGTATAATCATTACACAGATTTTTCTCATGATGGCTTTCAGTATCTCATCTGTCTCTTTCTGCCATTTTTCTCAGATCTCTCCTCCTCTTCTCTTCAAATTTCTCCTCCAAACACATTATTATTTCTCTCTCCTTTTTCCCTCTCTTTCTCTATTTTCTCTTCCTTCATCATCTTCTTCTACTCTAATTCAATGCTTAGCCTCAACCTTTTTTTAAAAAAAAAAAATTAAAAAGATCCTTTTTTTAACTCTCTTATTTAACTAATATCTATGTTTCCCATTTGGGGTTTTCACTACTAATGCAAACATTCTCTCTTACATTTGCATTTTAATTGCTTCAATCCTTAATTATGAATTTCACATTCTCTGTCACAGGAAATATTTGTGCAATTTCTTAACTCTGTTATCTATTGATTTACTTATCTTTTGGTAAATATTTTGCATTTTTTGTAAGGGAAAAAAGAAACCCATTTGACAAATTAATTGAAACTTGGATTAATTATGATTTCTTGACACTTAATTATATTTTACGTGTTTAGATTTGATTATATCATCTATGCTCAATTTATCATCTTTTTTGAATCTAGAGATATAGCTAGAGAGGAAAAGAGAACCCACAAATGTATTTTTAACTTTTAAAATTTAACCCAAGCTCCTCAAATACTAAACTTTTATTTATTGATTTATTTATATATTATTATACATTTCTTTTTCGGATTTTAAGAAGTTATGTAAAGAAAGCAAGAACATGTACATATGTGTGTGTGTGTGTGTATTCTTGTTCTTTTTCAAAATTTTACTGAACAAGAAAGGTTTCTGTTGATTCAAGGCTTGTTCCTTTTAAAGTGAAGTGTTGTAAAGGAGAGTAAAAAAGAAAATGCTGTCTGATTAAAGAAGTAAAACTGCTTCTTTTTGACCTCTTATTATTTAGAATATAATCGAACCTTTTATGGCATTTTTTGATCCCCACACGTTTACAGCCCTTTGCCTTTTCTTTTATTTCAAAAAAAGAAATGAATCGAACAAAATGATTAACCCACAAATCATGCATTATTAAGTGCGAGCCACATCGATGATCCAAAAATTATAAGGTTTGCTAAGTTTATATGTGTTTCTTTATTTGAAAAAAAAAAAAAGGTAAAGACTTGACTTGTCAAATGATGATGACGAGCTTTAAACTTTCTTGCCTTTGTCTCCTTGATGATCATATTAATCTCCGAAGGAATTTTCATGTTATCAAATGAGCTAGCTTTCGACGACAACGATGACAATGATGATGCCCCGGGTGGTAAGTCTTCGTAAAGATTTGATTTTTAGCATTGATCTGTGGTTGGAATCTATGTATTATGAACATGAAGCCTTGAAAAAGGAACATAGTTTGAAATTTGAATATGGGGGCTTTTAGTTAATTATTTAAAGGTTGGATTTTTTTCTTTTTTTTGGTAGTTTAATTTAATTTTTAGGTTGTACTAATATTAGTGGTAAGAGACAGACGTTTGTTATTGACTTTGGAATGTGATTGTGTTGTGTTTGTTTTTTAGCAGTGTTTGGATATTGAAAATTGTGAGATTGTTCATTGAAAAGGTAAAAAGTCAAATTTTGAAGTGTAAGACTATGTGCCTATAGGTTGCCTTCTCCAACAAAAAGTTTGCAGTTTGCCCCATTTGAGGAGGGCTACCACTGTCTTTCCAATTTTGTGAATCCAATAAACTCAACACAAATTTATTTATTTAACTCTTGCTTCATTATATATATTTACATATATATATATATATATTGACTAAACAAAATTTTCTTTTCAACTTTTTAGAGTGCTTTTGAAATTAAAGAAAGTAGTTTCATACATTTCTTGTAACCATGAGTGCTTAAAATATGGTTTATTATCGATAGTTCATTCCCTAATTTTATGTCAAATAACTTTTTGTTTTTTTTTTAAATTATCCAATGCATCTCTTTTTCTAATATGTCTCGAATGTATATACGAAGTTTTTAAAAATTAATTTTAACCTATCACGAACCCTCTATGTTTTTGTAGTTTTTACAAATTATGCAGATAAAAAAATAAGATTTTGATGATCATTTAAAGCTCATTGGATAAATGTTTGTGTTTAGGGTTCTACTTTAAGAAACTATCCTTTTGTGCTGGAATTTTTCTTTGTTTTGAAGTGTAATGTTTTCAAAATCCTAAATAAATTTCACCAAAAAGAAAAAGAAAAAGAAAAAGAAAATCAACACTTAAATTATTTGTTTAAGAAAAATGTGGGGATGAGTTATATAGACTGGACCTTTAGGTGGCCCAATTATCTGAGTGAAACTCTGGCTAGTTGAGCCGGCCCAATAGGAATCTCATGATTAGCCCAAAATGGTCCCGACTCGCACTCACAAAGCCCATCCTTCATTCTTTTTGAAAAACGAAGATAACACTAACACTATCAACAAAAATTATTTTGCCGTTTTTTAAAATGGATATTAAAGTGGGAAATTAGTGGTTTAATATAAATTATAGTGTTGTTGTAAAACAAGAGTTAGAAGAGTATTTGTATTCAATTTTGTTATATTGTAGAATTAATAACCACTATTTATAAAACTTACAAAATATGAAAAGATGAAAATATTTGTGGGAGTCTGATACGGAGTGCGTTGTGAAGAAGATGGAGTCTCTCTCTCCTTCTCTATCTTTCCCTTTGGTGTGTTATCTATGCTAAAGCATTCACTCTTTGTTCTAATTGTTTGGGTATTAATGACCTCTCTTTTGTCCCAACTTCGTATTACTTCCCATTTTGGGTTGTGTTTTCCTAAACAAAAGGAAAAGATAGAAGATATTTTATATAATTTAAACTTAATACACACACACACACACACACACACACACACACACACATAATGGCCATTGCATATAATATTTATTGTATTTGTTATAATGGCAAAGGTATATGTTGAAGTCAATCCCTCCCACTTTGTGTGGTTCTTTCCGCTTCTTACTTTCTTTTCCTCTTATTCTAATCTCACTTTGCATCTTTAATAAATGCTTCTTTAACGTATCTAATCATGCCTTCCAATACAAATTAAATATAACAAATATATTTGACAACACTACTAGGGAGTTTAGCTTTTTGATAATTAAATCATCTTTATTATTGTTATATATTAATTCCAAAAGAATCCTTCGGTATGCTTCGTTTCTCATTCTACATCGCAAGTTCTTAAAATTTTAGATTCAATAAAGCTAAGTTTGATGTGCTAACATTAATTAACGTTCTTTCCATTGATATCTTATTTCCATTTAAGTGTAGCTCAATTAACAAGACAATGATTATTGTTTTAGTTGATTTTTCACCCCTATGAAAAAAATTGGCATTATTTACTATCCACATATAGTAACTAATAATTAAATTTGACCCTAATTAATCTCATTGACCTTTCTATTGCTTGAAAAGTGAATTAAATGATTGACTTAAATTTTGGTTATCATATTAAATTGAATTAACTCAATCCATACATTTCCTATTTCCTAAGTCAAACACAACGTCTCCATTGGTACGATAAAGGACATGATCGCTATTTATTATGGGTTTAATTTCGTCCTTTAATTTGAGTTTCTTTTTTTTCATTTTATTGATCCATGTCCTCTTAAATGTTGTTTTTTTCCCCTTAATTTTAAGGAAAATAATCCCTATTACCATTTTCTTTATTATTATTATTATTATTATTTATTTTGTAATTTAATATATTGGGGAAAAGAAAAAAAGAAGGTAAATGAATTAATTGGGGGAAGCAATTGAATGGGTATATAGAAGGAGGGAAGGGTTTGAGGATTCATTATTGTGTTAAAAACAAAATGTAAGACCACCCCTCTTCCTCCGCTTTTCTCCTGTCGACTTGTCGTTCTCCTCTTCCCTTCATCCAACGACACCTCACTCCCATGTCGGCACTTCCCTTTCTCTGGGTCCTACCGCATATCCACGTGTTCTCCTTCCTTCCACACGGGCGCTCTCTTTGCACGTGTCTTCTCATTTCTTAATCACCCTTATTAACCGCTTGTTTTAGATTGCACTCAATTGGTTAATTGAAGGAATAATTACTCCCCTTAATTCACGCACCTTAATTCATTTTTAAATATTCTCCCCTTTTCTTCCCTTTCTTTTTCTCTTTTTAAACTTCCCTTTTATTCAATTAACTTTCATTTTTTTCGCTATATATATATATATATATATATTCTTTTCATAATAAATAGTTCTTTTTTTTTTCCTTCTAAGAACATGTTTGAACAGTTTTATAAATTATAATTTCTTATTTTCTTTTAACCTGTTTGACCGTATAGATTTGTGAAACAAATAGGGTTATTATTCCCCCCCCCCCCCCCCCCAAAATCACAACTTTGTTGACCATCATTTTAAACGTATTTAATATATGCAATAAGTAACATCAACTTTTTCACTCTCTTTAATTACTCCATTTATCGATAAAATAAAATAACGAAAATCAAATTTAATATTTTATGAACTTTCAATTTTATCACACGTAATTATTGAATTTTCACACCCACTCGCAATATATTTCAAAATTGTATTTTCTAGGTTCATAAATTAGATTTAAATTTAGAATATTGTGTTTTCAAAATTTAAGGGATGCATTGTTAAACTAAATAGGCCCTAAATATTGGGAGAGTATAAAGTTATATGAAGGATATAAAGGATACCAAAAATGAGAAATTTATAGTTTAATTCGATTAAAATGAGAATTTGGTGTAAAGAAATAAATTAATTGGAAAAAGGAGAAAAGGAAAGGGAAGAGTATCTATAATGAAATGAAAGAAGTGGATGCTTTTTGATGGGAAGGCATAGACAAAGAGGGAGACCCACTTCCACTTTGTATGGTTTTTAATTGACTCCCAAATTCCTATATAACCAAACCCTAATTTCCCCCTTCTCTCTCAATAAATCTAACCTTAACTAAAAACCAACACAGCCATGGCTATTCCCAATTACTCTCCCAATCCGACGTCGTTTTACTCTCTCACACTTCCTCCTATTACTCCATCAGATCCATGGCCTTTTCCCCATCTCTGAATTAAACTTCAAATTCCCCTTCCAAATCCCAATCTCTCTCGTTTCAATTCTCACATCCTTTAAATCACACGTACATATATATATATATATATATATATATATATTTTCTATTTTATCTCGAGCCGTAGAAATGGGCGGCGGAGAGAGACGACGGCAGTCCGGCGCCGCCGTACCGAAGGGGTGTTTGGCGGTGAAAGTGGGGCAGAAAGGGGAAGAGCAGCAGAGATTTGTGGTGCCGGTGATGTACTTCAATCACCCGCGGTTCATGCAATTACTGAAAGAGGCAGAGGAAGAGTACGGATTCGATCAGAAGGGGACCATCGCTATTCCTTGCCACGTGGAAGAGTTTCGGCACGTGCAAGGAATGATCGACCGTGAAAATTCATTCCACCGCCGTCACAACCACCACCACCACCACCACAGCCACCACCTCGGTTGCTTTCGGGTTTCCTTCTGATCATCATCAACCTACACAACAATAAAATTATGTATATTTCTCTCTTTATTTTAGGTCTTTTTTGGGAATATTGCACTCTGTAATCCTAACAAAACTTCAATCTATAAACAAATTCACCTTTTTCCCTCAATTTTTGTCATATTTACTTCAATTTTTGTTCATGTTTTTTATTATCTACATCTTGAAAAATAGTCAAGCTTTTACTCTTTTTCTTATCATAATTTGAGAACAAACATTGATATTTGGACTCAACTAATGTTTGATTTGTGTTGAAATCCTGTTTTATAGGAAAATAATATTGCAAAAATAACTAAATATAGAATATAAAACTTTAATAAGTTGATAGAATGAATATATTCCAAGCTTTTTTGTAGGCAACAACCGTGAGCCTTGTGTATGTGTAAATGAAGTTGAGAAATCATTCTGGAAAGAGGATCCGGTGTGATGCCCCAAAGCCTTTCTTTCAAAACAAATTCACCTTTTTCTTTTTCCCTTTCTAATCTTAATAAATACGTTGCTTTTAATTTCATACACAACAGTGTGTGGTTTCTTAATTTTTGCAAACAATCTGGGTACCTTTTAACTATTGAATTATATTCTAATCGACTATTTATTAACTAATTAACCTTTCTTCTTCCGATTATAATTTGTAAATAATGTCGTCACGGTTTATTTGTATATGTGTATCGAATTGTTTTAGATATATTCGAAAATTATTGTCTATTTCGTTTTTCGTTTTTTATTTTTTAATATTAAACATATTTCATCTCAATTTTATATCGTTTTTAAACTTTTAAAATGAAAATAAGTTTTTGCAAAAGTAGTAAAAGATGTATGATATTAGGACCCCGTAGAGATAGTCCTATGATATCTTTGATAATTGTCTAATATATTTAATTAGTTATCATATTTGACATATTTTGCATTTGCAATATGCAAAAAAAAAAAATGTGTATAGGCTGCTTTTTTCTAAAAAAAAAAGAAATTTATCATTCAATACAATTTCTCTTTTTAAAATTCCAAATTTGGCTTGTTTTTTAAAAATATTGATACAAATTAGATAAAGAAAAAAAGATATGGTAAATAAAAAAACTGAAAAAAATATATGTTTAAAATATATTCTATTGATGATAGATATTCAACATTAATAAATATTGATAGAAGGTAGACACATATATTTTGGTTCATTATATATTATTAAACCTAAAAATACCTTGTAAAAAAAGCAAGAAATTTGAGGATGGAAGAGGTGTTAATAAATTTACTAAAAAATTAAATACTATTCTAATTTTGAATTTAATTCTATTGATATATTTATATGTATGTAAGGTTTCGGGTTTAAATCTTCCGATTTATACTAAAAAAAAAGGGAGAATTCTTAATAAAATTTGGAAAAAGGTTACGTTGCGAACTTGCAATGTGTTGGTTGGTACCATATTCCGATGGAATAAATTTCTTTTTGTTAAATAAAAAGTTTATTATTCCGCGGTTGTTCATTATTCAAAATATTAAATATAAAAAAAATGCGTATCATTATTAAATTGCAAAAGATATACCTTCTTATGCCTTATCTCCCTATGTAAGTAATTGCCTTTTCTCCTCCCAATTTTCATTCAAATTATTCTTAATAAATTACTGTGGTTTAGTTTATGCCAAATTTCAACTTTAAATTAATAAAAAAAAAGTTTCAGTTTTATCTTTATCACGACACGTCTATAAATATGTTTAAAAAAAAGAACGTGAATTTGAAAGTTTGTTGGTAGATAATAAATTTACTATTTCAAATCACTGATATATATTATATGAGGTTTAAAATAAGCCAAATCAGCTTACCTTCGAACACAATCGATTTGGAGTATCATTCTATCGGTTAATTAGTTCAGACGTGTAAATTTGAACTCACATTTCTTTTCAATCATATTTCGATTCGAGATACTATTTTGGACTCTGATGTCAATTTCTAAATGGAAGATGATGCTATTTAGTTAATTTTTAGCCACAGCAATAACTTAGTCGAAAATAAATAAATGAAATTATAAGAATGGTTGTAGCATATTGGTGATTTAAATCTGTATGGAAGTTTTTAGAAAACGAATGCAAAATTCAAAAGATATTGCATGTAGTGTTGACTGAAGAAGGTGCTAAGTGTAAGATTTTGATTGAGAATGATTTTGTATCGTTTTCAATATACATTTATTTTATATATTATAGAAATTGACAGATAGATAGGACACGTCAGCTCAGGTGAATGGACAGAAAGATTCATTTTCCATTTGGAGTCGCCCACCTGGCTGCCATCTCAACCATCACAATATGAACTAACTTCCTCCTTTATTTTTTAAATAATGCATTTCTTTTTTAGAAAAGAAAAAAGAAAAAGAAAAAAATCTTTAAATTCCTTTTTTTTTTTTTTTTTAAATAGAAGAATATCTTAAAAAATCTACTCAAGTTTTTTACCAGCCACAATTTGTTCTTCTACAAGATTATGATTGTTTATATCAACATATTCTTTCCTTTTCATTTACTATTTTTCATTTTTTTAATAATAATAAAAAATTATTTTGAGTGACAAAATTATTAAAAATATTTACAAAATATAACAAAATTTTAGTTTTTATCAATTATAAAGACTTGTAGATCGACTTTTATTACTTTTATCCATGTCACTACTAGATACTAATAGAACAGCTGGTAGACATTATTTTATCATACCAAAAATTTATTAGTTTTTACCATTTGATAGGTTTGAGATTTTGTTATATTCTATAAATATGATAATTTATTTTGTTATATTTGAAAATGTCTAAATTATAAAATTTGTAAATGAATCGATAAAAACTTAATTAACTTTTGATATTTAACTAATAAATTCAAAAATGCGAGAACCAATCATAGTTTAGAAAGAAAATTATAATTAATCAAAATATGGAACATCTATATACGAAACAATATATGAATGAATCGATGAACCAAATCACATATGAAAGTGGAGAGATGATGCGGACAGTTGTTTGGAAATGGTTGGATTTGTAGAGTGCAGCCATTAAAGAATGGGGACAACACAAACCCTACACCCTCTGTCTTTTGTGTGCTTCAAACACACAAACAACCCTTGTGCTCTTTTCTATATATTATTGTTCTTGAAAATTCTTCTTCTTCTTCTTCTTTTTGTTTATTTTAAATTATTAACATTTTTTATTGATTCAAATTCAGATTTCATTCGAACGACCAATATAATGTTTACCAATTGCGAACATATTGAGAGAGTGAATAACTCAAAATCTAATAAACATCATGAATATTACGATTTATAATTAGGTCAAAGTCTATATGTATGACAATTGTTGGTTACAATATATACATCACGAATCGAAGCAAGAAATAGTTAGAGAATTCTTAATTTATTCAAACAAAAATACAAATTAAAAGACAAGCCATTTTTTTTTTAGAAAAATATTAAATACTCGTTTTTGTTCTTAGAGTACGAATGTCAATGTTTCTCCGAAAAATATGAAAAACCTATTGTAAAAAAAAATTAATTTAAGTAAATAAACATATTTTTCAAAAACAAAAAACGAAGGATAGAAACCAAAATGGGTTGAGATGTATATACTTAAGTTTTGGCCCATTGGACCCATGAAGCTCAACCCACAAGCAGCCTTTTTCATTGTTTCGTTCTCTTTCTTTTAAGTTATGTGTACAAGCAAAATATTTCAAAAATTAAAAAGAGAGAAAAAGAGTACTCATAATTGCCTTTTATTTTCTTTTTAAAAAAGAACACTTTTATGAACAAATATGTAAAATATAAATTTACTATAAAACTTAGACAGCTAACAACTTCAATAACAAATTCACAAAATTCTAAAATTCAATTGATCCAAAAAGTTGGTGTGATATTTAGTTATAAGTCCAACAATTCCACCATCTCTATCTTTGATCTAACAATTCCACCATATCTCTCTCTCTCTCTGAAATGCAATAAATTAAAGTTCTTGGAGTAGCTTTAAAGTAATCTAAACTGGAAAGAAAACCCAAAAAGAATAATAATATGTGTGTTGTGAAATAATTTCAAAAAGATTTCTTGTTTCTTGTGCATGGAATGGAATGGCATGTGTATTTTACCCTCGCACATGCATGCTTTGAAACCAAGCATTTGACTATTTTGTTATGTTTTTGAAGTACAAATTAATAATCAATATCCCCCCAACAACTTTGTATTAAAGTGTTGTAAAAGGGTATATTATTATTATTAGTATAACCAAAGTTGGTGAATATATAGTATTTAGAAACATCTCGATTCCAAGTCAAAGTTCTTATAGAATTACTATAATATTCGTATGGTAATATACCACTCCTATCATTATTACTACAAATTAGCATGATGTTCACCAACTTGACCAAACCATATTTTATTTCATTTTATATTGTATGCGATGTTATTTTTATATACGAGCACAATCGGTTGGTTGAGTTCTCACATTTTTCAAATTCCAATAGTTTCGGGACTAATGAGTGTTAGAGAGTTTAAGTTTGAGACAATGTAGAAAAAGGCTCATCTCAAGATTAAAAAAAAAAAAAAAAGAGTAGGACTTTCGGATTCTTGGTTCGATCGTCTTTGAGCACTGTAAGAATGAGACTAAACAAAAAAAAAAATTTGTCGAAGGTTATGGAATAACAACAACGAGCACGTGCAAGATGCACACTACTACACACCAACAAATTAAATGGTTAACTTATCTTACTAATCAACGAGACCTAAAAATCTACTTTATTCTTTCTAAATATAAGAAATTTGGACGTCTACACACTATAACAAATATTAACAATATCTTGTAAATTTAATTATCACGTTATATTCATTAAAAAAAACGTTCACGTTTTATTATTTTGTTTTCTCTTTTCTTTTACCTAATTAGGAAGGAAATCATTGTTCATGACCAAACCAATTGGTGGTTAGGTTTTCATTAACATTTAACAACTTTAATGAGAAGAGTTGTGGTGTCAACTTATATGTATTTATTGAAGAGATCTGCACCCAAAAACCATCATTATTTCATTGAATTTTTCAATCTTTATATAATTAAACTTCCAATAATATAACTTCAAGAATTTAATATAACAAAAAGAAAAATATATCATATTAGCTAAACAAGAAAATAGACGATAGGATATATAAATGTAGAGCCATTGCTTTTAACAACTAATATCATATTATTACCACAACTCAACCACATTATTATAAAGATATTTTAACGTGAATGTTATATGGTATATATATAGTTTAAATTATATTATTCTATAACTATATATATACCACACAAATCCTGATAATTTATCAAATATTATAACAAATATCCATATAAAACAAAACTGCCAATAAATGATTCTTGAAAGTGTGATTATATATATATATATAGATGAAGTTGAAACTTCTATTAAATATGAACAATTATTAATGTGAGGACATTATAATGCATACCTAGGACAATAATATTGTCGCACATAACTAGTGTAGGATATTTAATTTAAAATATAATATAAGATCGACCACATGGATTTTAGTCTAAAACTTCGAAACATTATTTAAATATAATGCAAACCTAAGGTTTGAGGTATCAATTGAAGAAGACATATTGGACAAAGCTAAAAACTTGACCAATGTGATATATCATTTTTATTTTATTAACGTAATATCATTATCAAAACAACTATATGATGTATTGTTGTATTGTAATACTAACAAAATAACATAAAATAAAATAAAGCTATGATTTGTTGTTTTCAACGGTTTTAGAATTTGTTTCTTTCTTTACAAAATTGAATAAAATTTTCCTTCTTCAATCCAAAACACTTCAAAATGGGTAATTTTCTAATTTTTCTGGGGATAAGAACACAAAGTAGAGTTGGTTGTTTGATTTTTATTGTTGTTAATCTAATTTTGATTTTGAAATTGTGGTGATCGAGAAGCTTTATTTTCCAAAACAATTTAAGAAAGTATATAATAAATATCAAGACATTATATTTTATCTAAGGTACACATTCAAATGGTTGAGTTCATATTTGGAGCAATTTCTATATCATACTTGTTGACAAACATTCTTTATAAGATTAAATTCCTCATCCTTTATTTTTATCATCATAAATGTACAAACACTTTCCTTACCCATCGGAATTTATCATCATTGCATTAAATACACACTTTTGCAGTCTCACCAAATCATCATATACATCAAAATAATAATAATAAAACTATATCAAAGGAAACTCAAATATCCAACATTTCACCTTTAACATAAAAAATTAACATAACCCACTTTGAAAACATAAACTATTGACTTCAAAATCTAATATTTGATTTGCTTACCTATGCATATTGTAAACAAAATAAAACATATTACTCCATAAACATCTTTAATTTACTTGAGTCATGAGTTCAAATTTCATAATCTTTTGTATAATTTATAATAAAATTAAAGAATAATTACATTTTGAGCAAATAATAAATAATTACATAATTTATACTACAAATATGCGTTTAATATTTATTCAATTAAAATCATCGTTAGGTCGATTTTTTAAGTATTTCAATAAATGTTTATAAATATTTTGGAAGTTAATTTAAACGAGCTGATATATATATATATATATATATATATATATATATATATATATATATATATATCTCGTTTGATTGAACATTATATATTTTTTTTCTGCCATGGATTCTAACATTTCCTTACATAGGATTCTCATAATATAATCTAATAATTTAATGAAACATAATCCAATAATGATATAAAGGCTATAGTTATAATCAAATTAAACAATAATAAACTAAAGATTGCATTTAAAAAGCCTAGCTAGCTATACCTAGGATTAATATATTGTGGCATGATTTAACTTCCACATCTTTTCTTTTTCACAACTATATATAAATATTTACTTTAGATAATAAAAATTAGACCCTTACAGTTTAACCTTTCAATTAATATTATTGATAGAAAGGTGATGATAATCATTAATCAATGCATGGTAAATAAGATTAACTAATAATGTGCTGTAAAATTCAGTCCACACTAAATTGATTTACATTTCATTTAGAAAATTAAAGAAAGGAAAAGAAAAAAAAAAAAATTAAGAAAAGAAAAGAAAAGAAAAGGAAATTAGGAGGGACCACGTGCGAGGGGAGAGCGTGTGATCAACATCATGCGGTGGCGGAGGAGAAGTGAGAGTGAGAGGTAACCGTATTTCGTGACACTTCCGGCGGGGTTCACGTGTCAATATCATTTCTATATTTAATGCCATGTCTCTACTAATTCTTAATCTCCCCCTCTTTTCTAAATAAACAGAAAATTGCTATTCTGATTCTTATAATTTTTAATAAATCTTAAATTTAGTATTACTTCAATAATCAAATTTATCCATTAATTGAAAAAATGTAAACAAAAAAATTCAACCATCATGGAGTACACATGAAATAGAATTGTAATAGTTAATTCATAATGAATATTAGTTGATATACTAGTCAGTCAATTGGAGCTAACTCATTGCCATATGACGTATGGTTTGGTTTTAATTAATAGACTATAATTTCAATTAGTTTTACCTCTCATTTATAGTTAAATCTACTATTTACTTGATTAAGTTATTTCTGCACTTAAATCTTTTATTATTATTATTATTATTATTGTTGTTGTTATTATTTCTTTTTTTAAGAAAAAAAACATATTTTTGACTTTATATACATGCATAATAGTACAAGGATATGATTTTGCCTTTTTCTTCCAAAAAAAGGAAAATGGGCAAAAAAAGGTTATTGCAAACTCCAAAGGAAAAAACAAGTATTTTTACATGATGTTTGCATTTTGGGATCTTAAGCCTAAAAAAAGTTTTAATTAAGCATTTAGGTAACTAACCCTTTATGTCTATATATATGAGGCATATGATACTATACCCATTTTAAATTTTCTAAGAGTTATAAGATTTCATTTAAGATTAAAAAAATATTAATCTCCCAATGTAAAGAATTATAGGGGTCCCCCTCTTGATGCAAGAAAAAGTTAATTAAGACATTTCAATTACTTTTAATGTTTAAGCAATGAAATTTGAGTAGTACAAAGAAAAGGGTAAAATTATATACATGCCATGCAAAAGAAAAAGAAGAAGAAGAAGAAGAAGAAGAAGAAGAAAAGGATTGAGAAGCAAGATATAATCAATGATATAATTAAATTCCAAGAAAAGAAAAATTAATTGACACATGACATTAAAGTTAGTTAAGTAGTGATGAATAATTATAGGTAATGTATGTGGGTCAAATTCAAATAGAGAAATAATAATGGGGTTTTTATTGTTATTATTTGAAAGCGTTGTTTTGATATTTGGGATAGAAAAGGGGGCATTGGAAATTAGGGTTTAGAGGTTTGGGAACAATGGAAAGGGTCCAAAAGGACCACAACCCATGTGGCCATGTGACAATCTCTAACCAAATTTAATTACAAAAACAATGAAACCTTTACTCAGATTCACTTAATGCATAATAAATCCAAATCCTCTTTTACAATTCATGCATTGCTGTCTCTTCCCCTAAGAGAAAAATTCCCTCTTCTAATATCTTAATTAAATATTTGTGGGATCCCCCCTCCCCATTTTTCCTTTTTCTTTAAATAAATATCTTTTTCTAAACTTTGATGTTAATTTCTAAATATGTTTCGGATCAATTTGTACTTGACTTAGTTAATCAGTTTAGTTTAAATGACTTGAATATGTGGTAAAATCAATACTTTGCTTAAGATTGAGTTACGAATTCGTGGAATAATATACCATCAAAAAGTCCAACATCTAAAACAAACCTAATCGTAAGATTAACTAACTCGGAAACAAACCTAAAAATCAAATAAAATTTTATCGACCCAAAAAAATTTGATAGTGAGAGTGAATAAGCGATAGCAAGAAAATCAATATTTAAGGTCGAAGGAAATTTAGAATTTAAGTGTCTGATACTCGCATTAGGTTGAAGAAGACCAAAAGAAGAAAAAAGAGGAAAACTATAGCGTTTAGGAGTGGGTATACAAATGTAGTTATCCTCTTAGATATTGTAGAAAGCCATTAATGAGACAGCCAACAGGATTGTACTTGGAATTCCATAGCATCAAAAATTTCAGAAAAGAAAGGAAAAAGAGAACGTGAAATGCAATGATTCAAAGCAAAGGGTCCCAATTCCAAATACTGCTAATTTTCTTTCCCTGCCCCCTCCATTTCCACTCTGTAATGTATAGTCATAAAGCCTCCAAAACATAATCACACTCTTATGTATAACAATCCACAACCGAACTGCACCAACAAAATTTAAACAAAACCCAACAAAAGAAATTTCATTACTCATTTGCAAACCATCAGTCTTTATCTTTCATTTGCTCTTCTTCTTCTCTCTCTCTCTCTCACTCCCCTCCCCCCCCCCCCCATTAAATCTTTTGTTCATTCATTCATTCATTTATCCGTCATCATCCTCTTCCTCTCACTCCCAACCAAACCAAACCCTTCTTTCTTCTCTCTGTGTTTGTTTTTCTGAACAAACAAAAACAACACGCAATTTGTTTTTCCATCTATTTTACTTGTTTTCTAGCAACAATTATCAATGACTCGCTTATTTCGATCCAAATCGTGCGGACACGTCAGAGTTTCGGAATTCAAGCCACCGCCACCGCCGCCGAGCTCTTATTACGATAGTGATGACGAGGAGGAAGAAGAAGAGGAGGAGGAGGAAGAAGATGACGATTATTATGGAGATGGGGTTGGGATTAAGGTAAATGAAAATCGGTTTGGCTTGGTTTTGAGAAATTCAGTGTGTGATAGTGATGAGGAGAAGCAGGAAGGAGCTACGAGGCAGAGTAATAACGGGAATCAATTTCCGATACTTGACATTTTGGTAACGGCATTGAGGAAATCGTTGGTTACTTGCAGTGTGGAACCGGATGATGTTTCTTCCATGGATATTAGCTCGCCTGTGAATGTGAGACATGTTTCTCATGTTACTTTTGACAGATTCAATGGGTTTCTGGGTTTGCCTACAGAATTCGAACCTGAGGTGCCAACCAGAGTTCCAAGCGCCAGGTGAGCACTTTTCTATCCATAGAATTTGGGTTACTGTTTTTGGAAATGGGGTTTGTTGCTGAATTGGAAACAGGTGCTTCTTTTGGCGGCTTAAACTTTGAATTGATTAGTTTCAATGAGTTCTGAAAATTTTAGTTAAATTGAAGGCAAAAACGTTGAAATCTAAGAGAACCCATCGTTTACTCAGTCTAATCGGTTATGGTGGTTGGTAATTCTTTTTCTTGCTAATGAAACCATCTGGGAGCTTTGAATTTTATGTTTAGCTTTTCACTTTTACCATCTGTCGTATCTCTGTCTGTTGAGGTTTCTTGGAATACGTGCGATCTCAAAGCTAGGTGTGAAGTGAAGTTGCAGCTTTTGAGGGACCACGGCTGGAAATGTTTGGAAGGCATTCCAAAGTTCCCAAGAGGGTTCGTTGCTTTAGAATGCATTTCGCTAAACATAGAATCTGCTTTGCACAACCTTTTAGTTAAATAAGTTCTAGCACAATAACCAGGACAAGGACTGTCCATGTGTTATGTTTCTTTCTCTCTCTTTGTCTCTCAATTTTTATCCTGCATCCAAAGAATCCTTTGCTTTACGGAGAAGGGGAGAAATTCGATACTTTTTTGGTTTATGGGAACTTAAAGGCAAATTTTTAAACAGGAACGGAAATCGAAGACTGGTAGTTAGATATGGGGAAAGGGCATTTGGCTATTAATGTTGGTGGTTTGTTATAGCTCCTCCTCCTTCCTCCCTGATAAGGAAGGAAGGAGTTTTGAGCGGGAGTCAGTGTCAGTCAGTTACCTGTCGATGAGGGTTTTCTATTCTATTTGAGGATAAACAGAACTTGTTAAATTGGCTTGAACTCATGATTTATTTTTTTAATGTACATATTTGATACTGTCAAGTTGTACAACTTGTGTAAACATAACCGTACGTTTTGGAACACTGCCTGAGATTTGTCTTTGAGTAGGCAAACTTAATAGAACTTTAAACATCTCTAAATGCAGTTTGAAATCTCTTTACTTCCCCTATCCTAACTAATTATCCATATTCCTTAATGTCATTCTTGTCAACCAGTGCTAGCGTTTTTGGAGTTTCTGCCAAGTCAATGCAGTGTTCTTTTGATGGTAGAGGAAATAGCGTGCCAACAATCCTTCTTATGATGCAAAAGCGGTTGTATTCAGAGGGAGGTCTAAAAGTATGTATCGACATTTACTATAATCTAGTTTGCTGAGACATTTACATGGCTCTTACTTTTTGCTGACATCACTATTCCAAATTTTAACTATAGCTACTTTTTTGTCACTATTGAAGGCAGAAGGAATATTTCGAATAAATGCCGAGAATAGTCAGGAAGAGTTTGTCCGAAACGAACTAAACAGTGGCGTGGTGCCACGAGGCATTGATGTTCACTGTTTAGCAGGCTTGATCAAGGTATTCGTTTAACTGATGTCCATCAACCAACCTTCCTTTGTCCCATTTTAGAAAATTGTTCTTTAAGGCTTACCACCGAAGGTGGATCTTGCAAAGTAAATTACTTCTTGAGCTTATCATTTTTCGTATGATCTTAATAGAGTTGGTTTCGTCTCATGTATAGGCATGGCTTAGAGAACTTCCTACAGGAGTGCTTGATACACTAACCCCAGAACAAGTGATGCATTGCAACACAGAGGAAGATTGCTCTCAACTTGTTAAACTACTCCCTCCCATGGAAGCTGCTATCCTTGACTGGGCTATCAATTTAATGGCAGATGTTGTGCAGCACGAAAAATACAACAAGATGAATGCACGGAACATTGCGATGGTTTTTGCACCGAACATGACTCAGGTGTGTGTGCGTTTTCTGGGATAGCAATATCATGAACTATGAATACTCTTATGAACTAAAAAGCAATTCTCTGAATCTGGTGCAGATGGCTGATCCTTTGACTGCACTAATTCATGCTGTACAAGTAATGAACTTGTTAAAGACCCTTATTCTTAAGATCCTTCAAGAAAGGGGAGAATCAGAGGCCAGGCAGCCATCATGCTTGGATTCTCCCAACCCCAAGATCAATATGAAACCTTCAAACTCAACCATTGGCAAATATGCCAACCAACCGCCTAGCGCAATTGATGACGTGAAATGTACCAGTTTCGATAGAGCTGACTACACTTCGGGTGGGAAATTCGAAAGCTTTGAAGAGAAAGAAGAAGAAGAAGAAGAAGAAGAAGAAGAGCAATACCATTCTGCATCTGGAAGAAGTACTCCGGTTCGATATGGAACCGGGACATTACAACAAAGTGGATATGAAACAAGCGACTGGCTAAGTTTGAGAAAAGGGGTGAGGAAGATATGCAGGCACCCAGTATTTCAGCTAAGTAAGTCAAGTAAGAAGAGTAGAAGTTTTGGAGTTGTGAGTTGTAAGTATTAGGAAAAGAAGAGGAAACTGACTGCTAAAAGTATGTGTAAGTGTCCACATATTGCTTAGGCTTGTTTGTGTAAACAGTTGTAATAATAATACAGATGCGAGTGTTTGATTATCGGATAAATTTCAAAATTCAAATGTTGTTGTAAAACGCGAGTGCTTTAGAGCTTTAGAGAAAGAAGACTGGGAAACCACATTTTAGTCTTTCTTCTCTTGTGATTGTAACGATCATTGTGATTACTGATTGAATTGCCAATTGCCAAGTAATGGAAAAGTATTCCTTAATTAATTAATTAATTATCCTATGTGAAAAAAAACAAGAGAGTTAAAACTTATAAAGTCAAATTAATTGTAATATCAAATATGTTCTGAATAAATTTAAGTTTATTAACACAAATCAAAACAATATTAAGAATTCAAATTTTATAAATAAATTATAGTAATGGAAAATTTTCAAAATTTTTAGGGTTAAGAAAGTTAAATTTTAATTTGATGAGCTTCTTCAGCTTCACGCTACACTTAAAAAGATGGCTTCAATCTCTTCCCGCTGGTGGCAACTCTACGAATCTCGCCGGAACTTCATTTCTTCTATAATTCCTTCAGAGAAAGTTCTACGCTATCCCTAATCAAGGGACGAAACTTAAATCTGGCGTCCGATATCTGGAAGCGACTTTTCGCGCCAAGAAGCAGAAGATCTGCTCCAATTCTTCCTATCATTCGTCTTGCTCGGCAATTCAATCTAACAATGGAATTTATCAACCCTTTCAAGCTCTGTTCCGGCCTCAAGTTCCTTGGCTATTTCATGATTCTCTTGGTTCTTGCCATCGTTGCAGTTTCCTACGATGCGGTTGTTGTCCTCACCTGGGGACCCAAATTACTCATGGGCGGCTTCCGCTCCTTCCTCGCCTTCTCCATCATCATTTTGTTTCATGTTCTGGTACTGATTCTATTCTTTTTGAATTTTTGGGTCATTGAACTTGAATTTCCGCTTTCATTTGTAGCAATTTAACTGTATGCATTTGTTGAACTCAGTTGTGCGTCAATTAAAAATGTGGTTCTATAGTTCCAAGTGATTCGATTGTAATTTCGTCTGCGAAAAATGTGCAGTCACTTTAAATACGCTCGAGTTTGTTTGTTTTCACATCGGTGTATAGAGCTCTACAAATGGGATCATACGTTTTTTAGTTAGATGCACAATGAGCTTCTTCTGATGGGAGCAATGAGCTATGAAATTGCGCAACTTTGACATCGAGATAAAATGTGTGATAACTGCATCTTGTTTTGCAGCTTTTACTCTTGTCATGGAGCTATTTTATGGTAGTCCTTGAAGATCCTGGTTCTGTACCGGCAAATTGGGTATTGGCAAGTGAAGCAGAGAATATGGAGGCTGGTAATTCGTCATTGCCAGAACATGGACCAACGGGGGATGCCAGTTATTCCTCTTTAGATGGTGCCGGGAGAAGGTCTACAGCCTATTGTCGTCAATGCCAAAATGGAAAACCACCACGTTGTCATCATTGCTCTGTTTGTAAGCTACTTAACTTCAACACTATTCCTGCATCTTTTTATTTGTTCACACCACCCCGGCCATGCAGTAAGGTTGAATTATGTCGCACCTAATGAGTGATTGGTCGTATTATTCTTTGTCTTTCTTATTTATTAATCTCAATTTATTTCTGGATGCTATTTTACGTTTAATTTTTACTTTTACAGTTATTGTACAACTTGTACTCTGGACTTATTAAGGGTACTTAAATGTTGCTAAAATTTTCTGTAGGTCAAAGATGTGTTCTTAAGATGGATCATCATTGTATTTGGGTGGTGAATTGTGTTGGAGCACGCAACTACAAATTCTTTCTTCTTTTCTTGGTAAATTCCCAACCCACTTCCTAGCTGTTAGCAGGAGAGTTTTCGGTCTTTATGAGAAATATTGTCGCCTTTTTTGTTCCTCTTTTCTATAGTATGGAAAATCCACGTAAATATGGAAGTAGAGTTATTGGTCTCTTACATTCTACTCAACTTAATATGATTTGTTTGAACAGGCAAAAAATATAGAGTAGTTTCATTGGGCAGTATGATAGATTGTTTATTGATGTTACATTTAACTTCTTAGAGATGTTTATTTATTGTTTCATAAGGTTGCATGAAGAAGATTGATATAAATCTTTTAAAGGAATGAGTTGGTGAAACCATGAAATTTATTTGTCTCCTATTTTGTGATTTTCTTTTGAAGAAGCTATAAATACATGAAGTTCGAATTTTTTTTTTCCTATCGTCTTAAGTAAAATATATTTATTTCATTTTTAGATTAGTATAAAACTTGGCTTCAAATAGGAAGTATAGAAAATTATAAGTATATGTATGTACGTGTATGTATGCGTGTACAACTGAGTGAAATCTCTTTTTTAACTTACCTTGCCCCCTCTTCCTTCCAAGCTTTACACATTCTTGGAGACGACAATGGATACACTTGTTTTGCTGCCTAGTTTTATCAATTTTTTTGATGAAGCTAAGAGTCACTCCGGTTCTCCTGCCAATCTTGTTATCCTTTTTTTAGCTTTTGGTAAGAAACTGAGCTAGTTTATAGTTTAAATTTCTATAAAATGAACTTAACCCGCTGATTTTTCAATATTTTTGTGTCTATACTTTGATGCAGTTCTTAATTTAGCCTTTGCTCTCAGTCTCCTTTGTTTCGTAGTTATGCATGCATCTCTTCTGATGAGCAACACAACTTCAATTGAGGTAATGACTTTACACCATCACTTAAATTGTGCTGCTTCAGATTGGATTATCAATTTCCTTTCCTCTGAGCTCGGGCTGGTGATTGTTGCCTGAACTTCACTCGTTTCTCTCTAATTCATTATTTTGTTAGTTATTTCCCACAAGTGCAAGCTGTCTGGTACTTGATGGAAACAGAATAGCTGGATTATTGGTCACAGTTCACAAATAAGATAAAAACCATTTCTTTCAAATGTGCAATCTTACCAGTGTAGCGTGAAGTTTAAGTAAATCATTATCCTAATTCAGTCATTATGCCATGTTTAGGGTAGTCTTTCCTCTTTTTACTAGCAAAGGTGCTCATTCACTATTACACTTTCAGGTTCACGAGAAGAGAAGAGCAGTTCAATGGAAGTATGACCTAGGCAAGAAGAAAAATTTTGAGCAGGTAATACAACTCTGTATTTGTCATCTTGAATTGTTCCCGCTCTCATTGTTATAAGATAATATTCTCACATCTGTACAATTATTAATCATTTTTTGTGCAAGAATCATCTTATGTGTGTTGCGAAAGAAAATTTATTTGTAGTTTTCGATACTCTTTTATATTATTTGGGGAAACATAGTTTACGCTCTTAGTTGAATCAGGATGCACCGGTTGATAGAAAATGAAAATGGCTTATTATTGGATATTGGGAATTCTTAGTGTAAAATATTACTAGTATGATCCTGCGAAAAGAGGGAAAGGAAAAAGACTACGATGCATTACTCAAGGATTATATTTGAACTCGATGCCTCTGAATACATTTGTTGCATTCCCGTGAAAATTTAACTCTCAATGTCTGTTACACAATGACAGAATCTAATCTCATGTTTAGATCTTTATAATTATGTCGGGTCTCCTGTTCTTTCCTCCTTAAGGTATTCGGGACGAAGGCAGCTCTGTGGTTTTTCCCATTGTTTTCGAAGGAGGATTTGGAGAAAATTCCTGCACTTCGAGGCTTGGAATTCCCAATTCGTACTGGCATGGAGTCTTGACACTTTTTTCTCGCTACTCCAGTCAGTGTGTAAAATATTGTCCTAGTATCTTTACGTTCTTTTATGTAAACAAACACGCATGAAACCTTGTTTTATATATGGCCCTCTTTTGGCGCTTCTATTTGTAAATTTCACATTTTTTCAGAGATGTAATGACCAGCTAAAGTCTCCAGAAGCTATGCTATTCTTGTTTTTAGTCGTTTTGCACTGAGTTGAAGAATCATATTTCTAGCCTTTTTTAATAGTCCTTAAAATATCCTCTTTTTTTCTTCTTCTCTTGAGGAAGTCAAAGTTATTGAGTTATTTTATGGTTTATACCATGCCCTCTTTGGGCGATATTATTTCGGCAGCGAAAGTTTTAAAAAATTAGATTTAAAGTTAGTAAGTAACTGAATAAAAAGTTGTATATTAGTGGATGGCAATATACTATTGCTTTTATATTCCTATCCGGAGTTCGAAGACCTTATTTGCACACACGTATACATAAATAAAAAAAGAAGAAGAAGAAGAAAATATTTTTCATTATATAGTAGTAACATGTAAATCTTGGTCAAATGATGACAACTAGGGCAGGCGGGTCCCTTTGAAATCTACTAGAACTGGCCTTAAAGCAGACAAGCTTCCCTAGAAATTGGTGGAGGTGGAGCCCCCAGTGTCCCCATTTTCCCAAAAAGAAAAAGAAAATATATGTAAATGTTGATTATCATCTAATTTCAGGTGGGCGATCGTGATCCAAGGATGAAACTAAAGAAGAAATTCTGTCCATGGAATTGCAGAAACTGGAGATGGAAACAGAGATCAAAACGAAGATGGGAGCAATCATCAAAACAAGACTAAAAGGTACCATCCACTGTTGCTTCTGTGATCTATGGAACCGAACTGCCCACCAACCCATTAAAAACGCCCCTGACACACTCACCAAAACTAATACCACACATCCCCACACAGCCTTAAGCTTTCTGTTCTTCTGTTTCTTTTGTTCTCCCTCCCCCTTCATCACATCTTCAATTTCTGTTCCCACCTGCATTTCTCAAAAGAATAGGAAGAAGAAGAAACTCACAAATGATTCATTGGAAGAAACCTCAATTAGCTCTGCTGGATTTAAGGGAAAAAACCCATGCTGTGACTGAAGATACTGGAGAGAGATTTTCAGAGAGAGAGAGAAAGAGATTGGGAGGGGGAGATTTTGGTAGTAAAATAAGGGAATCGCATTGAGTATATCGTCACGCGTGGCTTATCCAAGTTGGTTTTGTCAATTAAAGGAATATAAATATAAACAAAAAAAAAAAAAAGAAAAATAATAAGGATTGGCATTTGTTGGCAGGCATCAGTAATTGGCGTAGCTTGTATCTGGGGTAGACTTTGATTGATTTATTGCCTTTGATGACATTATGTGCCACTGCACCCACCTGGCCACTGCCCCCTTTCTTCATTATTGTTTCTTCTCACCTCTCATGCAACCCAACCCCAGCTTCTACTCATAGATTTAATTGCTCTTCATTCAAATGTCTGAATGTGTATTTAAGGTTTCATTAATTTTTAAAGTCTACTCATAAATGAAAATAAATACATATCACTATATAAGTAACCAACGTTACAATCTAACTTTCTGGTTACCTTTTCTAGGGGGATTTGGTTTTGAAAAGTTGAATAATTTTTTTAAAAAAATTTATTATTATTTGTTGAAGAAAATAGTAATAACAGGCAGTTTAAATTATTTATGAAACTAGGTTTGTCAACTCTTTGAAATGCATCTGCATCATAAACGCATTCATTCCAACTCAGCCAGCCTTGGATACTTAAATAAGTTGAAACCTACTTTGTTTTTTACTCATGTTTAGAAAAGGAAACAGGCCTACTATTACCAAAAGTCCTTCTTTTGAGAGTCTTTAGACACCCAATTAAAACTTGAACAAGCGAAACCCAAAACACATCAAAACAAGACTGTCTCTTTCTTAATGCAGGCATGGGAGAGGAACTCATGACAGCTCCTTTATTGGACAAAATAAAATTACAAGTGATGGTAACACAATTGCTTTATGAACTACACAACTGGGTTAAGTAGGTACCATTATAATATTAGGAAGCTAAGTCAGCAGCTTAACTATGATTATTATCAATTGTATTTTATTAGAATAGAATTTGAGCAAAACCTTTGGCCTTTCTCCTAAGGTTCTATTCCACACGCAAACATGCTTCTGTAATCAATTTGTTTTTCTTATCTCACTTTTGTCTCTCGGAAGTTACAATTGGTATGCAACCTTAGGTTTTAATTTATCAACAACAAAAGCATGATTGCAACCAGCCACATGAGTCAAAATTTGAACCAAAGTTTAAGGTTTTTTTTAAGTCTTCAATCTCATAGTCGTCGTAGACAACTATGATACATTTCTCATTAGGCTCAGCCAAATGTATCTGATATTTAACTCTTTTTCAGGAGAAACATTTAGTCTTATAACCTAAGAAACTTGAGAAGGAAATAAAAGGAAGAATTGGTGCGATGGCAGAGTAAAATTATATATAAATGATCATCGAATTTGAACAGATTGTTGGATGACATGGTCGGAGGATGGCGCTGCAGAAGTAGTAGTTTGATTCATGGAATTGCAGAAAGCAGAGATAAGAAGAGACATCATAACAAATATGGGTGCAATCATCAAAACAAGACTGAAAGGTACCATCCATAGTTGTCTATTTGTTGGATGAAACTGAAACACCCACCAACCAAAAACAAGCCCTCCCATCAGGCATGCCACTACCATTGAAATCACCCAAGTGGCTATCTTACAACTCTTCATATTCCCATTCCTCTTCTTATCTCTATCTTCTTCTTTCATTGCTGACTCCATTTGAAATCCTGCTTCTTCATCTCCACCCCTCGCAAATCTCCATGTTTGATCCATTACTACAAAGTCACCCACTAAGCTCTTCAGAAGAACTAGAAATGGCGGAACCAAAAAGAAAGAATAGAAAAAACAGAGAAAGAGGGAAGAGAGAGATGGCTGTATAGGGGCAAAAGGATTTGATTTGGCAAGTGATTGTAGACAAGTTACAAAGCGTAGGATTTTATCAAAGTTTGAAATTAGCATCAGCAATTGACGTAGCTATCTGGGGTTAGATTTTTATTGCCTTTTATGATAAAATATGTGACATAGACTCGGAAGCACCAATAGCTCAAGCCCTTCTAATTGTTTCAAATAAACATCTCTCTCCTTGAAATTAGAGTTCATCTTGTACTCAAATTATGGAAAATTAGGATCTACACTGTGAAGTTATAATTATAGGTGAACTGCTTCCATTTGAAGCATTGGTATCTGGAAGCAGCGGTTTTCTAGTTTGAGATGCAAATCCAATTGAATATGTGAGGTTTGGGGAGTTGAGGGCTGGTTCAGGTTTTATATTTAATGGAATAAACCTTTCTTGGCTCCAAATTATGGAAAGGACCCAACTGAATTAGCTACTCCACTGAACGTTTCTTCCTAAATATTATAAACAAACAAAAAAAAAAGTCAGCTTCCATTTTCCATTTTTGAACTAACAACAAATTGATATAAATTCTTAGACCATAGCTTTCCTGTGAGCGCAGCTCGTTTGTTTGGTTAAATTATAATGGGAGGCTTATGCATCTTTGGTCTATAAATTTTTTTAAATTTTTATGTCTATTAGAAATTGTCTTTTAAAATTTCAAAAATGTTTGAAGGAAATCTTAAAATTTTCATATTTGTTTACAAGAAATCCATGAATTTAGAATATATATATAGTTTAGGAAGATTACAGATTTAGAACAGTTTAGGGATTATTGACCACATAAGTGAAAATTAACCTATTTCTAAAAGAGACAACCATTAAGTATGCGATTAAATTTGTAATTTAATATTTCAACTTTTTGTAGAGAAACTTTGTATCATAATGATATACTACACTTTATATATACACATAAATATCATACTAAAGATTTTTATTTCTCGAACAATTTGAGCATGGTTTGGTTATTTGTGAAATCTTTAATCTCTTTTGATTGATGAATGTTTAAATTTTCAATAAAATTAGTTTTAAATTTATTTAACCAGAAAAATATAAAATAAAACACCATTACAATATTTCATATAAGGTTTAAATTCAACTTTTAAGTATGTGAAATTTATTTTGGTCTCACCTTTTAAAACAATACGCAAATGGTTGAATCAAAATATTCATAAAAAAGACAAATAGAATGACATTATTTAATCTTTACAAAACCACATAGGTAAGTATACAAACCAATGACAAATTCAAATATGTCATATTTGGTAAATTTACATAAGCTATTTACTTTTAACAGGTGAAAGGTTCAAGCCTTTGTTTGTTGTGAGTTGTCACGAGCAATAAGGCTTGAGCTCATAGCAGGTTTATTCCCATGTATGCCTAGAGCATCATCATCATGGAAGCTCAAAGGGTAATGTTGGAGGCGAACCCAATCAAAATCTTTAACCTCGAAGATTGGTGCTATCTAATACGCCTCAAACTGACAAGAGACTATAAACAGTTACCCCCCACCATCTCTAGGGGTAAACAATAAACACTTTACCACGTTGATGTGATGGAGGATGACCCAGATGAACTTGGAACCCCAAGACAAGAGGTGGATCAAAGACCACAAGAAGATATGTGTACCAACACAACACAGTCAATAAATTTTTGTTTACACAAATAACACATCAATTATACGTTGATTTTGCTTTGCACTCTGCCATTTTTGAGCAAAAAAAATATAATAGAGAGAGAGAGAGAGAGAGAGAGAGAGAGAGAGAGTCATCCTATTGGACAAAGCTTTCCTACTATCAATGAATAAAGATAAAAGTCCTATTGTTGGATCTTTTTATTTATTTTAGCGAGTTGACCAGACATTGAAATTTGGGAACATGTTATTTTGGAATATTCTTAAAAGAAATGAACAGAAAAGAATGGTCCAATTTTAAATGATTAGGAAAAAAAAAAAAAAAAGAAGTGGAAATTAAAGAAGAAAGAAGCAGAGCCACGGAACAATGAAGAATGAACATTCTCTCCGTTACCATCCAAACCAATTGCAATGGCAATTTAGCAAAAGGCTGAAGAAAAGGACCCACCTTATCCAATTCCCCTCCCGCCCCCCTTCCCTTCTTCGTTTTCATTTTCTCCTTCTTTTTCCTCCAATTCTAAATCCCATCATTCTTTTTCCCAAATAATACTCCATTTTTAACATTTGCCGTAAGGGATCCTCAGCTTTTCTGGGTTGTGGAGAATGAACGTCAAAGCTCCGGCGACGAGGACTCGGGTTGGGAAGTACGAGCTCGGTAAAACCCTCGGCGAGGGAACTTTTGCTAAGGTCAAGTTCGCAAAAAACGTCGAGAATGGTGATTATGTGGCCATTAAGATTCTCGACCGGGAAAAAGTTCTTCGCCACCGGATGGTCGAACAGGTTTGGTCGTCTTGTCTTATTTGTTTTTGTTGACTTCCTAGATTTTTTATTTGGTTGTTTATTGATGATGATGTTGGCAGATTAAAAGAGAGATTTCGACTCTCAAAGTGGTCAAGCATCCGAACGTTTGTAAGATTTATGAGGTACCACAATCCATTTTCCTTGGTTTTATTTCCTTGTACAGTAATACATACATTGTTGGTTTGCTTGTACAAATAACAGGTTCATGAAAGGTTATTAGGATAAGTTTGAGTTGGAGGGAATTGGTTAAGCCGCCTAGGATTTAAAACCCAGTCAGTTCTTTTGGGATACTAATGTATAGGGTTAGACAACATATGATTAGGCAAGTTATGCCTAAGATGGCTCATGCGTTCACAAATGAAAGAAAAAAATAATAATAAAGTATTCAAACTTTAAAGTCAATATATGGAATTTTTATAGTTTAATTATTTTGACTAAAGATCCCCTATCTATCGATCTACAAAATTACAAATGACCTGATATCATAGTTAGAATAAAATTAATTTGAGTGGATTTAAGGTATTTGTGTTTGATTCTAATGTTTGGTTATATTGTTATGGAGTCTTTGTCTGCACATTGCTTAGCTTTTCTAGCTTTAGCTTGGATTGTTGTTATTATACTTAGTCTTTGTCTATGTCTTGCCTTTGAACGGTCTTTCATTTTTAAATGAAAGCACTATTTCTCATTAAGAAAAATGGTTGTGGACTTTTCTTCTTACTTATTATTTATTATTTTTTTCTTTTCTAATCCTTATTCATATCTCCTTTTGGTTTTATGCGGCTTTTGTCATTCTTTACAATTTGCGTAGAGGGTTCCCCTTGTAGTTGTAAATATATGAGTTTTCTTCACCTAGGATATATGTTAATCTTAATTAGTTAAAAGGTTACATCTTAGCATGTTGGACGAGTAATATCAGTATTTTTGTCTATGAAAACTTCATTCAAGTTGGTCATTTACATTGCTAAATGCAGCAACAAGACCATATAAATTCAGTGGATTTCCGGTTAACATTTGCCTGGGGAAAAAAGAAAAGAAAAAAAGAAAGAGATTATTTAATATTGTATTTTTTTTTACATAGTAGTACTTATACCGTAAAATGGTGCCTCTGTAGCAAGATAAATAGTAGTTTTATTTTTCCCTTCTTTGTTCATAAAAGAGGAAAAAATCAGGTATAGATTCTTGTGAAAATTTGATGTGCTGGTTTATGGTCGAATGCCACTTTAAGTGAGAAGCAAAGAAGATACTTCCTGGATGCGTGTGTTTAAATTCTTCTGTTCTCGTTGATAGGTTATGGCAAGCAAATCAAAGATCTACATTGTTCTTGAGTATGTGGATGGAGGCGAGCTTTTTGACAAGATAGTAAGACATTGTTGATGAGATTCATATTCATATTCATATTTTACATCTGTACTTGGTTGTTCTCTATAGTTCCTTATCTAAATTTACTTTTGATAGTCTCCTAACCAAAGAGATTCTGTATTAGCACCCATTAGTACATTGTTAGATTTCTTGGGCATTTCCATTTATAGGCTGCAAAGGGAAGGCTTAAAGAGGATGAGGCAAGGAAATATTTCCATCAACTTATTAATGCTGTAGATTACTGCCATAGTAGAGGCGTGTACCATCGAGATCTGAAGGTTTTAACTGATATCCTGATCTTTTAAGAGACTCAACTTAGTGTTTGCAAATGAAATGGTGGTGTTTAGTTAAATGTTCTGTCTGCTTTTGCAGCCTGAAAATCTTCTTCTGGATTCACATGATGTTCTTAAAGTGTCAGATTTTGGATTGAGTGCATTTTCGCAGCAAGTACGAGTGAGTATTACTCATATATTTCCAGAACTTCTTCCAAGATTGTTTCTGTCCAGCGCTCAGTGTCTTCTTGCTACAGCTTGGTTTTTCTTCAGATGTTTATAACTTCCAGATTTAACTTTAGTTTCTCATCTTGTGAACCTTTTTCCATTGAACTTTTCTTTGACAAAAATAAATACACTTCACGTCGGATGTCCCAAATGTAAATTGGGATTACTGCTTTCTTTTGGTATCATATTTTGCTCCTTCAGGCATTAGCTTTCTGTTTCATTTAATGTCAAGGGATCTTCAACTCTGTTATTGCAGGGGGATGGTCTTCTTCACACTGCCTGTGGGACCCCAAACTACGTTGCTCCTGAGGTTTGCACATATACTACTTCTATTAATCATTAGGAGGATATTTATATTTCTATATCTTAATAAAGATTGTTAATTATACTTCAAAACATGAGCTAAGTTTTTGCCTTTGCTTTTGACATACTATTTTAGGTCCTCAATGATAAAGGTTATGATGGTACATCTTCTGATCTTTGGTCATGCGGGGTCATTCTCTTTGTTCTTATGGCTGGTTTCTTGCCTTTTGACGAGCCAAATCTAATGTGTTTGTATAGAAAAGTCCGTCTTTGTTTTATTTTATTTTATTTTTTTTCCTACATACACAAACAGGGAACATTCTTAGAATATGTTTGGTATGAATTTCAGATTTCCAAGGCTGATTTTGCCTTTCCTTCGTGGTTCTCAAATGGTGCGAAAAAACTAGTTCGCCGCATTCTTGATCCAGACCCTACTACTGTAAGTTTATACCCCATACTCCTATTCTTTCTATTTTTTGTGTGATCTTCTGTAATTATCAGAAAAGAAGTGATTTAACTGTTACATTTTTTCAACTCTCATTTTCTTTCATTACTCTAGCGAATATCAATAGCAGAAATTCAAGAAGATCCATGGTTCAAGAAAGACTACACACCTGCTCATTTTGAAGTGGAGGAGGATATAACTCTTGATGATGTAGATGCCGCTTTTAGCAGCTCGAAGGTGAGAATTTTATCACAAAACAATGTCTTTGAGCGACAGATTAATGTAGTGGAAATGAGAGTTAAGAAGTTCTCATTACTGGCATTATCATTTTTTATGCATGTGGTGGATGGATGTTCATGCTCTTGAAGATATATCAGACAAGAGAAATATTTGAAAACAAACATAGTCGATCATATCAAAATCGTCCCTGAGTAAAAGTTTAGTTCATAATTTTAATACTTCTTAACTCTCTTCTTTTTTATTTATTTATTCTTTTCCATACACACTTGATTCTATCATATAAAGTTCCTTCTGATGTTTCTTTTCAATTTTAATTCCAGGAGCATCTTGTTACCGAAAGAAAAGAGAAGCCAGTGTCCATGAATGCTTTCGAGCTTATCTCTAGGTCACCCGGTTTTAGTCTTGAAAATCTATTTGAAAAGCAGAAGGTACGTTTATAGTAGGTAGTACTATCTTATTGAGATCTCATTAATGGATCGATCAATCATAATGAGCCTCAATTGCAAACATAATCGAATTGATTTTATTCCTGTTGACTTAGAATTATAAATTTGTCACATACCTGACTAAACTTGTAAGCCGAAAAATTTCCTGATGATGTGATAATTTTGCAATAACTGAGCTGAGGATAACGCATTTCTTGAGGGGTATGCGCACCACAGATCGGTTAGATGATTATTTTGTTGGAGTCCATCAATTCTCTTGATAAAAGTTTTTTTTTAGACTGTTGCAAAGAGAGAAACTCGTTTTACTTCGCAAAGCCCTGCAAACGAGATCATGTCGAAGATTGAAGAAACTGCAAAACCGATGGGTTTCAACGTACGAAAACGGGACTATAAGGTAACCTTTTATTGAAAGATGTGTAATACATAATATGATTCCTGAGATGAGTATTGTTAGAACTATTGTAATGAGGTATAATCCCACTGCAGATGAAGTTGCAAGGTGACAAGACTGGGAGGAAAGGACACCTCTCCATAGCTACTGAGGTATAAAAGTCTAATATTATTACTGGTTAATATTAAAAACTATTTTCATACATCGACCTTGTACCGATATGATGTGCAAGGACAAAATTCTAGGGAGTCTTAGTTCTGAATAAAAACATAAATTGGCCTCATCATCATCAGGCTTCATTCTGTCAACATCTGATCTGATGCCAATTGTTTTTGCCCTTTGAACTCCAGGTCTTTGAAGTGGCTCCTTCCTTGCATATGGTGGAGCTTCGGAAAACAGGGGGCGACACGCTCGAGTTTCACAAGGCATGTTATCAGTAATTTTATTTGAAATTGGAAAGTAAATACCTCATTCCAAAGCTTAATGGCACAAATACTGTATATGCTAATGTTCTTTTTCATTTGCATATGGCAGTTCTATAAGAGTTTCTCTTCAGGATTAAAAGACATAGTGTGGAGAACTGATGAAAATACCGTAGAAGGAAGCTAATATCTCTCCTCTTCATAACGCTGCTGTTATGAAGTTGATTCCTGAGGTCATTGCGGGTATTTCCTTCCTGTCGTCACTTCATCGATGCCAATACAAAGAACTACACATGTTGGAGAAGTCTAAGAAAATTTGTACTTTTTCTTGTTTCTCATAACTCATTAAATACAGTAATTGTACAAATAATCAAAAACTGTAATAAAAGAAGTGATTTCATGCAAGACTACTTTTGCTTTTGCATAATCCAATGTCTTCAAATATAAATAATCACGCACTTTCATGTTGGTGCTTTTGAATTAACTTTTTAAGTGTTATAGACTTTTTAAGTGTTATAGACTTTTTAAGTGTTATAGACTTTTTTTCATTTATAAACACTTTTCTAGACACTTTGAAAGTCAATCAAAACATTCAAAAACCGTATCTTCAAATATTTCCCAACCACCATCGGGTACAACTTACAAGAAAGGAATTTCTCCCATTAACTTTTAATTCCTTCATCAAGGTCAAATTAGGCAAGTTGGTCACTTAATACTATAATTAATTAGATCTCTTTAATAGTAATTAACTAACAATAACTAATATTAATAACCGTCCTTGGTTAAGGTTGTATGTAAAGTATTTATTTCTTCACGTTCACTAAAGTTTTACCTGAAAAAATGGATTCAAAACAGTTCAGGGATGAATGGAGGAGTTTAGTTTAAGAATAACAGAGAAAAGAAAGCCTACAAATATCATAAAAATATAGGGATCATTTGGGGCAAGCATTATCTAGAATTATAATAATCACTTCTTACTACAGTATTTACCATTTACTATAATTTTTTTACTGTTTGACATTTATTGTTTTTTTTTTTTATTTTTTATTGTTGTGTCTACTATTTCCTCGTCAAACTAAAATAGCATACGTACCAAACAAATACTGTTATAACCAAAACTAAAATAAATCTACACTTCACACAAACTATTCTAACCAAACTATAATAATTCACATTTTTCCCAAACATTTCCATACAATACATGATGATCAAAGAGAGAATCTAGGGGTAGTTCAATCATTGATAGTTTAAGAAACTAAAATGAAATGAGATAAGAGTCTGCCTTCCCTAGCATAGAGTAAATTGGATCCAAGAGTCAAAAAGAAAATAGAAGGAATAATGGGAGGGAGTTGGAATCGTTGTCAAAACCCAACCCTACTTTTATTAACAAAATGGTTATCCATCAAATCCAACTTTCATGAAATTCAATCAATACTCCCTACATTTGTTTATTAATTTCTAAACTAAGTAACAATTTAATCTATTTACTTTAAATTTGTAATTTAAGGTGTGGTCAAAATTTCCATGTCATTTTGCATTATAACAATTTAGTTTATAGTTTATAAAAATATTTGGTCACTAATCAATTTATATGTAAGACATTTCATTATATTTTACAAATAGTTTTTACCATTAAAACTAAATCGTTACAAATTTATTGCACTACAAACATTGAATTGTTACGTACTAGAATTTAGAGACTAAATTATTACAAAATTTGAGACATAAACTAAATTGTTACAAAAATATTTACAGACTATGAAAGTACATGTTTTCGAACCATAATATTCTACGATGAGAAGAAAATAGTATTCAAATTAACAAGAAAGGGAGAAGAGGAGAGACATAACAATCCTTGGTTTGGTCGTGTGTAATTAAGAGAAAGGCTAACCGAGAAAGGAAAGGTTGGGCTCTGTCGTCTCTGTTTTGAGTCTCCGTGGAAAGACAAACTAAACCCAAAATAAGCAACTTGTTTTATAGCCCATGGTCCCAACTTTGTTTCAAACGTACGCACAGTAGTCCTACGAAAAGAGTGACATCACCGATAGTAATGGCATCCTTCCAATACAAGATTCAAAATTCAATAAAGTTAACATGAAAATGCCTCAAAAAGAAAAAACGGTGATGGGAGTAACATTTAGGAGTAAAAAAGGTTTAGGCATTGGCAAATTATATTGATTCATATCTAAAGAAAATAAAAAATAAAAAATAAAAGAAGAAGAAGAAGAAGAAGAAGCAAAAGCTAGATGGAAGAACTAAGTCGGACATGGAATTCTGTTTAGCATGGAGATAAACATTTATCCAATCCAAATGAGGGCTGCTTAGCTAACCATAAGAGCACGGAGAGAGATGTCATTAAAGAAGATATGCAAATAAATATCTAACTACCAATCTCAAAACCACTACAATTTGAAAAGGATTTCTCCATTAATTAAGTTCCTTATTAGAAAGGTCTTTCTCTCCAACTTACTTGCAGAGGTGTGTGGTTGTTGAGCTATCTCACCATTCTTGGAACTACTCCCATTTATTTTCTGCACACCCTCTCCTTCCTTCCTTCTTTCCCTTCACTCTTCTTCTATTCTTTATATCTATTCTTGCTTGGTGCCGCCAGGTGCCAAACCCTCTCTACCTCTTTGTCTCTCTCTCTCTCTCTCTCTCTCTCTCTCTCTCTCTCTGTGTTTCTCACTACCCAACCATCTGGAAGTTTGAAAGGGTGAAAGTCTTTGCCTTCATTAATTTCTTCCTCTATCCCTCTTCTTCTCTGAAAATGGCCTCCTTGTGTTTATATAAGCTGGTGTACATAGTTTTCTTCAACAAGGGTGAGATTTGAGAGAGTGCTGCACAAAGACTATCACAGAGAAATTAGCAAGACGTATATGGAGAGCATAGAGATGGATACAGAGAGATTAACGGCAGAAATGGAGCTTAAGGACTCCTCTTCCATCCTTATCAGAATCCGGCAACGGTTGCCGGACTTTCTACAGTCAGTCAAGCTTAAATATGTAAAATTGGGATATGGGTACTCATCCAACTCTGCCACTACTCTTATGTTCCTTGTCATTTTGCCTCTGTTTATTTCCCTCGCTATTCAACTTTCCGGTTTCAAACTCTTCCGGGTATCTGAGTTACTGCCGACCACAAGATTACAATATGAGATTGATGCAACTACGGCCATAGCCGGTTTGCTGTCGATATTTCTCCTCGGCTTCTACTGTTCCAAGCGATCCACGCCGGTTTATCTGGTAGAGTTTGCCTGTCACAAACCAGCGGACGTGAGGAAGATGACGGTGGACAGCTTCCTGGAAATGAGTGCAGAGAGCGGTGCCTTTCAAGAGGATGCCCTTAAGTTTATGTCGAAAGTAGCAAAACGAGCCGGTCTTGGCGACGAAACCTACTTGTCGAGAGGAATTACTTCTCGGCCGCCGAATTTGTGTCTTGACGAAGCACGCTTCGAAGCGGAGACTGTAATGTTCGGCGCACTCGATGCTCTCTTCGAGAAAACCGGCTTGGACCCGAGTGAAATAGGAATTCTAATCGTTAATTGCAGCTTATTCAACCCCATACCATCGCTGTCCGCCATGATTGTGAACCACTACAAGCTTCGAACCGACGTTAAAGCCTACAATCTCAGTGGAATGGGATGTAGCGCAAGCCCTATCTCGATTACGCTTGCTAAGGACCTTCTCAACGCTAACCCCAACACGTACGCCGTAGTTGTGAGCACCGAAAGTATAACCCTAAATTGGTACTTTGGTAACGATCGCTCGATGCTGATCAGCAATTGTCTGTTTCGGATGGGAGGAGCCGCCGTGCTGTTATCAAACAAGCACACGGATCGATCCCGCTCAAAATACGAGTTGATTCACACGATTCGGACTCACAAAGGAGCTGACGACGAAAGCTATAATTGCGTTTATCAGAAAGAGGACGAGGAGGGGAAAATTGGAGTTTCACTCGCGCGCGAATTAATGGCGGTAGCAAGTGAAACATTAAAGACGAACATCACGACTCTAGGCCCTTTGGTACTACCATTTTCAGAGCAATTCGCCTTCTTCGTCTCTATGTTGAAAAAGAAAGTACTGAAAGCAAAGGTGAAACCGTACGTACCAGATTTTAAGCTCGCATTCGAGCATTTCTGTATCCATGCCGGCGGAAGAGCGGTGCTGGACGCTCTGCAGAAGAACCTCCAACTGAGTGAATGGCACATGGAACCCTCGAGGATGACGCTGTACCGATTTGGAAACACATCGAGTAGTTCCTTGTGGTACGAATTGGCATACACAGAAGCAAAGAATCGCGTCACAAAAGGCCACCGTATCTGGCAGGTAGCTTTCGGAGCCGGATTCAAGTGTAACAGCGCAGTTTGGAAGGCGCTGAGAGAAATTCCGGCGACCGAGTGCGACCGAGTTAACCCATGGATCGATTCAATCGATAACTTTCCGGTGAAGGTTCCTGTTGAATAATCATAGCGTCGTAATGCAAACACTTCTCCACCAACATATCCACGTTGGATATTATGAACGAATGTGGGTCCTCTCTTTTAAACAAAAACAAAATCAAAATATTTAAGTTTATTTATTTTTGTTTCCTTTTTTTTTTTAATCCGTTTATTTTATTTATTTCTCTTTTTTCTATTAAAAAAAAAAAACAAACAAACAAACGTCAAGAAAGTGTTTGAGTAATTATATATTAAAAAAATAAATGCTTAAAAATCAAATGTTTTAGGTTATTATATAACCATCTTTCCACATTATCGGCTAAATTCAATTTTGCATTAGTTGGATTTTGAAATTCGTTCATAGATTAAGATATAATTTTATAATAAATATTAAGAATTGGGAAAGAAAGATCGAGTTATTATATAAACTTCAACCCAACTTAAGAAGTTAGTGGAACAAACCGTCCCACCCTAAGTAATTATACTTAAAAAATAAAATATAAGGTTTGTATGATTCAATTATATTTGATTAGATGGTTATTTTATGTATTTGTACACTTCATCTGATTTCAATATAACATCAATCCACTAGTTTTGTATTATTGCATTGCACCTGATTCTCTATCTATTGAAAAAAAACTTCATATTATTTTTATTTTGGAAATACAGAACAGAACAAACACTACAAAATAAGAATATGATTTTACATACAAACTTCCCATTAAATCTAAATCTTTCTCACTCTAAAGTTATTGAATTCACCCATCAAAATAATCTTTAAATATATTTTGTTCATCCATCTTCACATGCCTAAATTTATTCATTATAATAAGGATACAATATTTGTAAATTAAAGATTATTACATTACAATTTGTAATTAGATACTTAAACGAGTTACATAAGAGTATTTTCCTTGTAGCAAACTAAATGTTGTCTTCTACCTTTGATAAGAAATAAAACCTTTTACAACCGATTTGGGCACAACTCACCAAATCTCTAAATAAGAATCAATTAAAAACTTCTGCATTATTTTCATAGAAGATCTAAAAACCATATAGCTTGCCTACAATTTTAATGATGGGTGAGGGTGGGTCTTGACATGTGATTTATTTTCTATCAACAATTTAGTCAAATTAATTGATTGCTACATCTAAACCTCTCTTAGACTCTTCCTCAATAAATCATCTTGGAACTTATTTCAGGTTTATATTAATAGGTTCAAATCGTTCTATTTTCTATCTTGATAAAAATAAATAGTTAGTTTTATGTCTTTTACGACTCTAATATTTATAACTATAAATAAATATTTTGAGTTAAACTATTTCATTATGATTTTATAGTTTGTTTCCGATAATCATTTTTTTTTTTTCTTGTTTCTTTAAAACTTTGTTAGAATCCAAGTAAAGACAAATGTGATGCATTTCGACGTCTTTGTAGTTTTGTTTTGTTTTGATATCGAAGTTTTAATAAACACAAACCTCTACCTAATACCTAAATATAAATATAGTATGTGATGTCTTTACCTATATCTGGTTGTGGGACTAACTCAATAAAGCAGTTTAAAAATGACAGCTACCCATTAAATGGGTTTATTAAAATGAGCTCAAACAAATAAATAAAAACATTTCATGTTAGAACATAATTTAATTAAATACGTGTATTATTGGTTCTTAAAGTTAGATTTATTCATTTATCTCACACATTAAAATAAAAGCGTTCTTGTTTTTCTAAGACCATGAGTTGATTAGAATAATATTGATTTCACAGAATACTCTAGAATTGATTATCATACCATCAAACTTAATTTTAAATTATTAAGAACCATATTTTGAATTCTTCAGAAACAATGTTAATTAAAACAAAATTGCATTTAAATATGTAACATAAAATATAAAATTTATTTTGAACATATTTGAGAGCATAGTTACATCCAAAATGTTCTAAACCACAAGAAACAAGAGGCTAAAACACTTGTAATGATCTACAAGCAAATTCATACCGTAGCCTATTATTTTTCCTCTCAATCTCTCTTAGCATCTAACTAAAACTTAGGAATAAATAAGTTCACTCTTCCACAGGCAAGAAATATAACCAACGCAGATTAACAAAAGACAATTGAACAAAAATGAAGTTATCCTTCACCAATGATTACACATCATTTCCACCTTGGAAAGAACACCAAGAACAATAGGAGAGAGAACAGAAGATTTAAAATTTGAGCAGAACTTTTCAACTGCATCGCTTTGGTACACATAAGTTCTTTGTTTAACTCTATGTTAATAAGAATTGCCACAAAAGCAAATCATCCTCCAATTTATCCTGAAAAAGGATCTCAATGCAATCTTTTCTCAGTCATTCAAAACCTCTCAGCTCTCTCTTATGTTCAGTTTCTTTTACATTCTGTTTCTGAGTGGGGATCTTGTTATTTCCTGTGATTTAGCCTAAGGACCCATTGTCTTCAGTTCTTTATAATTAATAGGGTCGATACCTTCTGCCACGGTTGACATCATCACTACTGCTACTACCTCCTGAACGACCCATTGTTCCACCTGATCCATTGCTCCTCTCACTTCTTCGAGATCGAGAAGGGGGCATTGGTACTCCAGGTTGCTGACTGCATTCATAAGTGACAATATATACAATTTACAATTATATATATATATTTATATATATATAATGGACTTCAAACCATGTAAGGGTGATATCTTACAGAACATAACCAATTCGACCATCTGGTAAAACCATTGGTACCATCTGCATTCCGGCTGGCATTGGTCCCCTACCATAAATCATTGGCTGTTGCATGAAAAAAAAAATCCATGAGACTAATGTGGAGGAAAAAAGATGATATTTCATTTCTTTTCTTTTCACTTTGGGAGATGCACCTAACCGAGATGGTGCAATATAATTTTTTTAGATAAGAAAGAAAAAAATTACCTGATGGAAGCCAGCAGTAACACCATACCCACCAATGGAACCATATGGGTTTCCACCATAACCACCGTATCCACCATGAAGAAGATGGTTGGGATAACTTCCAGATATATGGGAATAGGCCCCATCTGATTTTTTATCACTTTGAGGCTTTGCAAGAACAACCTCCAAAAGTTGGCCTGCAGATTAAAATCTCTGAAGATTATACTTTGGGTTGCAATTGCAAGAAAAAAGTTCAAACAAAGCACTTCTGGGTCCCTTTTATCATCACTTTTTTTCTTTATAGAACATTGTCAAATACAACAGATCTGTTTAGACAACTTGACACTGGTGATTCTTCCTACTTTACTTTTAAATGTTGAGGATATGCTGTAACTGAAATTACATACATAAGTTGAACAGATCGTCCAATTCAGAAAAAGAGTGGCTCACTGAAAAGTCTGCAGCCTAATTTGTTTATGCATGTGCACATCAACGAGTAGAAATAAAAGCCAAAATATGTTTTATCGTTTTTCGTAAAGAAAAGGGAATGTTATTGTTCATTTGAGATATAAAATATAAATCTCCGAGAATATAAAAACTAAACCTTCAATTTCATATTTCTCTGTCTCTTTAACAGCCTTCAATGCACTTGACCTCTCAGCATAATGGATGAATGCAAAATCCCGTTTACTACTCCCAGCTTTGCCAGGTGGCATATTCACTTTTGTCACTTCCCCATGCTGCTGAAACAATTCTTTCAGTTGCTCAGTAGTAGTATTCTCAGGTATGTTTTTCACATAAAGAGCCTTCACCTGCAATCCATAATGTTGTAGATCAACAAAAACTTACTGGCACAAATAAATAAAACCAGGAAATCAATGTCAAAACAAAACAAGCCTTTATAGACTTCACCAATTACAATGTAGTACTCAAACTATTACGTGCTTTTAAATATCTTCCTGTAATGAAGACTAAATTATATTTCATATTATAATTCAATTCTTTCAAGTACACCTCAATAGACAGTCATATAACTATTTCATGGAGAGAAATGAAAGAATGTTCAAGACCATATAACTATTTCTATTTCATCTTCAGCTTTATTTCAGTATTCCTTATTAGTTGTTGTGGGGGAGCAGGAGCATGCATAGGTGAGAAGGTTGAACAAAGGAGAACCAAAAGCTTTATGATTAGGTTTTCCTTTCTTTACTTCATTTAACTATGGCATAAGAGTAGACAGACTAATGGTTTGTTAAAAATAATAGTTACAATTCACTAAAGCTTGTCAGTGGCCAACTAGGATTAGTGAGGTGCAGCAGACTATTCTGTCAGGGTTTTGTACTAGGATTAGTGAGGTGCAGCTTGGTTCAAAGAGAAATTTAGGCAATTTCCTTCAAAATCACCATGATGAGCATCTCTTTGTAACCACATTTACTTGCTCAAAGTTCAGTTGGTCAATCAATATATTTTTGTGGCTCGAATATTTCAAATCCGGTTGCCTTGCTTGGTAATTGAAATTGAAAAAACAAAACAGCACGAAGCATGACTTTTCTCTGCCCATTAACAGTTTTGGTTTACTCTTTTAACCTTAGTACCACAGTTTTTAACAGAATTCCAGTTGATATAAAATCTCAAGGAACTTGAAGATGCCATTCAGATCACGTATAATTTTCTCCAGTCATGATAACTTGATTACCTGAGCAGCAGCAGTGTTATCAGGCATACTTTTTGGATCAGCCCAACTAACAGTTGGAGAATTTCCATCCAGCTTAAAATTTGCACTCGACATTTTCTGCCTTGAATAATCAGCACATGCATTGTTATAATACAGAACAAATGCAAATCCACGATTTCGATTTGGGTTCTGAGGATCCTGCAATAGGTTATACAGAAGAAAGCACATAAAGCCTCGATAACCATTGATTTCTAGAAAAGAAGATGTACAAATTTGCAACTCCACCTTAATAAGCTCAATGTTTTCAACTCCAGGGCCAACCCCTTCTATAAGTCTCCTAAACTCATCATCTGTCCAACTTTTTGGGACATTACCAATAAATAGTCTGTGTTTAGAATCTGACAGAGAACACCTTATCGTTTTACCCTGTAGTGTGAAGGACGAACTAAAATCAATTTTAAATTATCAATGATGGAGATGTGAAAAAGAGCATCTTTGATGCTTTTGAAACATAATAAAGTAACAAGGACATCAAAGTCTTGAGGAATCCCACAACTACCTTGACTTCTTTACCATGCAAATCCTCTATAGCCTTTTGTGCTGCCTCTTTGGTTTTAAACGCTATAAAAGCATAACCTTTGCTTTCACCAGAATCTTTGTCTTTTATTATCCTTATCTGCAAAACAATTGTGTTACAGAACGTACCTCTAAAATCAAAGGTCCAAAGAAAGGAAGAAAGAAAGAGCACGAGAGAGAATAAAAACTGCAGACCTCAAATATTTCTCCTAGGGATTCACACATCTCTCTCAAATCTTCTTCTAAGACATCACGTGAAAGTCCACCAATAAAAACTTCAGATCCATGAGGAGGAAGGGCAAGAAGCTGAGCATGCTTCTCAAGTTCATCTTCATCTAATAAAGAAGCCGACTTTTCTCTATTTTCTATAGATTCTACGGATAAGTTGTTTCTACCATCTCCTGAAAATTTATCTTCTGTGTCGGTCCCAACTTGAGGCTCTTCGCTTACTTCTTCAACATCCTCTTCCGGAAGTTCACCAGCTCTCCTATCTACTCCGTCCTCATCTACATGTTCCTCTACATCATCATCCATCTCTTCCATGTAATTGTCCTCTTCAAGATCCACCCGCTCCTCAACTTCTGAAGCATCTGCCATGACTGCTTCACGCCACAGATAGTGTCATTCAACAAACAAATTTGATAAGCACAAAATCACCTGTAATATAGTGAATGCATTTACATTATAAATATGGCTAGAGTGCATCAGTAACTAGTAAAAGGTAAATGAATAAAATAAATAAATAAATAAATATCAGAATGAAAATATGCCCATTTCATTTCATTGAATATACATAGAAACAACATCAGTAGGAGTTCAATTTAGATTATATGGATAAGAATCAGCGGAATTAAGAATTTTTAAAGTAAAACACTTTCTCTAAGATGGTGAAATTCTAAAAACTCAAACGAAGGAGCAGAGGAGATAAAATACGATGTCTGCCCACAGAATTACAAAATAAAATCCATCGGCACATAAGCCTGACTCGTGTTTCATCAACTAGTGTGGTTCGTTTCAAAGACATCCGATCCCAAGGTACATAATAAACAAAACACAGCCCCCAATATGCGACAGACAGAATACAACGAAAATGAAACACCTCAGTTTTCCAATAAACGAGACCCATAATCAAATAGCAACAGACAAAGCGAGAAACGAATGGGGATTGCAAAAATCTAACATCCTATTGAAGAAAACAAACCTAAATGGGAGTGGTATGAGACCTAAACACAAATAAGCAGGATAAATCTCGCCAACATGCGCATTGGGTGGCAGCTAAAGAAACCAAAAACCATAAGGAAAACACACCACTATAAACAATTCGATCAATATCACATCTAGACACCTTAAGGGACTGAAAAGTGAAGAACCCAGGTAATGAAATAGGGAGAAAGGCGAAAGAAGTCACAGTAGGAGCCTTGAAAGCCATACCAGTGAAGTGAAGGATTCGGAAGGTACAAGAATTGGAATATTGGTTGTGAGCGAATCCTTTTGTTTTCTGTATCTGGGTTGATTTCCTTTGGTTCGCTTGGGAACCTCAGAGAGAAGGGGAGAATCAGAGGTGCGTTAAGATATCTTAGAATGAGTTATTTCGATTCGGGCCTTTGTGTGCAGAAGACGAAGCCTCTCTGGGCTGAAACGACGAGGGCTTGAAGGCGGATGGGCTAAATTGGAAGCCGAATCTTCTATCTACTTAAACGTCGTCGTCTTCTTCCCTCGCGAATATTTTCTCTCTTCTCCGTTGCCGGGTTTGTGCGGCGAAATGTCCGAAAAGCCCTTTTTATACCAAAAATAGCTATTCGATTATTTGTTTCTAAAGCTACCCTCCAATTTCCAAATGCATGAAAATAAATATATAATTTTTTTAGGAAAGGGCTTTTCAGACATTTCCCTAAGAGGTTCCCCCCAAGCGAACCAAAGGAAATCAACCCAGATACAGAAAACAAAAGGATTCCCTCACAACCATTGTACCTTCCGAATCCTTCACTTCACTGGTATGGCTTTCAAGGCTCCTACTATGACTTCTTTCGCCTTTTTTCCCTATTTTATTACTTGGGGTCTTCATTTTTCAGTCCCATAGGGTGTTCAGATGTGCTATTGGTTCGTTTGATTTCTTTCTCCTTTTCAGCTCGAATTGCTAATAGTGTTATGTATTTTCCTTCTTTTATGGCTTTTGGTTTCTTTAGCTGCCTCCCGATGCGCACGTTGGCGAGATTTATCCTACTTATTTGTCTTTCTGTCTGATATTACTCCATTCAGGTATGTGTTTTTCAATAGTGTTTTGGGTTTTTGCCCATATTCCTTTCTGGCTTTGTCTTTTGCTATTTGATTCTGATCATTATTTGTTATTCTGTTTGATATTACTCCCATCTAGGTGGGTGTTTTTCACTCTGATCGTTTTAATCTTCCGACTGTGGTTGTCAGCCCGTACAACTCGAATTCTGTCAGCTCTGTCTTGTTTTCTCTCAGAACATTCAACAAACACTTGGAGCTCCTAACTTTTTCCACACGATGTGGAAAGTATGACCTGATTTTTTGCGGATTGTTTCTAGCTAACTACGTTGGATGGAAGAATGAGATCGAAGTTGTGTGCATTCTCGCTTCTGGGTCGTACGTATTTCAGTTGGTCTTCTATTAAATACGCCTACCATGTCAATCTCAGAGCTCTTACCAGTGTTACCATGGCCTCTGGTTTTAGTTCGTGGCCTACGCGCATTCATACTGTTGACGCTGCCACTGTACCGAACTCCAATATTGGGAATTTCTTCTCATTTGGCTTTTGTTCTCATTCTTATGTTTCTTCAAGCTCAAACCACGATATTTTGAATGCAACTCCGGAAGAATCTTGTCACTATGCTGCCGATAATGATCATGAGAGTGGCGATGATCATGATAATCTAGAAGAATGTGAAGAAGAGGACATGGACATCAATGACGAGTGTGTGATAAAAGATGTTGATGCCATTATGGATATATTTCGTGGGTTCAGGAATGTAAATCGAATTGAAGTGAAAAATAAGCTTGAGCATTGCTTTATTAAGGTCTCAGGAGAGTTGGTAGTAGCAGTACTTTCTCGAATCCGTAATGATTGGGAAGCAGCTTTCACATTTTTTGTTTGGGCTGGTAAGCAGCCTGGCTATGCCCACTCTGTACGTGAATATCATTCAATGATTTCAATTCTTGGGAAAATGAGAAAGTTTGATACGGCATGGGCCTTGATTGATGAGATGAGAGGAGGGACGGCAGGCTCTTCGCTAGTGACACCTCAAACCCTTCTAATCATGATTAGGAGATACTGTGCTGTTCATGATGTTGCAAAAGCTATAAATACATTCCATGCTCATAAAAGATTCGGATTTAACATTGGACTAGAGGAATTTCAAAGCCTTCTCTCTGCCCTCTGCCGATACAAAAATGTGAAAGATGCTGAATATTTGCTGTTTTGCAACAAAGATGTGTTCCCATTTAACACAAAGAGTTTCAATATTATCCTCAATGGATGGTGTATAATTGGGAGTCTTCGTGACACCGAGAGAGTTTGGAAGGAGATGACACGGAGAGGTATCAGTCATGATGCTATCTCATATGCAAGCTCCATTTCTTGTTATTCAAAAGTTCGCAACCTTCATAAGGTGCTCAAGCTTTTTGAAGATATGAAGCGAATGAAAATTGACCCTGATAGGAAAGTGTACAATGCAGTCATTCACTCTCTTGCAAAAGGTAGGTGTCTGAAAGAAGCGGCTGATCTCATAAAAACAATGGAAGAGAAGGGTATTATTCCAAATGTTGTTACTTATAACTCAGTTATCAAACCTTTATGCAAGGCCAGGAGATTTGATGAAGCTAGAGCGGTTTTTGAGGAGATTTTGCAGCGAGGCCTCTGCCCAACAATTCAAACTTATCATGCCTTCTTAAGATTCCTGAGAACAGAGGAAGAAATATTTGAGCTATTGAAGAAGATGAGAACAATGGGGTGCAATCCAACTGCTGACACCTACATAATGTTGATCAGAAAGTTTTGCCGATGGCGCCAGCTTGATAACGTTTCCAGAATATGGCATGAAATGAGTGAAAATGGAATTAGTCCTGATCGAAGCTCTTATATTGTCTTAATACATGGTCTCTTCTTGAATGGAAAACTAGAAGATGCACATAAATACTATTTGGAAATGAAGGAAAAAGAGTTACTTCCTGAACCAAAGATAGATGAGGTACTACAAGCTTGGCTTGCTGGTAGGTCAATGTTTCAAGAGAACCCATCAGATTGTTCTGGGGAAGGCAAAAACTCCAGATTGTTCCCCGAAAAGGATTTTCACCGACAACCTGAGATTATAAAGGGTTCAAGAGATCGTGGTTTCTCATTCTGGAGGCAGTAGAGTTTTGAGTCTATCTTAGCCCATCAATCTAGAGGTTCAAATGGTTTGTTAGGTCCTTAGAGTGATGACTTTTGTTTTGTCATCTCACAGTGGTCCTTTTCCTTCGTTATGCCATCTTTTAAACCATTTTACGCAATACCCTCGATCTAAGAGGCCGGAGATTCTAATCCACAACTTCACATGCTATTGAAATTGGAAAAGAGAATTGCGATGGTAAAAGATGTTATCATGTTATCGGATTAAGAAAAGAAAACTGCCAAGGACTGTCAATGGTAAATTATGCAACCTTCAGTTTAACTGCTTAAATACTTTAGGAAGTCATTTCAAACATATTATAAATGAGTTGTTATGCCTGTAACAAGAGTCCTAAGCCACAATACTATTCTTTGGTGTGGAGAGGACTATGGAACAACAAATTAATTTGATTTTTATCCAGGGTTCAGTGTTCTTGTAAGCACAAATATCCTACTCCAAGGGTTTAGGTTTGATTTCACTTTCTTCATTTGTTCTGCCACCAAGCAGGAGCTATTAACTTATAGTGTTATGCAATAACTTTGGTAGTTATAATTTTTTTTATATCAGATATGGCTAACATTTAGTTGTTTAGTTGTTGTTAAGGACTCATATCCCCTCAATCAAGTATATCAATAAGTAACTGTCAATAAGTGAATACAACTGAAATGGAGGAAATCCTCTCGGCTTTGCAAAATGCTGGAGATTCTAATCTCTATTTATGGTGAGAAACAACAATTTACAGTTTGCATGAATCCATAAACAAAGGGAAGAAGAAAATGTGGACTAACAAACATCAAAACTACCAAAACGTTCCAGATCTCATATTAAGCGGCCGCAAAAAATACACTCTTGAAAGAAAAAAAATGGCAAATATAAAGATAATAGAACACTGACACCAACAATGCAAGCAAAACTAAGCAGCAGCAATGGATGGCTTTGAAGCAGCAGAGAGTCTGGATCTCTTCTTTGCTAAACTCTCGCTGCGACGTTCTCTTTGCTCCTTCAACCTAGAGGCCAGGAGCTTCTGATACTCGGCAGCCTCAGACTTGGCCTTCGCAATTCTCTTCTTTTTCTCAGCAATTCTTCCTCGCTTCCTCTGCAGGGTCAGTGGAGTAACCAACCTCTGAATCTTGGGAGCTTTGCTAACCTTTTTGCCTGCCAATCAGATAAATCATCATAAACGAATCATAATATATGGAACTGAAAAACCAATTTGCATAAAATAAAATTCTATTAGTAGCCAAAATTAAACTGGGAGATTAGTCCAGTTACAAGGCACAATCCACTTGGATGTTCAACCAGGAGCAATTTGAGAACAATGTAATCCATCCAACGTCTAACGAAGGTTCAGTTCATCTAGAGACGTTGGAAAATACAAAGCAGGAATACATCCATCCAATAATCCAACTTGAGAAAAGTATTAAACCTCAACTAGTTCTTGCATAAGGCACAGTTGAAAAAAGTATTTCAAAGTGAAGAAAAAAGTGTTTTTGGATTGTTTTTCCAAGTACTTGCCAAAATGTTTTCGACTGTCTTTCAGCAGCATTTAGAACGTTAATCCAAATAATTCCTTAATTATTTATCATAAGTCCAACCACAAAAAGGAATCGTAAACCATACCAGATTTTGTGGTGAATGATCTACGGTATGTGTTAACATACTTTCGAACATCGTCCTCCTTTGACAAATTGAAAAGTTTGCGAATCTTGGAAGCCCTCTTGGGACCCCTCATTCTTGGTTTCTCAGTGTCTGTCAAGCCAGGAAGATCATTATCTCCCTTCTTCACAATAACCAGATTCAGAACAGAAAGGTCAGGGCTCACAATGCATCCACGCACAGACTTCCTTCTGCGTTCTCCATTGCGCCTACCATAACCGCGAAAACAAGGGGTTCCTGATCACAAAAATCAACATACATGCTTGCATTAGTTATAATAGTGCTATGAACTTGGATGAAATTACAAAAGAATATCCTGTCCAATGGATTAAAAAAAGTACACCCATTGTTACAAAAACGGGAGATCAATTTACACCAAATAAGAGATAAGAAAGTAATAATATACTAGACGGTTGCATTGTAATCTTGGATAGTGCAATAATCTGATGAAAATAAATAACAAAAGCCACAAATAGGTTTTTGGTAAGAAACTAAGCATTATTGAAATAAATGAAAGAAAAATGATGATATAAATAAAAGCCGCAAATATGATCAAATGGGCTAACTATGCATTCATTGGTATAAACAGCCCCACAAACCTCTGTGTAGCAAGAGACGGACACGACCAGGGGTCAAAACTCCCTGTTTCATTGGGAAACCCTGCTTGTCACAACCTCCCATAATCTTAAAAACATAGCCCTTGAATTCCTGTGAAAGAAAATCCTAAATCAGTAAACTCGGAGACAGCAACTAGAAACTAAGATCTCAATTATTGGATAGGGAGATAGAAGAGCACACACATACCTCTCCGAGGGAATCTCCAGTGACCTCCTGGGAGATCCTCTTGTCAAAAAAAGCACGGCTGAACAATGACAAAAGGATAGTTTTAGTACATGATGAAATTTATACCAGGTTTAAAATGATGGAAAACAAACAAAACAAACGAGAAGGGATAGCTAAGCAAAATTTCATAATCATTTGATATTTAGTTTTCTATTTTCCTAAATGAGGTAAAGATTTGAATTCTTAGCCAAATTCCAATTTTAAAAAAAAAAAATTAAAACTTTACAATGTTCAAAACTTGATGTAGATTTTGAAAACCTTGTAATACTAACATCTATTATTTATAATACATTATATAATACAAATTTTAATTTAACAAAAATGAATTAAGTTTATAACATGAAATACTACGTTTGTTTTTTTTAATATTAATATGCATTTGGTGCAGCCCGAAAACATTTTTAAAATAATAATTCAGTTCAAGCAGTGTGAATCTAATAATTCATATAAAACATCCCTAACAAACATGGCCTTAACGAAATACCATATAGCAAGACTAAACGGTAACTACAAAGTTTAAACGGCAAACATATCGAACAAACGATTTCAACACTACTCTACCGGTCAAGATGGGTCCATTTTATCTACTGTAGTATTATGCAACTAGAATCACAGTATTTGAATTAAAGATATACTTTTCAATATTCAATTAGACCAACCCCGTGTCCATATAATTATGCAATGTTAACAATATGAACATTCGACTAAAGATAGACAACAAACTCCACATTTAATGCACCACCGTTCGTCACATTGACAACAAATTGAAGAATAAGGGAATTTGAAATCTTACAGTTTCTGATCATCGTCGATTTCGAGCTTCTTCTGGCATCCAGTAGTCGGATTGGCGATATTAAACTGGAAACACGAAAACTCAAACTTAGTATGGAATTAAAACTAGAGAAAACAGTGGAGAAGAAGAGAAATTTAAGGGCTGAACCTTCATCTTCAAGGTTGTAGAAGTGGCGGCCGAAGATATCAAACAAATAAAGGGGTGAATTACGCCTAAAGCTTTGGGGTTTTAAATCTCTCCATAATACCTTACAATTTGTTGAAATACCATTTTTGCCCTCAAACACTTACTTTAGTTAAATTACAATTTTAACCTCTCAATTTTTTTTTGACAAATAATCCATAAATTAAAATTTGTTGAAATACCATTTTTGCCCTCAAACACTTACTTTAATTAAATTACCATTTTAATCTCTCAATTAAAATTTTATAGTTGTATTCTTAAAAATTGGTAAAAGAGAAAATAAAAATTAGAAAAATATATATACGAATTCAATGTAAGTTCGTAAAATTATTGAACACAACATTAAGTTTAGTATCCTACCATACAAACTTTGATTTTATTACTAATAGAGTTGATAAGTTAAAATGTTGAATATATCGTTAGACTTATAAACATACAATGTTAAAATTTAAGAACTTATTTAATTTCTTTTGAAATATTAAATCTATTGAACACAAAATAAAATAAACTGTAAATACTTAAGTGCATCAACTAAATTTGTAATTTTAAGTTAAGAAAAAATTAATTAAAATAGATAATAACTTTAGAATTAATAACTAAATATACAAAAAAAAATTATCATTTTTTTTTTGTAATAAACTTCAATAGATTTTGTGATATTTGAATATTGTAAATCTAAAAGACATATATAATACAAATTCATTGGAAGTCTAATGTCAAATTACACAAGTTTCCATAGCCGATTCAATTGAAGCATCTTGTTGACGGTGACGATGGATCGTTGGAATGGAATTTTGAAGGTTCCATTGCGTTCCAACAGCCGCAAGTTTTATAGAGTTGCAGTATCACTCTGCCTTTCCCCAACTTCTAAAACATTGACGGTAAGTTCTGAATTATTCTTCCATTGCATTACTATCACAAATTGCCCTAAGCTGCACACCTTCCTTTCAGATTGAGGGAAATACTGTGTACTGTTTTGTTAGGTTCCTCGTGCAAACGCCATCTTCTTTAATGGGGACCGGGTCGAAGGGACGGGCAATCCGGTGATTGAGGGATTGTCTAATCTACAGAACATAGCTGAAATTTTAGTTTCGAAATTTGGAGATTCCACCAATGCATGGGTTGTCGAGGCTTCTGATTTCAATGGGGCTTTTGCTATTTATCAGGATTTTATACCTTCTCTCAATCGGTGGGGTGAACCAAAATCATATACTCCAAATGGTTTTCCTGCTTCACTGTCGACCGTTTCACTTTTGGGAAGTTGCTACAATGAGGTATCGTCTAAATGTGTCTTTTGAGTCAACAACATAGGGTGTGGTTTATTTGAATATCTAACTATTTACTTTATTAGTAGAATGGTATGCTGAAACTGGTTCAGTTGCTCTCAACGAAGATTTGAAACCTCACTTCTCGACCAATGCCGTATGGCTAAACCAGAAAAGATTCGACTCTATGACCTCTTATCGGTGATGTATGCCTAAACCTGATGAGCTATATGGTTGAAAGATTCAAATATTTAACCTCTTGGTTGGTCGAAAGTGTTTATGGCTAAACTAGCTAAGCTATGTATGCCTACACCAGCTGAACTATGGTTGAGAGATTTGAATCTCTAACCCTTGATCGGGAGTGTATATATCTAGACTAGCTAAGCTATGGATGCCAAAACCTGTTGAGTTATGGTTAAGAAATACGAATCTATTACCTTTGATCGAAAGTCTGTATGTCTAAACTAATTAAGCCCTGCTTATGTTAGACTGATTGCGATTTTGAGGTGAACTCATGCACTTAGTTGCGGATTTGGCAGGTAAAGAAGATAGTTTCCAGGGGAAAACCAGGATCACAGGAAACCACCATACCTACACTGAGCGGCTGCACCCCCGAAACAGTCATTCTTGGATTTAGCAAGGGAGGTACTGTGGTTAACCAGCTAGTTACTGAACTTGGCTCAAAAGACTTGATAGCTGCTGATGAAAATTTACCTCTATCTAAGCAAGAATCGGGTGTTGAATGTTCTAAACTTGATGAGAATCAGTTCATACCAACTACAGAACATAGCTTTTTGAAAAGCATAACAGAGATTCATTATGTGGATGTTGGGTTGAACACCCATGGTGCATACCTTACAGACCCTGAGGTAATCAAAAGAATCTCCAGCAGCCTTATTCAGGAGTCGAGAGGAATCCGTTTTGTTCTTCATGGTACACCAAGACAATGGTGTGATCGCAGAAGAGTTTGGATACGAGATGAGAAGGAAACAATGACGAGTTTTCTTGAATCTGAAGCTCTGAGAAGTGGAGGAAACTTGCAGGTTTATGAGAAATTTTATTTTGCCGATAGGCCTGCGGACATGCAGATGCATTTTGAAATAATTGAAAAGTTGGATGTTTGTTGATAGCCCTGTTGTCGGGTCGCTGGAATTTCAAGAGTTCTGTACGATAGATGCGTGAATATTTATTCATGCAATCAACCAATGTACAAGAGAGTTTTACTTTAACAATTAGGCTTCATCATCAAGCTCATTTGTAATATTTTTAGAGCAGATGCTTAGTGATAGTAGTAAATTGAATCGTGTAAATATTGTCAGGTCAATAACTATTTAGTTGCAAATTTGTAGCAAATAATTTAGTTTTCTTCTAAAATTTTGTAACAATTTTTTTGACAAAGCAAATGTCAACTTTTCTTTAATAGACTAATTGATTTACGGAAGTATAAAGAAAAAAGGCTTTGTTAAATATTATCAACCCAAATTTTATAAACTAATTTTTATAATTCAGACATAAATTACTCAACTCCACTTCGTAAATTTCTTTCCTTTCACATTTGAAGTTGCTTAAACTTCGCAGTTCTTTTTTTTTTTTTTTTTTTTTTTTTTTTTTTTTTTTTTTGAAAAGAAACTAAAAAAGCTTTTTAGTATTTTCCAAAATCATCTTTAAAAGACCTACTCTGTTCTTTAACCAATTATCTGAAATGAATGTATTAAGAAAGAAATTAGTTAAAGAGGGTAATACTTGTTAGAAATATGAACTTCCAAAAACCTTGACTTCATCTGATTAGAATATAGAACTAAGTTTACCACAAAAACTGAAATTTTGGGTATGTAAACCTGCCGTTTCTAAATTCTCATCCACCTGGAATGTCATGCTTCCTTTGCTTGCACTATAATAAGCAATAAATTGAAGGAATATCTATTCCTGTACTACTAGAAAATTTTCTGACTAGCCAACCACTGTGGTTTAATGCTATCTTCATATTAACATAATTAATGGATATTTGCAGCATGTACAAATAATCTGAGTTGATATGTGCAGATGGGAGTAAAGGCATGTAAAATATACAAGTAGAAGTAGAACAAAGAACCATTAACAAAATTCTAACCTCCATCGATCATATAATGAGAACCAAAATAGCCATCTTCTTTTAGTCCCATTTATCCAGCTAACCAGTTGCTTTCCTATTCTTCTTACTTGAACCGATTTTTCGCCTTCCTCGCTTTCTTGTTTTCTTAGATGAATTAGGTTTGACAGCAGAAGAGGATTTTGCTTTGTGCAGCATGTCGGGCTCCTTGTCCTTTGAGGAGTCAGCTTGAGAAATTGCAGCTAAAGATACACTTTTCTGCTCCTCTGAATTTTGAAGCTCAATCAACTGATCTTTATCCTCTTTGGAAAGTTGCAACTCTTCCTTCACTGCCGAATCTTGCATCAGAACTTTCTGAGTCTGTATACATACAAGCGAGTTCCAATGTTCAGAACTACCATCTTTTACTATAATGCAAGTTGCAACACAATAACCAAGATGTTTATCACACAAGTTTTGTTGGAACAAACTCAAGGGAATTTTGAGAACACGGAAACTAAATGGTTTGATCAGTCTGAGGCAGCTAGATGGAGAAATTCTCATTGGTGTTTCTCTTTCTGAACTTTTCTAAGCTTTTCTTTGCAAGAAATATAATGAATTGGGAGGTCTCTGCCAGAAATATAGTGCTTTATGGTTTTTGTTCCTTTTCACTCCCATAGGAGTTGGCTTCTGTTTTTCCATTTCATTATTCAAAGATCTTATCTTTTCTTGTCAAGAAAAAAAAGTTGCACATAGCATTAGACAGAACTTACAGTTCCACAATCCGTGCTCTGCGTCATATCAGGAAGTAGCATGACCTCTCCATGAGTTTTGATTGCAGTTTCGGGCATTAGTACATCTAATGCATGCTCAGACATGTGTTGTGATGCTTCATGCAAAGACCTTACTAACTCATCATTTCCATCTTCAGGTGAAGCAGGATCATCACTTGATGCAAGAGAGTATAGCTGATTGATTGCAGAGAACTTCATGGGATTTTCATTCACCACTTTGTCAATTCTGTTCTTCAACTCATGAACTTTTGACTGTGCAGCTTCAATTTTAAGAAAAATATCTTCCAAATTATTATCATTATTCCCCAACATAGAGGATGCCCATCCATCAGTTGCGATTGTTCCCAAGTCATTGATGTCATCACGTTTTATATTCCTTGTTTTGTCTGTAGATATCAGGAAAGAGAATCAATGACCTAGTACTGACTAGTGACGACTTTAAGCCAGGAGCCTCTTCAAACATAGATAGTCTTCTCGAACTTAACATACAATAACAGGCTATGCTTTTAATGATAAGAAATAGGATTATTTGTTTATACATTGGTAGAAACTCGGGGAAGGGAAAAAAAAAAGAGTTAGAAAAAATGTAATAAACATTGACTCATGAATCTTAACCCTATTTAACATAAATAAAGAAGGCATCATTACTGAAAAGTTCGGAAGTGTATAGTGTGAAGCACAAAAAAGTTGAATAGGATCATTAAGGTTGTTACAAGCACTAGATCTATTTTCTTCTTTTTCTTTTTCCACTTTATTTTTTATACGAAACAAACGATATTTTTGCTTCAAAGATCTTTCTATGGCGATTTGGAAGTATCCTATTGACATTCTAAATATTTCCCTACCAATATTCTTAACACTACTCTGCCTCGAATCTAACCTTGTCCTTCCTAACACTCTGGAACTTCAAAAAATTTATGTATTGAGAAAATTCTTTGCGGCCATCCCAGAAGGAAAAAAAAGGAAGAAGAAGGTGATGATTTTATGGCACAATACTGTCAAAACTATCATCTGAGAGAAATGCAAGAACTTTTTAAGGGTCGAAAGATCTTGAAGAAATAATTGGGAGGTTCAGAGTTTTTGTTATATTCTCCTGGAAGAATCTCCATAAGGGCTGTTGGTCCATTCATGATGAGGATCAACAATGTCAAACTCCTATTTACCCATGACATATGTACAATTTATCAAAATCAACCAAAGTAAACATTACGATCCACTTCACTTACCTAATTTTAGAAAAGTATCTTCCAAAGACATGTCATCAGCAAGAGACCTCTTCTTCTCTAGAATAAAAACAAAACAAAATAAAACTGCAATGTCATAGAGGAAGACGGAGACACTAGGAAAAAAGGCACTGCATAGAAATAGTTGAGGACTTGATACCATAATAGGAGAACACATTATGATGTGCCATATATGAAGCTACGTCAGTAGTTTCTTCAACCTTCTTCCTTCCCTTTCTTTTCATAAACCTGTGTCTTTGAGTGTGATTTGAGAATCCTGTTGACTTCACAGCAAAACCATCCCCTGAGAAGTCTTCGTAGAAAGACTGCTTTCTTTGATCATATAATGCAAGTTCTCTATCATATTTTAACGACTGAGCCTGAAGTTTCTTAATTTGCACTTCTAACCATCTACACCGCCACATAATAGGACTTATAAACTTCCTCCAGTGAGCTGTCAACTTTTTCTTCCTAGAAAGTAGGATGCATGTATAAACACTTGAATATCATAGAGAGTGAGGTAGAGGATGTCAAAATTGAAGAATATGCAAACTTGATTGTATAAGTGGTAAAAGTTTTTCCTTGTTCTCACAATGTCGGCCATGTAAAATTGCAAAGTGAAGGCAGATGAAGTCTTAAACATTTTTAGGAATGGGCAAGTGTGCCCCAACCCATGGTTCAAAACTTAACCAAGATAAAAAGTAAAAAATAAAAAATAAAAAAGAATAAAAGGCTTGTTGAGTTGTAACTGTCCTAGTCCAACGATACATATTTCAAGAATTTACAAAATTTAAAAATGCAAAATTCAACTCAGCCTGATTTAGCTTGAAATGGCTTTTAGTATTTGATCATCAACCAAGTCGATAACAACCCAACCAGTATATAAGATAGGATACATATATTTTTAGAGCAAGGAAGCTCAAGATATGATATTTACAATTTCTTAGTGTTAATTACAGTTTCATTTTGACATCATTGACTTGTGCATTACATTTTATTTTAATTAAAAAAACGAACGTTATGAATGAATACAAGAACCAAGAGGATCAACAATGGACAAAAAAACAAAAATGGCCTACAAAAGCAACCAGCCAAACAGGAACCAATGAACAAGAAAAAGGATCCAATCAAAGAGAATAAGACCTAATGAATAATCACAAAAGTCGATAAACATATGCAATGAAAGGTCATACGTATAATTGAGATTAGTCGAGGTGCGCGTAAGTTGAACCAAAACACTCACAAACATAAAAAAAATTACAAATAAACACAGGCCCCAAAGTTAGGGGTTAAATCTTGCTAAGAATCAAACATCCTTCAAATAAAACTCCCCACCCCCTGAAGATCCTGGTTGTTCATTATAAGATGGTTGCAAAACTTTACACTCATTTATTACTTTTTTCTTTTTTGGTAAGCAACCCAGATTTCAATAAGAAATAATGAAAGAAGAGCATACAAGAAAGACAGCCCACAACAAAAAAAATAAAAAGGAAGCCCAAAACAACTACAAAAAGAGCTTCAATTTAAAAAGACCAGGCCAAGATCATAATTACAAAAAAAGTCTATAAACCGGCACCCACAAGAAGGCATTAAAGTGGACTCCCTCCCAAACATCCTCGCCGGATCTCTCAATCTCCCTAGAAATTCTATTATTCCTTGTGAACCTACAACTATGAGGCAATATTTTCGATGGTTAGCAAGGATATTTATATTAAACAAGAAACTCTATACTTTGTTTAATGAAGGCTCCAATACAGTAACTAAATCAGTTCCACTTAAACCTCAAAATTCTATGCCTTTTTTTGGGGAAAAAAATCAAATTGTTAACTCACCGATAGCACACAATTAAGTAAAAAGAAAAGTGGGGAAGAATAGAACAAACAAAAGCAGCACAAGTGAAAAGAAAAAGAAAAGATACATGTACTACCTTGGAAATACTTCGCCGTATCCATTAGAATTAGACTGCAAATTATTATCACCGTATAATTGGGATTCAACTTCTTCATCATCCAATAACAAACCATAATCTGTCCCAGATACAGTATCTCCAAATGAGCTTGAATTTTCAGTTAAAACATTGCATTCATTACTAGGACCTCCCTCACAATTTTCCGAACACCCAATAATATCAACCTCCATATCCTCACTTCTATCTAACATCATACTTCGTTCAAAGGATGAAGCTTCTATGTCACGAATGTTTTCCTGACCACTACTTGCATTCTGCTTATCTCGAGTGGCATTTCCGTCCTCCACGCACCTTGAAACCTCCATCAAAGCTTCCTCCTTCGCTTTTGATCCATTTTCTAGTTCCATGCTAGTATAGGCCCAAATTTAGGCACTCTTGAATGCAACAAGCAAAAGCATCTGAACAAGTGAAGAACGTCAGTATCCAATACACGTACCCAACATTTATTCAGAGCTTATCACAAGTAACTAAAATATTTGAGGTCCAAGAATATTTCAAGCTTTCCAAATGAGAATAGCATAAGTACTTAAGCTTAAAAGTACACAAAAGTATTTCAACCTTTCCAAATGAGAATAGCATAAAAGTACACAAAAATACTTCAAGCTTTCCAAATGAGAATAGCATAAAAGAGAACTTAAATTCGAGGTCCAAGAATTTATTCTTAATAACCTATATCTGTTTCCAGTTCCACGCGAACATGTTATGTATAGGTTGAAAATACAGAAAGAAAAAGTTCACTGAAGAATTCATTTGTTGACCAAAATAGTTTTCTTCTTCTGTAAGAATTCGTTATACTTGTTTGAAATCCATGAGAGCACGACAGAAAGAAAAGTGTTACCTCACCACTTCCATTAAAAAAAAAAAAAGACGATGAAGAAAGTAGTCTTGACCTCACAATCAATCTTCCTTCTCGGAAAGCAAAGGGAAACAATCGTATAAATTGCAAACACAATAAACGCACGGATTATATCGCCAAAAATTAAAGAACCCCATTAGTGAACTGTAGCACAAGACGCAAAAAGCCTCCAGGAAAAAAATCGAAAAGAAAATTAATGGGCAAAGGAAAGCATTTAACTAACAAGAAAGCGGGAAATGAGAAAGGACAACTTCCACTACACTCCAATAAAAAAAAAATTAAAAAAAAAACATTGCAAATAAGCTCAAAGAGAAAACTTAAAAAAAAAAAAAAAGATCTATCGGCAAAACTAAACCTTAATACAAATTTCTGGAGCATTCAAACTTACCAAATTCGGGGAAAGCAGAACAGTACTACACAAACTTAACTTGTTACGACAATCGAATACTTTCAACACCCAAATAGGAACCCCTTTTCTTCCCAGTTCACAATTTTAAAAGAGTGATGAAAAACCCCATCTGGGTTTGATCAGAATTGAGGGTTAGAGAGTCGATTGGTTATGCGCGATTCTTGTCGTCGATCAGGAAGGGAATCGAAGGAGGATAGTGAGGCGATGAGTGAGGGAAGTCAGATCCAGTAGAGTGAACGGAAAAAGAAGCGAAAGAGGAGGAAAGTGAACGGAATTGAGGGAAAACAGTAGAGTCAGAACGTGAGAACGTTTTACGCCAGAACAAAACAGAAACACCGCCAATTTTGCTTTCATTATATAGTTTTATGATGAATAAAATGGACCCCATCATGTATTAATCATGGGCTCCACCCTCCCGTATTTTCATATGATTTTCAAACTTTTTATTCCAAATTATTCAAACTTAGTAAAGTGATCAATATATATATATATATATACGTATATTATTTTTGTTCACATTGTTTCTTTTTTTTTTTTTTAAGAATAAAAATTAAAAGACCCCTTTTTATTATTATTATTATTATTATTATTTTATTTTCACAAACCTTGGTTAATATGTTTGGTTACATTTTCCATATTAAACCTATCCAGGATCCTCAACAAAATTTATTCCAATTCTGATGGCATTACCTTTATTCGTCCCACCACCACTAAATTCAATTTAATTCAAAATTTTAAGCATATAAGTTAATAAGGTAATCAATATTTTAATTTCAACATTTTTAGGTACAATTTAACTATTTAAATCAAGCTAAAATTTGGGCTGATCTTAATAATTTGGAACCACAAAGTACATCAACAATTTGGAATTTCTAACCTCTTTGGCAAAAATGTTTTATTAAAAACATAACTTTTGAAAAAAAAAACCATCAACAAGAAGAATAATATTGGCGCAATACTTGCACAAACCTAAGTGAGAATCCAATAAGGTTATAAATTACAGTTAATGGACAACAATTACATTCATGTAATGAAAGTTCATAATCAAAATCTTTAAAATATGTTTTTGCAAGTAATGATTTCAGTTAATACCTTTGACAATATGTACGTATTCCAGATTTAACATCTCGGTTCATTCAAATCATCACCATTTATTAAACAACTCCACCCTTAACTGGATAAACATTAAATTAAATGAAGTTTTAACAGCTAAACATCCTTAATTCATCTTCAACCAGTCCCAACTGCAAAAATGAGAGCTAAGCATTGTACAATCTTTAGCATATTTAGAACTTCTATCATTACAGGGAAAATATCATCAGGATCAATATTAACAACCAAAAAACAATGGCTAACCCAAAAGATGAGGAAGAAAAAGGTTTCAAGGTAATGTGCTTCTTATCAACTCCCTGCATAAAGTACCATCAGTATATATGACTTCTGATAGAATGCAGACTGCGAGTACAGGAAGAAAATGCTTCGAAAAAACGACCTTTTGAAGCTTCGGGTAGAAGTAATAGACCGGGAAGTAACGGTGAAGCTGAGAAGTCGAACCATATAGTTCTGTGTACTACTTGGCATCAGAGACTTGGTATATGATTAATGGGGGCATTTACAAGACCGCCTGGTTCGGACATGCCATGCAGCTCATTTAAGCTCCATGAGTTGAGTTGAACAAGAACTCACCTTCTGTTGCAGAAATATGTTGAATTTGTCTTAAAGGGAAGATTCAACACTGTGGTGCTCTAGATTTCTAAGAACAATTCGAGCAAATATTTTCGCTTGTAGTGGGGCAGTTGCTGCGGCAGCTGCAGTACGAAGCGCTCTTGATGCTCCAGCATTCTGCATAAGGCTTGCATGGTGTAAGGCGTGCCGACCCCCTGGGATAGTAAACTGCATATGGAAGAATACATGCATTGAGAAAACATTGCGCCAGAACTCAAGGGCGTTACAAAATCAGGAAAAAATACTACAACTTGAATCCGTTCACTTGCCTGTAGAAGAGCAAATGCCGCACATGCTTTTAGTGTAGGTGATGGATTTCGAAGCATTGCAACAAATCTTCCTATTTCAGCTCCACTAACAGTTATGAAAAATTAAGACATTAGGAAAAAAAGGAAGATTAATACAACTTTAAGAAAAAATTTCCTTACCCCACAACCAACATTCTTTCCTGACTAAAGCATTCTTGCATACAAAATGTAAACAGCCAACCAAAAGGAAAACCTTTTAAAACACAATATATTGAATATTTTGTAAAAGAATTTAGACGAAAATTTTTAATCAATTTACTAACAATATATAAGCATAACTAGAATAGACATCCATCATATGCCGAAGGGAAATAACCGGGAATACATTTTTTTTTAATGATGAAAACAACTTTCATTGAGAAAAAATGAAAGAAAGGGAATGCATATATTGTTATCAACAACGTGGTTTTGCCGAAGACAATTGATTGCTCAACATTCGTAGCCTTAAAAGTGCAAGCATGCTAAATTAAATGAGCATGAGAATACAAGAGGTTTGAGTGAACCTGCATCGCAGATGGCCCGCTTCTTGAATACGAGCTCGTTCTGTTACTTGCACCAATGCTGCAGGCGCTGAGGAAGCAGCAGCAGAGGCAAATGCTTGTGGATCTGAAAATGTCTGGACAAATGCTTCAATATTCTTCAATGCCATTCTTCTAGCCCCATCTAAGCTCACACTCTTGGAAATGCCTTCTGATGAGCTTCCTGGCAAGGCACACTCATCCATTCTGAAAAAGATTGAAGACACAAAGAATCAGTGGAAGTTATTTTTTTTATCAAGAAAAATGAAGGCATCATGACAGTGGGTTTATTAAAGTTGTTCCATGTACCTCCCATCAAACATGTAAGCCAATGCCAAAGCAGCCATGAAGCGAGCCATTTTTGATACCGATGCATAACAAAGATGAACTAGGGCTGGAACACCCCCTTCCTCCACTATACGAAGGGCATTACCAGGGTTAAATGCAAGATTCCAAAGAGCTCCAGCAGCAGTCTCGTGAACATCCTGTAGAAAATAAATAATGTAAAATAGTTCGGTGTATAAATGCTAAGTACGCAGTTTAGTTGAACATCCACACATTTTCACAACCAAACTTGAGTGCTCCTTATCAAGAAAAACTCAAGAATAATTTGGAATCCTTACTTCAGCATCTGAACGTGCCAAAGCAATTAATGGTGCAACGCCCCCTTGCTGACCAATAGCAATGCTAAAAAAACCCCAAAAGGAAAAAGGTTAGTTGAAATTGACCTTCATGTAGAAAAATAATGGTTACTCATCAGTGAAAGTACTGTCAAAAAAGAAAAAGTAACTGGGTGGGGATAGTATTACTTTAAACTAAAATCTTTAGAAGCAAAACTATGGACACGAATTTTTCTAAAGGAAAAAGGCATAATTTCTTAAACCCTAAATTCCTATCATTGTCTTTTAAACTACTAAACAAAGATTCTTGTAAATAACAAAAAACAATTTCCCACCTGGTCCTAAACAAGCTAGACATTTATAATGGAGAAAGTATCAAGCCAATTTCCCATAAACTCATTTTGTCCATGGGAATTTTACAAACATGCAAGCCATATCATATAGAGATCATCGACGTCACTGGCACTCTTCATAAAGGATAGGACTAACGCATACATGCCCACAGTTAATTCTTTCAAAATATAAGAACCTCCCTTGCAGTAAGATTAACAAATCTTATTGGCTTGCTACCTGTGCAATATACTACTTGATACCATCTCCAAACCTAAATTTCCATACCTGTTGGCTTCGGAAACCGACAATCCCCACAGAGCACCAGCAGCCCTTTCCTGAAGACCCGGGGATGCATTTGAACAAGATTGTGCTAGAGCAACCTAAAATTAAAAATAAATAAATAAATATGTACATGCAAACGATGGGTGAGCTTAGTATCATAAAACATATTCCAATCAAGTATATAATCCTACTTTTCTTATGTTCTGTAATGTTTCACATCTCAGATTGGAAAAATAGTATTCAACGGCAGACAGTTGGAAAAGCAATACGCTGTAATCTACATGGACTTCAACAGAGCATAATGATGAGATATTTTCAAGTTTACTGCAACCTAATATCCATATTAACCTTTCTGATAAAAGGGTGGACCCTCGACTTTGGACTATATAATTCATGTCCATCTCTGGTGTCTACATAAGCATTAACTCTTTGGAGGACCGTTGCCAACTTCTGTATCTCCATCACTGCTTTCTTCTCATGGTATCTAGAATAGTTTCTATTACCTCACCTATGTCAACTCTGACATCAAAGATGAGGCATTTTCTTTTAAAGGCGGAAACAAAGCTCCTTCCTTCAACAGTAAAAAAAAGATTTTATGGCAAAAATGATTTTCTGCAACTTCTTAGATCCTTTAGTTGGAGCATATTAAGCTCATTCCTTCTCTAATAGTAAGATGATCAAGGAGTTCTCTAATCGAAGTTCCTGTGGAGAGATTTATGGAAAGCCAGGATGTGCACACTGTTGTGGGATATTTGGGGAAATAATACAATATTAGAGGTACTAAGCAAGAAGTTGTTGATGTGCGATCCCTTGGGAGATCTAGTGACTCTTTAGGCATTGATGAAAAGCTCATTTTGTAATCCTAGGTTCTATTTTACTCGATTGGAGTCTCTTTCTTTCCTTCCTTTTGTGGGCTTATTTACTGTAGCCCCGTATAATGCTTAATTTGTTTTACCATGAAAGTTGGTCTTTTATCAAAAAGAAAATAAATTATCGATAAAGATTTGGAGTTTTGTACATTTAACTGTTTTTCCTTGCACCTCCCATCACAAGTTTAATAAGATCCTTCCTGATTGGACGCCAAACACTTGATCATTACACAGAAAGCATCTCTCGCTGTCTCATCTAGCTTTTATTTTTGCACTTTCATTCCTCTCAATGGTGGTCTCCTTTTCAATTTTAAAAAGAAAAAGAATTCATTTGATATCAAATGCACATAATTACGACTAGAAATAGACAATAATAATATTCCATTTCAAACTCTTCCTTCCAGCTTCTATCCCCAAGATTGTACCTGCCAACTCTAAGGGCTTATCCATTCCTCATGCAAGTAAGATAGTGTGCGATCTTCGGTTTAGAAGGAATTTGAAGGCAAGAAGTGGAGGAATGCGCTCAGCTTTCTGATATTTGGGATAACTTCTCGGTCAAAAACCAGGAGGACCAAATGTATGAAAGCAGGAAGGGAGCGGTCTCTTTTGTGTCAAATCTCTGGTCGCCCAACTCTCAATTTCATGCCAATGTCGTTTGGAGAACCAAACTTTCAAAAAAATAAATAAATAAAAGAGGTCAAAAGTGTTCTTCAGGATTTTGATTCGCAAAACCCTAGCCCCACAAAAGGAGAATGCCCAACGTCTGCTTGAACCAGAACTGGTGTGTTCTGTGTAGGGCTAGCATAGAGGAGGTAAGGCACATACTATTGCTGTGTCCCTTTGCTGAAGCTTGCAGAAAATCTTTGCAATGTTCAAGGTCGGTGTTTTATTGCCCAGAGGACATGTTTCAGATGATTTGTGGGGTAGATCTGAAAGGCAAAGCAAAGACTTTGTTGCTAAACGAGAGGCAGCTCTGTTGTGGAGAATTTGATTCGAAAGAAACAATAGGGCAAGAAAAGAGTAGCGTTGAGTCATTTTGGGATGTGTTAGAATTTCTGCTTCCAGCTGGAGTTTGTCTCAAGTGACTCTTGTAATTTATCCTTTTCTACTAATTTATGCCAATTGGAAAGCTTTTCGTAACCCCCTTGTCTTCTTTTCATATCTTCCCTTATTTATAATGAAATTATTGTCTTATAAAAAAGAAATAAAAGCTAATGGATACATAATAAAAGAAGATATGTATTCCAAAGAAGAAGAAACATTTCTCCAATTGAGTTCAACAGAGTACCAATTCCCAAAAAAGACCTTTTTCTTCATGTGAAGTTTTCTATAAGCTAAATGTACTTACATCTAATCTTCAAAGCCTACATCACATAAAGAATGGCCCTTTAGAAATCTCATGGAGGCAAAAAGTTCAACAGTGTGAGATACATCCACTCAAACTCTACAATAATGAGTCTGGGTGATTCAGCAGCACATAGATAGGGTTGGATTATTATTTAACAATCTAAATTATTTTTTTCGTTCCATATTGATTCAGACGTTGCACAAGGGTCCAATCAGCTTTTACAGTAATGAATAATTCAGAGTAAAGAGATAAAGATCTTACCAATGCCTCAACACCACCTGCAGCTGCAATTGCTTCTCTATTTCTGTCATCAAATGATAAATTCCATAGGGCACCAGCAGCCTCTTGCCTGTTCCATGAGACAAAAATAATATGTCGGACTTAAACCTAATTATGTACTTTATCCAAGTTTCAACTGTTTTGCACATAAAGAGCATCCATACAGCTGGATGATACAGAATACCCACCTTATGAACATTTTATCCAGTTGCAATGTCAAAGGTTTTTGTCCCAACTGAATTATCCCACAAATATACGATTAACTAAAGTTCTTTCACTAGTCCTTTACTCTCAGCGAGATCAACACATAAACTTACCAGATGACCTGGATTTATCCCCTTAGTGCATGTTATATAAACTCAAATAAGACTCCAAAGAATATTATTCACTGACATCCAAAAGTGTTTACGCAGCTAAAAATAGGGATTTTACCAGCGGGGCAGGTTGCAACTAACAACCAACTAAAAAACATTTAGAAACAAAGATCTCTCAAGAATCATATACAACGAGCCTTAAAACTAAAACCGAATTCACAGATCCTAAAGATTGCCCAAGAATGGTACAAACTGGACCTAACAATTAAATAAATAAATAAATAAATAAAATAAAACATCCAGAAAGAATGAGACTTGAGATTGGCATCAGCACGTGTAACATTCAAGGTGAAAACCAATAGAATTTATAATTTAGATGTCATTTTATTCTCTAGCAAGTTATGCTACAATCTACTTTTCAACATTTTTGGCATCTGATGGCCTAAAAAAAACTAAATGAAGACATGTTTGAACAGGATTGGATGATATTCTAAGCATAAACAGTAAAACTTACAATAATAAAAAAAAAAAAATGTTGAATCGTTGTAAAACTACCTGACACCTTCATGAGGGGAGTGTGTAAGTTGGACAAGTGCTTCAAGTGCACCCGCCTCTTGTCCAACGGCTGAGTTGTTTGTGTTGCTATCCCCATGGGCAGCTAAATTAGCCAATGCCCGAGCAGCCTGCACAATTTCAAATTGTACAAATTTACACTTGAAACTTGTGCAGATTTAGATTTTTTAAGCAATGCATTCCTGACAGCTGAAAGGATTCCATGACAAGTAAAGTAGCAACAAATATATGAGCCAGCTTAATATTATAATAATACATGGTGACAGATAATGCACTTAAATACCAACACTTGAGCACAAGAAAGTCTTCAGTCTAATCTCAAAGAAAAAAAGAGTTCCCACAAGCATTTGATATCTAGGTCGTTGATTACGATTGAGTTGTATGAGCTGTTAAGGTCAAGAATGTCCACAGTTATTGAATAAGTATTGGTAGGCATTGAATAAGGAAAAAAGGAGCCAGAGCCTAGTGCCGCAAAACACAATCCCACTATCTTCATCTCCGTGATGCCATGATTTTACTTCAACCATGGCTAGTCATAAAGCTACTCAAAGACTGTAATCTCAAATCACTTTTATAGGAAACAATGCTGTCATTGAAGCAAACAAAGAAATGTTAACAAACAAACTATTGTCTCAGCCCCAGCGCTCGTTGCTAATATAAACAGCAGAAAGAGCTGCCAAAATTGTTGTTGCTACAGTCACTATGGTGAAGAAGCTCTTCTTTCATTCCTCTACTTGTTCAGTCACTAGTTTTCGCTTCATTTTTTCCACCATTTTCTCCTTATTTGTGAGAGAGAATTTTATTGCCTTCAAATATTCAGCAAAGGGCTGAGTTTCTTCTACAAGCGTGTGCTTAGAAGAAGCTTCTTCCACTTACTTTCCCACAACCATCGCAAACATCCAAACATGTTTTCAACAATGCCATGCTTTCTCTCACTTAGCAACGGCTGATTTTATCTTAGGTTTAAGTTCATCAATTCTACTCCGTGTTTTTAACAAGCTTTCTCCATCATTAAAATCACAAAAATCACGAGAATAAAATTATAAATCTGAAAAAATGATAGATTCTTTGAGAAAATCAGGCATGGTTAAAAAAGTAACGGGAAAAATTATTGTGTTGGAATACTTCTTCTGAATTACTTGAGCCAGAACTCCAGCACTGTCTGATAGGAGTAAATTTGACTTTCTTGCCTACACCAACTACTGTATTTTTTCTTGGGTGTCTTCCTTGATCAATATTAATTCATTCATGCAAAATCTTGAAAACATCTCCCCCTTCTTCTTTCTCTTCTTGAATTTAATGGGTTCCCCCTGATAACATGTTCAACAAAGAGCCCAACTATGGAAGCTCCCTCTTGCAATCAATATCACCAAGAGTTTCCCAATCTTTCACCAGCAGCAGTCAACATTGTCTCGAACAATTCCCTAATACCAAACTGATTCTCCAATAATAAAATCAGAGTCTTCGTTATGAATCAAAAGTTATGAATACCAAAAGACAATTCCTCTATTTATAGAGAATTGTAAGATAAACTAGTCCTAATCCTAATTAATCGAATAAACTAATACTAGTCCTAATAAACTAAGGAAACTAATTACAATTCTAATCAATCAAGAAAACTAATCCTAATTCTAATCCCACCCCATCATCAACTTATCTTTACTCTAGGTTAAGTGCTTGTAACTTAACCTGGCCGCTAAGGTTTGTGGGGGTGGGGGAGTGGAGTTATTAACTGGACTCCTTGTTTGGTGGTCCAAAGAGAAACAACTTCTTTCATTGAGGAAAAAAAAATACAACAGCATACAGAAAAACCAACCCATAGAAAAAACCTCTAGAGAAAGGGTTTCCAACCAAGTAAGATATTGTGTAGGAATAATTACAAAAAAAAAAAAATGTTGCCAAGTACTCTTTCTTTTTCTTTTTCTTTTTTTCAGTAGAAGCAACTACTTTTAAGGAGTTCTTAAAACCTTCAATAATTTTGATCCTCGAGACTAACATGTGTAAAAGCTCCACCATAGGGTCAAACCGGTACCTTGGAAAAAGTGTCTCCATGGTTGACAATAAGATAAACTGACTGTCTTCTTATCTAGGGCCCTCCTTGGATGATACCGTAACTCAAAAGTATTCGTCTTTTTTTAAAACCAAGTTGTGGAAAAGGTACAAAAATATTGAAAGTAGAGACAAGGAGCACACATTGATTTGCATGGAAATCCGAGTACTGGGAGAAAAACCACGATATTTTGTTGTTATTATTTTCTAATGAATTACGAAGGTACAATGAGAAAGATTAAATAGAATACAAAGGGCAAAGGAAAAAAGGAAAACAAATATTTATAGTAAGTTTTCCATAAATACAAATTTTAACACTCCCCTCAAGTTTGGATGTAAATATCAATGAAGCCCAACTTGCTAATACAAAAATCAAAGTTGGTCTAAGAAGCCCCTTGGTGAGAACATCAACAACCTGTTGGCTCAAAGGGGTGTACAAAATGTATATGCTCCCACTGTCAAGTCTTTCTTTGATGAAATGCCGATCAATCTCAACATGTTTAGTTCTATCATGTTGAACTAGGTTGTTAGCAATACTAATAACGGCTTTATTATCACAAAAGAGCTTTAATGGAGTCTCACATTCCTGATGAAGATCAGACAGGACTTTCTGGAGCCAAATTTCCTCACATATTCCCAAACTCATGGCTAGGTATTCAGCCTCAGCACTACTTCTGGCCACAACACTTTGCTTCTTACTCCTCCAAGTTACAAGATTGCCCCAAACAAAGATACAATAACCGAAGGTAGACTTTCTGTCAACAACAGCTACCCACTCCGAGTCAGTCTATGCCTCAATGATCTTCCTGTCTGTCTTTCTAAACATCAACCCTTTACCAGGTGTCTTTTTCAAGTATATCAAAATTCTGCTGACAGCTTTCATGTGATTCTCATAGGGAGCCTACATAAACTTGTTGACAATACTCACAACAAAGGAAATATCAATATAGGATAAGTAAATTAATTTACCCACAAGGCGCTGATATTGATCAACTGAAACTTGATCATCAGAGTTTCCTAGTTTACAATTGAACTCAATAGGAGTGTCAATAGGACGACATCCCAACATACCTGTCTCGGTTAGCAAATCATAGGTGTATTTTCTCTGAGACACGAAGATGCCTTCTTCATATTTAGCCACCTCCGTTCCATGGAAATATTTCAGATTTCCCAAATCCTTGATTTCAAAGCCCATTAAGCTTTTACTAGATATAGTCTTAATCGATCAAGTCCTACTAGACCTTCTCAACCACCTGATTCACGTGGCGGCACATGAGGCGGGTTCGACGGAGCGGACAACTACAGAATTGACAAGAATGCATTTTCCGTCATTTTATGAAGGTGGCGAAACCATTCATCAATGGCAGGACTAATCCGAGCATCTACGGCGGCACTAAAACTAGTGGTTGTCTCCTCTGTTTGATTTCCATCATTGGTTGTGTTTTCTAGGGTGTGTTCAATGTCCCGCTAAAGTAGAGACAAAGAGCACACACTGATTGACGTGAAAATCCAAGTCCCAGAAGAAAAACCACGATATTTTGTTGTTATTATGTTCTAATGAATTACAAAGGTACAATGAAGGAGATTAAATAAAATACAAAGGGCAAAGAAAAATAAATAAATAAAGATTTATGGTAAGTTTTCCATAAATACTTTTTTTTGGGTTCTCCATGAAAAGCCTTCTTTTCCAAAGGGGTTGATTAAATCTTATCCGGTCGAGAACTTGCATCCCTAATTCCCTCTTTTCCTTTTTAAGATGCCAATTTTAAGGTTCTCCTTGGGTGCTCGAAGTATAGGTCTTTTTGGAATATGAGGTGTGAAGGGTGCAAAAGTGTTCATTTCTTTGGGAAGATCTTTCTTTTCCAACGAGAGTAAATTAACTCTTGTCCAATCAATTTTGGTAGCATCCCTAGTTATTTCTTGTTTTCACAGGCTACCAAGAAAATGACAAGGTATTTTTTTGGAAGGGTTGATAGGGAAAGGGTTAGGTATCGAGAATTTGATACTCCCTAATGTTGCTTTTCAAGCAAAAGGGTCGAGGGATTCTTTTCATACCCAATGCTTTGAGACATAGGACTATTATGAGCAAATATGGCCGTTGTCCTTTAGTGTGAGGTAGGATCTATGGTCTTAAAGGTCGGTATAAAAATGTCTCGTCACTTGCAAAATCACATCAACAGAGAATATGATTAACGTCCTCCACCACTTTTTTACAAAGATTATGAGAAGGTGGCCCATCCAAAATAGCCCTCCCTGTCAAAACCTAATCCAAGGTGTAACTCTTTTGTGCATAACCTGCCACACGAAAACTTAACCTCCTTGAGAAAGGTTATTCACCTACCACAAAGAGGAGAAAATAGAACCACTACACAGAGAGATGGACAAAACACGAAAAAAAAAAAAGAATTGTAGGAATAACCTGTAGACAAACAAGGACTCCAAAGGCGAACATCTCCCACGAAGGAGTTAAGGACCTCATGAAACGAAGTGCTAAGTAATGGTTCTTCGTCTTCTAGTTGCTCGTAACTAGAAATCTATAGTGAAGAGATTTGATCCTTAAGTTACACAAGGACCAGGTTAATATATAATTTCCAAGAGGGTTTTTATTCAATTACATACCAATGATCAATTTGTTAAACACCTCATCTTGAAAACACAAGTTGCCTCCTAAACACCAATTCATCACCCCAAATCCTTCAACTCTCCCTTAAAAATGTTTCTAAGGTAAGGCAACAAATCATAAATATCAAAGCCGAAACCCTCCATCTGCCAAAAATTATTGAATCGAGATGGAAAAGGCACTAGAAATCACCTCACCAGCATCAATCAAATAAATCTTCTAATCAAACCTACTGGCCTTCAAAAGAGAAGACAATGATGAAATGCCCTAAAAGCAAATCAATCGCAAGATAGAATGTGAAAACATCTTCCATCTCTTCATTCCCACATCCTTGGCTGCATTTTAGAGGAGCAAAAGAGCAAGAATTTGAAATTTAAATATAAAGTCATAGACTAACGTTTAACACAATGGTAACTAAAGGTAAACATAGCATTCATTGTAGGGAGTATAATATCATGTCAATAATAACTTAGGAACATGCATATTTCAGAAGGAAAGGAACCAAAATCAAAGTTACTTCAATCAAAATTAAAGTTACTTCAATTCTCAAAAGAAATATCTGAGCATGCATATTTCAAATCCTCAATCTCATCTGAATGATCAAACTACACAACTTTTAGCACGAAAAATCTGTCTAGACAAAAAAAATCCCCGCGGTTCAACACGGTGATCACCTGTTCTTGCACTCCTTCAAATTTGCAGTTCCGAGCAAGCATCACCAAAGCATGCACACCACCTGCTAAAGCAACTTCAGTACTGCACCTATCATCAGCTGCCAAATTTGCTAGTGCACCAGCTGCACGTTCCTAAAAGTACAAGTAAAACAAAATTAAAATCCGTGATTTCTGAGGAATTTAATTCATCACCCGAAAGGGTAATGCAAAAGGAGAATGAGGAAATAAAGATGAGACAGAGATAGGCAAGCCATCACTCATGGAAATTGATAACAAACAATGAAATGGTGAAACTTACAAGAACTCCATCGCCACCAGAAGACCATTTAAATATCAAATCAACTAAAGCTCTAACTCCACCAGCCTCAGCAATTGCACCCTATTTTAATTTTAAAATCCATCATCAGAACTAGAGGTTAAGAGTCTCTAATAATGCTACTTTTGAGGAAAAAAAAATACAATATGTAGACATCAGACTTTGTGTTCCTCGCCAACAGAGAGATTCCACAACCCTCCAGCAGCCTCTTCTGCAACTAGCCTGTTCATGGATCTCGCAAGACCTGCAAGAATATCAATTCCACCTTCTTCTGCTACTGCCTTTGCAACATTAGCATTCACAGACAAGTTTGCTATGGCCTACACAATCAAAGAAAAGGCATGTTAAAGTTGATTTGGCTCAAACCCATAAACAACAGACTACAATTAATATTAGCATTATAATATTTATGAGCAACGGGTACAAATATAATAGATATTTCAATTATCATCACAATCAAATAGACCAACAAAATTTTTGTAGTATACTTATTTACCAGTTAGTATAGTATATCCACATGAAATTTACCTTTGCCGCCTCAGACTGAAGCCCTTCTCTCCAAGACTTCGCCAAGTTTAGAAGGAGACGTATTCCACCACGCCGCATAACTTCTTCTGCCCTTCCAGAGTCGATACTAGCATTTTCATCATCGATGACAACAAAAGTTGCAAGACCTGTTGCTGCCCTTTCTTGAACATCCTCTTGTGAGCTCTGCATCAAACTAAGTAACAAAGCTGCCCCTTGATTGAGCCAAAAATTATCAAGACCATGTTGATTGCTTTCAGCAATACGCAGAAGATTATGAGATAATATCCACTCGAGCCACATCATTATCTCATCCAAACTCTTATTTTTATTCTTCAAATTCCTCCAATCTAACAACATGTTCTCTCCTTTTGTTGTAGTATCGACAAATAAAGAAGCTATTTCCTTCACAACATCGGTGAAAAGGGCCAGCAACAATTTGCCTTTATATTTGCTAACAGTGAAGCCAGCATCTTCTTCTAAAACTGAACAATTGAAGGCACACAAGACTTTTAAGCTTTGTGATGAAGACATTAATCTTGATACAGCAACAGGACCAATATCCGTTCGTGACACATCTAAACCAACCAAGTTAGGCAGCTTATGCCACTGATGTGAAACAGCACCCCACTTCATATTTGAGGTCCCTGCAACTGAGAGAAAACGAACCGATGATACGTTTCCAAGGGCCATCTCATCTATATTCAGACAATCGATAAACCCAATATCAAGCAAATTAGGGCAATGCTTTGATAGAGCATTGAGAGCCTCTGCATTGACATCCCTAATTCCAGAAAGCCTAAGTTTTTTCAACTTATGACAACAAATAGCTATTGCCTTTATAGCATCGCTGCTGATCCTTTCACAGAAATCTGGCCCAAGCTGAAGGCTTTCAAGTGCCTGGTGTCGAGCTGCAATGGCAGAAAGTGTAGCATCCGTAATTTTTCTGCAGTAATCACCACTTATTTCACGCAAATTCTTTGCAAGAAGAAGAATTATTGCATCAGCAGACTCTGCCCCACGAAACCTGAGCTTCTGAAGATTCTTGCACCTCGAAGCAAGGGAAGCAGCCATTGTAGCATCGATTTTATGTGCTCGAAGATCAAATGAAGTCCACAAGCATGAAGATAATCCAAGAAGTCTCCATGTTCTACAAGTTGATGACAAGTTTGCCCGGTCACGATAATTCAGACAAGAGAAAAGCTGAATGACTGTATCATCAGGCAAACTAGTCCAATCTACAGTCTGTTTGTTGTCCAAATCAGCAATCTCACTTTCAATTTCAGGGTAGCTTGGCAAAATCAGCTTCTCCTTCCCTTTTCTTGTCACCTTCCTCCTCACCCTCCGATTCATGTTCCAGCCAATCCCAGAAATCCAAATACCGCCACCCCAAACTTCAGAAAATTTTCGAACACAAAAAAAACACAGGCATACACAAAACCATTATTTTTCAACCCAAATTCCGAATTCCTTAAGGCCCTGAATGAGGGTATACAAACCGACGCGAACCCTGTGCTATTACTTCAAAACCCTAGTCCTCCAAAAAAGGAAGTTATGATTGCGTGACAATTGATTGAAAACTCTTAATGTGAACCAAAAAAATCCAAGTTTCTCGACAATGGGTTGAGGAAAAAAGAACAAAGAACAAAATTAATCTGCCTTGTGGATTGATTGTATGAAAGAAAATCGACGCCTCCCTAAACCTGATAGTTCTTGCTATCTGGGTGCGCTGGTAAACCCTGAAATCTTCAACCTTTTAGAACAAATCACGACACATTCAATATGATTGATTGAAAAAAAATCCCAATTGAGCACACAATAGATGAAAAGGGGAGCGTAGATGGGAGAGATATGAAGGGAGAGAGAGGAAGGACAAAGCTAAGAAAGGGTTGGAGAGAATTCAGGCAATGTTTTGACAAAGAGGAAGCTCAAACCCTCAAAGCATGTGTCCACCTCTCTCCCCTATTTTACTTTCTAGTGTTGTGCACCAATTAACCACAGGCATATACATAGAGGGATAATGAAAGAGAAAGAACTAATGTGGTTTGGGAGAAGAAGAAGAAAAAGGGGAAAATGGTTGAAGATGAATTACAGCATTAAGATGAGAAAGAAGGTCAGAGAAAAATGGTGTTATTGTAGAGAAGAAGAAGAAGAAGAATATCAACTCCACAACTAATCCGAAAAGGAAGAGCACTTACCGTTCTCTCGTATATATATAAATATCATGTGCTTGATGCTGTCAATTTCTATTGTATTTCTACCACATGGGTTCCAGATTTTGAGTTCTTTCTCTCTTTGGGCAGGCCACAACCTGCCCCTAACAATTAAATTTTAGGTTACACAATCTTTTATCTCTCTGTTTTTCAATCTTTTTTTCCTCTAAAACTTCTTTATTTTGCAAACCCTATTATTAATTTCTGGTAATTAATATAATTCAATACTATGTAGATTAATATGTTAATTCTAATGCCAATAAACAATATTAATGGTAGTGATTATTGGAATTCATTCGTTGAAATATATTAACCAAATTGGAAACTTTTAAAATTAATATATTGCCTGGTTAGTTTGTGTTGGTCAATTGGTTCTATTTTAATCATTGATGTGTTGGCGAAAATGGAAAAAAGTTTGGTTCATTAACATATTTTCCTTTTGCCAAAAAACACTGCAATGCAGTAAGTAAGTGTAGCCGGAGATCGCAAGTTTTGGGACAAAACGCATGTCTAACAAGTCGATTAACGAATTTAATTACATTATAGAACTCAACTTTAAATTACAATGATTGTTGGTCGTTCTCGTCAAAGATGCAATATTGTAAGAGTGCCTTAAACCGTTGTTTGAATTGTAGACATGTCTCGTTTATCACTACTCTGCTGTAATTTATCATTGATATAAATGAACTTACATTACAAAATATAGAATCATTTCTCAAATAGAGATGAGAAATTAATCTTGAATTCATACTTAGCATTCATTATAAACGATACACTCCGGTCACTAGTAACTGTGTTATTAAAAGTAGTTTCAAACACTTTTCTTTTTTAACAAGATCACTACATAGTTATGTAATTGAAGATTTAACCAGTAACTTTTATTATACTAATAAATGTCTTATCCATTGACACTAACTATAAACTCTTTGTAAATGTAGATAAGTAAAGTTACGAACGTGCTCCAAAATTGGCTTAGGAGATATTATGCAGAAGGTGAGAGAGAGGGGGAGAAAAACAAGCCACTTGGTAATCTGATATTTAATCTAATTGATCAATCACTGTAAAAACATCTCACTTGGGGTGGGGGTGGAGAGGAATTGATGGTTGTTTTCCAAAAGGTTCCTCAGAAAAGTTCATCAGCATATACATTGTGCAGTATGGATGTTTCAAGGTGTTTCATCTCAAAGATCAATGTGTACCTCAAAATGACAACCTTCAACTCCTAGCTGCAAACAATATCAGAGTAAAAGCCTATTGTCCTCCTCTGACAATCTTGGACGCTTAACAGTTCCACATCAAAGACTTCAAACTGTTTTGAGCTGAAAAATGTGGAAGGCCCCACCTGTAGATAATCAAAAAGTCAAATCAATTGAGCTAGATCATCAAACATCACATTAGTATTTAGTCACAGAAACGTAAAAAATGGTGACCCCATCAGGCATCAAGGTAAGCAAACAAGTAAACATTAATGCAAGCATTCTGCCTTTTAAATTTAAACTAGACAGACATGGGTATCCCTATTCATTCGTTTTTCTAGATATGGGAACAGTGAAAAAATATTTACTTCAAGGCAAAAGAATGAAGTTTATCTGCATATCTGATTAGATAACTGAGATCCAGAATTCTTCCTTTGTCTTACTTGCATGGAAAAAGAATGCACAAAATAAGTGGGGCAGAAAACTACCAAAATCCAGTTTCAGAGACTGGCATATAAGAATGGACAAAGAAGGATTGTGTGGCCCTATGACAAGGCAATATGCTCTCGAACCACGCACTTCTGCAGTTCTCTTTGAATTTAATCACAAGCTTCCCATTCATACGTGCAAGAAGAATGAGCGTCGAGTTATATATATTTAAGAAGAAATTTCATTCATTCCAAAAAGGTTCCCATGGGAAGACGAGAGAAAAGTATGAATGACTATGCAAAGGAAGCTATGAACTGAACGAGGAATTCACTTAATTCAATGGAGTTCAATTATTCATTTGATCGTTGGAGGTTTAGGTTCAAGATAATTTGATACAGAAAAAAGTGGTTGTTGCATCTACATGGTAGAAAATTTTAGAGAGTGCAGCAAAGAACTCTAGTGCGGAAATATGAGGTTGCAAGTATGACTTTATGAGGTTCTTAAGGGAGATTTGTTGTGCCAAAAGAAGAGGTCTTAAGTAAAAAAGTTCTAGGAGATTCATTTTTGAAAATAAAATCTTTGTGAAACTATAAGAGTGACAATATTTCTTCTTGGGAAGATGAGTGGATCTCTAGATAACTCGTTCTCACCCACTCCCCACCCCCCATCCCCCTCCTAGATTCGTTAGTTGGCAATCGCATTGCCATTCACATAGTTTTGTCAAACAAAAATAACAGGAAGGTGAACAAAAGTGGTTCAGATATTCAGTATTGAAAATTGTCGATCAAGAATGGCAACCTCGATCTTCTCAACCATCCAAATTATTTACTACTTAGAAAGAAATTCTAAAGATATTGAATTCTTCATCTGGCCCTTAGCATGAGGGGTCAACATAACTGATTGGGTCCAAAAAGTCATTTCCTTCTTTGGCCTTTCTCCACGTTAGTGTTTCTACTGAGAATGAAGATCCAGAGAGCCTATTTTACCAATGTAGCATGAAGAAATCTGCAAATAAACTCCAAAAGGAATTACATCCATCGTAGCGCTTCTCCAACAAGCTTCAAGATTTTTAAAACATCTAGTTTGTGGTCACTGGTTTAAATATAGAACTAAGATTTCCTAGATTAGTAAGTTCTATTATCTGGAAAATGGAAATTCACTCCATAAGAAACACAAAACCTTTATTGTACACAAGGGGGAAAGTTTTAGAGAGTCCAAGCTTTGAGGGTTATTCTGGGTGTATTTCGAAGGTTTTTCAGTTTTCACAATCAATCACTCCTATGTTTTTAAGGGTTTTTTTTTTATCGAAGACTAACTTTTTGCAACAATTGTTTTGAGGAAACTTTTGTAATCATATTTTCTTCTTGAGTTGATTTTCTTTCACCTGTTGTACACTTATATTTGTCCTCTTATTTAGTTCAACTTGTTTGCTAATGCCTGCCGGGATTCCTTTACTTTGAGTGGGCAACTTTCTAATCTGCCCCAACCTAGTGTGTTCTTCTCCAATATCGGTGTGTTCTCTCCTATTGAGATTCTAGTATTCTGCCAAGCAAGAAAACATCATTTAATTATCTATATAAACAATCTCATGGTAAAAGATAGAGGCTTGTCTAGCTGGAGATGAATTCTATCACGTGTAAATACAACTGCAGCAAATGGGAGGTCAAATTATGGGTGTGGTCTTTCCTTGCATGAATAAAAATTGCTGCCTATATAACCATCAGTTACAAGAAATTTAAGATCACATATATAACTGAAACAATGATCATATGCTTGAGAACTCACAGGTGGTCCAAGTTCTGGTGGGATTATTATTCTCCTTTTTCCCCCTGGTCTCATGCCTCGAATTCCTTCCTCAAATCCTGCAATATTTTTCTCTCAGATGCTATCTGATTATTTTCAACTGTATATAAATTTCTTCTTGCTTTTACAAGATTGGTGAGAGTTTTTTTTTTTTTTTCCTCTCTTGTGTGTGGTGATAAAGGGGCATGATTTAACTACCTGGGACCAATGCATTTGTGCCCACACGGATTCTGGCCGGAGAACCCTGTAAGTATGTGCTATCAATTCGACGACCCGATTCATTATAGCCAACATAGTGAAAGATCACCTGAAAGGAACTTCACATTCACAATGTACACCAGGAAACTTCACTAATGTCAAAAACATGCAACGATCACTTATTACAAAATCAGCTGTTCATATTGAGGTTGGTGAATTATTTTTACCAACATTCAAATTGTTCTTACAATTATTAATATGAAACCAAGAAACACTTTTCATACATTTCCAGGGATCTTCTGAAGTTCCTGGAAATTCCACCCCTCAAACTCAGTTCTGTCTTTCAAAGAGAGACCTAATCACTAAACTGTGTATGCGAATTAAAATAATCTTATGCTAACCAATTCTAAGTCCGGCTACTACTGCAAAAGGTGCACGTGCATATATCATTTTCTTTAAGCTTCTGAGATTCTGATACAAAGTAGCATCAATGGACCAACAATCTTTTGAGAATTGCAAGTGAACGTTCACCAAGTATCATTCAGCCTTCTAGGATTTCTTACATGAACAATCTTAATGCCATTCTTGTTGGCTGACATCAGAGATTGGAATTCATTTCCGCGAAGTCTACAATGTGAACACATCTTTTCCTCTCTCTCTCTCTCTCTCAGATAAAAATGAACTCTCAATTCATACTGACACCATAAAATGTGATAAACGAATCAGCAAGTCAAACACACTTCAACTGAAGATATGGTTTGCTAATCCGAATACTACACCACTAAAAGATAGATATTGATTCTGCAAGAATATTGAAGAAATGATATTGTAGTTGTGAAAAGAAAAAAATCAAACCTGCTGACCATCCTTGGGGCAATCACCATTACCAACTTCGATATCCCAATATATGAGCCCAGAGTCACGTTTGACATAGGACTCTGGTGTTATTACCTTAACCTCGAAACCTGAGCCACACATTAGAAAATCTATAATGTTCATACATTTGACTTTATTTTACTCTGTTATTTTCAGGAAAGACATCAGAGTTGCATTTAGAAGGCAATGCCTTGAAGTTAAAGATACCTCAATTGAACCATGGAATAGCAGCCTGATACATACCTTCCCTGACAAAGCTTGGAAAGTCATCAGGGGCATTGTTTTCTTTTTGTCTCCGTTTATTTTGCTCTAGTAAGCGTCTTTCATCGTATGGATTCTTATTCTTTGTCTTGGCAGAAGAACGCCGAGTGGGAAATAAAGCTGTAGTTGATAAGAAAAATAGGAGAATCTTTCGCCTGGAATTCTCATTGGATAATGATATATAAGAATTATCTTTGCTGATCATGCACGAAAAAATAATTCGGGTCAGGACTTATCTGATCACAAGATACCTTCTTCACTATGAAATACAAATCAGTAATCACAGCCATCAACCAATATTCAAAATCTAACCTGCTGTGATTGAAACTCTGACACGAGCAGTGGCGCTGTACTTGCTTGATTTGAGTTATGAAAGCTCTTGATGTTGCATATCCGGAAAATGCCCCGCCTGACAGAGGGTGTCAATAGATTTATAAAACCAAAGGAACAGGTAGAGATGAACCAATACACTATTCAACACAACTCAATGAGGCATGCATTGAAAAACAGTCAAATTACCGCACTATCTTGTTAACTAACTATCAACCCAAAAGCTTGAGTGAGTATGTATTTTGGAGTGATTTTGAAGTTATCAAAATCACTTTCTTCATGTTTAAAAACACTTTTAAACACGGCTTATACTACTCGATGTTTGATTTTATACTTTTAACTACATTTTTCGTACCAATGAAATTGGTTTAGAAAGTTTAAAAGCATTTTACATGTAAATTTAAAAATGACAACAACAATTTTAGAATCACTCTCACCCCCTTATTTGTGTTCTTAAAAATTTAGGAAATACATAGATGAAAGTCAACATAATTGGGAATGAAATAAAATTTCAGAGGTTCGAGCATTATTCTTATACTATACAACGTTAACTCACCACTAAATCTAAAGGCTTAAATTAAGAGGTTACAATAAAATTTAATTAGATGACTATTTTAATAGATAAAAAACATATATATAATTTCTGTAAATGAATAGCTTAGAGAAGCTCAACTACGAAAAAACGAACTTGCAGACGGGGAAATAAAAAGGAGGTGAGGAAGGAGAGATCACTAAAGACGATAAATCGCACTCCTCTTCTACAAGCAACTATTGAGCAAGGCAAACAAGACGATACGAAGCAGATGCCAAAAGACATTGATAATCTGAGTTGTATTAAGAGCAAACTCAATTTAGAGCAAAATTCAATGTGAATAGAGAAAATTAGAAAGTACCCAAAATGCAAGTATGAATCTTTGTACATTTTATCGCAAAAATCCAAAATAATGACAAAATTGAAGAGATGAGAGGAGAAGAAGAAGAAGAAGAAGAAGATAGGGAATGGAATGGGTCTTACAAGAAAGAGAATGGGCGGAGGAGGTGAGAGAGGGCGTTGAGCAAGTAATAAGCATATCTTCTGCAAAAAAAAATGGCGGAAAACGCTATGGCATGGCTGTTTTCCCGTTATTCCGAACACATTATCTTCAATTTTGTAAAGTATAATAACATCATTTGTATTTGTATTTGTAATGTTATCTCATCTCTTGTGGCGCGCCCTTTTACAAATTTTCAGAAATGCCATTTATCCCCCAAAGGTCGCAACGGACCCATCCACGGCTAACATTATCACAAAAAATGGTAACCAGGTAGTCAACCCACCCATCCATGACTTAGTTTATTTTACAAATATAACAAGGTATAGAAAGTTTTATTTTATCATCTCAACATAAAAATGTGTTTAAAAATATTTTCTATCCATTTTGTCATTTAAACCCATCTTCTAAATTTTATCTAAATGAATGAAATATTTTTTTTAAAAAGAAAAAAAAAATTAAAGTGTGATTTTGAAGCAATGTCAGTGTTAAATATGTTGAAATTGAGATATTCTTTTTTATTGTTTTTACTGATTTTCAAGTTGACAACTTAGAATATACACAACAAAAACAACATAACTTAACTGCTACTATCAACCCCAGGATTGATCTCTCCACACACATATTATATTGTTTTTTTTTTTTTTTTTTTTTTTTTGTTATAATATATACATTTCACCTTCCTCTTTGCAAAGGAGACATTTCCAAGCACATGGAGGCCCACAATATATTTGATTTCTCAGAGCCCATGCTTGTGTTGGCCCATAAAATTTGTTCTCTTCATCTTAATTCAATATGGGTTTTTTCTTCTTTTTTTTTTTTTTTTCAAATAGGGTGAGAAGACAACAAAAACAATAATTTAAAATTTAAATTAAAAATTCTTGGAAAAAAAAAGGGGGGTCGGATATACTTCCAATGAAACACAAGCTGTTTTGGATAACAATATCAGAAATCTCCTCTAGCTATTCTTTCTAAAATGTAAAATGAATATATATATTTTTCTTGTTTCTTTTTATGGGTTCAAGATAGCCAAGTAGGATGGGGATATATGTAGACAGTCTTAGATAGATTGGAGGACTATGACCAGAGGTAGAATTAAGCCCAGTCAACATACCAGAATTGATGGACATTTGAGGGAATCTAGAGTTAGCTTAAAGGACACAAGTGAGAGCTTATGAAGTAGCCAAGTAGTTAAGTTGCATGTGAGAAATATCTAAAGTGAGTTCAAATGATCCTTGAAAAACTTGGTGGAAGCCCAATGATAGCAGTACAAAGTCATAAGAAACAAACCATGAAAGAGTTCGACTGAGTAGATAAGATGTTGGTGGCAGTTTTGTCATGGAGTTGTAACCATCTGAAGTATGATAAGCTAGCAATTTCATAAATTTATGAGGTTTGTTACGTCACTAAATTCTATGTAAGGCATTCGGAATCAAGTGTCAAAAAAACAGTCAATACTAGTGTTAATTAGGTGTCCTGAACACCATATCATCGGTGTTCAATTTTATTTGTATTATTAGCTGCACCTAAAATTATTTTTCTCCAAAATTACAAATCTTAGAACCATCTTTCGAAACTTCCAACGAAATAAAGCTTCTTCGGATAGCAGTATCAGAAATCTTCTCTGCCCATTCTTTTATCCTTCTTTTCCTTCTTTTTTAAGAGTTCAATTTGCCACGTAGGATGCCATACATCATTTTAACATGCATATGAGAGTATATTGAAACAAATCTCTTTTTGTTAAAAGGTGACCTTTTTCCGTCTTCGTATATTAATTGTTAATTGATGTATATCAATAACTTAACGTATTTAATTGTGTTAGGCAATTGTATTGGCTTAATGACAAAGAAAAGGGTCTTCGTTGATCTTAATTTTGACCATATGATTCCATTGTCCATTCCTCTCTCACTACCAAAATCTAACTTGGTTTCATTCAGGAGAAAACTGGGCAAAGCTAGCCAACTTAATCACCACCAGCATCTCCAAAACAAAATTGTCCGTCCTCCTCCAACAAACATTAATTAAACTCACAACCCCCCACAAGGAAACACAAGAAGATCAACAACTCAACAAATCAACGTTGAATCGGTAACACTGCCCACGGGTTGATGGCCATAGAGGTACGCTGCACACCAGCCGCTGCTGGATGGCGTGTGGTCGTAGCAGCCGACGTCGAAGAAGACGAAGAAACCGCCACACGCTCACACTGAGGGCACATGGTTAGGGTGGTAGGAGGATTCATGTGCATATAGAGCTGTGGAGAAAGCTTGAGTGCTCTCAACTCTTGCACCTCCTTCTGTAGCCTTCTGTTTTCCTCTGTTAGATTCTCACAGCACCTTTTCAAGTACTCACAATCTACTTCTGTTTGCTTCAATTTGGTCCTGCCCCATCATCAAATCCCCACACAAATAATTAATCCCACTCAACTATTTCCCTTGAAATAAAGAAAATTAACCCAAAATAAACTAACATTTCTATCACTTCACTACTGAAACTACAAATCATAATAATAAGGAACCTCAAAGTTAATGTGGAAGGAAGTTTAGGGAGATTTAAAAGTTTAAAAATTGATCGCATGCAATTGGACGAATGGGAATTTGGGATATATTTAAAAAAAAAAAAAAAAAAAAAAAAAAAAAAACTGTAAGGAGAAAGAATATCAATGATGGAGGCAACAATGTTGATATGACAAAGTTGACCTTCCTACTTAAATGCAGAGGCAGAGCATTTATTAATTACGAAAGCAACAACTCCTCCGCTTTTAACGAGATTACGATTCTATCCCTGGATGTCCAATGAATTGACCTTCTCTAACCATACAGCGTAAAATAAAATGTCCATACTACCCCGAGATTGTAAGTAGAATTTACTCACCTTGCCCTTCTGTTTTGAAACCACACCTCCACTTGTCTTGGTGTCAGATTCAGCTGCTTTGCAAGTGCCAGCTTTTGCTTCTGAAATTTGTCATACAAAATAATCTAACAAATTAATCTTTTAAGTTAAACTAAACGTAAATGTATTATTATTAACAAAAAGTTTCTAAATAAAATCCAATTAACTGCAATTAGAACACTTTTGATTACAACTGAACCGGATATTGACTAAAACGCCCTCCTTAGACGTAATAATTACCCAAACTGCCACCGGCCAGAGAAGTTTCGTACGAAAATGACCAAATTGCCACTTACAGGATTGAGCGTATTGTGCTCTTTGAAGGTCTCCTCAAGAACCATTGACTGTTCCTTAGATAACCTCAGCTTCTTTCTCGAGGCGTCGCCGTCCCCGCCTCCACCGTCTTCGTCATCACTCCCTCGCGAGCACGAGGCTCTCTCGGCTTCCGCTTCCGCTTCTGCCTCTGCCTCTGCCTCTGCCTCCGCCTCGTCTCCAGCCGCTTCTCTCTCGCTTCTCTTTCCACTAATGCTAGAAATCGTACTGTTCGGAGATGAAACGCCGTTCTCTTCCTCGCCGTCCACGCCCGTCGGCAACCGATTCACGTCGATTCCTCTAAGAAACGACCTCGAATCGGCGTTTCGATCTTAACAAATAACCGAGAAAACAGTGACGACGATTCAGAAACGCAATCGAATAAATAAAATGCTCGTCAATCATCATCAGAAACGAACGATAGTCGCAAAATCGGAGAAGAATCTTCGCATGACCATTCCAAAAAAAAAAATCACAGATCCAACACACACACACACAAAAAAAAACTCCAATAAAAACAAACAAAACGGCTAACAACACACGAAATCCACAAATTACCAGAAAATTGAAAAAGCTCATTCCAAGAAGTCTTGCGGAGGTGATTATGCATCGACGGCCTTTGCATGTGAGTGGGCTGAGTGGTAACACCAAAACCTAAACTCAAAGTGAGTCCCAAGTCATCATCTCTCCCGCCCATTCCGTGTTGTCGGTTCAAGAGAATCAAATAACACTAGAAGAACACAAATGCAAGAAGAAAAAAATATATACAAGAGAGAAAGAAGTGGGAGTAATTAATTGGTGTTTGGATTGTGGGAAAGCAGATGGAAAGAAAATGGTGGGAAAATTGGGCAGAGGCTGCAGCAGAGAGATGTCATAGCTTTTGCTGGTAATTTGCAGCAGAAGAGTAAAAGCATGGATGGGACTATATATACAAGTAGAGAGAAAATTTAAATAAAAAAAAAATAATAATAAGAGATAGAGAGAGACACGAGGGGTGTAGATTTAATCATCACTAATGTCAGAGAGGCTATTGGCTCAATCATGATAAAATGGCTTTTCTTATCACCCTCTCTCTTCTTAGGGTTTTAACTTTTTTAACCATGGTTGCGTTCAAAAAAAAAAAAAGAAAACACTTTTTACCATGGTTAACCTGAAAAGCAGTTCAGTTAAAAGAGAGAAATAAATAAACAAATAAATAATAGTAATAAGAGAAAAAGCGGCTTTCCCGCTCGTTGACCGAGTAAATGTGGACGCGCTAGAAGTGAAAGACACGCGCAATAAATAATCAGTTGATGATTATGCTACTCGAAATCACGTGCAGTGGGACCCAGAAAGGGGGGGGGGGGGTTGGTTTGAGTGGGTCCCTCTCTCCAGTGGTGTGTTGTATTGTAGCGTTCGTTGACAGCTCCACATCACGAGGCAAATTGGTTATATCCCCATAGGTTTATTCAGATGTCGGAGGGTCCACGTGATGGAGGGGGAGGGTATGAGCGCGTGAGCAGGAGCAGCAGGAGGAGAAGGAGGAGTTTGTTTGGTGAAATGGGAAAGAGGGAGAGGTTACCCCATAACGCTATCACATGCAAATGCTATTTCTTTTCTTCCTATTTCCTAACTCCATTTCATAACTGCATTCTTAATCAAATTCAATTAACATCTCATTTGACTTCTCCATTCCAATTCCCATTACTCACTCACATTTTCAATTCCCAATCAAACCCCCCCCCCCCCACAATAAATATTATTAATTCCATTTTCAGTAACTCATTCATTTATCTCTCTACCTGTCCCCTTTCTTTCTTTCTTTTTTCTTTCTAAATAATCATATTGTTTGTGACCTTCAAGTCAAACTTTATATTCTTTAACAATTAACCAATAACCATGTTGGAGGGCAAATCAAACATTTTATATGAAAATTGAAATTTTAGATTATTAGACTCTAAACTATATGTCATGATCCATGTATCTTGTATAAAGTTTGTGTAAATCTCAACATATTTTCAATGTAGTATTTTGATGGATTCATTAAGATAGTGTTAATTAAGGTTTATTGATGTTAGGTCAAATATTTAATTTTGAACTATATATTTATTTGAGTTTTTTAATAGACTAGGATCCTATATATGGTAACAAAATTCAAAGAATTTATAATTAAGTTGGAAAAAACACTAACTCGGTCCCTAAATAGGACAATAAAAAACAATTGATAAAATAAAATAACAACACATTGATTGTGGCACATTTTGCAATGAAAATGTTTGGAGGGATTGGTGTGACCGATCCCTGCAAAATGGCTATGCCCTATTTGCCCTATTTGCCCTATTTGCCCTATTTGGTATCTATCAAAAGGGCATTGCATTATCATTTTCACCTTCTTTTCAATCTCTACTATGAGCTGACTCTTACCCATCACGGGCTCCACAAAACATTTTCTTTCCCTTTAACAATAACAAATACATATGGTGCATTTCCATAGCAGTAATCTATCACACAATATTTCATGTATTACGTGCAAGTATGAACAAGTTTTTATATACAAACAAAAATTTCATACTCAATATTTTTAATATATCTCCCATCTACATCGTCTCCGCATTGAGATTTATAATTTAAACAAAATTAATATGATACTTAAGATATTTTTAAGGAAAAATTACAATTGGTCAAATGTACTTATGTTAGTTTATTATTTATAAAAATCACTCAAATAACTTTGTATATTTTTTTAAATAATTATATGACATTTTAAACTTAAAAAATAATTTCTTCAATTATATATATAATTGAAATGTAATTCAATATCGCTCTTCATCTTCTGTTTAGGTTACTATATTATCATTTTCCTTTATGTGTTTTTTATTTTTATAAAATTTGCGTTTATGAGCCATACTCTCTCTTGTACATATTTTTTTCAAATACATGTAAAGTTCCAAAGAAAGAAATATATTAAAAATATTGTTTATTATTAAATTATTTTCATGATTCTTTATGAACGTTTAAATCAATTTAAAAGAGTTATTAGGTGCCCAAAATTTAAACTTATTAAAGTCAATAGGAATTTGAGCTCTAAGCCTATGGTAAATCCACCATGGTTAAATGATGAAAGTAACATACATCTAGAAGAGAAATAAATACAATTTAAATGACGAGAGAAAATTAAAAGACCTATAGTCTTTGCTTTTGTAATAATTAGATTTAATTTGTTTGCTGAGGGCCTTGATCAATAAATGCATAATGAGAGTGTGATAGATAGATATATAAATAATGAGTGTTTGAGATTATGGATAGATAAATACAAATAAAATAAAAAGAAATACATAAATAAAGATGATTGGGTGTATTTCACATGATAATGTAAGGGTGTGGACCATTTTGAAGGAAATGCTTCTACAATCTATTTGATATTGGAACCCTACTCTTTCCTATCAATCAAATCTCAATAAATTCATTCTAATATTTGTTTGGTTTGTTAGATAGATCATTTGTTTAACCATTATTTTTAATATAAAATAAAATAAATAAAAAAAGTCACATATGTCCTTAGGTTTAAAACATGACAATTATATTTTATTATTTTATTTCGTTTAGACTCTGCTAAAATTATTGAACTTTTCACGTAATTATGGTATTTCGTGTATCGCTTTCGCTCATTTGAAATTACAAAATTTTATTACATCACAATTTGTATCCATCAAATTTATGATATTGACATCCTTTACTCGTTTTTTTCTAATTGTTTCCCATTATACTGTTTTCATCTTTGCATTCTAAAATTTTAAATATATTTTTAGTTTTAAAATAGCCTCTATAATCCCATGAAATGTTAAATATGTTTTCAATTATGTTGATTTTACACTAATATATTCAAAATCAAAATTTGTTGTAAAAAAATAGAGAAAAATTGGGTAATCTCAAGCACTAAGCAAATGACACAATCTCGATGGCCATGGATAATGAAACAATTTCTAGAAGTTGTGCTAACTACGAAAACACACACCCTTCTTTATTAGTAACACGAATATACAAGGACGAGATACAGTCATATACTACAATTGATAGAACTCAAGTAAATTCTTAATAGCGACACGAGCTTTCAACAATCCGCAAAGATGTTCATCGATAGCCTTGAACTAAAAAGTTTAAATCACACTTGATTGTCGAGAACTTTTCCAAAGTTTATAATCGATCGATGTTGACAAAAAAAAAAAAAAAGAAGAAGAAGAAGAAGAAGAAGAAGGTATGAAATTTAATAAAACACAAAATTGAAAGTTAATTTCAAAATTAAAATCAACAGATTATTAAAAATGTTGATTTTTTGAAAGATAAAGAGTTGTTATTTAAAAGTAGAGTTATGAAATAATGAGAAATAGGAAAACTTGAATAAGAGAGTAGAAAATGAAAGAGAAAATGCGCGTGAGGGGAGGAGGGTGAAGGTAGGAGAGAGGGGGGAGGGGGAAGTGGGGGTCACGTGGGGAACATGGAGGAGTTCACATGGAGGATGGGGGACAACACGTGGTCCCATCATTGCACTCGTGTGTGTTGCCTTTGTCTCTCCTTCTTCAGACATCCCACTTGTCCACAATCATTGGATACTCTTTCCCTTCTTCTCACGCGCCCATTTTATCCCTTCCCTCTCCCTCTCCCTCTCTTCTCCCCCATCATCAACACAATTATTCTTATTCTTATTATTATTATTATTTCCTATCTATCTATCACCATTCCAACATCAAATCTTTTCACAACATTCAATTCTATTTCATCTCCATTCTATTATTTCTTAATTATTGACATCCTTCCCTACATATATATATATATATATATATATATATATGTTCTACTACTCATACTACGTTTAATATTTCATTATCTAATTTATATGTCACATTTTTGTAGTTTATATATTGCATCTATTGTTTTACATTTTATCTATCTTTAGAGTAAATGATTTTTAATTTTGATATTTCTAGACAATTATTGACAAATAGATACAATTATTTTTCTTATGCGAATGAGAGAGTTTTGAAAAAACGACAATAATTTGAAGGTTTAATAGACTAATTTATTTTTAAATTATTTTTTTTCTTCTTCTTCTTCTCCCGTTTTCTTTTAAAACAACTTATTAAAATTTCTTATGCCTTTTGAAACGATTTATACATATATCATAGTTTAAATAGACACGATCTATCTTCTGAATATTTTTATCATATTCACGGGAATTTCAACCATTCTTAAAAAAAAACAATATTTTTATAATATATTAAATAAACTAAAATAATAATTAAATGGCACTTACGTTTGCAATTATGTAAACATTATTCGGCCCTTACTAATTAGCTTTACAAACATTAATTTTAGTGCATAAATTTACCAAACACATCCAAATTGGTTATTGCCATTACGAAAAGAATAACGTTGTTCATCCACATCAATTTGTTGATGTAAATATATGTGTGTGTTTTTTTTTCAAAAAAGGTAATGGATTAAATGATTGTTGTGCATTTTTATTTTGGATTTTTTCCCTTTCAAAAGAACGAGTAGGACATGATATATGATGGTATAGAAACCACGAAAGATTCCATCTTCGACTTCTATTCTAATATCAACATCGGAAAAAAAGGAAAAAAGAAAAAACATGCAATCTTAAAGTATATATCACTTTTTTAGATGAAAAAGGGAGGGAAAAAAAAAACATATTGTGAAATTTGAAGTTGAGACTTTTTTTTTTTTGGAGGTTGAGATTCTGAAGCATCCAATGCTTTAACAATGTCACATATATAAAAAAAGAGAAAGGAACCCAGAAAAGGAAAATATACCAAAATCCCTTTACTCTTTATTTAAATTGCCCATCTCCATGTTTCAAAAAAGTTGCACCTGAAAGATATTAATCTGCCTTTACATTTTCATTTCTATTTTAAGAACCCATGACAAAAAGAAAAAAAAAAAAAGAAAAAAGAAAAAAGAAAAAAGAAAAAAGAAAAAAGAAAAAAGAAAAGTTTGAGATCATCTAAAAACTAATTTAAAAATAACTATTTAGAAAAAAAAAACATTTATTTAAACTCTTTTAACAAAAATGGTTCACTAATTTAACTCTCCAAACTTTATGCTTTACTTGATTTTCAATTGTCATGGTTGTGAAATCAAGCGACCTTCTTATCCCAATACAATATTACATGGGAAATACCTTATTTGGAAAAGCATTTCTCCCATACAATCTTACTAAAAATACATTAAGATAATAAATGATTCTTAAACTCAACTCTACTAATACACAAAACATAATCACTAAGCACATCAAAACACCATTCACTAACACAATCAATGACTCTTGCAATTTTACTAATGTCTTCAAATAAAATTTATTATCTTGATTAGGATTTCTTATATTTTTAAGACAATTATAACTTTATCATAATTATTAATTATAAATGATTTTTTAAATTAAACACAAAATATTTTCTTATTCACATTATATTGAATTTATTATGTAATTTATTACTCCTTTACTTATGCTAATAAATAAAATACAATTTTAATTATATTCAATATCACGTTATTATCTACGGTAGATTTGCAATTATTATAAAATAAAATATCTTTTAACATGGAAATATTTTATTTATTAAATTTAATGTATAATAAATCATCAATATTATTTTAATCACTACGTAAGACAGCTGGAAGAAGAAGTAAAGAATCGACTAGTTTCAATATCATCACCTTATTTCATTTTTAAAATATTATTAATAATAAAGATGGATAATTTGATCTTTTAGACTCTACATTTATATAAAATTAAAGAAAATTTGACAATATCAGATCAAACTTGTAATAAGACATTCTATTTTTTTTTTTTTGTTTTTTTTTGCATGTTTGTTAAAACCCGATAAAGAATGAGGTATATACGCATATTTGGGACAAGACAGATAGAGAAGTAAGCGGAGAGATTGGGCTTCATTATTAGTTTAAGCCCACATAGAGACATTCAGGCCCAGGACCATTAGCGATGGCCTACCTCCTATGGGCTCTATATTGTCGACGGCGACGGCGACTGAATTACAAGGAAAGCAACGCAAAAGCGGAGAAGAGAGATGGAGGAGAACGGAGGAAGCGACGGTGGTAGCAACGCCCATTGGTGGTGGGCTTTCGCCGGTGCAGGGCAGTTAGGTTGGGGTATCGCCTCTTTCCGGCGAGGATTTGTCGGTGATTCCAGCACCATGCCCCTTAAGGCCTTCGCCGTCGCTTCGCTTTTCGTCGGCGCTGCCGCCTCGTCTGCCATTGCTTCCCTCAAGGCTTCTGGCATCCACAAGGTTCACTTCACTGCTTTTCTACTGTGTATCTATCGGTCGCATTTTTTTCTTCATTCCTCCCCCTCATCCTGGATTAGGTTAGAGGTTAATTGGACGACTTTGATCAGTCTGGTTTTGTACTCGTATCGGGCTTTGGTGAATTAACTGAACATATCAGTTTTGATTCGTCAGTATGCCGTGAATTTAGCTAATTTCCAGGAGGAATGGAATTCTGAGTTTTTGGCAGCTTAGTTAGCTTAATTTGTTAATGTTTGATTCGGACTATCAATTTCGTTGACTTGAATAGTGAAATCGAGCAGGGGATGGAAAAATACTTCAGTAGGTGTCAGTTTCTTTGGTCGCATTAGATTATTTGTTGCTGATGCCAGATTTTAGTCGTGTTGTTTATCTCGGGCAGTTTGTTCACCAGGCTTAATGTTGTGCTTAAGTTCGAGAATCTTCTCAGTTGAATTTAGGTATTTTTATTTTGAGTGGTTGATTCATGCATATTTTTCATGTAGTTTTTTGTGGGTGTTATCCACTTCTTTACATTTAGAGGTTTAGGGTATGGGAAACTAAAAGTTTGTAACTTTCATAAACCTCATTTCAAGAGTACTCATAGAATATAATATTTTAGAATGTTGGACAGAAAGTGTAATGATGGAGTGGTGAATAGGACGCTCACCAGAATTAAGTCTAAAAGAATGACATTCAAGCACAAACCCTTCGCCCAAAATTCTAATTTTTTTCTACTTCAAGATAATTTTGAAACCTTTATGGAGCAATTTTTGATAAAGGATAAAGTTCAAGAGTGTTTTTTTAGATAAAATAAAATTTAGTCTAAATTCTGGTACACTTAGAAACCACATACAAGTTGAGGCTTTGCCTCCTTCAAGTGGCCACCCTTATTGTAAAGGTGTGATCCTTCGGGTGAGAATTTAAGCTTTCCTTGTCTTTCCGTAGAAAGTGGTGTTAAACTCAATTCTGTAGCTTCTGTCAGTTCAATGCAAAAGTAACAGATGATTTTCTCGGTTAATAAGAATAACTGTAGAGTATCTGTTGTTTAGGAGTATGCAGGATCTTCTTCTTCTTCTTCTTCTTCTTTTTTCTTTTTTTTTTAATGTCCTAGCTTCACGGTAATTGGTACATGATAGGCAGAGGTAATTTGAACATATTAAGAGCGATGCTATTTCACATAGGTGAAAGCCTCCATGATCAACAAGGTGGTAGATAGCATTCATGGTTATGAGAGGCTTGTGATATAGAAATAGGATCTCCATGACACCGTTATGAACTTAGAAGAACTTTGGTGACCAGAAATGGTTCTTTTTTTTTTCCTTCTTGTTCTAATGGATGAACAGATGAAGCCATTGTTATCAGTTCTTACAAAATCATGGGTTGGTGGAAATAATTTCAATGGACGCAGAATTTCTTAAAAAGTGTTCTGATCTGGACGAAAGAAAAGGAGAACATGTCTGAAAAACAAATTTACTAGTTCTAGAAATGGGTGATAAAATGAATGGTACGATTACTAATTTTTGGTCTAGGGTTGTATTGGAACAGGTGGAAGACGTGATGGAAGTAGGGGCCAGAATCAGAAGTGGATTGGGGATTCGTTCAAGGGCACAAGATAAATGAGTATGGCAGCCTTTGTTATTCTATTCTGTGGGTAACTGGGAACATCTTCACTTTCACTTTGAGGAGCGCATATTCTCACCAACATGAGTCAACTAAAGTCATTCCATAGCACAGACTGAGCACTTTCTTCGATGGTGAAAGAGTTACGAAGGGTCAGATTCCATTTTTCTTTATCAACCCTTAATTTGGTACTTGCTCTTATAGAGAGGTCTCCTATAATTATTTTGCTGTGTAGCAATGAAATCAGATCACTGATTAAGGGCTTAGAGAGTTCTTCTAAATTGCCCTTGATTTACTTTACTGTTTACTTTAGATGTCCAACCTTCCTAAAACAACGATTTCATTTTTTATTTAGGTAAAATCCTCTATGCTGATTTGTCCTCCTTTGTTTTTCTTTTCTTTTCTTTTCTTTCTTGGTCATGCAAACAAGATCATTCTAAATTATGGAAAAATCGACCTAGATATCCGTAAATAAACACATTTTTTTTTAAAAAAACAATTACCATCCTAAAATGTTTAATAATAGTGTATTAGTCATTGATTTCTTTATATAGACAAAAATCGTTTAGAAAATTGTTGTGCGTTGAAAAATGTCTGATCATAATAAAGAATTATGCAATGTCACTGAGATGCGACTTTTAAAGGGCTCAATTGAAGGAGAGAATCAATTTTTTTTTAAGAAAAAAATATACTTGAATTTATATTCGAATGTGAAACTTCATTGAATACAACCTGTTGAATTGACAAACCTAATATAAACAAGCAGGCAAATAGGCAAAAGAGGTATATAATTGATATTTCAACATGTAAACAAAACTGTTCAATACAAGAAACACATTAAGCTGAAAGTATTCAAACATGCAATTAATCAAGAGACTTGTAGTTCTTGTTAAAGACAGAAAAATTCCAAAAAAGTGGAGGGGTGCCGGAATAGATGCACTAAACGGCCGTGGTTGTAGTTGACATGTGGGATTTCAGACCAAAAATGTTGTTGACTAGTTTGGGAGTGGCTTGGTGAAGATCCACAGGCATAGGAGTCATGAAGTTCACAATCTTTTCGTGGACAGTGTATCTACAACAAGTGATCAGATCAAATCAATCTTCATACCAAAACACAACACTGAAATCTGTAAAAACGAACAATTACAAATGATCTAAAGCACACCTTATCTTCCGACTCTTTGATGCTCGCCGATCAACTATCTTTCTCTTCTTTGTTTGCAACTTCTTCAATGCATAGAACGCTGTCTCTGTTTTTTTGCACATTCACATAAACATCTTTAATTTAACTATCATCATCCACACCCACATCTATTATCACCATTCTCTAATGCAACATTATATTTCTTTTTCATAGTAATTCTTTTTTGGCTTCTTAAAAGTTTTAATCTAGTATTTTATGGTGAGAGAAAATCTATACCAGATGAATTCGGATCAATCGTCTCAAAGAACTCCTTCAATAATTGCTGATAGAATTCAGAGTCGTCGAAAAGTTCAGGGTCACCTCCTTCAACTTGTGCTTCCTAACCATAATAAGTTGTTAATGAGATAACATTAAAACTTTTGAGGAATGAGACGACGAAAGAAATAAAGTTAAAAGACATTAATCACCTGCTCCTTGCTCTTGCTTTCGTCAAGAACCTGTCATTGCCATGCATAATAGCATTAACAGATTACCATTAAGAGGGAATGGAATATTGTAGGACAAGGATTTGCTTGTTGTTACCGTTCCAAATACGTGTACGGCTGATCTCCCAAGCTGCATTTGATTAAGCATCCTACTTGGATCTCTCATATATGCAGCTACTTGTTCGCTAATATTCTGTTACCATCAAGACAATAAGTTACCGCTGCTATTTCTCACAGAAAACAAGAAATCGAATATATATAAACGGGAGCTAACCTGATTGAAGGCCTGCAATTTGCCTTTAATAGCTGCAGCACCTGTCGTAACTTGTGTCTTCCTATGCCACTTGTCAATTGACTTATCTCTGAAAGCACCTATCCTGCAACACACCAACACATACAGATTCCTCAACATCAATTTCCTAGAAGTTACACAAATCCTCAGGAAATATTCATTTATTACCACCATTTAACATCTTCAAATAGAGTCAAAGAGACAGAGAATTCACGACAATCAGTACATAGATTCTCATCTCCATTATTTCCATCAATTGGACATCTATCTATTCATGGTTTCATCATTACTTTAGTCCTATTTCTGTGTTCGTCTACAATTCTTGGGGAGAAGGCGTGCTTTAGTGAGAAAGCTGAAGAAAGGAGAACCGATCTTTTTAAAGCTCATGTTTAACATTAAGTCAACAATGGAAAAGACAGCAAATACAGAGGTTGCTTCTATGCCGCATAAACGCATATATCAACATGTAACGCTCTACTTGTGCACTCTTGGTTTAGACCTCCGTTTTCTTTAACTTATCAAACTATGGCTATCTATCTGTAGAAAGCTAAGCCCACATGCAGCCTATCCTTTCTTCAACGAAATTAGTTGTTTGATTAGTCTAAACCGGCAAAAGAAATTCAAACTATACTAATTTTCAGAAGAAAAAAAATGGCAAATGAGGGTCGAGCATAATGGTGCTTTGTCAAGTAAAAGGGAGCACCTCTGATGCATCTGAGCAACTCGGGACCAATCTTCATCATCTTCATTATGAGTATTTGAGATTCTGGAAGACTCCAAAAGCTTTGTAGTTCCTCCATGATGGCCAACAAAGCTCAGTCAGTGTTAATGCATGCACCAATTACAACTAATGGTACACACATGCAACAAGCACGTTCAGTATCATCAATAGTACAAGAAGAAAAAGCTCTTGAGGTATCTCACAGGTCAACGAGGAAAGCAATCATCTAAAGTGCATAATTTCAAGAAGTATCTCACAGGTCCATGGTGGAACTAGCAATACATAAATCATAAAATTACGAATCGAGACTGATCATGCCAAAATTACTTCCAAAAAAAAATATTTGTTGTGCCTAATTGATCTAACAAGTCCACTGCCACAAAAGTAAACTAAACTCCCGTTCCGGAAAGGAATACATGATAAGCGATCCCAACCATCCCATCAAAGTTCATGCTCACTCCTCCATCTCAATGGGTAATAACTATAATGTGCATGAGGAAATCTACTCACTACCGTTGTATTCTTTCAATTCTTCTCAACAAAAGTTCAATACATCATTTTTTCAAAAGAAAAAGTCTACAAAGACACAGAGATGAAAATTTCCATACCATCGGTGGCTTGGACGATATGCTTATTATTTTCAAGTAAAGCCTGCCACAACATAGTACTAGAGTCAACAGAAGAGGTAAGAGCCCATGGGCATCATGAATAGAAGGAACAATGTTCTAAGAAAAATTAAACCTCTTGCAGTTCCAATAAAGAATTCAAAGTATTCTTTGATGATGTAATCAAATCTGAATATGCCACCTCAACACCATTGTCTAATTCACAAAATGAGGACTTAATTGGTTCCTGCAGACAAACATATACTATTTAGAACAAAATATTTTCACTTGAAAATATGAAGAACAGATTTCAGGAAATGATAGTTTGCTACCAAGAGACCTTTGGCAATCTATTTGAGTTGGAGAATGCCTTTTGAAGCAAAAATCTAAGCTCCAGACTTTTGTCCCACAAAGCCTAAAACATAGGAGGAAACATTATGAGAATCTTAGATATTCCAACAAACGGCAAACCAATTATTTTCCAATGAGCATAAACTTGAATCTATTTGGTAGAACGTGAAATAGAAGCATTGAAAAACATGGCATACCCTTTGATTCTTCACTGCTTGACCCTTAAGAAAATCCTCATCCTTATGTTGCCTCAAATTCTTCAAAATGTCTCTGAATCAAACATTTTTATTGGTAAGAAACCAAGCATTCATTGAAAAGAATGAAAAAAATATTAAAAAGAATAGTTGAAAAGCGCTAAAATGAAGACAATGATAAAATTATATGGAACACATCAAAATTTGAAAATGAACAAAAAAACACGTAGATTATGAGAATAAAAGAAATTAGAACTTTACAATGAACACAGACATATCTTTATATAATTGTTCCTGGAAAAGATGGTTTATACAAGAAACTTAAAGTGTGGGCTTTAAAAAACCATGTAAGAAACTTTGAAGTCTAAAAGAGAAGAGAAAGAAAAAGAACAAGAAGGACAACGATTTGCACATCCATTCGTAACTTCTCTATTATGTAGTAATAACTCCTGAAAATACGCAGTGATTTGTTAAGTGTAAAAGGCAGCAACAAAAATAATTTAATAATTTCTTACTGCTCCTGGTGACGAAGATCCATATATTCTTTCTCAAGTTCCTCCATCTCAGCATCTTTACGGTCCTCCTCCCCTCCATCTTCCTCTTCTAATTGCTCTTCATCCTCATCCTCATCTTCATCATCTTCGACTTCTTCTTCCTCATTCCCTGAATTGTCATCTTCGTCACTTAAGTATTCCTCTTCCTCAACCTAGTTATAAAGCTCAATTAGACAGACTAAAGAGTTAAAGAAAATAAATTATTCTATATGAAAAAATACTGACTTACAGGAAGTTCAAAATCATCAATGTCTTCAAAATCTTCAGACCCACTACCAATGGCTTGTAATTTTCTCTCCCTTTTTGATGCCGACCCCATCTTATGGGATGAAGTCCAGAGGACTTGTTGGACAAATTTATTAGTTTGTTAAACCTAAACAAACAGGTCTATCAACTGGAAGCTGAAAGAAAAGAGCATATGTTCAATGACACATCCTAATATAAACAGACCAAGCATCGAATTATTAATTGCATTTTATTTACTAATTGTGATATAATTTTAATATTTTCTAGTTTTATCCTTTTTAAAACATTTAAATAGGGTTAATTTAGTCTTTCACAATGCATTAGAGTTTTATTGGGATGCTATTTAAACCTTGCCTTTAGGTTGTTTAAAGCAAGTTTATGATATTTGGATGTTTATGGTCTTTTCTATCGATAGAAATTCTCTAGTAGATGACAGAGCCTCATCACCTCATTTGGCAATTTTTGATTCATGATTGCATGCCAAGAACATTCAGACAAGTTTGGTCACCTTGCTTGTGGAGTGGAGAACTAGTTCTCCTTACATCTTGGTCTACGATCAAAGGGTAATCCAAATCTAATCCATTCCCTTGGGATGTTGTCAAATTGATTTGGGCGTTTTAGAATTTGATATTACGGGTTCACCAATTGGGTTCCTAATTTTCAGATCATAGGGTTTTCATATCACATCCCAATACTACTAACATGCAACAAGCTCAAGACAAAACACGTGCTATCTAGTGAACTATGGCAGCACCGTATCCCTACTAACCAACAACACCCACCACATGCTCAAGACAAACACAGACTATCTAGCTAACTATAAGAAAACACTATGCCTTCTAGCAAACAAGAAAGTCGAGCATAATCATACGAGGCAACCAATCCAATCCAATCAAATATTATATGAAAATTTTAAGTTCACATACCGAGTGATGGAGAGAAGCTGAGAAAGACCATTAACACTAACTAACTTTAACAACCTAGACTCTAGGTCAAACTACAAGAACAACTCTACTTTGATACCAACTGTACCACCTCCAAATTTTACCTGAACTAAACTCTCATACCAAATTTAGCCCAAATGATCAAACTTTGGTTACAAGTTTGATCATTTTCATATTGCCTTTGAACCCAAAATTTCATATTGTCTTTGAACCCAAAATTTCATATTGATTTTCGAATTCTAAGCCTACAATGTCCATTTAGAAGTTTAAATTCATACAAAAAATTATAATAAAATAAAATAGGAATAACATCTAAAGTTGAGATTACAGACAAGAATGCTTTTTTAGGACTACATAGAATGGATACTGACTTCTATCTTATTTGATATCTTCTCTAAATTGTTGTTATATATTTTAAGACGTCAATATATATATATTTTTCCTGAAACTAAATTTTTAGTTAATTGTGTTGGGATTCAAGCAAGGCTTTTGGAGTTTGAAACTAAATTTTTATTTAATTAAATAATTTCAACACCACAAATTCAACAAATTTCAACGCCAAATTCAGCAAATTCAACACGTTCAAAATATTTAACTTACCAAAGTGTAGGCAGAAAAAAAATTCAACACCAAATCCAAAGTGCTAGCGGGAAGGCGGACGACAGGGAGGGCGGACAAAATTCTGAAGGACGACGACTGGACAGTGTCAGAGAGGGGGCGGCTGGCTTGAAGGGCGAGCAACTGGACACCGGCGGAGAGGGGGGCGTTCGGCTTGAAGGGCAAGCGAAGAGGTATGCGGCCGGCGGGGAGGAAGCTGAACTGAAGATTGAAGAAGACGGGGCGGGGCGACTGTACGCGAGGCGAGCGGAGGGTGTGGGCGTGCGGCAAATTACGGAGAGGTTTTGGGTTTTAGTGTTTTTTTTTATATATATATATATTATATGCCTAACCGGGTCGAGTCAACCAGACCCTTATTTACAAGACCCGGAAACCCCGCTCAAATATAACTTTTTTAATTGAAAAATCATTTTTCTTAATAATTCTTTCTTAAAAAAAAGTGAAAAAAGGATACTTATGATTGATTGTAACAATTAACTCATTCACTCTCATACACAAAAGGCAGTCAAACTTGCTTTATTTGCTTCAATGGAGTCCACTTCTCCGGACTTCTACCAGAACCTCGTTGTACTCCGTCACGCTGATCGTCTCGACTTCTCCGACCACTCATGGACCGCCACGGCGGACCGTCCATGGGACCCGCCCCTCATGGAAGATGGCTTTGTCCGGGCCTTCAATTCGGGTCGGGCCATCTTGAACGATCTAGGATCCCCCATCCACCGGATTTTCGTCTCTCCCTTCCTTCGTTGCCTTCAGACGGCCGCCCAAGTTGTCGCCGCGGTCCACCACGTTTCTGCTGATTCCGCCGCTACCTCCCAACTCAAGGTTAGAATTCCTTCAATTAGATTGAAATTGTAAATATATGATTCGAATTTAAAAATAATGTAAGAGGTAATACGTAAAACTATAATATATATCCATTTTATTTTGTTAATCTAAATTTAATTTGAAATATGTTGGACGTATTTCAAACACAATCTTTTAGGGACGTATAAGTCATTCAACTAATCGAATGTAATAATAGTAGCAATATTACTTTGTCATAAATGATTGTAATAATTTATTATATTTATAAATATTTATATTACATACATAATTATTAGAAATATTTCTACCAAATTATTTGATATCAAATAAATTTTTCATAATCAAACACACGGACGAGTCTAGATATCAAATGTATATTAATTAATTTTAAGGACTAGTTAACTCGACTCCTATCTAGTAATTCAATCTAGTTCAAAACACCCTCTAAAGCGTCTCAACTTCTCATTTATCAATCATCCCATAAATGTGTATATATATATATATATATATACTATATTAAAAAATGAATTAAGGAAAAGAGAATTTTTAACTTTTGTTTAGGATGTACAACAATGCTCGTTTTTATTAATTTTAGTCAATATCCTTTAAAATTATAAATGAAAATAGTTTACTCAATTATTCTTTTGAGGACAATTTTAAGCGGTGCTTGACATGTTTTTCTGAAAACATTCATCATGGAAGTGTTTATTTGAACTGAAATATTGGACCTTTGAAATTAAGTTAAAATGTAAGAGTTTTGCTCCATATAGGTGTCTATAGAATATGGGTTATGTGAGAAGCTTAACCACAAAGCAATCCCACCTGAAGTGGCTCCAAAGGATTGGAATTGGGGTTTCAACATCTCAGATCTTCAAACAATATTACCTACCGTTTCTACAGACCATTCTGTAGAACCTATATATGAAGAGGCACAAACAAAACTACCCGTTACAGCTCGTTCGATAACACTTCTACTTTCTGTTTCCTCTTCTACTTTTGATATATTTAGTTTATTTCTTGTTTCAATATCTCATTTCAGATGCCACAATTTGGAGAGGTCCCTACGATTATAAGGTCGAGATTTGAACAGGTTTTCAAGACTCTGGCTGATAGATACCATTCCCAGAACATCATGCTTATCACTCATGGTTAGCTATAGATTGATGTAGATATAGCAATAATTTCTGCTTTTAGTTTCTTTTTCTCTGTTATGTTTAAAATATGGCTGCTCGCTGTTTTTAGGCATAGGAGTTGGAGTTGTTGTTTCTACAGTTTTGAAAAACACAAGGGTTGTTCATGTTGATTATTGTGGATATGCTATCTTGAGGAGACCCATTTTTCTCAACCACGATTCATTTGTTGCTGGAAACTTCGAGTTGTGTTCGCCTGACGACACTGCTGGTATTAAATTTTCCAAGCATTGAATTGGTTATTATAGTTTATATTTAAAGTGTCGATAATCTTAGTTTGAGTTATAATAATTTATGTTTGAAATGTAGACCATTTAAAGTCTAGGTTGATGGTTACAAAATAGTACATACGGTAGAATTTAAATAATTTGATTGTAACTAGGTGTAGATTATAGTTATGGAGAACTTCAAATGTTATAATGAAAGGTTAAAATATGGAGTGAGCTATACTAGCCTATTCTACCGAAGATAATTAAATTGGAAGCTCATATGCCTCTTTAGTGATTATAACTACTTGGTTTTGTGTTCGATTTTTTACTAGCTCTGCACAAGAGAACTGTGTTTGTGTACTCGCAGCAAAGGCCATAGCAAGAAGTTTGCATGTTAGTGTGTGTGATGAAAACTAAAACAGAATTCAGAGCTTTAATCTATTGAGGATCTTTTGGGAAGTTTATCATAGCATGCGATCTTCTCTTTAGCTATACAAGAGCCTGTTATTGACTGCGGAAGTCAATTGTTAATACTAAATTGGAACACCATGGAGAATTATAATTATTATTGATTTCTGAAAATCAATCGTCAGCATTACCAAACTGATAGAAAACAAAATAACAACGGTTGTGCCAGGGGGAGGGGGTCACATTGGTTAGACTTCACATCACTTTCATTTTTGTTCTCTCTCCTTAACAATTATCAGTGTCGTATTATCACTTTCTAAAATAAGATCACGAATTTCAGACTCATTTATTCAAAGAAAACCCAAAAATAAAGAGAGATTTTGCCAATCCAATGGCTTATAGAATCAAGGGAGATTGGAAACAGTAGAGATTCTGGCAGTTTATTCGCATGGAAAAGTATGGTTTCATTCTTTTTCTGGATTTGGCATGTGTTTGATCCCATCTTGCCCTTCTCGAAGTATCACCTCAAATTTTCCAAACACAGACGAATCGCCTTTCCTAAAAACAGGCCTCCGTAGTTCAACAAATGCACAATACTCAACTCCATACACAATTGTATCTTCCATAAATGATGAAACCGCAACTCCAACCCCTTCGCCTGAAAACAACACGAAGAGCAAACGACATCTTAAGAACAACCATGAGGACGACATATGGCAGCCACCAAAAATACTACTTACCATGTGTGACAAGTAGCAAATTCTCTGACGGGTATTTATCAGCAAGTGTCTGGAACAAATGAACGTACCGACGATGAGTAACCACCGTTGTCCCTTCCCAAGGAAGCATCTGAAGTTTTCATCAAACAGCCTTTAGTAAAACAGAGCTAAAAACAAATTAGGCATATACATTGAAACTTCATTTCATAACAATTTCATTTGCCACCGTTTACCTCTTTATATACCCGCTCTATGGAATGGTCAACAGTGCCGCTAGGCAAAATAGCTTCGAGCTGTGGAATATCAAAACCCCAATTCAAATCCTTTGGAGCAACTTTTGGTCTGATTGCTTCACTGGTTAGCATCTCGCACAGTCCATACTCTATAGAAACCTACAGTAATATGATTTCAAAGTGTCAAAATTCAGCATTTGCAGGAAAAAGAAATAACTTTACAAAAAGAGACTTGAGTGCAATGAAGTTGAAGGGAAGGGTAAATCCTCCTTCAAACTTCACGATTTACAAAAATCTGAAACCAATTTCAAAACGATCATACAAGTCAAAAGGAGTAGTTCTTTTAAATAATGAAGCTTCTTGGAGTCCTACTTTTCAGCTGAAGACAGTCATCTGATCTCATGATGTTAAGATCAATTATAAGATAATCAAAGCAAGTGAAGCTATTCATTTTCTACTTTTCAATTATTTCTCACTTCAGTCCCAAATTTTGGAGATAAAAGTGAGACTAATCTCAATTCTTTTAGAAAAAGATATATAATCTCTATTAACAAGCAAATTTGACTTTTAAATATATTCCTTGAACTTCTGTTACCATTCAAAAGCAAAACAATTTAGACAATCATCTGAAGCAGCAATTATTGAAAACAAATTTTTGATTGCCAATGAACAGATCTTTGTTTGAAAAAGTTGAGAACTTTTCAACAAGCCTTTTTCAAACAACACTGCAGGCTATAATAACTACACGAAAGTAGATGTCATATCACCTTCATCTGTCGGTGTCGAGGATTATTTTGTTAGTTTTGGTTTTTCATCTAAATCAAACCAAACCAAATCTTTTTTAAATTTAATTTCAACCCAACTCAAGTTTCCTTAAAATTTGGCCGGCAATATTACCCAAATATCCAATGGTGAGGAAAGAAGTGGAAATGGCAGCAAACTCAAAAAAGGACAAGAAAAAGTTAAGACAGAAATTTCAAAGACATGATTATTAGTACACCAATGAACAAAAAGACGGCACGAATATATCTGTAAATCGTATGGTTCAATAAACATAAAAAATGCTATCTATTTAATCCAAATACGAATATAGATATCCATAGATACTCAAGTTAATCTAAATAAATTCGTGACTTTATAGAAATATTTATTGATATCCACGTTTTATTTACATGTTTCTATTTGGATATTTTTATTTTGAAGAAACATCATTGTCAACCAATGCCTATCTATGTCTGAATCAACAAAAAAAATGTCAAACCGAAATCCACCCATCAAAATTCCTGAAAAACAAAAAACCCAGAACAAAAAAAAAAAAAAAAATCTAAGAAATGAATGTAGAATTCAAAAGATTGAGAACGGAGGAGAAGCAATAGTCAACTACGGATATAATGAAAATTGGCAGACCTTGAGAGTGGTGGAGGGATTGGCATCGTCGGCGGCGGAGAGGGCTCGGATGACTTGGGCGGCGGTCTGGACGCAGCGGAGGAAAGGGGAAACGAAGAGGCGGTGAAAAGAGAAGGGGAGAAGGTGGAGAAAAGTCCGACCCGTATCGAAGGCCCGAACCAGGCCATCCTTGTGAAGAGGGGGGTCAAAAGGGCGGGGGGCGGTGGCCGACCAGGACCGGTCGAAGTTGTCGAACCGGTCACCGTGACGCATAACGACGACGTGTTGGTAAAAGTCCGGGTGGGGGCTGCCGTTGGGTACGGCTTCCATATCGGAAATTGCTTTTTTTGTTATTGCCAATCCGTGGAAAAAGACGGAGCGTTACTATGTAAAGATTATAATTTCGTACTTTGCAAACGCCGCTTTATATAAATTATCTATGTGAACTCGAAACACATTGTGCTAAAAAAATCCCCATTGACCACATTCTTTTTTTGACCATAAATTTATTACGTTAATTACGAAAATCTTAACTCTCAACTTCCATTTCAATCAAATTAAATCCTATAAACATTCGAAAAAAGATTAGATACTTACCTAAGTTTTAATTTTCACTATTTCTTACATTAATTTCAATAAAGTATATTGAGACATTCATAATAGTATTTGAGTTGAACCCAGACTATATATCTTCTATATGGCTTGCTTTGACGTGTACTCTACTAATTTAACACCAACATTAACATGATGGAGATCGAATTATCGATCATTAGTATGATAATTGGATGTGTTCTCCCTTAAATAGCTAACATATTTTGAAAGAAAGAAAAAATACACTCAAAACTATATATTATTAATTTGTTAAAGAAAAATTAACTAGATATTTTGAAAGAAAAAAATATCAAACATACCCATTAAAACACTTTCATTTTTTCTATTAATCTTAATTTATTATTACATTATGGGTGGGAATGGAGAAAAAAAAAAGTCATACTAAATAATAATAATAAATTGTTAATTATATACAAAAAAAAAAAATGGTTTAGTTTGAATAAAAAAAATAAATTAAAATGACGTAGGAGATGCTTATGTAACAAAATGGATGTCATTGGGGGTTAGGAGTTAGTAAGAGTTAGTAAGAGTTGTAAGACAAGTCGAAGCTCGTCCATGACGTGTTCATATGTCTTTACAATTTCTCACCTCCAATGTATTCTCCTCGTAATTTCCATATGTTATTATTATTATTATTATTATTATTATTATTATTATTTCACTCTCTCAGCTGGATACTTATATCATTTAGTTTAAATCTATAATTATGAGGTAGTCTTACGTTTTAAACTTCGAAAAAACTCAATTGTTTCAAATTGCTAGTTAAAAATAGTTGATACTTCTTTTAAGGTAAAAAAAAAAAAACCAGTACTGTGATCAGTAAAAAAATATTTACTATATTCATGTTTGATATTTTTAAAATTTTGTAATCAGTGATCACAGTGTTAGTGTTATGACGAGAATTTACTATATTAATCAAAAAAAAAAAAAAAAAAGATAGGGATATTGGAGTTTGGTATATCACCAGGGAAAATGAATAGTATAAAGTGAGAAAATTAAATAAAAAAACTAATTAATTTATTTATGATATATAGATTTCTTTGAAATAAAATTGCCTCACCAAAACTTAAATAAAGTCTTCTACGAGACAGACAAAGTCAAGTAAAAAAAAAAAAAAAAAGAAATGCATTAATTGAATAGTTGTAGATTTCCCACTATAGTTTTTGTTCATATTATTTGAAAAACAAGAAAACATGAACCACATGTAAAAGTGTTTTAACTTATTTCTTTCATTATTGTTATTTTTTTAAGTTAATTAAAGTCCTTAATTCATTTCCAAAAGGGAAGAAAAAAAAGTGAAATAATGTATAGAATCTGATAGGCGCAATTAGAAACCACGTTTTTTCTAAATTTTTTACCCCAAAATTATTTATTTAGTATGACTAATTATGTATGTTTTGAGAGATTAATTTATGAGAATGTATGAGAATATTCAAACAACTATCTTTGTTTAATTTGGTAGGATTCACATATATGGAAAATAATAACATATTTTAAAATTTAATTCAAATCCATTTTGGTCTTTACCAATTTAATGTTATATATATACATATATGTCAATTTTAGTTTTACTAACTTTCATGTATTATTTTGCAAAATAACTTTTTTATATATTAGGTTGAAGTTCTTGTATAAATTGATAAAAATATTAGTATCAATTCAATTTTAACTTATTTGTTTTTCAAAGAGCATTGATATATATATATATATATATATATATATATATATATAATTGAATACTTGATGGTGTTTTTAGTACATGTATACATTAATTATTTTTTAAATAAAAATAAAAGGTTAAATATCAATTTGGTCCATACTATTTATTTTACTATTTATTTATATTCGTTTTTAATCATCTATTAACATATTTACTATAACTTTTGAAAATATTAATCTCACATTTTATTTCCTTCATAAAATTGTCATTTTTATTATTTAACCAATTTTGAGAAACAAAATTTAATATTTATTAAAAACATAGGTATATATATATATATACATATATATATAAATTTGAGAGTGTATACATACAAAGATGTTCAAAATGGTAATTAAAATAAAAAAAAATTAGTATAGGAAGAAAAATGATATTAGAAGAACTCAACATGAGAATTCTTAGAAACTCGTTGAAAAGACTATCTAAAATTGGTTCTATGTTCTCTATAATCATCCTTAGGATGCCAAAATATCTTTAAAATGTCACAAATATATCGTTTCTACAAATCAAATTAAAACGAGATAAATTGATGTTCGTAGCATGAAGAATCTTAAACCATATCAACCATCCCAAAGATCTCAAAAATATTAATATTTAGCTATGTTCATTTTCATGTCTCACATAGTGAATGAAAAATTAAATGGGTAGGCTCGGATGATGAACATATATTATATATTGAATATAGTTTTTGTTAATTTTTTAAATTATGACAACGTTAACACATGAGGTCTTGGGAGAGTTTGACTTCCAAAACTTTGATAAATAAATTAACTAAAGATTAAATATTTTAATCTTAATAAGCTAAAAGATTTGTTATTCGTATTATATCCACGTTAGTATCGAGATAAACTCAAGATTTTATATGAAAATTAATTGACATATAGGGAGAGAAATAGTAATTCAATAAGATACTAGTATTTTTACGCTATGTATAATAAAGATTTGACTTTTTTCTAATATCGATCGATCTCTATAGACTTGTCGACAAAAATATTAATTGAAATATAAAAACAATATCAAATTTATATATTTTTATTAAACTTAATTAATCTCTCACATGGTTAATTATTTTAAAAAAACAACAACAATGGATAAATATATAAAACTCTAATATGGTTAATAAACTCACCTTAACTGGCAAGTCAATGATGAATCAACTCTTTTTGCTTGAAGTACTAATAATTATCTTGAAGTTTAGGGCTTCAAAATTTTTGATATCATGAATTTAGTTTCTCTCTCTTTTTTATTGTTATTTTTAAAGTAGAAATTGTCCATTTACTACCATGGGAAGAGAAATGAATTATTTCTAAATTATATATATATTTATATATATATATATATATATATATATATATATATATAACGATTGAGATTGTTATTTTTCTTGTTTAATTTTATAAAGGAAATTAAGGATGGTTAATTCATTCTGGGCTGGATGTTTCTGTAAATGCAATGTTCCAATTGATGATGATGATGATGATCTATAATTCTCAACAAAAGAAGAAAAAGCATAAATTCATAGGCACAAAAAAGAAGAAAAAAAACCTCTCATTAATTAAGTTCCTATTTATTAATTTCAGCGAAGAAACTGACAATGGTTTCATGGCCTTTCCTTTGAGAACACATACATGAATGAACTTGGGGCTTATCCAAACACTTCCACACAAAACCAAACCAAAACCACCAGCAGTACTACTCCTTTCCCTCTTCTCATGCGTTTTTTTTCTTTTATCGCCGTCGAGAAGCTGGGGCTGAAGCCCTAGACCGAGCTTTTCGAGCCTCGAATTTCTTACACCACATCGTCTTGCTATCAATAGAAAACTTAGCTTCTTCTTTTCCTCCAAGAACGATTGCTGGAATTGAAGATGCAACAAACACCACCTTCCCAAACAATGGCAGTTGTTTCCCTCCCTCCGGATAATGCACGTACACCCTTTCGATGCACGCTCCGAATTTTCTACATTACTTAAAAGTGGATAAGTTCTATAACATAATAAATCCAGCGAACCTAAAACAACATATATAAATATATGTATATACCACTTAAAACATGTCTGGTTCTTAACTTGCATAAACCACATATATATACTATTTGCTTGATGTTTGATTTTTCCACTTGTTGGAAGAAAGAAAAAGATAGGTAGACGTACGTACCGGGTGAAGAAGGTGACGATTTGGTGCTCTGTGAGTGGGAAGCCATTTGAGAAGGTGAGAAAGAGGCATCGGTCTTCCTCCGGAGCGCAATCGTAAATAGGGTTCCATTCTTTTGCATTGGGATTTAAATCAGCACCATTAAAGACCTCGACTGTGCCCATATCAGTCTTCTGTGTGATTTGTCTGTGTGGAGAAGGAAAAAAAAAAAGAAAAAGAAAAGAGAGAGACTGTGTGTTTGACTGTGGACTGAAGAAAGAAATAAAATTAAGAAGAAAAAAAAAAAAACTGTGTATTTTGAAGAGAAAAAGAGAAGTTTAGAAGAATTTATAGAAGGGAATTATATTTTAGAGAAGAAATTAATTATGAATTATGAAATAAATAAATAAAAAAAAAAAGAAGGGAATATTGGGAAATGAAACATTACGACTGTTGGAAGAATGGTGCCAATGCTGAAATGGAAAGAACAAACGGTCACAATGTAACAGTTTGAAACACACACCCAATAATAATTATATTAATAATATGAATTATTATTATTATTATAATTAGCAGTTTAATATTTGAAGGTTTGGTTAATTGTAATAAAGTTAAATGCATGTCTGTCGTCTTAATTTGTGTCCATGTTTTTATTCTGTGTTTCCCTGCATGCAATGTCTTTGGCCCTCACCAATTATTGTTTCTCCATTCATTATTCATATACCAATTAATAAATAAGAGCAAACCCCTCTTTAAATTACACTACTTATCTTTATTTCCTCAATTCCATTTCTTTTTCACTTTCATCTCTAACAACAATTACAAGAATGAATCATGGTTGACTTTTGACGTGATAATTAATACACGTATTATCTAATACTAATTCCCTATATTTGAATTGACATATAACGATATTTTATTCTACCTAATAGCATATAATATATATTACATAAATTAATCATCAAATTTACGTCTTAGACATAATGTTTGTTATTGAGTGACATTGAGTTTCTATAAATATCTCGTGTATTATTTTATTAGGGTTGTATGCTCTCTTGTTGAGTAAATGCATAATTCCTTTTTTCCTATATCGAGGATAATACGTTAGATTGTTGAGATATTTACGAATCATAACCATATATATTGTTTACTTTGTCGTGTTTCTGATATGTTTTGATTAAACATAATCGTATTGTGATAAACATTAACCAAATTTTGTTAACTACACAGCATTACTTGTCTCCATTTTCTTTGATTTCATTAATGTGACGGAGTGTGTAATATAATCCCCCTCACAAGGTTGACCAGGATTAGTTCAATATTGTTTTCATGTTGTACTGTTTCTCCTTAATTTTCTTGCCTGCATTTTAGTTGATGATCAGTGCAAAAACTTCTTGCCATCGAAGTCATCAGTGAAACCACACCACATGGTTGTCGCCAGTTGAATCTTCTTTCAAACTTGTCGTAGAAGGCGATGGGGACATAATATAAAGAGTTTTGTTTGTTTTCATGCTTGTTGGGTAGTCCCACTTTTGAGAGTGGTTTTGGGGTTGTGTTGGAAACCTTTCTAACATGCCTAAAATTGATACACACTTATCCAAGTTTAAGAATTTGATGTCATTCCTCAAAAATTGATATATATTATATCCTAACAAGTTAATTAGGATAGATAACAAATTCATTTGTTACCAAGAAAAGAAATATTGAAATTTTAGAGAGAGAATGGTACGTAGGAGACATGTATGTGTTGGGAACTGGAAGACAGAATAAATAAAATTAATTAGGACTGGGAAAGAGATTTAAATTATTTAATCTAAAGAGATGAATTTAATTAGAGAAATACATACTAAAGAGAATTAAATGTCAGAAAAAAGTGTTATCAAATGCATTTCTATGATATTTGCAAACTTCTGTCAAACTCAATATTTTGACATTCTTCTTCTTGACTTTCCGATATATTATCTCATTTTTGTTTAGAATCCACACACACACACACACATATACGCACACAAGTAAGTAATTAGTATTGTGACTAATTAAAGAGCTAAGTTATAATTAATTACGTCTTATATATGCTTTAATTTAAATATATTATTATTGCTATCATCTCTCTATACTACAAAAATTATCTTATGAATTAATATAAATAATAAGATATGAATGTGTAAAAGGATTGAAAACTAACAACAGCTTAGCTCAAATACCCATCCCACAACTTGAACTAAAAAAATGATATGAATAAGATGATATTAATTTTGAGTATGTATTAGTACTATTTGTCATTAATCACAAAACAATAAATATAGGAGGCTATTAATTCTAGGAAATGATAAGAATATATATACTTTTGAGAGTTATAATCATCAATGGTAACAGGAAAATTTTGCTCCATATCCTCCAATATATATAGAAAATAGTTACTTGGTGAGGGCTAGTTAAGATACCCATATATGACAATGTTAATTTTGTGTATAGATTTGATAATTTTATTTGTGTTATTTTGACTTAACAAAAAGCTCGTGTGTCGTGGAGTGTTTTTTTTTAATTGTTATATAGAGGATGAGGAGATAAAACTTCGAACATTTAACTAATTTGATAGAACAAGTCGTGGGTAAGTATGAAAAAAGTTAACAAAACAAAAGTTTACTATTTTATTTTCTATCATTTAAACCTCTAATTAGTGGGACTTTAATAAAAAAATAAAATGTATTACCAAATATAGATTGTTAGAATTTTAAGAAGTCATTTAAACATACATAAAATAATATTAATTCATTTTACGATCATCCTAACATTGCTCGTGATGTTGTAGTTATTACACATCTTCTCAAAGTTATTCTTTCATTTGGAAATTTAAGTGTCTTTCTTGCACGTTACCCTCACCCTCTTTCTTGATGAAGACTGGTGAGGAAAATTGATTTTGATTGTTCTTTGTTTTTTTTGAAGCATAAAACACGATGACGATCCAGAACAATCATATCAACTAACCATCCCAAACGTTTTATTTATTTATGTCTAAATTTTTTTGTCTTTACTTATTTAATACTAGGTTCATTATTTATTATCGAACGATTTTAAAAATAAACTTTCGTTTTTTAAATGTAAAATTTAATAATATAAACTCATCATCTTAAACGAAGTTAAAAAGAAAAAGAGTAAACTTCCATTACAAAATTTTATGTAGTGAATTTTTGTCGTTTAGTGAGTTTTTTTTATTTTATTTTTAGGGAATATAATTATTTTGATTTTTTTTATTATTTCGAAAGAAACACCTAAATCTTAATTCTATGTTTAAAAATAAGTAAAGAGGAAGAAACCTAAATTGAACAACCATACAGAGTTGCTTTTATCACAAGAAAAATAAAATAAATGAAACATTTTTTTTTTTATTTTTTTTTGGTTAGAAACTTAGGATGAGGTTTATTTGTAGTCAACGTTAACAATCCAACTACCCCTTTGTATATATTTTTTAAAAATAAATTTAAAAGAAGACATGTTTAATTTTCAAAAGAAAAGGTAAACTATTTAATTAATAATGAATGTTTATATATAAAATAGAAAATTTGAAGCGAAAATGCTACCAAATGTGACAAAAAAAAACCATTTAAATAAAAGAAAAAAATGCAGAAAAACAGGAAAAGAATGTGATAGCAAAGACAAATGAAATGAGAAAGCATCTTCACAAATTGGCATAGACCAAGTAATTAAGCTCATTTAAAATCCACTTGGGCAGCCCTAGTTGGTGGATTTTGAATTATTGTTTATACAAAAATAATGCTTTTTCTCTAGATTATCTCTTTTATTTTACAGCATGAATGAAAGGTGGATTGAAAATTTTGCAATCAATTAATTGTTTATTTCACTTTGAGGTAAAATCAAATAATAAGTAGAAAAGTAAATAAAATTGAAAAGGAAAAAGTTAGCATATAGCATTGTGGAGCAAATCCCCCACATGAAATTACTAAAAGTATTAAATATATTGAGTTGTTGAGACCACGAAGGTTGACCTTTCAAAACAAAACATGTTTCCAAACGTCACTTTACATTTATTTTTATACCATCTTTCATCCTAATTCCTTTGACGTTATACATAATATAGACCAAATAATTTGTAACATTATCCTATTATATAATATAACATGCGACCAACTATATTTATATGTTCTAAGAAAATTTTGTTTTTTTCTTTTTTTTTTTTTTGGTGTGAGTGTACCAGATAAAAGTATAGAGATGGTTGCATTTTGGAATTTGCTCAATAATACAAAGTCTCACCGAATTGCCTTAACGTAAAATTATTGCTACTTTTGTTTAAATGGGAAGCTCCAATAAAAGAATTACTAAAAAGAAATCATTTTATAAACTATTTAATTTACATTCGTATTCGTATATCTCTTATGTACTAACTACTACACTCTAAATCGCCATTTGGCAAAGTGAATTTAGCTATGTGTAATTGACATAGCATTCATCATTCATCCCTCAAGGTTGAATGTTTGATCTCTTCCCTTGTTAGTCATTTGAGTATTCATACATGTAACATCCAAGTCAAAAAAGGATATATAAATAACCCATGACCTCGTTCCAATGAAAAAGATCCTAACAAAATTAGATTTTCATTTCTTAGGAAGCTTGTGAGTATAGACAAACATATGCTAAAAGAATTTATGTTGATTCGCGATTATAATTCTCTCACTCGTAAAACTAATTCAAAAACAAGAACAATATTGTTAGATCAGAAGGGATACACAGTCATGACTACACAAGTACAACTTAATATTTAAAACATTGTTTTGTTTTCTTTTTGAGATCGAAGTTCAACTTCTCACCCACAAAGAAACCGTGGTAAAAGTTTGAAAACACAAGATTTGAATATAAGTGTGAATATATAAAATGAGAACATGCATTCGGAAAACAATCACATGGAAATAAAAATAGGGATTGAGCTGTATTTTGTGCTTTATAACTTCTCAAAAACAATCGGACCCCAGCCCTCAGCCCTTCTTTTGTAGTCTTATTCTTTCTTTACCTACACACAACCAATCCAGCCCATCCCATCCCATCCCATCCCATCCCATTTCAAAGCAAAGAAAAAGAACAACAAAAAAATTAAAAAGAAAAAAGAAAAAGAAAAAAACAAAAAAAACAAAAGTGTGGTGGCTGCTCTATGAAAGTAAACATGAAAATGTGTTAATAAAATGAAAAGCTCTTCATTGTAGTGCCAAATTATACTTAAAACCACATTTAGTAGCTCTACCTTTGCCACTCTCTCCATCAAATGGAACCATTTTTCAATTATATTGAAGCATCTGATGCTAAAGCAACCTCCTTTTCTCACTCGCCCTCTATCACAACCCATCATGAATACCAACACCTTTCTTCTAAGAACACAAAACAAAGGACGACTATTCAACGAAACAGAGACCACCCTATGTTCAGAGGAGTTCGTAAACGAAATTGGGGAAAATGGGTCTCTGAGATTCGCGAGCCAAGGAAGAAGACTAGAATTTGGCTTGGAACATACCCAACACCGGAAATGGCAGCTCGAGCCCATGACGCCGCTGCCCTCGCCATTAAAGGTCACTCTGCTTTTCTCAATTTCCCAGAATTGGCCCAATTCCTTCCTCGCCCGCTTTCCAGGTCCCATAAGGACATTCAGGCTGCCGCGGCACAGGCAGCGGCCGCCACATTTTCTTCCGGAATCAACGCTGAAAGTGGAGGAGAGGAAGCGGTGGAGGAGAGCAGGGAGCCTCTGTTTCCTGGAAGCGATGGGGGAGAGAGAACAGAGGATTCCACAAACTCACCGTCGACGATAGCCGGTGATGAGACATTGTTCGATTTGCCTGATTTGGTCATCGGTAGTTCTGATTCAAAAGATGGGTTTGTTTATCATTCTTCGTTGTGGCAGTTTTGTGCGGCGGCCGATCATAATGGTTTTCGGCTGGAAGAGCCTTCATTCTGGGAACTCATTTAAGTTCAAAATTTGTGTTCATTTTTCTTCACTCCATCAAAATTCTGTTTTCCGAGGTGATGTATTTATGTTATGCTGTAATAAAGATAATCGATAACAAAGTAAAAAACGTTTTTGGAATTACTTTAGTCAACAATATCCATTCAAACTTCTAAATTTAGATTTAGTCTTCGTCCGAGATTTAATCTTATTAACATTTGTTTTTAAAGAAGTATTTTAAGGACATTCTCTATAAATTTTGAGAAGATATTATCTAATGTTGGATAAAAATGTTCTTATATGATTACTATTATATTTTATAAGGATTCAAATTTAGACAAATTTCTAAAATGACCAACATTTTTCTTTCACCGTTTGGCTAATGGAATAAACCCCGAAATGATTCCCTATATAATGATTTGGATTGTTCTAAAATCATTATGTGTTTTGAGTTTGTATGATTCTAATATTTGAAAATGAATGAAGTATATAATTTAGAATCTAGAATGCTGAAAAAGTTAGCAAGGCTTTCCTTTTTAGAAGTCGGAGGTTCGACTGTGAATCGTCCCAAAGTTTGTACTAAAAACAAACCTAAAGAATAATGCTACCAACTAAATGTATAAGTTGAAAGGTTTACTTACTTTCAACCATACATGTCAATATAGACTGGTTGATTAACAATATAGTGTTTTCTCCAACAAGTTTCGCTAGAGAAACAAATAAAAACACAAGTTCATGACATCAAAGGCAGCTGGCTGCTATAAAAATTGGAAGGGAGGGAGAGAGTAGTTGAATAGCAATTTTCCAACAACTAGCAAACAGAGAGAAGCATCACTTTTTTAACAAGACAAGAACTTATCCTGTTCATACATGAGACAGATTTCAATTCACAAGTGACCTCATTCATCTTGTCTCACCATCATTATATCTTCTTTATAATATTCCAATTTTCCATCATTTTCTTTAGCTATTGGCCAAAATTTAAAGGATGATATGAGATCCCCTTGGCCCCAACTGAAATATTGCGAGCATAGAGGAAATGATCCACTTAATTATTGGGCAGTTTTTTTCCCCTTTTTAAAGAAGAAAGATTTAATTAACGGTATTCCATTGCTGAACTGCACCACCAATGTTTTCGGATTTAATAATAATTGGAATATGACAAAAGTAAAGACAAGAAGAAAAGTAGATTTTGAATAATACAATTATTGAATACCTTGTAAATGGAGTTAATTCAAGAGCTAGTTGACATCAATATTGTCTTTATTGAATCTACATCACAACCGAAACCATGATCGCCATTCATCACATTTTTGCCCGTGTTTGAGTAGGCATCATATCGACACAACTGCAATCTCAGATAATTTTTCAAAATGAACAATGAAAGTAATAAAATGGAGAAGAGAAAAAAGAAGAATTATCAATAATATGTTGATATCGCCAAAAGGAATTATGGGCACTGCCCCATCTGAAAAGGGGGAAAAAAAAGATATCGTACCACATGTAGTAAGTTTCCTTCAAATTTGTTGCTTTGTGTAAAAGAGGTGCAAAATGCTTTAGAGGAGAAATCATGTGACACTTGTATGCTTTTGATGTGCGCTGTCCCCATTTTGTTCCTTGTTGATTTTCCTCTTGAGTGGGTCTGTCTTTGAAGGGACAAAGCCTTTTTGTAAGTTGAATTACATTAATGCTTATAAAAAAATGAGAATCTTTCAGTACTTGCTTATCAGTATAAAGTCACAGGGACCTCACAAAAAGAATCATACAATGAAGCAAAGCTCTCACCAGATTGAACCACACGTCCATAACAAGACAACAAAGTCCTTCCCGACTCACCAAATTTCAACCTCCGTACAACAAGACACTTCTTCTAAACCAGTAATAATCATTGCACTCGAAAGATTTCACATGCTATGTTTAAGGCATCACAAATTGATCATCAATCTAACTAAAATATCTTATAGAGAAATAATTGACAAAAGTTGAAAAGGGAAAGACGGATAAACATGAGAAGAATCTCCTGCCTTCATTTCTTGCTACTGGAGCAACCAACTGCTACAGAACCAAGGACCAAAACGAAAATAAAAATGAATAAATAAATAAATGCAATAAAAAAGTAGCCAAATAAACAAGCAATCTTATACCAAGAAAGCATCTTCAAACAAATTCTGCACCTCATGTGCATTGACAGATTCACTAAACATCAAAACATGGAAGCTCAAATACACCAGAAGGGGAAAAGAAGAGAGGAATGAATGTATAAGATATATCGAATGAAAATATCAGCTTCTAGGGCCTAACCAAGTCATGTACAAAAATTTCTGCCGGCAGGAGAGATGAGGTTGTCCCCACCAGCTGTTTTGAGAGGGCAGGCAAACCCCGTTGCATTAAGAACACCACACATCAACTGTAGCTTCAACTGTTGGGGTGGGAGCGCAACTATTTGGTTGAGCAAAGTAAGCCTTGTCTATGTCCATCCATGGCTGTATTAGCAGTGTGAAGCAATTCGGAATAATCTGCAAATATTGAATTGAAAGCTTCCAGTTGCTCCAAGCACATCATAAGGGAAGCTAAAACAAATATGCATCACAATAAATTTTCAATAAAATCACAAACTACAACCAAGCCAACAATCTAAATGATTAGCTTAAATTGCTATGCAGCAGGAATTCCACATTCCTTGCTCTCGTCTCACGCACTGTTTGCACTTTGCCCTACACTCTACATAGTCATACACGTAAACCTGTTTATATCCCCATGTCAACTCGTGCCTCAACCAAATGGCCATGAAATGTGCACCAAAGGCAGCTAAGAAGTCATGTCGTGAGGTGCGTATGAGCAGTTTCAAACTTTCAAGTCAAAAGAAAACTTGTTTGACATCATTGGGCCCAAAACTTGCACTACATCTTGGGCATTTGCGATGCTGACTCTTCAAGATATCTTGTACACAGGGATTACAGAACAGATGGAAGCACTTTGTAATGACAACCTGAAGAGCCAAAAGAAAAGGAAATTTTAAACGAAATGAAGCATACAGATGAAAAAGAAAAGACAACGAAATTTGAAGAGAAAGAACAAGTACAAAAAAATTCGAAGTTTAGGCATCAACACCCAATACAATATCTTATTGGATTGAGCATAGCAATTCTGGTCCCCAAAAGATGTGATTTTACGATCTATAAGAAGCTTATACCTTACAGGTATTCGTCTGTCAGTTACTTCCAACTAGGATTTCTTCGTTTGTAATATTTTCTTGAAAGCAACAAAGTGCAAGAACGATACCAAATTCTCCAATTTCTAAGCCAAATCCAAATACGCATAATAATCACTATGATAGGGGGAAAAAAGTTACCTGCTTTCTACTGTTGACACAAATTTTGCAATTCACTATCTTTTCGTATTCCCCAAGTTCCTCATGAAGCTTTTCAACTACTGATGAGCTTTCCATCTGTGCTTCAAGCCGTGAAGCTTTTCTGCCAATAACTTCTAGTTCTTCTTCTATTCTTTTCTTCTCAAACCTAAAAAAGAGCTAAACATCACTAGCAAGTTGTGCGCGAACAAAATAAATGAAAAGAAACAGAAAATATCCATACCTTTCTTTTTCTAATTCTATCTGCAGCTCTGCTTGAGTTGTCCGACTTTTTTCAACTTTGTAATGAGATTGATCAAGTGACTCCCTTGTTTGCTGAGATGCAATTCTAATCTCCAACAATCTTTTTTGAGTATTTTCAAGAGTATCTGTGTCACGTAATTTGTCTTCTTCAATTTTCTGGATCTGATCTGAGCAGCCCCTCAACTGTAATATTAATCATACTACAATGATAAATAAGCAAATATAACACGATTATTCAGAAAGTAAGTTACAATTCTTCATCCCCACAGTTAATGTTTCAACAATTTCTCATATTACCTGGTCTTCAATTCTAGCAGCTTTCATCTCGTAAAGTACAAGAGATGCATTGCCTTGCTGAACCTCGTTTTCCAAGGCCTGTTTCTCTATGAGCATAATCTCCTGCAATTGCCTTGCCCTCACACCTTCTAAAACAAGCTGCAAAAACATAAATGGACAGCATATGAACGTCAAATAAAAGTTTGGGATTGATATCTACAACTTTCCCAGTCTTTCTTCAATTTATCAATGGAAAGTTATATTACTTCTTTTAAGAAAAATTGATATCAACAGTCAAGATGACAAAAAAGTAACTACAGTATTAATAACCTTTTGAGAGGACTGATCCCGCCCTCAGAATCCATCACTACAGACAGAATCCATCACTACAGACTGACATCCCAAAACTGCCTAATCTGTGAACTCCAACCAACCGTTTGGATCTATGGTGGCGGAGATCATTGTGCGTCTACTGTTTATGGTGAGGTTTAGATCTCGTGCCACCTGTACTTTATGCAAATTCCTTTGCGCCCTTTAGATTGAGAAAAGTGTTACCTTTTTGTTCTTTGTTTCTTGGATATTGTGAGATCGTGGAATGAGGTTTGGCCAATTACTATGCTTAATGCTTATGATTAGGAATCAAACTCCCCACTATAACTGCTCATTTTGCATTGGAGCCATTTCTTTTGCATACTCAGGATCTTTTGTATGCCCTCTCAACCAAAGAAAAAAATGTTCCATCATGCAGAAAAAACATATCTGTTGACCGTTACTACACTAGCATTCTCACAGCCCACACACCATGGAAATAAAGTCAAAAGACTGAATTCCTTTTCTTAGTTCAGTCTAAACCATTATATTTTGAAGATTACAAGGAAAGAAATAATACAATGACAGTGAAGCTTGCCCCCATTCAGAAGTAACAAAAAAAGGCAAAGAAAATATATCATCATCAATCTTTTAGCCTCAAAAGATATAATCACCTTAATGTTATAGTCATCTCTCTCGGTTATTTGCTGCAGCAGATGCTGATTTTGAGTTTGCATATCGTCATATGCCTGCCCAATTGTCTGTCAAAGACTAACAGTTAGATTACCTCACAATGCTCAGAAGATCAAACAGTCAAAGTTCAGAATACAAGTTACCTCAATTTCAGACAAGTATGCCACATTTTCGTCGCCTTTAGATTTTAAAACATCTGATAATCGAGTTAAATCCCTGAAAAATAAAGAATATGAGCTCATGGTTTGAAGCCTATATGACTATAATGTTAGAAGGAAAAAAACTAAGAACCTGGCAATTATCCCAGAATGGTATTAACCGGATAGCAAACAAACATTCAAACAATGTGACTAAAAATCATTCCCAGAATCAATGGAACAGCATTATGTAATCCCACATGACAACTTGCCCTTTAGTAATTTCATTCAATCAATGACATACTTATTGACAGTAAAAAAAAAATAATGGAAAAATCACAGAACCAGCATTTAGTACACAAACGAGCACACAACTTGTGAAAAATGAATCCAAGAATATGGTTTATGAGGGCAGAAGAGGAACAACAAGCTCCCTAAATAGTCAGATTAAAGTCCAACCTTTTAGATGCTTCTAACTTCTGTCTTAGGCGTGCAATCTCCGCTTCGGCAGCAGCTAGCCTTTGCTGAGATATAGCCTCGGATTCATTTGCAGTCTTAACACGTGATTCGAGGTTGCGTTCGTCCAAAGAGGATTTCAGAGATTGCACACGAGCCCATGCCTTATATTCCAAATCCCTAGCTTCCAACACTTCCCTGCAGAAGTAAATTCTTAAGCACACTTAACTAGAATAAATATTGGTACATTCTAGAACTCCTTGTCATAAAAAATGAGAGAAACAAAAAAAAAAAATTGAGAAGAAAAAGTTTACACTCCACCCCTCAAATATTGTTGTCCTCCACGCCTGCCCCCTTCCAAAAATCAAATAAATGGGCAAAAAGGAACTTTCTACCATGATAAAGGAATACAAACAGTTCCAAAAAGAAGTCATCCGTGTCAAAATAAAGGAATACAAACATAAAAATTTTAATTTGAAAAAGAAAAAAAGAAAAAGAAGGATCATAGAGGTGTATCCCTCAAACCACTTATGAGCTAAAAAAATAATACTACTTCAAATACCTTTCAAAGGATATTTAGAAGTGCCTTTAACCCCAAAAATCCAATTGAAGGGAGTGGCTCACATATGCTCATAAAGGCCTTGTGACATAAGTTACAGAACTCATGAGGGAAATGTCAAAGTCCGCTAGCCAAAACCACTTTGTTACAAGCACTTAAATTCCCCACAAGTGAACTCTCGATATTCATTTAATCACCACCTCCCATTTCCCACTTAACCAAATGTGACTTAAATCCTTTCCAAGAAAAATCCACATACACTTCTCCATAGTTTTACTCAAAGAGATCCTAAAACTACTTTTTAAAGTTGTAGGTCAAATAAGTTTTCTTTTTTTGATACAAACTAACAAAAGGAGTGAAGGAAAAGGCATGAACAACAAATAAAACCAAAAAGAAAAAGTTTCAAACAACTTCGACCAACAAGCCTCCTTTAGCTACAACAAAACTAAACTACTAAAGAAACCCGAAAAAGGACCACCAACAAACAAAGAGCAAACTGAAAACAAAGGCTATACAAAATTTACTTGATATAAAACTATTTTTTAAGAACAGCTCCAATGCTCAGAAGGGCAAGTGTATTTATTGTCTTCCCACTCCTTTCGTACTTTTTTTCACTAATTGAAATGAAAGTTTCTTGTTTCTTATTTTAATTGTAAATTATTTTTAAATAAAATAAAATATATAAATCCATGTCCTGTGCTTTATAGAAGCCTTCTCTTGCATCCTTCTCAAAATCATTCTTCTCTTAGCCTCTGATGATGCTACGTTATATTTTTGTCAATTGAAAATCAATTCTTTGTTCCTGTTTTTTTGGAGTAAGTTGCTTCTAACTTTTAAGATTGATTGGTGGGTACCACAACACATAGATTCTTTGGCACTCTATTGCATAATTGAAATAAAAAGAAAAACTAATTTTAACAATATTTTGTCTGCAGTAGAAGAACTTTCATCAGTGAAGTTATAGCTAACAATGACTGGATTTGGCAGTAATTCTTCACTCTAGACTACAAGATAGATGATCAATTGTCAAGCCATTTAGACAATCAAGGAATCGTTTCTTATAACAATAATTCATTTTTGTAGACACAACAAAATATCATAAACCAAATAGAGTGAATTTAGGCCACCCTACCTCGATTCAGTTGATTCACGACTATACATATCAATTATGAGTTTCAACTCCCGATTAACTTCTGTTAAATCTTGAACCTGCATTAACATTTAGAAACAGATGTTACAGCTACCAAATCTTATTGTAAATTACAAGCAGTGTGGTGTGTGCATTGGATGGGGGGAGGGGAGGGATCACTGAACAATCTTCCAAGGTTCTAAGTTAAGTTCACATGCAGTGAGGAGGTTGTTTTGGGACAGAAGTCATTTTCATTGGCAAATTAAATTTCTGCTACTCTGTCGAATATTGGATAGGAGGGACGGATTAAAAAAACACCTCTCAAGCCCACTATCCCAAAAAACATATCTAAGATTTCTATCAGAAAAGTTAATTATACCGTGGCTTGCAACTTCTGTATCTCTGCATGTTGATCCTTGGATCGAGATGACAAACTTTCACACTCTTTCTCCTGCATCAGTCCAAAAGAAAAGATGTCAGCATTCAGCCCCTTTTCCAGTTGAGCTTAATCAAACTCTACCTACCATTCTATCAATGATACTAGAAAGAGATTGCATGTCAGCCCGGACAGAATGAACATCTGAAGCAGCTTCTTTGTATTTGTGTAACTGACTTTGCATAGAGCCCATTGCTTCCGGAAACGAAGAAACCAATGCTCTAAATTCTGAGACAATTTTTTTCCTTCCTGAAGAAAAAGCAATCCATCAGAATGGAAAAGGCACTAAAACCCAATGTGGAGGGCAATCCATACTATGATTTGAGAAAAGCATTACACCCCATCCAACCTGGTTCTTTCAATACTTCAACCAGCTTGTTCTCAATTGACTTTTTTCCATCCTTCTGTTTCTGAATCAGTATTTCCAGATCATTAATCCTAGTATCGGAGACAGTAGATGATCTTCTCAAGACATCAAGTATGTTATTTTTAATATTCAGCTCCTTCTCCTTCCATATAATGTTATCCTTCTCAACCTGATGTTGGCAGCATGTGTTAGCATCAAAGAAACGAAGCACATAATAAAGGACAGATTCAGGCATTAATGCAACTACCGACCAGTTTACAACCTGTAGTTTCTCAAATAAAGCCTGCTGCTCGTTTACTTCCGATTTTAATTTTTCTATTCGATCTCTCAATAACAGATACGGTTTTGAAGATGAAATGGACTTCACACTCTTCATAGTATTCTGTCAAAAAGGCAAATAGAATTGTAAATCAGATCCTACATGAGGGGGGTATACCCTTGCAATAAGAGTTTCAGAATATATCGATAAACATTTATAACTACAATTAGGAGAAAGGTGACTGAAAAAAGACTGTTTAAATAAGTTCCAACCTGGATATCAGATAACCGTCGAAGCATTTTTAGCCGTCCTTCATGTAGACTGTTTAATTCTGCCAGTCGATCAACTGCTTGGTCCTGTAGAACATAATTAAATCAAATTAGCAACTAATGCCTTATTATTTCTAAAACAAAGAGGAGGAGGAGAAAACCTAAAGTTTAAATATGAAATCAAAACGTGGAAGAGCAGGAGAGGGGGAAGGGGAATTACCTTCAACTCTTTGAGAGAAAACTCCATATCTCGCAGATCTTTTTGTTTATCTCTCACCTTACCACTGGCAGAATGTTTACCTGCAAGATTCAAAACAGGAAATCCAGCCTTTTTTGCCGCATCATGTTCAGCTCTAAGCTTTGTTAGCTTGGAATTGCTCTCTTCCAGTTCAGCCACAGCACTCTCCAATTCCACTTCATAACAAAGAAAGAGAAAAATGAAAACACAGAACATCCGGCAGACATTTAGCCCCCCCCCCCCCCCCCACCAAAGAAAAACATCCCCAGCCCCTGTATAATGTTGCACGGCATTCTCTTTTTATTTCTTTCTTTTTCCTATTTATCGCTTCTTTTTCTTCCCCTTTTTTTTCTTTTTGCTACGAAGAGACCCCAAATTCAAAATGAGGGATTGATTTTTAATGAGAAATTGGGGATTGTATCGATAAGTGATTGATCAAACAAATGACTCAAAGGATATGCAGAATGATTCACTAAGATGACACGAAGTCCATGACACTACTATTGAAGTATATATTTTTCTAAAATGTACATAATGTCTACGGTGTAAGAAACTACACTTGATCTCATGCATCTATAAGCTTAAAAAGACTGAGTTCCACCCATTTCCACCCATTTTGCTCTTAAAGTTAATTGTTTCCTTCATATCACTGTTTGTGTCAATTTATTATTTCTAACAAGTGATTGACTAGTATCACTCTATACAACTAGCATTTAACATATGTCTGTTGTGCTAACAAGTGAGATACATATGTTCAACAGACAAAAAGTGAAAAACACGGAAACATAACCCCAATTGAAGTGCTTGTACTTCCGAGATGACTGTCGTACCTCTAACGCTCCTACAAGCACCCCTTAATTAGACGGTCCTCCTTTCTCTAGTGGGGTTTTTGAGGGATTGGTTTTTTGCATGCCATTGTATTCTTACATAAAACACTCCTACAGGCTAAAAGTACCTATATTTTCACGAGTCACCCTTCCCTTGTATGTGAGAGAATATTCTCACAAAAAAAAAAAAAAAATTAGTTTTCAAGAAACCTAAAAGATAAATCTCATAAAACTAAACCACCATGAGGTAAATCCTATAGCAATTGATTATTAGACTCAAGCTTGAAGGTCAATTGAGGTTATAAAGGTCTACAAAATAAATATGTTTTGGACTATTGAACGAAAGAAATAAAATAATCTTTCAAGGAATTTTGACAAGAAAATGGTAGTTGATTCTTTTCACTGCCGTCTCTTAGCTTTCTTCTTTTATCATACTTCATTTTATATTAACACCAAATAGAGAGGTTCAACTGAAAAGCTGTTTTCTAATCTCAGTTTGCTTGGTTTCAGAGCATGTTATTCTAACCTCTGGTATTTCTATTCCACGATTTTCAGTAAAGTTTTCGTATGAATAGAAAATACTGAAATAACTTCGGATTCACTTCTCATTACATGTTCAATAATTATACCAAAATAGTTATGATAATGCATAAGCACCAAAAGTGATCCAACCATGCTTAAAATGCTAGGGGCACCTGTACCAGAAAATAAATCCATGTAATGTCTTTTTAACATAAAAGGTGTAGATTCAATTACACATGTCTACTCTGTGGTTCTCATTTACAACAGCAAATGATAAATCATACAAAATGTCCAGAAGTTACCTTTTAGAACTTTTAGCTCAGCTTTAGTTTTTGCATCCAAGTCCCGGTGCTTTTCCAATTCTTTAGCCAAAACCTTCTGCTTAAACAAAAAATCCTTTACTCTCAACCTCATATTCCGTACTTCTTTAACCAAGTCGCCCGATGTCCTATTCCTGAATGAATCTAACAAAACAACCAATATGTATAGAGAACTAAGCAAGAAACCATATGGAACAAAGAATGACAGCAGATACAGATTATAACATAAGCATCCATGATGTTTTGTACATACCATCTTTTGGGAGCTCGCTCAACAATGTGGCATGTAAACCATCCTTCAGATACCAGAGATTTTCAATAGACGTTTCTATATTTCGCTCAATAGTTTTGGTCTTCTCACATGGTGATTCTGTTTCTTCTTCCATGTGCTTAGAGGAACTATATGCTGAGGAACTTTGAGTAGCACCTGTTTCTGCAAGCCGACTAAGAACAGCATCTTCAAAGCTAGACGAAGATCCATCTACAATGCAATTAAAAAACATTAATGTTAATAAATTATAACTAGCAAAAGAAAGGGACCAACATATGAAAACAAGCAGAGGTCCTTTCAGTTAAAAGAGACAAGAAACCAACAGAACATGCAGACTGTCTTTATTATTCGAACATATTATAACAATTTTAAGAGCTCCAAGTTGACTAAATACAACAGGAGTATAATTACAAGAGAATTGAAAAGCATACACCAACGAGCATGAAAATAATATAAGTTTAGAACCTCACCCAAGCTTGTGCACTTCCCTTTAGAGAGGCTCTTGGATTTTGTGTGAGTGTGTGTAACGAAACAATATATCAATGATGATTTAAAGTATCAGGACACAGTAGGACACTCTACACATGAAGATGTACAACTACCAAAGAGACTTATAAAAACTCTCCAATTGGCCTAAATCAAGAGCCTATTATTTCTTGTTTCTTTCTATTGCTTTTTTTTACATTTACAGATCGTCCTCATGCTTCAATATAAGAACCAAACAAGAAATAACAATGAATGGAAGCACTCTATCCCACTAGAGGGAAAAAGATAACTAGTCCAAATAAAGGATAAAAATTCTCACCTACAGCAGCTATTGTATGCTCACCATCCCGCTTGCTCCTCCACCTCCTCATACGGACAGAAGATGTTTCCAATCCATTAACAAGCTGTTGCAAAATGGATAAACTACACTTTCAAGGAATGTACGAAAGATTACATGGTATGTCAAGAAGATGACCAGTGAAAGCTATACAAATACCTCTTCCCAACAGTTTTTAACCACAGCCACTGTCGTATCATATGGCTCTTGTTTCTCCTTTAACTGAGCATATTTATTCTGAAGGGATTTGTACTCTACCTTCTGAACCTCTAATTTCTGTATGAGCTTCTGATTTTGGTATTGAAGAACAGCAACATCCAGCTGCAAAGGAAATAGAGGATATATTAGGACCTAGTTCTCGTTCTCATTCTACAAATAAACAGAATTCACAAACCTCTTCCTCCCTTTTTCGTAAATTGCACATGGATGCCCAATAAAGAATATGTTAATAATTGATTGTCCAAGAGCATTTATCTCACACACATGTCAGAGGCATACAGAAATACATATTTCTACGTGTATGGGTATACAGACACTATGGCTTACTGGTTTTCTTCTTTACATTTCTTTCAGTTTTTTTAGTACAACACAATTCTGGTAGTCTTCTAATCAAATTCAATGACAGTGAAATTTTCGTATTTTGAACATTAAATCTATCAGTTCCAAGAATTAACATTCTTCTAAATTATTTTATACGTTGCAACACGTGATTCAGTTGGGGGAAGAAACCAGTATTTTTAATTCTTCCATAATTCAATACAAATACTAGGTCTCTTTTCCAAATCTCAAGCTACATCAGATAGAATGTATTCAAAATCAATTTGCACTTTCTTGAACTTCGCACACCACTCAAGATAAGCACAAATCATAAGTCATGAATCAGAAATTCATGATTTTTCTCTCAGAAGATACTTTCATCCAACTTATAACAAAAACCCACAGAAATTTACATTGATTGCATTAGACTAGGCACATATAAAGTCTTTACCCTCGGATTCGTAAAAAGAAGATGGCTTCAAATTTTTTTAAAAAAATGAACAATTTAATCTCTGTAGTCAATATGAGTTTACGAAAAATAACAACACATGCAAAGTCGTTCAAAAAAGGTAGTAATCTAAACGACAAACGCTGGGCAGGATAAACCTACAAAACCAAGTATGGAAGCACAATAAGTTCGAAAAGGTTGGAAACTAATTAACTGAATGACCTTACCTTCTTGTCCTCAGAAATGGGCAAGAAGGGCGCTTTCTTAGCAGTAGCCGCCGTTGGGGATATGGTGCTAAAGTGACGCCGCTTTCTATCTGATTCGACGGTGCTCCCCATTCCCCCTGACACAGGCCACAAGAGCCAGCAACCAGGTATACTCACATAACACCTCTCCAAAGATTGAATAAGCACCTGTAAACCCTAATTCAGAGGATCACCCTTCTGGAAGATTGATTACCGTTCACTACTCAATCCCAAACCCTCCACAAGATAGTATATTCCTCAAGAAAATCCTAGAGCTAAAAGGGTATTCACAGAAATCTTAGCTAATATATTCAGACTTGAAGCAACAGAAAGCAATAAAGAAATATGGTGGATTCAGCCGCTCAAACCCTAATTAAGGTGGAAAACTGTAAAAAGAATGAAAAATCCGAAAAAGAACCCAAAAAAAAAGGAAAAAAAACCTCAGCTGGGAGGAAGGGGTGGATTTGTGGGGCGTAAGATGAGTCTGATGCGGCCTGGTTCCCACTTTGTTATGGTTCTCTAATGGAGGGAGAAAATGGGGAGTCGTGTGGGTCTACTGGTGTGGCAGTGCCAAAATTCCGATGGCGTCGAAATTCTTAGAAAAATATGGGGGCACTTCCGGAAAGTGGAAATTCTATCACCAACTGCAAATCATCCCTCGGAATTTGTCTTCGCCATTGTATTTATACTTGTCATTATTTTATACAAATCCGCGCTTTCCATTATAAATTTATAGTTAATATTATTGTTTTTCTTTTTCTTTTTCTTTTTTTCTTAGGGAAGAGTTAATTTAATTATATTGCCCTTCACTTTCTCTTCTACAAATATTAATACTTTCTATAATTATTTCTACTGAACGTCGTTCGTTACGATTTTATTTGCTCAACAATAATATGTAAACTTGAAATAAATCAAGATTTCGTCCTTCTTCTAATCACAAAATTTTGTTATTTCATTTGAAACAATTAGATTTTTTAATTGGTAATTGTTGTATTTTATATTTTACAAGTATATTTAAGACTCTTTTTAACATATTACCACCAATATCAATTTCAAGATTAAAGGTGGGATTTCTGCTTTAATCCAATAACTTTGAAAGAGAAAAAAAAAATGAAACTAAAAATAAAATAGTTAATGAACACTCTTTAACGTTTAATTATGGTTAAATTATCTTTGCTAATTGTCTATTTAGCATCTCAACTTTATAGATATCAATAAATTGCACATCAGAGTAGAAAAACAATAATAGCAAATAGGCCAAAAATAAATAAAATAAAATAATTTTAAAACGCAGTCGGCCTGCCCTTATTGAATGGCGTAGATGAACAACCTGCTTCACCACTGTCTATCGCTCTTTAAACATCGCCTATTTTTCTGTTTTCCTATCTAATTTGCCATCTTTATGTATTCTTGCCGTTTTTGATATATGAATTATAATAACCACGACCCATCAAAAGTAGTGATCTCACAAGCCAAACTATATACACATCAAATTCCATTGCAATGAAAGATGAAAGTACAGAGACGATGTCAATGCAATTATTCATCTTTATTCGTCAACTGGTGTCTTTTCTTTTGCCCAACTTCAACAAGCAATGTCAAAAGTGCCTCACACACCTGAGATGCATCTGCTTCGGACGTGTCATCATTGAGAGACGAATAAACCATCCAGGCATGGTCTAGCTTACGTTTCGGACGCACCACGGTGGACCCGGGGACTTCAGCATCACGACATGTTACAAGTCCATCACTCTTCTCACGGTAACGGATCTGCAGTAGCTGGGCGCAGGCTGCCATTGCAGCTCCCAGGGGAATCATTACAGGGAGTTTTGGAGCTTGAGCAGTGGAGAGTGGAGCAGGTAGTTCAGCATGAGCAACACGAGACAAGGTTGCCAAGACAGCAGGTGAAATGCTGGCTTCGGTGTGGAATGATACCACGGGGAGTTCCGCAGGCAAGTGGTGCTGCATTAAAAATTTCTTCCTCCTCTCGTACGTCAAATCTTCTAGAGCTTGCAGGTCTCCCTAGATAGAAAGCAAACAAATTCTCTAGACTTTTTTTCGGTTCAAACAAATGTGATAATATATAAAGTCCATGACATACAAGCAAGATAGCTAGAATATGCAATTTGACAGGGAGGAAATTTATTAAAAAAAACATGGATACTTATAAAGAAATACGCAATTTCAATTCGCCATATATTTAGGAAGTTTGACAATAGAGAGGCAGCCAGTCCACAATTGTATATTTTCTATAAAAGAACCTTCAATAATTGGCCTACACGTACCTTGATCACTTTACAAATCAAAATCTCCATAAGCTTTCGTACGTTTACATAATCGCCAAGCTGTCCTTCCCGCAAGATATCAGATGCTATTGGACTGCCGCCATATGGACTTTGAGCTAATGCCAAGCCCGCAACCTTTTCTCTCAAATCAGACCAATACAATGATAAGGCAGCTGCTGCATCTACTCCCCCTTTGCTGTGCCCAAGAATCAATACACGTTTCCCAGAACCCCAATATATTTCTTCCACGTAGTCTTTGATCTCCCTTGCATTTTTCTCCACTGAAGCCTGTTTATAGATTTTTCATTGTTTAACGTGATAGGAAGAGAGATAACAGAATGGTAAAAACTTTAAAGCAAATAAAGATACCTCACTATGAATCTTTGCAATATGACAAGCCAGACCCATCTTAGAGAATTTTGTTTTTGTATCGACAAAATACAATGGTCCGTGGTTACTGAAAAGTCCTACCATTTACATGAATTACAGCGGCCAAACCAGGTAAGTATGTTCTCAAACAAACCACAAAAGGATCTAAAGAAAATTAAATATCTGAAGAAGCGTTCCCTTAGGCATATTAAAATTCAATTACAACAAGGAAACCTAGGATTTAAAACTTTATCTAGTATGTCCTATCACAACTCCATTTTAACACTTCTATAACCAAACTTCGTTTCAGAACCTCAAATATTTTTTAAATCCAATCTTCTAGCTTTTAATTCAACATCGTGAACAATTTAAGTCTACAATACTGTCCTTGGGCCATTAAAGAATCAAAGTTCATAACAGCTTAAGACAAGGTTGCAGTTGCAACTTAGATTTTCCACATGATTCACAGATGCCCAATTCACATGCACTGTCAAAAATCTACTAACAAAATTATGTAGACAGAAAAATTTACCTGGAACAAGCAAGTAAACCACTGAATTAGGTAATCTGTGAATACCATGCCTGACAGAAAGAGAAGTGTGTCAACGATGTACATCAATCCAGTTAAGTAGTAGAAAAGCAAGAGCAGCTATCGCTCATATTACCTGATGTCTTCCAAGATTTCCGTAAACCTCTCAGTTCCATCTTCAACCGAGGGCAATCCAGATGCACTTTGAAGCCATCCTATATCATCAGCAGACCCACGTACTGTCCTCAGGGCGCGATCGATGAGGCTGAATGAGATTGAGCATTACAAATGAAACAAACAAAAGAAAGGAATTAAGATGCATGTACCAAACTAGATAAAAAGTAGCCCACACCTAAAAATCCCATCTGGTACATTTATTTCAGTTTAATATGAAACAATACCCTTGAAACATTGACATGCCGTTCCGACCAGTATTACTTGACAATTGAAGACCGCCACTAAGGCGGGATGACTCTTCAACTGCGGTTCTTGAAACTTCAGTATGTACAGGAGGAACTTTGATTGCAGCTTCAGCTGGTTCGGAAATTATTGATTGTGTAGAACTAGAGCTTTGATCTGCACTGTCTCTCAATGGCGTTTCTGGTTCTCTGGAAGGAAATGTCACTAATTCCTCTTCATGTAAAGAAGAATTCCTAGGTTCTCTAAGGTCAGGGTCAACTGAGACCGAATCAACATAAAACTGTCGCCAAATTAGTTAGAATGCATGGAATGTAAAACAGTGGTTAATAAAAAAAAGAAAGACAAAATCATTAGCACTTCTAAAGCCAAGCTTGGTTAAATTGCAAGCATCATAATAACCATTAATAAATAAAAAAGGTAAACGAAAAGAAGAAACTATAAAAATAACCATACAAGTAAAAACAGAAAGAAAAGAATGAAACAGGAGATGGAGAATTATTTTAAGTAAAAAAGAAGATTTAAAAAAAGGTATGCACGTGCAAGCAGGTTGTAAACAGTTCTCAATTCATCAAATCATTAATTCATTAATCAATTGAACAAAATTTGAAAAGGTTGTAAAAGTTTCAAACCAATAAAATGATTTGTCATAGAAGACACAAGCACGAGCAGGTAAAATCAAGAGCACCATAATATAAAGGTTGTGAAGAGATGAAGACAGTTAAATAAACACGAAAGGACGGAAGATAAGTACCAGAAAAACAGCTAGTAAAGTATGAAGTTGTTTGTGCTACATAAGAAGCAGCCCCGTTGAGAACCGGTACAGATGTAAATAGCTGAGGAATAAGGCCCTCAATCAAACCATCATGCTCTTCCTGAGAAAGAGGAATTGTTGAGAGGCTATATATATAAAAGAACACATAGTACACATAGTTGACAGTTACTTGAAGATAGTAAGTTGCAAGATGCAAACAAGGACCACACCTACAGTCAGCCAAAGATGTCATCATGAGATGAGTTTTTTATCATGTTTTAATACAAACAACAATCATACCGACAAAATAAGCATTCCCTGTTCTACAAACGCATTTGTGGAGCATTGTTTCACAAGGAGAAAAAAAAATTATCGAGTAGAAGCAAGATATTTCAGGCTTGACAGAGGCGTAAAAGAAGAGGCCAACAATTATTGCATTACTATTGGACTTCTTGACGATGAATTATATGTTATGCAAACCAATGATAACGTTTCGTAAATGAGATAAGAAGTTAATCGTTAAATTATTAATTTCTCGTGGCATTCATTTTGAGAAGGAATCATGATGCCAATGCTCTACAGCTTGATTCCAAGTTACTAACTCATCAATCAATAAAAATTCCACGTTTCTTTACCCTGAATAGTTATCTTCATTTTTTGCCCTTGCACTAAGTTATATCAATTTTTACGGGAAACCGACGTCCCTGAAGAACTATGAAGTACCGTCAGCTCCAATTTACCTTTTCTTTCCTTCAAGAGTCTGTTGTTTTATACCTTTGAAGAGGGAAAAATAATAAAATAAGAGTCTCTTGTTTTATAAGTTTTCAAAATAGTTAAAGCTTTGAAGAATATAGTATGACATAACATACAGGAGATTTTGAGTTGTAGTTTCCAGTGATGATTGCCACTACCTATGGAACTTTTGAAAGACTATTGATATTGATATTGATATTCATATGGAATCTAAAACATTGTTTATGCATTGTCACAGACTTTATATTGAAATCTACCAACCAATAGATATACTTACAATGTAGTTCCAGTAAGTACCATTTCAAACATTGTTTGGCTCTTCAATTAGAATCTCCAGAACCCTTGAAAAGTTTTAAATCAGTTTAAAAAAGCAAGCAATGAAGCATTCCTAAATCTACCGACACTAAACTGCCAAATCAACTGATTATTTTTCAACCGGCAAACATAAACCCAATGAACTCCTGTAAACTAAACGATTTCGTGCAGATGACAGTATTTACGAATTCACAAAATCAAAAAAATCTCGTGGGAATTAAAGGAATAGAGATGAGGCAAATGGCAGCAGGAAGGAAAAGTAGGAAGATTCACATAATGCATAACTTACCAGCGATGGATTGCCTGATTCACCTGGCTTTGTAATCCCGCTTTCCCCCATCCTTGAAAAGTGCGACTTCGTCAATTAACCGGTCGATTTCGGGCGAAGAAGTAGGAGAGAGATGAAGAAATCCAAAATGAATTGGGAAAAAGGGAATTGAAATCCGTTCGAGTATACAGGAATTATGAGTCTGTGACGCAATGGAAACCACAAACAAGCAAAGGAACAAGATTCAAGACTGCGGTGAGGTTAACGATTTTACGTGGGAGGTAAGTCATGGATTGGAGGGGCCAGAGGTTGTGGAATTTGGAGAAATATGGGAGATGGTACCATCTTCTAAAAAGTATATATTAAAATTAAAAGTAAATTAAGTCGTTAATGTTACTCTCAACATCTGTCCTCCTTTGTTGCCAGATTCATACCATTTCATCCTGCACCGTCTCCTAAAATAATCATTTTATATTGTTTACATGTGTTTCCCTTCTTAATCCGGGGGTCTTGTAATCAACCAACATATTCGATCATGGATGAATCAATGTCCAACAAATCTAAAGTTTGAGACTTACGTTCTTCGTACTTTGATCGATTTTTCTTAATTCTTATCCTTCATTTGATGAAGTGTTCAATTGATTGAGTTTGATCCATAACCATCTTTCAATAAAAGTCATCTTATTTTTATTATCTAATAGATCATATATATATATATAACGATAAATAAACATATCATTTGTTAAAAGACGGGGAGATCAAATTTTTGTTTACGTGTTGAATAGAGTATATCAATATATTTACTAATCTAATATTTTAAAATGATATTCAATTTGATTTAATCAAGCGTGATGTTATATTGCAAAATATTTGCCTAAAGCGTGATGATATGTAGATCATCTCCAACTTTTTCCTCTTTACTCGAAAATGAGACTATTTGTCACTGTATTCTATTTTTCTTTCGTCGTGGAGAGGCGTGTGAACAATTTGATTTTATCGGCAGTTGTTTCTATCGAGAATGTTCAAACAACACGATGAATACAAAAATTTGATCAATACAACTCAATCTCTCCAATTTGGGTTGGATTACAAACTTGTATGAGCTTGATTCAATCTGATCAAAATTGTATGAAATTGAGTTAGTTTACTAGGGCTAATGCACTTTTAACCAAACCAACCCAACCCAACTTTCTATCCAAGTCTAAAAGTTATTTCTACACTTTATTTAATACATAATTATTTATATATTATTTGTCTCGTGACAATTAAGAAATAATAATAATTTTCATGTACTCAGAACACGATTTTCACAAATATAAATTTAAAATATGTTACAAATCTTAATACAAGTGAACATACACTTTAGAAATTAAAATTTCGAACAGAAAAAAAACCAAAAACTTTTTTTATTTTATAAGAAGTATTGGATGGTTAATGTATACTTTTATATGCATATGTGAAACTTATTTGTACGAACATTTTAGTTTTGGTTAAATTTGGATAAAAGTATATACCGCAAAGAGCAAAGAGTGTCTTTGCGGAATTTTGGACTTGCGAGCGTCTTCTTTGTTGTTGATAAAAATGGCCATCTTCACAAATTGCATTGCATGGCGACACATGATCTCTTGACAGTTATCCACGTCCTCGATTGCCGCAATGCTTCTCTTTATCCCCCTCTTCCATCTCCACCATTTTCTTCCATTCTGTTATTATATATATCCACCTTCTGCCCCTATCTCACTCATCCACTTTCACAACAATGGCGAAAAACCCTCTCAGAGTCCTCGTCACTGGTGCTGCTGGTATTATCACCTCCATTATATTGCTTTCAGTCTTCTACTTCTTTCAATTTAATCAAGTATTTGCATATGCTTGGGTTGCGTGACAATGTAGGATTTTTTTTTTTTTTTTTTTTTTTTTTTTGTATCTATCTGTCTGCTTCACATCGCTGAATCGAATAATTTTCATTCTTCGTTGTCGATTTCGTTAATGTTTCAAAAGAATGGAAGATTCGGATTCTTGTATTAGGAATCTGGATACCGTCATGATTCTGCCTTGCATATTGACTGGTTTTGGCATGGCGTGGGTGTGTTGTGTCCGCCGATTCTTTGCTTTCTCTGCAAATGATGATCGTCTCTTCTTCAGATTCTGGAGGCGATAGTCGAGTTTTGTATTGATTGTCAGCCAAAATTGTTTTTCGTTTCTTTTGATTGAGAGAAAAAATGGAGCTAACCGAACTTCTCCAGAAATTTCTCGTTGTTTCGTTTACCATCGGGTTCTTTTGGAAGCTCATTAGGTATATGTGGAGTTTTGTGAGCATGGAGAAGGAACCGATTAGAGTTTTAGTCACTGGAGCCGCAGGCATGATCGGTTCTTTTTCGGATTTTCCATTATTTTCTTCCGTGTATAACCATTACGTTTGTTATTTTTAGGGACTGTTTGCTATAATTGAAATTTGCTTTTCTTGTTTCTTCTTTTCTAATTTTTGGTAAACGTTTGATCCTGATTAGTATTTAATTTTTAATGAAATATTTTTTCATTTGGAAATTTCTTTTGAAATATGTGATTTCGCTGAATGCGGATCCAATCCGAAATCTTTACGTGCGTTTGATGTCGGTTCTTTCTCCCGTTGCCTTATTTCTTCATTTAATACATACCCAAGTATCACAGAATTAGAATAATGAAAGGAAATTTAAGTATCTTATGCTAGAAAAGTAGAACATTGGTTCATATTCCTTCCTTTTTTATTGGCTACAGTGTAACTACAAGATGTTGCATCTCCCAGCAACAAGTAGTTCTTATTGTATTCGAGCCAATAATTCTCCTTTCCCTTTATGGTACAGGGCAAATTGGTTATGCAATTGTTCCAATGATTGCAAGGGGGGTCATGCTAGGCCCTGATCAGCCAGTAATTCTGCACATGCTCGATATCGAGCCTGCAGCTGAGGCTTTGAATGGTGTAAAGATGGAATTAATAGATGCTGCCTTTCCTCTGCTAAAGGGTATGCTTTTAGCAGTACATTGTCTTTCTTTGGGTAGTAATCTTCCGTGGGTTTTGAACTTCCTGTACTCTGCCCAAACAGGTGTTGTTGCAACAACGGATGTCGTTGAAGCTTGTAAGGAAGTCAATGTTGCAGTTATGGTTGGTGGTTTCCCTCGAAAGGAGGGCATGGAAAGGAAGGACGTGATGACGAAAAATGTCTCCATTTACAAAAAACAGGCTTCAGCCTTGGAACAGCATGCTGCTCCAGATTGTAAGGTAAGATAAGTACCCTCCAACATTCTGGGACATGTGGTAGTTATTTGGTGGCTGTTTTATTTATGTGGTATGGAAAAAGCAATTAATATATCTTTCCTGAAAAATATACAAATCCCTGCCCCCCGCCCCAGCAAAAAAGAAAGGAAAAGAAGCCACATTCTAATACTGTTCTTGGCATTTGCTTACCTCATTCACCACTTGACAATGTTCCCTCTCCCATTGCTTTGAGAACTATAACATTGCTTTAAGAGCTTTATTTATTTCCATTTATTCAATTTTATGGAAGGAAGTGCATTAACTACAGGTATTAGTGGTGGCCAACCCGGCCAACACAAATGCTCTCATCTTGAAAGAGTTTGCCCCTTCAATCCCCGAGAAGAACATCACATGTCTTACACGATTGGATCATAATCGAGCATTAGGCCAAATCTCAGAGAGGCTAAACGTGCATGTTAGTGATGTGAAGAATGTCATTATCTGGGGCAATCACTCTTCTACACAGTATCCAGACGTCAATCATGCAAAAGTCACCACTAGCAGTGGAGAGAAACCAGTTCGAGAATTGGTTGCAGATGATCAATGGTAACACAACAACTTCGGACCACATCCTCGAAATCTTTGATACTGTATCTGTGCTTCTATATATTCTATAAAAGATGCTTGCTCTTCTTCTTTCAAAAGAAAATTGCTTGCTCAGTAGTTTGTTCAAAGAAGGAAGAAAAACTTTTCAAAGATGAGATGTTTTCTGTTTTAACATTTGATTCCAAATAATTTTGAAGGTTGAATACCGAGTTTATTACCACCGTACAGCAACGTGGTGCCGCCATTATAAAGGCTCGAAAGCTATCTAGTGCTCTGTCTGCTGCCAGTTCTGCTTGTGATCATATACGAAACTGGGTTTTGGGGACCCCCAAGGTTGATCGTTAAATCTTCAAATGACATTTGATCGTGAATGGTATTTTTATTATTTATAATTTGGCTGAAATTTATTTGCTTTGTTGTATCCTTCATTTAGGGAACTTGGGTTTCCATGGGAGTGTATTCTGATGGTTCTTATGGTATAGAACGCGGTCTTATCTACTCCTTTCCAGTCACATGTGAGAAAGGAGAATGGTCAATCGTTCAGGGTAAGCTTTTTTTCTCCCAGGCTAAGGGTCATGAATGAGATTTGTTAAATAAATTGATGTTATATTTCGGTTTCTAAACTTCCATTCTCGACTCTTTTTTTTTTTTTTTTTTTTTGTCATCATAGTTTCAGAGGGTATTTTTTGGCTGCCTAAACTTTGCAGTATATTTTACATAGATCAGTTTATGCTCATTTCTGAACTTTAGAAACTGACTCAATATTTATGATGTAGTCATATAACATGGAGTATGAAGGATAAGATTTAGAAGGAATGGAAGTATGATGTAAATCTTTATAATATTAGGAATTTTAGTTATGGATTAAATTGGTTACTTAAATGGTAAACCCAGAATGGAACTGGATTTTGAAGGCTTTCTATTGCAATTGCAGGGCTGAAGATTGATGAGTTTTCAAGAGCCAAGATGGATGCAACAGCAAAAGAGCTGATTGAGGAGAAAGCTTTGGCTTATTCATGCCTTGGTTGATATGGAGTTGTGCTATTTTAGTCATGATTTCCCTTCAATAAATCTTTAGGGATTTCTTAATTTGTTTTTTCTTTTCTTCAATAATTTCTGGAAATCGTACAGAAATTATGGGTAGTTCATTATTTTACGTGAATTATTGCTATAATAAACTGCTATATTTTATGGTAGTATGCTATTACCATGTAAGTGTGTGGAACCGTACAGCACTCTCGTATGCTGCCACTCCTACAAATTACTTCGTGGTTTAATTGTTTCCTACATACATTCTCACCCAATTGGGAACAATCCCATCACAAGTTCATCCATTAAAAAAAAAAAGCTTTTATTGGTTTACTTAAGCTCAATTTTATTAATTTTCTTTTTGGTCTGATTTTATAAAAGATGAAAACAAATTGCATGGAAGTAAGTAATTAATTATATGGACGACTAAAATTCAAAGATGCAGACAATTTTTATTGGTGTTTTGCTATAATTAAAAAATCGGTCTTTCTTCTTCTTTTTTTATTATTTTTTATTTTTTAATATTACATATCAAAAAAGGAAAGAAAAAAAAACGAATTGACCCGGTCCGATTTAATCAGGTCAGTTGGTGACTCTTCCGCACACCACCGAGCCGGGGTCTTAGTCCTACACCTGTGAAAATAAATAGCGCAAAAAGTTCTTAAATCGGAGATTTGCCATTTCGATGTATTTGTATTTTGTAGTCACCTCCTCTAATTTTCCTTAAAATTAAAAGAGAGAAAAGAAAACTTAAATTCTTCTTCTTCTTCACGACGTCTCCTCCTGTGCAGCTCAGTGTCCCCGCTGCGTCTCTCCGATTCACGCTGCTGGCTTTGTCCTGAGTTTCTTTTATTGGTTTACTTCAGCTCAATTTGATTAATTTTCTTTTTGGTCTGATTTTATAAAAGATGAAAATACATTGCATGGAAGTAAGTAATTAATTATATGGACGACTAAAATTCAAAGATGCAGTCAACTTTTATTGGTGGTTTGTTCGAATTAAAAAGCATCAAACCAATTCGGTTCGATTGATTCAAACCTTATAAATTAGGGTTTTTTCATTATTCAACCCACGTCCTTGCCGTCCAGTGTGCCAGGCCGGTGCTCACACGAACTCGAAAAGAAGAAAAGTTAAGAAGAAGCCAACCTGAGTAGCCCCTTTCCTGGGATCGTAAGTTGATGGCGTTGTTCTTTCTTCTTCTTCTTTTTCTTTTTCTTGTTTTTTTTAATTTTTTAATATTACATACCAAAAAAGAAAAAAAAATCGAAATTGGCCCGGTCCGATCTAATCAGATCGGTTGGTGTCTCGTCCGGGTCTTAGTCTTACACCCGTGAAAGTAAATGGCGCAAAAAGTTTTTAATAGGAGATTTCCCATTTTGATGTATTTGTATTTTGTAGTCACCTCCTCTAATTTTCCTTGAACTCTTCTTCTTCACGCCGTCTCCTCCTGTCTTTCAGCAGCTCAGTGTCCCCTCCCTGCTGCTTCTCTCCGGTTCACGCTGCCGGCTTTGTCCTGAGTTTCTATTATTTTTTCGTTAGTGTTAGTGGTATTCTCTCAGCCTCTATCCATTTACATCTATTTCGTACTCGCTGAAAATTGCCTTGTTTATGCGATTCTGAATTTCTACTTTTTCCCTTCTTCTTCTTCTTCTTCTTCTTCTTCTTCTTTATTTCTCTACAATCAGATGATGTAGTCTATGCCTTATTCAATTCTCTTTAATGCATAGTTTATACGAATTCTTTTGATTGTCCCAACAACCTTAACCATGTTTGTATTTCTGGGTTTTAGCTGGATGAAGACAATTAATATTTTTTGAGTAAAAATCTTCTCCAATACAATTATTCAAAATACCATTGGTACTTTGAATTTATTGGAAATAAGAACATTCTATGTGCTTTGTACTTCATGGACTTGATATAGAAAGTTGTAGAAAATATTTAGAAGGGGAGGGGTGAAAGGGATGACCTAAATATTCATCACTTTAGCAATTTTGTTAGATAGTATAAATGTTGTAGATATGGATATAGATTACAGATATAGATTACAGATATAGTCAGAGAGAAATAACGATTTTCTCAATACACAATTGAAGAGAAAACCGAACTGATTTACATTCAGTAATTGGTTAACTTTATCACAGAAAATTATTGTCTGATCCCTTTCTAGGTTTCTCTTCAGTTCCTTCAATAGTAATTAATATTATTTGCTGGAACTTGGCAATCTCACTTTCTCTTAGTAATAACGTTTACTTTTTTCGTATTTATTTTGGGAGGCTGAAAGATGATCTCTTTGTATTACATGTTTGGATGTTATTGATGATGGCTCAAAGTGAAGTTTAGGTTGGAATAAAATGAATGAGACTATGAGACAATTTCAACAAAGCTTAATAGAGCTAGAAGCTGAAGCTGAACGTCTCCTCCTAGCCCGCAATGAAGTAAGCTTTAAAATATTAGAAGTTTGGCAACTTGGCTTACAAGATTACTTCTGTTTCCTACTTGTATACGTTCTGTTTGGCAAAAAATTGGAATGCGGTTTCACAATTTGTTTGTCATTGAAATGAAATTGTTCTGTAAGTTTGAGAAGTAAAAAGGTAAAGTGACCGTTGTTGTTTGGCATCAAAATGTCAGTTGGTTGAAAACGATAGAGTGAGGAATGGGAATAGAGAAGCATTGACTGCTTTGAGGAGGCGAGCGAGGACGACAAAGTCTAGTGTTCCATCGTCTTTTGAGTCAATAATGAAGGAGGTGGGGGGTGCTGAATCAAGGCCGCTAGTGAAGGAGATTTGCACTACCTGTGGAAATCATGATTCTAATGAGCGCACTTGGATGATGTTCCCAGGAACTGATGTGTTCGCCAGGGTACCGTTTCATGCTGCCCATACAATCCTGGAGACAGGTTACTCTTGGGACACATTATGTTTTGGACACATTATGTTTTCTTCTAGTGCTGTTAATTTTATGCCTTTTATTCGTGCATGGCTCTTTAAGAAACAATCCGCTAAAATTTGTTAAAACATATGCAGTTCCACGTTCGTTCACATAACCTATTAATGGCTAAAGTAAAATCCTCAGAGCTTTGGGTTGAATAATTTCATGGCAGTTTTTTGTCATTGTAATCTGCAGTGGCCAAACGGCTTTGCTTAAGTTGGATGAGGATGGGGCAAGAGCGGTGTGTGTATACTATTTGTGGTTTATGTGGAGATTTCCCTTGGGTTTGAAAATAAGATGGATTGTTCCCGACTCTATATGAATAATAAATATGAAACAAAGTATTTTCATTTTTTCGAAAATATATGCATCCCTTGTTTTGAAATAATGAAGCTCCTTTCCCATTTTCAAGTGCCATACACATGGTTTGTTTGTGTTTTTTTCCCCCCGTAAAGAATACCATAGTCGGTAGCATTTTCTAGCTGGGAACATTGATTTCATTCACTTGGACTTTGTAGAGCTTTCACTTTATTTTGACAGTTGAATTATTGTTTGTGGTTTGTACCTCTTTCACATGGCAGATCAGTCGAAACTTGATTTTGAGGCAAAGAAATTACAGAGTTACGTAAAAGATCAGTCCCTTCTGATTTCAGAAAAAGGTGCCCTAGCTGACAAGATCAGTCCAGGGGTGCTCAAGGCAATGGTGACATTGACAGACAAACCCAAATGATTTTGCCCATCTATTCCAATATGAATGAGGAGGTGGGAATTGAGCTCAACCAGGACCTTTGTTGCTGTGACTTGGGATGGATCACCGATTCAGGTTCTCATTCAAGTGTTGAAAACTGACCCAAGTACATTCTTTTACACTTCTTACTGTATTTGACAAATCATTTAGTTGTCCATGCTGGGTAGCCTTGGAATAGATAAGAATACCTCCAAGTCTTGAATTTTACATCCAGCTCTATTTTTGGTACTCTACTAGCATGTAAGAATTTAGTCTAGCTGATGGGATTGTGGACTTCTCTGATTGTCTTGTGAATACATTTGGATTTTGTTTAATTTTAAATGCTTTTGAGAAGCTTGTTTAAGAAAAGAAAATCAGTTCCATCTTTTTGTATTTGATTTTTGTATTTGATTGATTATAACGTTTAAGAAAACAAAAAATCAGTTCCTAATATAAATCAGCTGAAGTTGTATATTCGATTCTTGATTAAAAATTGTCCACGAATTATAAAACTTACTTTTAGTCTTAAACGTTATATTTTTTAAATAAATATACTTGATTTGTAATGATTCTCATTTTGTAACAATTTAGTTAGTCTTTTTAGTTTTAAATTTTTAACCATGTAAAAAAATGTTAAAATAGATGTTTGTTTTTATTGTTTTATGGGGTCTTTTTATTTTGTTTTATAATGTTATTGTCATTCTAATTATTTTAAAAGAGAAATTGTTATAAAGGATAAAAAGGTTAATTAAAGCAAAATTTCAAATGTTACAAAGGATAGATAATGTTTATTAGATAAGAAATGTCATCAAATCTTAACTTGGTTTTATTTAGTACTAATAAAGTGGAGAATTAAGATCCTTGGCAACTAAAGTTTAAAGTTCAAAGTTTAAAGAAGAAAGATGGGAGTTTAGAAGAAAAGAATTGATGGGAGTGATGAAGAAAGAATTATAGAGCTTCGAAATGTAAATGGATTCCACAAACAATATACACTATATAATATATATTTAATTTTAAACAACATGAGGGTCGTGATCATTGAAGGAGTTCCATAACTCGCAACATTCTTCATCTTCTTCCTTCGATTTCTCTCTCACCGAGAGTAACCCAAACGCCGAGCTCGGCGCCTGCATCAGATCCAACGTCACATGCGAACCGCCATTTTCGTTCATCCTCTCCCAGCTGTGCTGCTGCTCGCAATACAATCCCTGCTGCTGGAATCCAACGCCGCCTCCTCCGAAATCATCCGTCGCTCCATGGTTTGAGTGCCAGTCTCTGTCAAGAATCAATTGGCGAGCGAGGATGGCGGCGCGATTCTCCGCAATCAGTTCCCGGAGCGCGGCGCTTGACCTCTGTGAAAGCTCCGATGAGTTGGCCCATGATTCGTTCTTCGATGACAGAAGAGAGAGAGCACGTCCCGTCGGGGATGGTACGTATGCAATTCCATTTGTCATCGACTTGTTTTCTGCTGCATTTTCACCTCAATTATTAGGGCAAAATCAAATTTCATTTCCAATTATAACTCCGTTTTTATCTTTCAATTTCATTTCTAAGGAGTCAAATATTTATATAGAAAATAACATTCACGAGTGAAAAATGCTAAGAAATTAAGTACTCTTTTCAAACAATTATATACGGAGCCTTAAACAAACCCAACTCTAAATTTAAAACTTCGTTTGAAAAATGTTTTTGACACAAGAAGAAGTCAAGTAAATAAGCAAACAAAATTATTTTATAAATGAAAAAGTGCCCATAAATTAGAATTTAAAAATCTAAAAATCGAGTATATATCAAACTGTATACACACACACACACACAAAAAGAAAAGAAGTTTAATGAATAAAGACTTCTGAAACTTTAGACACGAGTTTAAAAGGGGAGAGAGGGATTAAGGGCCGGCTGTGATTTAAAGGTCATCAAAAGATATGAAAATATGAAGGGGTGGCAGTCCTTTTCTATCCCTTTCTCACTTTTAAAGTTTGATGTTGAATAAACAAGGAAACTAAAAATCATCTTTCTTCTTTCTTTCCCTTTATATTCCTTGTTGTACAAAACAACAAAAGATAATAATTGGGAATTGGGGAACACCTACTCCATGATATAATCCTTGTTCTTTAAAGCCATGATTAATTACGTTTCTTCTTCGATCATTATTCATCACCATGCTTTATTATTAAAAGATCAAATCAAGTTCAAATTCCATATTCATTACTTTACTTTTTCAGTTTCCATTTGTACTTCCATTACCAACTACTTTAGAGCTCAACTTTCTAATTATGGACAGAATGAAGTGATAAACTTTTAGGCCCCTTTTATTAATTTTTAGTTTTTGAAAACTGAGTCTTTAAACATTATTTTTTCATTTGTAAGTTTTGTTGTCTGTATTTTAGCATTGTTTTCAAAATCAAGGTGATATTTTGAAAGCTAAAAAAAACAGTTTTTAAAAACTTGTTTTTTTTCAAGAATAGAGAGAATTCAAAATGAGTATGAGTAAGAAATTTGGGAAGACACGATCAATTTTTAAAAACTAAAAACAAAATGATTAACAATCAGATCTTAGAAACCAATGGCTCTGAAGACATTCCTTTGTTGTTTTTCTTTAGGATATGGAGAGTATATGTCAATTATGGTTGAATTGAAGTGAAAAATAAAGGAGATTGGTACCTTGGGTGCAGTTCCTTGCTGATTCATGAGAGCTCTTTCTTCTCCTCTCATTGTGACCTGCCAGTCTCCTCCTACAGCTCCTCTTGGAATCATCAAACTCGGAAATCACATGAAACCTAGAAATGAAGTACGAGCCAATTGTTGTTATTTAGTATTAATAAAGTTAAATTGACCAAAAAAAAACAAGAAAAAAAAATTGAAGGAGGCGGGGGAGGGGGAGGCAGGGACCTGCTACACTGCTGGCAGAACCTCTGATCTAAGCCAAGAACCACAACTTTGGGAGCCTTAGAGTGCATCTCACAAACCCTGTGTCTACGGTGGTAGTCCTTAGCGTTGACGAGGGCGACATGGCAGCCCTCGACTTGGCAGCGGGGAACGGTGGTGGCATAGAAGGGGGACTTGGCTCTCTTGCCAAGGATGAGGGAGGGGGCGTTGGAGTCCTCGAAGTAGTGCCTTTTTCCAAGGTTCAAGCACATGAGATGAGGGTCAGGGTGGAAATGGGTGGTGGGGTTATGTTCACCAGAGGCGTATAGAAAATGGGGTTGTTGGGAATTAAGCTCCCAAATAATGTTGCTGTTGTTGTTATTATTGGTAATGGTATTATTGGGCCAAGAGAGATTAGTGGCTGCGTTGGGATTGGAATGTCCCATCAAGTTGCCGCAAATCTCCATCTCCATTTGCAAGGAAAAGAGAAAAGGAGAAAGAAAGAAAAGAAGAAGAGGAGAATAGAGCCGGAAATGGTTGAAGGTTTTTTGTTTGTTGAATTGGGGTTGGGGAATGGTGACAGAAGAAAGAGGGGAGATGGGGTTGGGGAATTTATACCAAAAGAAGGAAAGAAGAGGTTGATGTCGGGAAAAACAGAGTCTTAGAGAGAGAAAAAGAAAAGCAGTGAAGAGTCTTCTCTCTCTGATATAATTTGTAATTGTAAAAACCCAATGGGGAGAGGAGGGGGTTAAAGCTGCACCATTCCACAGTCAACAGTAGATGAGATGCCAAGACCAGTAGAGTGGGAAAACTGGGATTAAAATATTTGAAAAGTCCAGATAATATAAAAATCGACTACCTCATTTTTAGTATCGTCTTCTTCTTCTTCTTCTTCTTTATTTCCATGATATAAAGGTTCAAGATTATTTCACTCTACTTTATTTTTTTCCATGCAGATTTAGCTCTGTACCCATTCAACAGCGGAATTGCTATTGCTTACAGGAAAATAAATTAAAGGTATCGAAAGAACTTTTTATTAGTCTATAATACGATTAATGTCAGTAGTGAAATTGGGATTAAAACTATGGTCCTTCTTTAAAAATGTTTTCAAAAATAGTACTCCCAAAACTACTCGTAAAAATAGGTGTGGAGGTTTGTTTTATTCAATTCGGTCTATTGAGACCACGGAACTCTCTACAACAAACGTTTCACGGTAGTTCTTTCTTTTAAAAGATATAAACTTTTTTTTTTTTTTTTTTTTTTGTAAAAAAACAAAGTTTAAACAATAAGGACAAAAATTTAGTTCAAAAACAGAAATTTGAAATTGAATGGAAAAAAACCAAAAAGAAAGAAAGAAAGAAAGGCACTTAGTTCAACCAGCAAGTGTGACGTAGCCTTCCACGTGGCGTTGAGGTGGCAAGGTGTAGGCATGGTTCAGTCTCTTGTAAAGAATTCGGTCTTACCACTACTGAATTCAATATCCTCCCAACGTCTGGGAACAATATGTCCATATTGGATAATTAGTTGAGTTTTGAATTGTGGTTTTAATATGTCTCTTGAGTTAAAAGGGTTCGTTTAAAGATATAGAGCAATTTAGTATGGAGTTAAATAAGTATTTATTTATTATGCATGTATTTTGGTGTTGAAAGTGCAATCAAAGTATTGCATTCCTTGGATAAGGAAATAGTAATTCCTATAGAAAGGGTGTTAATTGTTATCAATGTTATGAGATTTTTTGGGTAAAATCAAAAGTAAAAGTCACGAGATTTTATATAAAAAAGAAAATTGTCCTTGAAAATGATTGACAAAGGTGGTTTTCTTATCAAAAAGTGGTTTTGTCGAAGTTTGTTTATCAAACAAGTAAAGTTCGACTAAATCCAAGTTTGATGTAGTATATTTTACTAATAAAGTAGTAATATTAGTAGACATACATTTAAACATAAGAAGAAAAAAGATTGAAGTTCGTGTCTTATACTGATACATTATAAATTTCCAGCAAGGTAAGATTTTCCAATGATATTGAAGAAGCTGTCTGTCACAGAAAATTGATAAATGGTTGCAAAGAGTGGCACGTGAGGGGATTGTGGAGGGGTGTGGGTACGCACGTGGGGTAGTGGACTATCGTTTTGTGTTAGGATTGGAACAGTTCCAAGGCAGCTAGAGAGAGAAGAAAGGGAAGATTGACACAATTGGATAAGTTGCTCAGTCTTAGACTTAGACTTAGTGTGTGAGAGAGAAAGGACATTCCAAATATCTTCCTCTAAATTAATCAAATCTATAACTAATGTTTTAAACAGATTGGTAGTCCCATCCTTCACGTTCCTTTGTCCAACACTTGGAAAACATCGCACATACACATGCTTCCAAAAAAACAAACATAAAACAATCAACCAAACTAAACCAATACCTGACCATAGCTTGACTTGGGTGACCAGTTTGTAATATTTTCACACTTGGGCTTGCCTAGTTCTATTGGACAAAACAAGTCGTCTTTTTAATAACTTATTTTGTTTATTTACTTTCATTTCATTGTAATCCTAATCTCTACTGTAACATATTAATTAGATCAATACGAGTGTAGTTGAATTTACGAGTTTGTTATTAACTTTTAAAGAACTTATTTAATACAAAATCACTTGCTATTATTGTATAGATGTAATTAGTCTCTGCATTGCCTTAAAGTTTTAAAAAGTTGAACATGTGCTTCTTTTTTTTATTATTATTAAAAGCACACAATGATCATAAGTAGAAATTCCACTTCCTTATTGTTGAAGAAGAGAATTGAATGTGTATCTTGGATTTTGTATGACTAAAAATTGTTATTTTGTTGTATTTCTGTTGGCAGTAATGATTTCTTGTAATATACAAATAAATAGAAGTGACACACCAAAGGAAAGTTTGATCTATCAATCACTTAATTGGATAATTCAAGACCCTCTCGGACCCACCAAAGGATTTTTTTTAAAAAAAAAAAAAACTGAAAATTATACTTTTAAGAAATGGAAGAGAAAAGATGTATACCTGTATTTAAAAAAGAAAAGAAAAGAAAAAAGAATAAGAATAAATATATAGATATAGAACTAATTTGAATGAGATGGGAGGAAAGGAAAGGAAAGGAGAGTAGTAATAGTGTATGGTTAGATTGGGGGAAGGTTTGATGAGATGAAGAGAGGGTGGGAGTAGGCCATACACGTGTTAAAGGTTGGGACCCACCTTAAGATCTTCCCAAAAACAGCAAAGATTGACCCACTGTGCCTGATTGTGACCACTCCTCCCCCATTCTTTTTGAAGCCTCCCCCCTCCCCCTCCCCCTCCCCCAACACTACTCATTACCCAATTTCCATGATTTTAGGACTACCTCTCCAATATTTATAACACAAATGTGCTGCTAATTGTGTTTTTTTGTTGACAATTAATTTTGAAAAAAACTGATCATAAATGAAGAGGAAGAATAGTAAAAAAAAAAAAAAAGTGAGATATAAATCAAGCAAAATGAAAATGGATGGGAGGGGAGGGGAGGGGACAAGCACTCTGGTAAGATTCTGCCACGTGTACGGCGGGAAAGGCAGCAAAGACAAGTATATCTTAGGGAGTACATCTCCAAAGATCTCTCCAATCTGATTTTGCATAACAAAAAATGTCAAAGTTGTTTCTGTAAAGTCCGAAATTCGTAATTTCCTCTTTTTCCGATAAATCCAGCTTTCTGGGTGTTTGACACGTGTACTCCTTTTCTCCCTTTATCCTTTATCAAAAAAGGGATAATTTCAAAATATAAATATAAATAAAACTGCCAAAAAAAAAAAAAAAAAAAAAAAGAAGAAGTGTACTCCAAAACCCAGATTGGTGTATGATGAGAGATTTGCATTGTTTCTTTTAATGAAACAAATGAGATAGATTTTGGATTTGCCAAACTCTCATATCTTAAATCTACAACTCAACCCCCCCCCCCCCCCCTCTCTTTCTTTATTATTATTCGTTATATCTTCCCCCTCGGTAATTAAATAAAAAAACGCAAACCTTATAAATTATTGCGTTTTTGTAGTCATTGAAAGAAAAGTAAAAATTGGTGTTAAATACTAAAAAGGAGACTAGTTCAACTGGTAGTATTGAACTCGAAAAAAAAATTAAAAAAAAGAAAAAAATTGAGGATATAATGAATAGAGTGATATATAAAAATGGAAGAAATGCAGAAAATATGAGAGAGGGAGAGATGAAAAATGTTAAACAAAAAAAGAAAAGAAAAAGAAGTTGTTCCATCAAGCTGAGTCAATATGGGGCCCTTTGTATTTGGTTTGTGATGAATGAAAGTCATAAAAGGGTAGGGGGGGAGGAGGAGGAGGAGGAGGAGGTGGTGGTGGGACACGATTCTCTGCCAAACTATTATTTACTCTTTATCTCTCACCCTCAGCCTTACCCTTTGCTTTCCATTTCCTTCCTTCCCCAACCTCCCAATTTCTCTCTCTTCTCAATTATTTGCCATTGCCTTCTCTCTCTCTCTCCCTCTCTCTCCTCTATCATTACTCATTCCCCACCATTTATTTCTCTACTTTTCAACCAATAACCATTCACATCCTTACAATCTAAAAGCAACCTTAGCCTGCTAAGTAATAGCTAAGGTTTTACGTTAAGATGGGCTTAGTTTGATCGTGATTGATATTATCTCTTATTGTAAGAGTATCTCTTATTGTAGGAGTGTAAGGTTCGATCTCGAATTCAGGATCAATTAAAGTATGACATAAAATTACAAACAAAATCCCATATTTTATTTTCTTACCAACATGATATGTAATTTATGGACGTAAAATGGTAGAAGAATGAGAGTAGAGATGTTCCAATCAATAAAAATAAGAGTAGGGTTAAAATAATGGTGCGGTTAGTTACATCTATTGTCAATCTTAAACCTACTTCAATTGATTGGAATATATACTTTTTGACTAAAAGATGTGACAGGCTTGGATCTCTTTATCTTAGACATATCATTGAACCGATTAACAAAGAAAAAGAAAACAAAATTTACAGAGTAATTAAGAAAATATTGTGAAGAAGGGTCTGTGTGTGAGTGATCAGTGGGGAGTACCAATCCTACAAATGGAAGTGGATTAAGAGGCTCCTGAAGTAATTAAGTTTTCGAATGGGCCATGGGGATGAGTGCTTCTATTGTTATGAGGATTATAGTCCAATGTGAATGTTTCCAAATGCGTTCTTCCCCTCCTTGTTGGGGGTGGTTTCAGATTTTCTTTTGGGCTTGGGCTCAGCCCAGGAGAGAATTCAAAATTAGTGTAAATGGGCCAGATAGAGGGGCTCCCTATAATTTTTTGGATTGTAACTCATCGTGGTTTATGAAAGTAGAGTTATGTTTTCATAACGTACATGCGCTAATTCAGTAGAGAAATATATGTGTGTTATGGGGTGGAGGAAATCTTCCATCGTTTATTCTATGGTTACTTCCTTATATAATATTATGGTAGTATGAATCCTATAACATTGGAGTAGTGTAATTTAGTTTAATTTCTTCCAATAATATAATACTAGACTGAACTTTAAAACTTGGAGTCATCTTCACGCATGCAGTAGTGAAGATAAAAAAACAAAAGAAAACACAGTAAGAAGAGGAAGCAAAGCAACCATCATATATCCTAACAACCACCGCCAGTCCTTTTTGCTTCCAACACTTCAACTTGAACTAACACTAACACACATCCTTATCATTTTTTCTTTTGACATTTCTCCCATCACCAAACCACCTCACCTCTCTTTTCCTTTTGGACCATGGCCCATATACTTGCTTTATATATCTATATATCTATATAGAAAAACTATATCGTAAACACATCATTTATTTTAGAAAAACTAGATTCAGTTTACGCATTACAAATCCAAATATTAACCTATTTTACTCGTTTAGACGTAAGTGACTAAGCATATTGTCCAACAATAACCTGATTCTAAGTAGGATAAATGTTTATCGGCTGGACTCTTTCCCTGGAAATTTTTTATTTTCTTAATTTAATAAAATATCGTAGCACTCACCTCCAATCACAATTTGTTGTGTAATTTTTTTTTGTTGTTGTTTAAATATATATATTTTTTAATTTTATTGGTGTGGATGACGAGAAAGATGCATAAAAAATGGTGAAAAATGAACATATTTACTTAGCAAATAGTATTAAAAAAAAAAAGAGAATAATAAAAGGGACGGTTGTTCCACCAAACGACCAATGTTATTAAAAATTATATTAAATTTGAAGTAAAGAGGAGAAACATGAACATCCAACGCCAACAATACGAGGTTAGTACTAACTTCAAATACCCCAAAAAGAAAACCCAACACCATATTTATAATTTTACCTTTCTCTCATACATATATATGTATATATAACACAATAAATTCCCATTTCTCTCTAACTGTTTGCATGCCAATGGTCTCACCGTCACCGCCATGTTTCTCCCCCTTCTATTGCTCCTCTTCTTCTTCCTCTGTACGCCGTCCTGCCTTCCATACCCTACAACACTGCCTCAAAACTCAACCGCCGCGGTGATTATTTTCCGGTCAAATTCCTCTTCACTGCAGGGGCGCCGCCGCCTAACCGAAACGCTGCATAACCCCCATGCAACGGAACGTTATGTATTTTTTCCCGGGAAGCCACGGTGGGCGCGGCGAATGCCGATGGTGCTCACGTACGCATTCTTCAAGGAGAATTGGATGAGCAACTTGAGTTTAAAAGACGTGAGAGCCGTATTTCGTAAGGCGTTTTCGAAATGGGCCCACGTGGTTCCGGTGAGTTTTGAGGAGACCGACGACTATGGGTACGCCGATATTAAAATCGGGTTTTACAGAGGCGATCATAGCGACGGACAGGCGTTCGACGGGGTGTTGGGGGTTTTGGCGCATTCTTTTTCCCCCGAGATTGGGAGGCTGCACTTGGATGCGGCGGAGACGTGGGCGGTGGATTTCGAAAAGGAGAAATCAGCGGTGGCAGTTGATCTGGAATCGGTGGCGACGCATGAGATTGGTCATTTGTTGGGGCTTGGTCACAGCTCGGTGAGGGAATCGGTGATGTACCCAAGTTTGAAGCCGAGGGAAAAGAAGGCGAACTTGGAAGTGGACGACGTGGAAGGCGTGCAAGCTCTGTACGGATCGAATCCGAATTTCAAGTTTGAGTCTTTGGAATTGGAGTCTGATACTTCTGACACTCAGCCACCTGTTTCCACGTGTACAATGGCATGCCCTTTTTCACTTCCCTTCTTCTTCCTAATTTTCCCTTGCCATTTTTTTCTTTTTCCATAAGGATCTCACTTAACAAATATATTCTTGCAAACAACATTCTATTTAAAAGTTCATTATCTTCAAACTTCAAATTATAAATTACAGAGAGCCGCATGAAGCTTATCGAGCGACATACACATACATACAGGATTAGATTAAGATATACATGTGTTTGTGTGTGTGCGTGTGTAAAGTAAGTAAGAAAATGAAAAATGATAAAGGGTATTTTTGATTGGTTTAAATATTCAAACTTGTCTAACACATGACATCTTTGAGAAGCTTGTATCGGCGTGGAGCAGGGCGAGGGGAAGGCAGTCCGGCGGCAGAGCTTCTTATTTCAGTAATTTTTCGATCCTTTTGGGATGTAGTAGTTGCAAAGGCAGCAGGACGGCGGGTTCTTTGTTCACTTCGGCACCAATCACATACTCGAATTATTGCATCACCCGATTCCCCGCTGTAGTAGTTGCTACAGTAACTGAAAAATTGACATGCTATTAGAGTTGATGAAATTAGAAGTGAAAGAATATACATATACAAAGAAGAGGGTGCGTTTGCGTGTGTGTGTCTTACGAGTGTTGAAACCGGTTGGAGCAATTGGTGCAGCGGAAGAGGTTGGCTGGAAAACCGACGTCGCCGCATAGGCAACAGAGAGGGGGATTCAAATCCATGGACTTGATTAAGTTGTGAGCTAGTCTTGTGATAATATAAGTAGAGGAATTGATATTGGATTTATAGATATAGAGAAGTGTGTTGGTTGGAGTAGAGTAATCGCTTTGGTAGAGGAGCATAGAGGGGGAATGAGGGGGGGAGAGAAAAGAGAAAGGGAATGGAGTGTGGGTGTGGACCTCTCATTTTTTAGTTTTGCCAGCGTCGACTGCTTCACTTTCCGTCTTGTCTTCCTCTGGCCGACTTGGTTTGTATTGTATTATATGTTTAAAGAGTACAGTGAAAGGTACACGCGGGATGCCTTATTTGAGATGTACACGAGAGATACTATACTATGATCTGTGTCTTCAACGATGCCAGTTTCCGCGTCCTTCTTTTGATTTTTTATTTCTCAATACAAATATATATTCTTTTTAATATTATTATTATAGGTAGGATGAGTTCCTACAAATTTCTATTTTATAAATTATGTCACTTCACATAATGGAACATAATTTTAAAATTTTTCATATTTCTTACGTTTTATATGTATTTTTATATATATATATATATATATATATATATATATATATATATATATAGAGAGAGAGAGAGAGAGAGAGAGAGAGAGAGAGAGAGAGAGAGAGAGAGAAACAATACTAATATCACCCAAACTCCTTGCAAGTTGAGATATTGGACAACTGAAAGGGTATGCAGTAAATTCAACTAAAATAGAGAGTATAGAAGGCAAGATTGATTGTAGTACAAACCATCCAAATTTAATATTGTAAAACAATAAAAAATAAATCTGTAATTACACAAATGATATCCTTGATTGGGGAGGACCAATAAACTAAAATACATAGAAAGGTCTCGCTCAATAATCATTTCATTTCTCGTGTTCATCCTCGAGTTTTCTTACAATAGTATACACGTTTTTTACCTACAACAATCAAATCCTCATCATTTCGAAAACTAGACACGAGTTTTAAAAAAATTAAGCATGGAAACTCTATTTCCAAACAAAATATGAAGCAGTTGTAAACAAAAAAAGAAAAGAAATACATACATATATGGAGCTAGAAAATTATAATAAAGTAAGAAAAAAAATGGTGTTTAATTTTACAGAAAGTACAAACGTACAATTTTAGAAAATACAACCGAAGTGAATTATGAAATTAAACATCCTGATCTACTAGTTAGTACAGGTTTCTTTTTGAGTTTGACTAGCACGAAACACATTTTTTAATCTCCATTTTCCTTGTTAAAAAAATAATCTTAGAAATTTTTTCAAGAAATAGAAAAAAAAAATATTTACCGTTCATAAAAAAGTCATTAAATTTCAAAACTTATTATACTTAGTTTTTTTTTAATAAAATATAAATATTTGGTCAATTTTTATACTTATGATAATTTCCCAACAACTTTTACATCTTATTAGTTAAATTTTGTTATATCGGTAAACTAATAATTTTTAAAATGTGTTTTTTAATTTTGTTTTCCTAATTTAAGCTATTTTGAAAGTTCCCAAAAGTTTAATGACTATGTTGACCTAAAATACAAGATTGAAGATTATTTGTGTTTTATAAATGAACCCGGTCTAGAAAAATAATCTCAAAAACTATTTTTTCTGACCTAAAAAAAGAAAAAGAAAAAGAAAAATGGGAAGTAAAAAGAATTATGTAATGAAATGTAAGAGAAATAGGGTTAAAATGGTAATAAGATGCATAAAAAAAGGGAAGAAGAAGATATAAATTGAGTTTTAATTTACAAGAAGGCCATACATACATAGGTTGGATTTGGATTTGGATTTGAAGGAAGAAGTAGAAGGCCCACTTACATTAGAGCAGTCCACAAAAGAAAATAAAATACAAATGCGTTTCATTAATTTATACTCTTCTCGTTCTCTCCATTATCTCTCGCTTTTTCTTTTTTCTTTCTTTATCTCTCTCTCTCTCTTAAAACACTCCCTGTTCCCGCAATCCATCTCTCTCGAACCGCTTCTTCAACTTTCATTCATTTCCTTCTCCTTCTTCTTCTTCTTCTTCTGTCCTCGCACTTACTCACTCACCCGACCCTCACTCTTCCTGCTTCTGAACCCTAGCATCTCGATCTTCCGTCGACATGCTGATGTTTTCGACTGCTACCTCCTCTCAGATTCGCTTCCTCCTACACAGTTTGACTGAATCTAATGCTGAATCCGTTCTCAAAGAGCTTTCTGAGGTATTTTCTTACATCTCTTTCACCTCCTTACTTTCCCTTTTACTTTTACTCTCTTTTCAGCTCCCTTCTGCTCATATAATTCTTTTCTTTTTTTTCTTTCTGCCTCCTGGTTTAGATTTAGATTTATATTTCCCCACTTGCTTTACGTTTTTTTTTTTTTGGCTCAATTCTCCATTCCCCACTACCTTTTATGATTTTGATCTTTAGGCATTCTAGCAATACAGTTTCAGAGTTTGTGTTTTATAGGATTTGGTATCCTTTTATGAATTGGTCAGTGAGAAGTGGGGGGGGGGGGGGGGGGAGGGGTATACCTTGCCGAGTTTTCCTTTTGGCAATAAGATTACTTACGCGAGTTTCAGAGCGACTGCTCTTTCTTTTCAATCGAATATCAGCATTGAGGGTGTTTATATATATATATATATATATATCTGCCTCGAGGGGTGTTTACTTGAAAAGCTTATATATAGCTGCCTTGAGGGTCCTACAATTTGTGTTATGTATTTACTGTACTTATTAAGCTTTTTCTGTTTTCGACTGCCGTTGATTTGGTACCGTCCCTTCTTTTATTTTTCTTCATGGAAGTTATTAATATCTACAACCTGAAGTAGATGAATTAGGAAATAGAGGTTGACTAGATATTATTTTCAAATAGCAACACGGGTTTCACTTAACTAGTGCTTTGATCTTATACACTTATATATATATGCATATATTTGAAGCATTTGACTGAATCAAGATCTTCAATGTTCTTCAGTTTATTGACTGTGGAATTGAAGGAAGCTTCATACTGCTCAGAACTTGTTTGGATCATTTCACCAGTCATGGGACAGATTTGGAAAACCCGCTGTTGCGACTCATCATTTCTTCGGTTTTCAAGCATCTATTGGACAGGCCTAATTTTAGTACAATATTTTGTGAGTCCCTTAAAAGTAGAGATATCAACCAAGTTACTCTCGAGAACATCTCAAATCTGTTAAACTTGTCAATGTGTGAACGAATTGGAGTTGGTCTTGCTGTTTCAGATTCTGAAAATCTTGATGCAAGGCTGTGTGGTAAGTTCTAGAAGTTATTATTGATTATTGATGTTTTCTGGCAGTCAATTTGCTGTCAACTACTATTTTACGACATTGTGATAGTTGCTTTTATATCCAGGGAACTCCTCTAATCTTGAAGCCTGCCATCCTTCCTTTGGTTCTTTTATTAATGCGAATATATAGTTTCCTTTTCAAAAAACAAAAAAAAAGGTGTATATATTTTTTAGATAAGATAATGTGGACATAGTAGTTATTATTATTATTTTTTTTGATAAAAATAAGCATAAATCCCTGGTTGATTTTGCTTTTACGACTGACAACTTATCAACTTTATTTTACGTCACCAAGGGAACTATACTCATTCAGCCAGCCAGCTACTTGGGAAGTATTTTGTTTATTTTTTCCTCGCGGGGACTTCATAGGTTGTGCTTTGCTTTTTCAGGAAAGAACTTCTGCATTAGTCAGATCGAGGAACTTTGTGCTAATGCTGTATCTGTGGATTCCACCCAGCAAATTCAGGATATTATCATGTTCCTCCAACGGTCAGAAGGGCTCTCGAAGCATTTAGATTCCTTCATGCAAATGCTATCCTTGGTGCAGTTAAAAGATGTTACCGAGTTTGTTTTGTCACCACTTCTTTCAGATGAATTGCGAGAGGAGAAATTTTTAAGGTGGCACAGAATATTTATTTTAAATTTAGTCTTCAATATTTCAGTATGATACCTTGGGTTGTCGGTTTTTAATGAATTTGTGTGGGTATCTGAGCTTTTTGTAACATTGTTATTAACTTAAGAAAATTTTCTTTCCACCGCAGGGATGTAAATCTGTCACATGAGTCCCTCGATAATGATTTTGATTCCATCTTAGCTGAAATGGAGAAGGAAATGAGCATGGGAGATATAATGAAGGAACTGGGTTATGGATGTACAGTCAATGCTGCACAATGCAAGGAGATTTTGTCCCTCTTTTTGCCGCTGACGGAGATTACTATCTCTAAGATACTTGGCATGATAGCTCGCAATCACACTGGTCTTGAGGACAGTCGAAATATATATGCAACTTTTAGTCTAGCTTTGGGTTTCAGCGGGTTGTCTGATTTACCATCCTTGAGCTCGTGGGATGTGGATGTTCTCCTAGATACAGTGAAGCAACTTGTAAGCCTTGTTTTCTTCATCTGCATGTTCTGTATACTAATTTATTTCTTACTTTCTTTTCCTCACTGTGCTTTCCTGATACAGGCGCCTAAAGTTGACTGGATAAGGGTAATGGAAAATTTGGATCACGAGGGTTTTTACATTCCTAATGAGGAAGCATTCTCATTTTTCATGTCTGTTTATAGACGTGCATGCCAGGTATAATTTGCTTTACTTGCGATGTCCTGAGATGAAATGATCTATTCCTCATTAACCCAGTCTTTGTTTGAGGTTATAGGATGCGTTTCCTCTTCATACTATTTGTGGGTCCGTTTGGAAGAATATGGAGGGTCAGATTTCTTTCCTTAAACATGCGGTATTGGCACCACCTGAAATATTTACATTTGCTCACTCTGGAAGACAGCTGGTATGGTCAATATTTATGACACTTCTACTTCTTCCCTGTTTTGGTTTGCATGCATCTAGCCTACTTCAATTGCTGTGAAAGTTTGTTGCAGGAACTAATCATTGTCCTGCCTGATTTGGCAGTACGTATCCCTAATATTTTACATTTGATGAGATATTTTTATAGGCCTATATTGATGGATTGCACGGGGATAAGCTTCAACTTGAACATACAAATCAAGCATGGATGTGCCTTGATCTTTTGGCTATACTGTGTGAACTTGCTGAGAGAGGTCATGCTAGATCTGTGCAATCAATTCTGGAGTTTCCTCTTAAACACTGGCCTGAGCTATTGCTACTTGGGATGGCACACACCAACGTACACTTTTTCTTGTCACCTCTACACTAAGGGGTTCATTTTTATTTTGTTTAATTTATTGTATATCAATAATTTATTCGTTAAGCTTGTCCTCTCTGCTATCTCACACATTCACATCCTGATCTGGTTGTAAATTTTACATATTTCTTGCAGACTGCATATAATCTGCTTCAGTACGAAGTTTCTTTTTCAGTCTTCCCATTGATGTTGAGAAATCCTCTTGGTAGTGAATTGATCTTCCAGCTATGGCATCTTAACCCTAATTTGGTGTTACGGGGATTTGTGGATGCTCAAAACAGTGATCCAGACTCCATGCTTAGGATAGTTGACATCTGCCAAGAATTAAAGGTAAACTAATACTAAATTCTCTCTCTCCCCTCTCCCTCTCTCTGTGTGGCAGTGATGATATGAACCAGATTCTTGTTGTATTGATTAAAATTTTCTAACTGTTTCTTTTGTTTTTAAATCTGAAATTTCTTTTTCATCCACCGATATCTTTTTGCAGATACTTTTTTCAGTACTGGATATGATTCCTTATTCCTGCAGCATCAGACTGGCAGCTATTGCTTCACGACAGGAATGTTTAGACCTTGAGAAGTGGTTGAGTAACAATTTGAGCACATACAAAGATGTATTTTTTGAGGTATCATTTTTCATTTGGTTGCCTGACCTTTAGAACTGTGTCCTTGAGACCAACACGTTTATAATTTAAGGAATATATATGTGTTTACGTCTATTTTCTGTTAGCTTTCGAGTTTTCAACTTCGATTATAATGTGCACATTTATGATATTCATTTGCAGGAATGTCTCAAGTTCTTAAAAGGGATTCATTATGGGGGATCTCAAGATTTTTCAACCAAAACTTTCTATCCTTCTAATGCATTTTCAAATATTTATTTGGACACTGCTTCTACCTTTTTGAAGGTACTATGGCACAACTCCAGTACTTTCACCACCAAATTCCTGCTTCTATGCAGGGGTCTAAATGTTATGTTGTACATTTGTCAAATGGAATAGTATGGTTAACCTAGTCGTGAATTTCAGGTTCTTAGATCTAATGTGGGGATTACTGCATCCGCTAAACTATCCGAGGAAATGGAGAAGTTGCAAGATGCAGTTCTGGAGTCAAACCCAAAGCTGCAAAATGGCGAGGCTTCAGATGTCCCTGCAACAGAAGGATATACAGATGACATTGAGGCGGAAGCTAATTCCTACTTCCAACAAATGTTTTCCGGTCAGTTGACCATTGAAGCGATGGTTCAAATGCTTGCTCGGTTCAAGGAATCTTCAGTGAAAAGGTGATGAATCTTTATTACCTTTTGGGCATGAGTGTCTGTTTTTTTTTAAAAATTGTACCACTGTGTGAACGTGTTGATGACTGATTTCCTTGATTTCTCATATCTTTTGATGTTAGATGATTCAACCTTGGCAGAGTCAACTATAGTTTATTTAGGAACCTTTTTCTGTTTCACTCGTGTATAAGTAATTTACATGTTTTTCCACCATCAGCAATCAAGTACACTTGAATCCTTTTCCCATTTGCACATTTTTTTCTGTACTGTAAGTGTTTTAGTGCATCTAATTTGATTACTTTTACCAAGATTTCTAATTTCTTAGTGGCTACATTGCACTGGGCATTAGCAGTATTTTTTTTATATCCACGAGTGCCTGGGTCAGGTTATGTGCATCTCGACTAATCTCACGAGGCAACCCGTGGGCATTAACAGTATTCTTGCCTAAGTTCTTAGAATTCACTGATTCATCATCCACGTTTGTCTGTTTTCTCGTTTAGTTGGATCTTGTATGTGTAGTAGCTTCACATCCGCTTGTAGAGGTCATATGTTCAGACTTCCTTCTATGGCATAGTATTCCATTCCAGTTCTCTTTGATATCTGAATTTTTAATTTCTCTTCCATTTCCGGCAACTGCAGCTTTCTTTGTTTCATCTTTGATGCCATTGTCAGAATGTAGGATCACAGTTATTATTAATCACGTTCTTAACAAAAAAGAAAAAAGGTTTAGCTTGGTTAGAATGGGCAGCTCACGAACTGTGTTATTCTTACAGGGAACAATTAATTTTTGAATGCATGATTGCAAATCTTTTTGAGGAGTACAGATTTTTCCCTAAATATCCTGAAAGACAGCTTAAAATTGCTGCAGTTCTCTTTGGTGAGTTTCTTGTTGAAATTGAGTTTCTTTAATAGGTTAATTTCATCTATCCTTTTGTATCTCAAAAAGTTCGCTCATTTCATTCTTTTTCAGGCTCTGTTATTAAGCATCAGCTTGTAACTCACCTTACACTGGGGATTGCACTTCGTGGTGTCCTTGATGCACTTCGCAAACCTGCAGATTCAAAAGTTGTATTGCATTTTCGAGAGTGGTTTCGATTGTGCTTGCTATATTATTATGGTTAACACCTTTTCTTTGGGCAGATGTTTGTGTTCGGTACGAAGGCTCTAGAGCAGTTTGTGGATCGCTTGATTGAGTGGCCGCAGTACTGCAATCATATTCTGCAAATATCACATTTGCGAAGCACTCATGTAGAACTTGTTGCTTTCATTGAGCAGGCTCTCCTGAGGATATCTGCTGGCCATTCTGATTCGGATGTCCCTGCAGGAAATGTGGAGGTTGCAACTGCTTTCAAATATGATTTTTGTTGCCTTGTTCAGATTATATCTTTGACTTAATTTGGAATTATACTATAATATGCACAAGAAATCATTTGTTACTAATGCCAGAAATGAATGTTTTTGGTAACTCCAAGCCTTCTCAATTATGGGTGAACAATAAGGTACAGTGAAGGGAGAGCTGCTGTAGTGGGAGTTTAGAAATATTTATTGTAATTGGTGCAGAGAAAAGAGAAGTTTCGAGGGGGTGCTCAAATTGGCAGTTTGATGAAGTTGTGATCCATAGAGCTAGCTCTAGGAAACTCTTCAATTCTAAGAGGGCAACCTTGTAGGCGATGTGGGAGAAATGAAGCTTTCTAATCAAGCTTTCATTAAGAAGAATGAAAGAATATACAAAGCTAGATAGAAAACAAGCCCACTAAATAAGATCGAACACCTTGTAATTTCTTCTTGCTGTTGTGTTCACAATGGTGCGGTCTTTGTGGGTGGTAGGAGAAGGACATCAATTATTTGTTGCTGGATTGCTACTTTGCTTATTCCCCTGGAATCTGTGCTTAAGTTCTTTGCTTTGACCCAATTCAAAGTAGAGGCTATGGTTCCATGATTGTGGAGGTGCTCTTGAATTGTCCCTTACATGGGAAGTGTAGAATTATGTGGTGGGCTTATTTTTTTTTCTACTTTGTGGGAGATTGGTTGGAGAGGAATGGTGGATATTTCGAAGGGCTGAGAGATATTAGTAGGATGTTTTGATGGTTCCTCGTGGGTGTCTGCCCATCGGGCTTTTTGTAAATACCAACTCTGGTTTTTTCATTTGAACTGTTAGTTGTGGGTTCCTATTTGCGTGCTTTTTTTGTTTATGCCCTTGTACATTATTTCATCCAAATGTAGGCTTGGTTTCTTAAAACAAAAAGGTTATTTGAAGATGGAATTAGGTTTTTCATATGCTGTTTACCCATTGAGAGGGATAATTTCTTGATGGCAAGTATTATTCAGATGCCTTATTATGTTTTGGTTGATTGCAGTTAAATGGTTCTAGCAACATTCAACCTGGCCAGCAGGTTTCGTCAACAATACAGTTACAACAAAAATATGAAAGTGCCACTGATGATCGACTTGTTGAGGTAAAACCAAATGTACCTTCTATGGGGCAAACTTCAATTCAACCGACTGGTGATGCTTCTGCTAATCAAAAGGTAACTCATTCTCCATTCTCCTAGTTTTTTTTGTCCATCTGTATTAGAGTCTTATTCTATTTGTATTTTCAATCGTCCTAATTATTAACAATAAAATATCTCCTTCTTTCTCTTTGTAAATTGCTACAATTGTGGTTGCAGAATACAACCAATACTCCAGCAGCGCTGGGTCCTTCCCCTGGTTTTGTTCGTCCTTCACGGGGGGCTGCTTCTACCAGTTAGTTCCTCACTGATTAGACATCGAAAATTTTGTTGCTTGTTTGGAAAGAATACAATGGTTATGTTTTATCCTTTGACAGGGTTTGGTTCAGCTTTGAATATTGAAACGCTTGTTGCTGCTGCTGAGAAAAGAGAAACTCCTATTGAGGTACTCGTTCATTGTTCTATCTCTAAACATTTTTTTCAATTTTTCGAGGCTTGACGAATGTGGACGCAATATAGATTCTTATTTCTCTCCTAGATTCTCGGAGTTTACTGTCTTTTATTGATCGTTTGAAATTGGAATGCTGTTTTTGTGATTGCCTTTCCTTTTGGAACGGTACTCTCCACCCCTAGCGCTTAAGGTCTACTTGAATGTGAATACATTTTCTCTGTTAAATATAAAATGTAGAGTTATCTTAAAAATGAAATAAATTTAATAACTAGTGAATTAAAAACAAATTCTTATCCACCCATGCCATGCAGCATCCCGCTGAGGTTTACTTCCTTTCCTTCTAGCGGATTATGAGGATAGGTAACCTTGACCCCTTCTGAATATAAACCAGGTGATAAGGTTGCCTGGACTCATCGATGCTTTAGCCTCCTCTTGTTAAGAAGTTCGGTCTTTTATTTTTTTTAAAAAGCTTAAGATTTTAAAACCGAACAATTTGAACTGACATTGTTGTTCAGCTTTGTTAAAAGGAAATTAGGGTTTATGCCTTATTATTATTTTCCATTGTCATTTTCCTTTTTGGTATTTTTATTTATGCATTATCCTTTTGTGGTTTCTTTGAGGTTTATTTATTCCCCTATGTAAAAGGTCAATTCCCCTATGTAAAAGGTCATTACGTGCTCTCAATTATTGTGAATATTCAATATATTATATAGAATTATCAAGTTACTTTGATTTTAATGCTTTTGTAGTGTATTTTGTTATTCACATTGTAATATAGTTCTTCTATCATAATAATTATTTTTTGCCATGTTTGTGAAAATTCCTTCACTTGCATATTCCAAGTACAAGCAGTAAAATATTGTATTTTCCTTCTATACTAAGAATTAAAGTTTTGGAAGTGTCTCAGCGAGAAGGTGATGCTGTCTGATATACTGCTGCCTGCTTTGGAGTTGTGGTACTTCTTTGAGACTTCCCGATAGGAATGCTATTAGGGTGTTATTTTATTAGAGTAATAGAAGCATATTAGTAATTAGCTAGGAAAGTAGTTAGGGAGCGTGGTTATGCATAGAGAGAGTAGAAAGAGATGAACTTGGGCATTATTTTGGCTAGTGGAGTAGGGCTTGGGTGAGATCTCAAGAGGGGAGGGTCCAAGTACCTTGAGACTCTTGTTTTATTTGTCCATTTTCATTCTTTACATTTCAACTTAGTTTGATTATGTTTTGGTTTTGGTTCCTATTAGCGTTGCTGAGGCACAGTTCGACGCTTGCCTGAGGCACAGTCCGATGCTTGCCTGAGGCACAGTTCGACGCTTGCTTGAGGCTAGGCCATACCGCTTCTTTAGCTAAGAAGCACGGACACGTATATGAGAGATGGTGACACCACCATTTTTTGAAAACCTTGGACACAACACGACAAGGACACATTTATTAAAAAAATTATTTTAAAAAAAATATATACCATCTTTATAGTAAAAAAAATCATAGTAAATGCATTGATGCATTTATATGCTTAAAAGACTTAGCTTGATGTATTCTACATTCAAAAAGTTATTATTATTGTCATATATGTATCTTTTTAGTCTACTTAACAAGTGTTCTATGTATGTCCAATGCATTTATTGCACTAACACGTGTCCGATACGTGTCCACCAAGTGTCAGACACGGACACGATAACCAAAGTAAACCGACCGTGCTTCTTAGCTCTTTAGTAAGGTGCTTGCCTTTTGCACCCGTCAATCGGGTTGAACATACGTTCAATGCGATTATAGTGCTCACCTTCTTCAATTGTTCAACTTTTTTTAAGAAAAAAGAAAGTCTTCACCAACATTTTGATTAAGAGGAAGTAGCAAAGTTTGTAAAGGTAGAAGTAAAGAAAAATCAAACAAAGAATTGAAGGAAAAAAGAGTCAAGGAAGTAGAAACGAAAAGAAAGATGCCGTCTCCCTCTTTTGTAAATTCATTCATCAGCAGTTTGTCAAGAAGGCTATAGCCAAACTGTCAAATGCCAATATTTCTACTCCATACTATACCTTTCTGGTGATGGTTATTGATAGTTTTCCTTAGGAACTTGGACATTCTGAGTGTAATTTTCTCTAGACTAGGTTCACATTGTCTACTCTATACTATGCCCTCTTCTGCATTTTCTAGTTTTTGACTTATTTAGTAGTGTTGAAATGAAGCTTTATATTCCTCTCTATTGTATTTTTATTTAATTGTTGTTTAGCGAGTCTTATTTCTTTGTTATGGGACTTTGAATTTATGTTTGCCCATCTAGCCTTTTGATAGATCTCATTTATGTGTACAGGCTCCCGGATCGGATGTACAGGATAAGATTTCATTTATGATTAATAATATTTCACTCGCTAATCTTGAAGCCAAAGCAAAAGAATTTACAGAAATTTTGAAGGAGCAGTTTTATCCCTGGTTTGCTCAGTATATGGTCATGAAGAGGTTTGAAGTTACTCTGAATTCTTGTATGCATTTTTGTACAGAACTAATTGCAGTGTGTATTGTAATTTATTGGAGGGTACCATTGAGCTGAAAACTGAAAACCGTGGGGTACAGTTTAGTATGGGGGGGGGGGGGGGGGGGGACTGTCAGGATGTACTAGAAAAATTCGGCTAGAGAAAATATTGGTTTATACACAAGTTATATTTTAACATCCGATATTATATTACAGGGCTAGCATCGAGCCGAATTTCCATGATTTGTACTTGAAGTTCCTGGACAGAGTTAACTCAAAAGCTTTAAGTAAAGAGATCGTTCAGGCTACTTATGAGAACTGCAAGGTGTTCGTTTCTTCTTGGATAATGTGAGGTGCAACCATTGCCTGGCATTGTAGTTAGCTTTTGTTTTTTCTTCTCTCTCCAGGTTCTGTTAGGATCAGACCTTATAAAGTCAAGTTCAGAAGAACGTTCATTACTTAAGAATTTGGGAAGCTGGCTTGGGAAACTAACAATTGGCAGGAACCAAGTGCTGCGAGCCCGTGAAATAGATCCAAAATCTTTGATAATTGAGGTAATAAAGCATCTACTCGTGTTGTTTAGATTCATTCCACGGAGGGAGTTTGAGATTTTTTCTTCCACTTTACATCATTTTTGTTTTCTTGAAAACCATATTTCTTAATGTTAGTTTCTGTTTCATTGTTATTTTCTTCTTCGTACTCATTTTTTGTCTTGACAGGCATATGAAAAGGGGCTAATGATTGCAGTAATACCATTTACTTCCAAGGTATGGTCACACTGTGTGAGGAATATTTTTGGTAGTTTTTTTTGAGTATCGCAATCTTACCTTTATATTATTATGGCTGTAGATCCTTGAACCATGTCAAAGTAGTTTAGCATACCAACCTCCAAACCCTTGGACCATGGGCATTCTTGGACTACTGGCTGAGATTTATTCAATGCCTAACTTGAAAATGAACCTCAAGTTTGATATTGAGGTATGTATGCACGCTTCAAGATGGTAAATGGCTATGGATACAGTTAGCTATAAATTCTCAAGATAATTAGTACTGCTGACTTGGGATAAGAGAATTTCATTGATTAAATGAAAAATGCCCAGTCTATTAGGGGAAATGAAGTTCTTATCATTGAATTTAATTCATTCAGAAATTTCATAGTTTGACTTTGATTTTGTACAGGTTTTATTCAAGAATCTCAGTGTGGATATGAAAGAAATAACACCAACTTCTCTTCTCAAAGACCGGAAGAGAGAAATTGATGGCAATCCTGATTTTTCGAATAAGGATGTTGGAGCATCTCAGACACAGATGGTAGCTGAAGTGAAATCTGGCTTAATGTCTTCTTTAAATCAAGTGGAGCTCCCGCTAGAGGTTGCAACACCATCAAATTCTGGAAATCATACTCACCTGTTATCCCAGGTTCGTTCTTTCTTGAGGTTTTTCTTATCTAAGAGACAAAGATTATGTGACAAATTTAATTAAAAACATTTTATAAATTGGAATGACAGAGTATCATTAATCGTGATTGTTAAATGAGAGTATAAAAAAGATAATTATCCCTGTAATTGTCACTAAAGCAAAAGGAGGGGGAGATGAGATAGCCTTCGTTATCAAAGGGAAACTACAAAAGAAGGGAGAGATGAGATCCCCACAGGTTATAAAAAAGAAGCCCAATGGGTATAAATATGAGTTAGGCTATAATTACAGAAGAATTTAAAGATAGAAGACCAAGTAGAAGCAAAAAGAGTGACGAGAACCCAGAAAACGTCCCTAGTTAGTTCATAGTTCATGAATACAAAACTAAACCGAAGTCTCCAGAGGTCCATGACCCCATTGGACCTAATGATTTTCATTTGAGCATGAAACCCGAGGCCCTCAATAAGGTGAAGAAGGGCATCAGAGGCTTCGCTGGGCCAACACCATTACAATTTGAACAACCCATAGCAAAGGGCAAAAAAAAAAAAAAAAAAATTCAGGGGAGGGAGGATAATGATGCAGAGTTCTTTGGATTCTACAACAAGTATGCAGATTTTAAGACGAGAAAATCCATACGAAGACTTTGACCTTCACCTTCTCAGGACATCTGGCTTTCCATATAAGAATAGGACTTGGTCTGTTTAATGTAGGTTTCTTCGCAACAAGCACTAGAAGAGGACTTAAAACTAAAAAGAAACCATCATTTTCCAACATCCAAAGAATAACATCATCTCTATTATTAGGCCTAAACACTTGGAGCTTGGTCATAAGTTTGACATCAATAACATTTCTTCTAAACTTGAAATACCCAACATGGAGAGAGTCAGATGAGCAATGGCTGACCGTTGAGTCCTAGCAGTCAGAATTCTAAAAAGTCCTGGAAATAATACGCATGAGTGAATTCGAAAAAAATTGTTGTAATTGCAGAAGGAAAGGAATGCTAGTATTTTTTGAGATAAGGGTAATTGCTTTGATTTTTTTTTTTTACATTTTACGGCTTCCGATTAGAGCGGCCTTCCAATTTTCGTAATTGCACCACTCAAACGACCAACCTAAACTAGAGTGTCTTTTTGTCATTCCTTTGCTTTGATTTTTTCTCTTCAACAGCTTTTGTTTTATTGGGTGCCATGTTGTAATGCTTACCTTTTGAATTTGAACTGAAGTTCTTGCTCTCTTCTAAAAAATGAAAAGCGGGGTTATTTAGTACACCGATATATAATCTTCAATTTCTCATTAATGTCTAACTATTACTCCTAAGTTTTTGTTTTCTTCTTCGTAAGTTTGTTTTCTTTTCATAATTAAACTGAAGTCTTTGGGAAACCTTGCTTACTTCCAAAAATATTGTCATCCAAAAAATACTTTGCATGAAAATTTCAATTTTCTTAAGTATTTTCCTCCACATATCTTTGTTACATTTTCTGGTGACAGACCTGGTCTGCTAGTTTGGTGCTGGGCTGGAAAGAGAGCCAAAATAGGCAGATTAAACCCCCATGCTATTTCAGATTGGACAAACTTTCTGTTTTATTTTGTTGGAATTGCTAATGGTGTTTTTTTATGCTTTAAATTATTTGTGGTTGTAGTATGCTGCCCCACTTCATCTTTCTTCTGGCACATTAATGGAAGATGAAAAGCTTGCTGCGCTGGGCTTGTCTGATCAGCTTCCTACTGCCCAGGGACTTTTACAAGCTACACCATCGCCATCACCATTCTCAACGAATCAGGTATGATTGCATTGCATTCTAATTTGGATAACATAATCTTGCTTATTGGCTATTTTTCGTTATTGCAGCTTCCTGCAGGTATCCCTAATATAGGAAGTCTTGTTGTGATCAACCAGAAACTTAATAGTTTGGGCTTGCACATTCATTTTCAGAGGTTTGGAGCTTATACTACTATAACCCTTTAGCTTAAGTAATTATCTATGGTACAGCTATTTTTGGTAAAATGAGTTGTGCTTATATCTTCCTGCACATGTTACAGAGCAGTTCCAATTGCAATGGATAGAGCTGTGAAAGAGATTGTTTCTGGTATTGTGCAGCGTAGTGTCTCTATAGCTACCCAAACAACAAAGGAACTGGTTTTGAAGGTATTCTCGACAAGTTAACTTGATTGACATGCTCTTTTTGAAATGATCCTACCTCATTTTGCAATTTCACATATCTACTGAGCTTATCTCCTTGTTTGGGTTTTGTTTAGAATTGAGGAAGTACTTTCCATGAATGAATATTTTTTATACTGTTTCCATCCACGAGGTTCGTTTCATTGCTTTTGGCTATTTAACTGCCTGGCTTATGAAGTTATTGCTGATTGGATGAGAAAGCACTGGCGTCTTGCAAGATATCTGTTAAAACTTGCCTTTACTTGTCCTTCCTAATTCTGTATTTCTTAAAGTACTCTTTTAGGAGTATGTGACACTTGTCCATTTTCTTTTCTGTTTCTCGTTCAGAAAACATACCATACACTTGCTAATTTCTAATTAAAGTGCTCAACTATGTCTCGTATGTATGTCATCACTGAACTTTTATTGTCTAGTTCTATAGTGTTTTCCTTGAATGTTTAAGGAATTCAACTATTGCATTGTTCTCGGTTTTGATTGGAAGTCTCATTTTTGGCTCTAAAATGTCTTTTTTTTACTTATTAGATGGGCACCTCCCTGAATTTTTGAACTTATTGTTGTTGTCTGTCTTTTGAATTTTCTATAGTTAACTTTTTTGCTTTATTCCACATTTTCATTAGTTTTGTTCCTTCCATTTATTTGAATCATCTGCGATTGTAGGATTATGCAATGGAATCAGATGAGACCCGAATATTTAATGCTGCACATTTGATGGTTGCTAGTCTGGCTGGATGTCTAGCACATGTGACTTGCAAGGTTTTTCATCTTACGTTTAACTTTTAAGATTACACAATTTTTATTAAGTCAAGCTTACTATGGTTGATTGTTTCATTTTCAATCAACTGAGTGCAACTTATTTGCTGTAGGAACCCTTACGAGGTTCAATATCGAGTCAACTCAGAAGTTCTCTTCAGAACTTGGGCGTTGCTAGTGATCTGCTTGAGCAAGCTGTTCAGCTTGTTACAAATGATAACCTTGATCTTGGTTGTGCCATAATTGAACAGGCTGCTACAGACAAGGTCAGTAAATTCTGAAATTGTGTATCGAGGTCTTGATATTCTGAGATTAGTTTATGGTTCAATTGGCAGGGAATCTTTACCATCTCCATGTTCGGCAGTCGTATTTTTATAGAGCTGAAAAGCTTTAGTGCTTTGTGTTGGAAAAATTATGTCAAGCTTACACACAGTTGCATGTGATTTTCTCTTTTGTAACAATTGGAGTTTCTTTTTAATTGTTTAAATTTTACTTTAGTGTTTTTCGTTACCATTTTATTGAATTTTGTACTCTACATAATGCTTAAAGTTTTTAAATTGATTTGCCTTTAAGTATTTATTATAATCTGACTTAATTTTGTACTGTACACAGTACTTAGGGTTTCTAAATCGACTTGCACTTGAAAAATACTTGCAGCCTTGATTTTTTTTTTGGTTATTTAATTGTTTTTTGTCAAGTTCTTACCTCCCTTTAGATAAGTGCTTCCAATCATTCCCTACCTTCTATTGATTTGACTGTGGGGGCCATCAGAAATTTATCTTTGAAGAAATCATATCTTTTAAACTTTTGTTTCTGGTATTATATAGTAATATACCACGTGATTTATAATTTTTTTTTTTTGGCAATTGTGTGTTTCTTAGGCAATACAAACCATTGATGGAGAAATAGCTCAACAGCTCTCTTTAAGAAGGAAGCATCGGGAGGGTGTTAATGCAACCTTTTTTGACACTGGCATGTATGCACAAGGACCTCTTGGTGTTGTGCCTGAGGCTCTCCGCCCTAAACCAGGACATCTGTCCGTTTCACAACAACGAGTTTACGAGGTTTGCTCCCTTCTCATTGCTTGTAATTTTGATGTTTATAAAAACAAACAGATAAAAAAATAGGGTAAATTTTTTGGCATATCCTTCAGGATTTTGTTAGGCTTCCGTTGCAAAATCAAAATAGCCAAGCTGCACAGTCTACTGGTTCTTCAGTTACAGTTAGTGGTACTGGTTTGAGCAATCAATTTGGTTTGTCATCGGGACAACTTAACTCAGGATACACGTCTGGACTTGTTACTGGGCTTGAAGGAGTATCTCGGTCGGTGGATGATACTGTAGACCCTAGCTCTGTGCCCCAACTAAGGTTTTCTAGACCGGCCAATGTCTTGTATTGTTTCAGTTATAAGCGCATTTAGTTGCCCTGATCATTCCCTCTGTTCAATATCTCAGTGCACCTTCAGGACATATTGCTGCTGATGGTGTTGGTGTACGAGGTGCAGAAAATGATTTGGTTGTTCCTTCTTTCCCCTCGGCTGCTTCAGCCCCTGAGCTACATGCAGTTGACACATCTGACAGTATAAAGGTTGGACAATTACTTTTATATTTCAATAATAAGTTTGCTCCCGAGTGACATACTTCTAATTGTTTGTGTGCACATGTTTTAGGAACCTGGATCCTCTACCCAGCCCTTGCCCTCACCAATCACTACTGATCGGCTTGCAACTACTATGTCTGAACCCTCACTTACTACCAGAGATGCATTGGATAAATTCCAAGTTATTTCACAAAAGGTTGGCGCTACTCTTAAGCCTAACTATGCTCTTCTTAAACGTCCAATTCCAGTTAACATAGTTCCATTGTCTATGAATAATGCTTGTCTATACGTTGTATTTTCATTTGAATATAGGAGATACAAGGACTTGCATTTATTTTCGCTAAATGCTCTTGACCTTTCATTTTGATTTGGACCCTTTGGCATGCAAGGGGGGATTGTTTAGGGGATGATAGATGTATGGAGAAGGGTGATTTGAGTTGTTTGCCCCTTAATTTTCTTAGCATTTTGTTGAGTGTTATATCATATATGTAACTTGTAATAGTATAAAGGAAGGGGCCTGCATGCAATCAATAGAAACTGAGTTGCTGGAGCCCTTTGATATTGGGAATAATGATATCGGCCTTTAATTTTTGCAACACCGTTGCTTTGCTTTTTTAGATGTTACCTTAGCTTATAAACTAACCCTAATGTTTTGTGTCAGTTGGAGGCTCTGGTTAGTAGTGAGGCTCGGGAAGCTGAATTCCAGGTATATTGTCTTTTTCCCTTTCACTTCTATCACCATGGGCATTTGAAATCTAGTTTTATGTATTCAACGAGTGACTATGGGTCTGCCATTCGAAAGTTAAAGCTTCCATTTAAATGATTTTTGTTCAGGGTGTTATTGCCGAGGTTCCTGAGATCATACTAAGATGTATAAGTCGGGATGAAGCTGCTCTTGCTGTGGCTCAAAAGGTTGTTTAATTTTGTCTTGAACTGAGAGGCGGTTGTCATTTTCTTTTTCTCACCTTATTTGTTTGTCAATTGATTGTTTTAATAGACTCTATGCTGCTTTATCTCCCTCATTCTGGATTTACATTTGTGATACAGGTGTTTAAAGTTTTATATGAGAATGCATCAAACACTTTCCATGTGGGTGCCCATCTTGCTATTCTGATTGCGATTCGCGATGTTTGCAAGCTAGTTGTGAAGGAACTTACTAGCTGGGTATGGTCTAGTAGTTTAAAGTTTATTGTTCCAAATGGGGATGCAATCTGGAAACCATTTATACCTTTTACATTCATTACTGTTTCTTCATTTTCTTTCTTGATCTTAGATTTGTTTACCTACTTAATTTCTTCATTTGAATGTACATATGTGCACGGACATAAATATATCCACACTGAAGGCACAGAAGTAGAGAGGGATGTATGAAAAAAAATAGTTGTCGTAGAATGGGTACCTTAACTTTAAGCTTGTTCCTGTTATATATTGTTGTATTGATTTTAGATGTTGTATATTGATTGCTATACAAGATATGTTGTAATTATACTAACCCATTTCATAATTGTACTAAGTAATATTGATGCGAGGTTTTATAGAAAGATAATGAGAGATAGGGGAGTGATCTGGCTGCATGGGTGGGGCATGGGGTACCTCTATGTGGCTATGCCTATTTCCCAAGCACAATGTGCCAATCATGGGCACATATGCTTGGGGTAGCGACATGGTCGGAGTGCCACACCCCTACATTGGACAGGGAGGGAGAGTGGGATGTCGAGTAAAGGTAGAAGTATGAAATTGCTTAGATAATGCTTGCATTTGGTTGTTGGTGTAGTCTTGATGGGCTTGCTGTTACAAGACGAGATGATCTGCTATTGCTCCCCGTTTGGAGGCAACGTGGTCGGTTCCCACAACTCCTACAAAAAAAAAAAAAATAAAAAATAATGAGAGGACAGAATTAAATAAATGGGTTCACTTTTTTTTTGGTATGAAAAAACATAACTTTTTATTGAGTAAATGATAAAAATGAAAAGAGACAGCTCCAAAATATGTGAAACAAAGAACGCAATAGAAAAAATACATAAGAAGTATGCCTTGCAAAGGAGAAGAAATAAAGACTAAGATAAAAAACACGTATAGAAAATTACAATAGCAACTGGGGCAATGCAAAGCAGCCAAGGGAGAACATGAAAAAACTCCTAAAATTATTTGAGAATTGCACACCACTTCTAAATTTCAAAAAGAACCCTCTAGCAATCGAACTTCATCTTTTGACATGAACTATGTGAATATAATAGTTTTTATATTATTTAATTCATTACCTTGCTTTATAATTTTCCTGGCCCGAGGGTTTTCTTATTAATATGTGGAACAACCTACTGACGTTCTACATAATGCAGACGTGTGTATAGATCTGTTTGCAGACATGTATATGTATGTTTGTATGCATGTATATATGTGTGCGTATATACTTATATACCAAATTCTTCATGCGCTAAAATTTATTTACTAAATCTATCTTGTTTTTAACTCTTAGTTTCTTTGCTAGAAATGCTTTTCTAAAGCCAAACTTTGAAATGTCATGTCATCTACAACTTTATTGTTTACAGGTGATTTACTCCGAGGAAGAACGAAAGTACAACAAGGACATCACTCTTGGCCTTATTCGCAGTGAATTATTGAATCTTGCAGAGTATAATGTTCATATGGCGAAACTAATTGATGGAGGCAGGAATAGTAAGTCAACGTATTGATTTCATTAATATTTCCTTTTTTTTTTGGTGTCTGTATGAACTGACCATTTATGCAATTTTTCAGAGGCTGCAACAGAGTTTGCTATATCCCTCCTCCAAACCTTGGTTGTGGATGAATCGAGTGTAATTTCAGAACTTCACAATCTTGTTGATGCATTAACTAAGGTTTGTGTTGTAGGAGAGTTACTGGAGGACTCTTCCTTGGTACTTTTCTAAAGTCTCTTTGTCGTTTAATTGCTAGGTTGCTGCAAAACCTGGATCTTCTGAGCCTTTGCAGCATCTGGTTGAGATAATCAAGAATCCTGCTTCTAGTATAGCTGCCATTTCTGGGGTTAATGTTGGGAAAGAGGATAAGGCTAGACTTGCCAGAGACAAGAAGGTTTCTTAAGAAGATTGCTATAATTACTATAACGATGAGAGATGTGTCTTGTGTTTTCTTGATTCCTCAGATTTTTGCCCTTTCCTGTAACAGGCTCCTGTACCTTCCATAGCAAACAGGGAAGATTCTAGTATTCTTGAATCTGAAGATCCAGCTGGTTTCCGTGATCAGGTAATTTGGTTATCCTTTATGATATCTCACGATGTTATTTTTGCATCACCATCTAACGCTCTGGGAGCTTTTATAAGAGACAAGAACTGTTTGAAACTGTAGACATCAGTTTTTGGAGTGTGAATGTCAGAGTTACTCTTTAGGGATCTAAACGCCATTAGAGATAGTTCTCTTAAGAAGGGTGTAATATTGAACTATATTATTGAATGTATAAATTCAGAAATATTTCTGTTTTTAATTTCCTTATTTATTACATGATATTGAACCATTTAAAAAAATTTAAGTAAGTTTTTGTATTTATAGAAACTTCTGACAAAAAGCATTCTATTATTAGAAATAAATTATTAATATTTGAACCTCTCAATATATTGTTTCAAAAAGAAAGGGAAAGGAAAAAGAAAAAAGACCCTTGCATTGTTACATAGTTCATTATCTTTTTTACTCCATGTTTCTAGGAGAGTACGTAAACTTAACAAATGTCTTGTGCCAACATCACTGGAATGTTAGGTGATATATATTTTAAAAATTATCTTTTAACTACTGTTCCGTTGCCATGACATTGTCTTATAGCTTATGACTAATTGTATCCATGTCACATCTTCTCTGTTTTGTATCTACGTTTGGGCCTTGGCTCTACGCAATCTTACCTCCCAAGTAAATGCAGAAAAGCTATTGATCTTTCTGTAAATATGTAAATGCAAAAATAGAACTTAGAACGTCCTCAATTGCTTTGTTCTTTCAACAATTACCAACAGATGGATTAGAGACATTTTCAGATGAAAAAGACGTGTATCTATTGATTTCAAGATTTCAATTTACTTCTTGTAGGTGTCAATACTATTTGCTGAATGGTACCGGATATGTGAGCTTCCTGGTGCTAATGAAGCTGCCTTTAACCATTTCATATTACAATTACATCAGAATGGACTTCTGAAAGGGGATGATATGACTGATCGGTTTTTCCGTTTACTAACGGTATGCTTTAATTTGTTTGTTTTGTTTTGTTTTGTTTTTCTAATTTGTGTTTAGCATTGAATCTTATTTTTATTTTGCCAACTCACTGTATCCGTGGCAATGTAGGAGATTTCTGTGGCACATTGCTTATCATCTGAAGTAATTAACTCGGGTGCATTACAATCACCCCAACAAATACAGAATCTTTCCTTCCTTGCAATTGACATTTATGCCAAGCTTGTATTTTCAATCTTGAAGGTGAGAACACACACATGCATCTTGCTGTTGTAAAATATTGCCCCGTCTCATTTTTTGGTCCTTCTGCAATTAATTTTTTTTCTTCATATACCCGTGTGTCTACTGTATCTATATCTTCATCCTCTTGAATACAGGTTCGTTATTTGCTTCTGACATGTTCTGTTCTTTTATTTCCAGGGATCTGGTAAAACGGCTCTTTTATCTAGGGTAATGGGCTATAGAAGTACTTTGTGCCGTATTTATATTTTGCATGGTTGTTCATGACTTAGTAATTCTATTCCGTATTGCTACAGATTCTGGCAGTGACCGTAAGATTTATTCAGAAAGATGCCGAGGAGAAGAAAGGATCATTTAATCCAAGACCATATTTTAGATTGTTTATTAACTGGCTTCCTGACCTTGGGTCTTTAGAACCTATTGTTGACGGTGCCAACTTTCAGGTATGAAATCACTCGTTCCTAATAATTGCTTCTTTCTTTCCTTCATGAATAATCTAAATTTTGGGTCACCACGTTGCAGATATTGACGGCTTTTGCTAATGCATTTCATGCTTTACACCCTCTTAAGATTCCAGCATTCAGGTTAGCGTCTGTTCTTTGGCTCCTAATTTGATCTTTGACCGAGGAAATAATTGTTAGGTGGGGAATTAGATTTTGTAATTAGATCTCTAATGGTACCAATTCTTGTGGCTATCATTTTCTTTATAAATTTTTGATATTATTCTCATTTCTGAATCAAAAGTTTTATTTAGAGGAAAAAAATTATTCAATAAGGATCGTGGCCTATATCTATGGATGTGTATTAAAGATTGCACAGATACGTTTTGTTCTTTTCTTTAATTTTCTATTATTGCAATGACTTAATGCCTGGGTTGATACTTTCCCCAGCTATGCTTGGCTTGAGTTGGTTAGTCATAGAAGTTTTATGCCGAAGATGCTTACTGGGAATAGTCAGAAGGGTTGGCCTTACATCCAACGTTTGCTGGTAGACATGTTTCAATTCATGGAGCCTTTTTTGCGGAACGCTGAACTTGGACCACCGGTTTGCCCTTCTTTTTTGTGCTGTCCTCCGTCTCAATAATGGACGAGTGTTTCTTTTGTATAGTTGCATTTATTTTCTATCGTCTATTTTTGCAGGTTCATTTTCTTTATAAAGGCACTCTTAGGGTGTTGCTAGTCTTACTTCATGATTTCCCCGAGTTTCTATGTGACTATCATTTTACCTTCTGCGATGTGATTCCTCCTAGCTGCATTCAGATGCGGAATATCATCCTTAGTGCCTTTCCTCGAAACATGAGACTTCCAGATCCATCCACTCCCAACTTGAAGGTCTAGTCTTCATATTCTAGCGAGCATTTTGATTATGGAAACTAAATTATGAGGTACTAAAGAAGTTCCATCACATGCAGATTGACTTGCTTGCGGAAATCAATCAATCTCCACGTATTCTGTCTGAGGTGGATGGAGCTCTTAAATCAAAACAGATGAAGGCTGATGTGGATGAGTATCTCAAGGTATTTTCTTTTGGCGTTTACTATTTATACATGCAAGGAAGATTGATTGGTTTCACACGTGAGTTAAAAAAAAAAAAAAAACGGCAACACAATACTCAGATTCTTGTTTTTGAACAATTGGGAAGTCCAAGATTTCTTTACTGAATGAATGAATGAATTATTCAGCCTAGCTACGGCTATTTAAAGGTGTGGAAGAGAATAACTAATTCCTTGACAACCTGTAGCTAACGGCTATGAAGCCTTACTAAAAACAGCTAGCTCTTAAAATAAATGCATTTTACAAATAGAACTAAAGAAAACGGCATAGCTTCCAAAAGGTTCACAAGCTACTTCAATTCTTTTCTCATTTGTGAACAAGGAACAAGCTTTATCGTTTTTGTTTGTAGTTTAAGGAAGATTGTTAAGGGCAAGAACTGGTGATAGTTTTTTTTTTCCTACTATTATTGATATTTTACATTTATTTTTAAATAAAATTTTGAATCTTTATTTCAGGCATTTTTCTCTCTTGGCTGCCCATCCTTTATCTCCATTGTTGTCGTGTACTATATTTTCCTCACGTACATCTGCATTACTGTTCTTTCCCCTTTTTTTTTCCTCTCTGCAGACCAGGCAACAGGGATCCTCGTTTCTGGCTGATCTGAAGCAGAAATTGCTCCTTCCTCCCAGTGAAGCTGCTTCTGCTGGGACCCGTTACAATGTGCCTTTGATAAACTCCCTTGTACTCTACGTTGGGATGCAGGTACTTGGTTCTCTACCTTTCAAACCGTTTTTGTACTTGGTGATTATCTCTGGCCGATGCTTCAATTGTACATTGTGCACAACGTCAGCGTGCAACAGTTTTAGGATTTCTCATTCATTTTTCGATTCATTATTCTGTTTTGAACTTAAAAGATGGTGGTGATGTTTATACAACTGTTCAGGCCATCCAACAACTTCAGGCAAGAAGTCCTCATGCGCAGTCAAGTGCTAATACTGTTACATTAGCAGTATTCTTGGTGGGAGCTGCTTTAGATATTTTCCAGACTCTGATTGTGGAGTTGGATACTGAAGGGCGTTACCTCTTCCTCAATGCTGTTGCAAACCAACTTCGATATCCGAATACCCACACTCACTATTTTTCTTTTGTCCTCCTATACTTATTTGCAGAATCAACTCAGGTCAGTTATTCTTTTTGCAGAAATTTTTCTTCCGTTAGTATATATATTTTTTGAAAAAGTAAATAATAAAATGTTATTGGAATGATGGCAGGAAATTATCCAGGAGCAGATAACAAGGGTGTTGTTGGAACGCCTAATTGTTAATCGACCTCATCCATGGGGTCTGCTGATTACTTTCATTGAGCTTATTAAGGTAAATAAAAATCCCAACCTGTATCCATTTTAAACATCTCTCATATTTATTACATTAATATACTAAGGTGAGAGTATGTGTAATATTTTCAGAACCCAAGATATAACTTTTGGAACCGCTCCTTCATAAGATGTGCACCTGACATCGAAAGACTATTCGAGTCGGTATCTAGATCCTGCGGTGGACCTAAATCTGCAGATGAAAATATGGTTCAAAATTGGGTTCCCGACACCGCCCACTAATTTGTAATATATTTGCCTCTTTTCATTCATGTGTACCACACTTCTATTTAATTCCCCATTTAACTATTCTGTAAATATTATTTCTTGCTCAATTTAAAGTTAATATGATTTCCAATTTCTTGATTGTGAAAGGCTTCCACCAAGCTTCGGATTTCATTTAGTCTCATCTTTTGTGCATTAATCTCCGGTTCCTATTCTTTTTTGTTTATCTCTAATTTCTAAACACTTGACTACAACACGTTTAGTTTATCGAAAACTTTCAATGGATGTGGCCAATAGCAGCCATGATGCTTTAGCCAGCACAATTATAAAGTTGTAGCACATCAGTCGTTTCAAACTAATTCCTTATAATTTAAGCTTCCAAAACCAATGTAAAATACTTGCAAGTCCTTTAAATGGAGATTCAAAATATCTTTCATGTCAAGATAATATAAAACCATTTTTATTCCGAAAACGGGAAAATTAATTATGTTTATTCAACGGAAACAGAGATTTGCGTAGACTCATTTAGAGAATTACGAGAACTGAATATTCGAATTAGTGGAGCTAAAAAATTGAATTCAAGTCTTTCACATATTTGCTTTAAAGTAAAACTTTAAAAATAATTTGGCCTTGAATAATAGTAACTAGCTTAAGCAATTTTGTAGTCACTTTTTCAAGCACAACTTTACGTAAACAATGGGAAGAAAGAAAAACTATTAAGAACTTATTGCTTAAATATATCAATTATAACACAGGCAGAATATGGAAATTGACTGTCATTTCCACAACAAATCTGATTCTACACTCCGGCGGTTGTCATTGTTATAAATTGCAGTAGGGCTTTAATGTGCAGCATAAGAATAATCAACAAACGGAAAAAGCAAAATTTAGAGAACAGAAAAGCTCTTTCATTCTAACTAGTAACAAAATCGAAATTAGTTTTGACTGTAATGACAAACGAGAGTTCAGTTCAAAATTAAACTTTTGCCACAATGAATTTAAATATGCATCACACTTTTATCAGGGGAAAACCCTCTAGGCTTCTCTTCGCACGAAGTACAGCTTACCCATAACATGGAGAACGGCAACAAAAGCAATGAAACCAATGCTCATGACGAGAACAACATTGGGGGATATCTTGAGTCCAGGAGCATCATCCGTGTAAAACTGCAGCATTGTTCCAGCTGCACCTCCAGATGTACCAGAACTTGTTGTTCTTCTCCTGCGCATGCTGGCAGTAGCTGCCGCACTTCCTCTCTGGGGACCTCCACCTAAAGCCATTCTGTATCGACGAAGAGAATGAAAATTTAGAAACTTTCAAGCTGACAATTGATATCGGGAACGGGAGACATCCCTTGTTGAGCACTTCTGAATCAAATATGAACATGTAGGTAGGAAGGAATGTTAACCTCCAAACCTTCCATTCCTTCCCTGACCTTTCTCAAATCAGGTTATCAAAACTTCATTATCTAACAAGACAATCTCCATCACACGAAACAATGAACTTTGATCTACCTAGAACTCCAAAAATCCGTGCAAATGTTCGTTAACATGAATATGGATTCTCTCGACATACGAAAGAATGAACTTTGAACCCCTAAAACTAGGTACTGCGTAATTAAACCAATTGGTAGGCCATACTGCATGAATTGAGATTAAATGTTGACAGACTCGGAACTGATTCAGATCAATAGTTTCAAAGAAAATTAGAACGCAAGGTACCAAACTATGCATGGAATCAGAAGCTAAATTAACGATTTTGTTCTTGAAGAAAAAAAACTATTAGATCCTAGACTTCCCCAAGGCCTCAACCAGAAAATGCGCGAGGCCTCAAACACTCCCTAAAAGTTAGAGTTTGTAAATTAAAACATATAATCGACCGATAAATTAACAACAGAAGAAACAATTTGGAGCCCTAATTTTTTATAACAGCCACCACAGATTAGCGCCAAACTGAACAAAAACAAGGAGGAAAGGGGGAGGGTAATTAGTTTTGAGTAAAGAGGGAGATCTGTTTCGCAAAAGAAAATCGAGATGGAAAACAAAGCATATGTATAAACGAACATTCTCAAGAGGCGCAAAGAATATAATTTACTCGAACATCAATTAGCAAAAAATAAAATAGAATGAATCCAGATCTGACGACCACGACAACGACCAAATCGTATGAAAAAAATTAGAATGGTTAGGAAACCCTAATTTACCAAATCGTATGAAAATATATATATATATATATATATATATGTAGAGAGAGAGAGAGAGATCAGGTTGGTTCATGATGGATTCATGGAAGTAGAAGAGAGATAGGAGAGGACTTGCCTGAGACAAAATCGAAGAAGAGTTGTTTGTTTGGAATGGGGAGATGGAATTGGAATTCAGAAGGGAATGCTAATTCTAACTTTTCTTTTCTTTTCTTCTATTTCTATTGAAGTTTATGCCTATTTGTATTTGACGTATTCCTAACCAATACCCGCCTACCACGTGCCTCCTGGCTCCTACTATTCCTTCTCCTTCTCCTTCTCCGATGTTTCGTTTTTCGGTTTTTTTAGATCATTTACAAACCAAATCAAACCAGACCAGACCAAACCAAACCATACAGATTAACCACGGCTGGATATTATTATATCTACCGGGCTTGTTTCTTATTACCACTTTTATTAAATTTGTTAATGCCAAAATTATTCATCCACACATGAACAATTTTTCTTTTCAAGATGTGGCCAAAGTTAGGGGTGTAAGAATAATCCGGCAATCCGTATTATCCAATCCATATTATATGTGTTGAGTTCTGGGTTGGAGGGTTGAAAAATTCGATAAACCTGAATTAATATGATAAATATAAATATTAATAAATAAATATATATTATATTTTATTTATTATTTATTTATTTAATAAAAGTTAAACAATTTGAGTTCCGAGAGTTTTTTTTTTTTGCTTAACTTCATGCAATAAATATTTGATTTACGATTGATGATTAAAATTTAGAAACGAAAAAAGTTAAAAATAATACAACCTCACAACCCAATCCATATTTTACAGGTTGCGTTGGTAACTAAATTCGGGTTGACAACCCAACCAACCTGAAAATATGGGTTAGGTTGAGGATGTCTCCCAACTCAATATGTTTGCACCCTTAGTCAAAGTAGATCGATAATAGACATAAGGATAATCTTTGGGTCCCGTTTTGATTTTGAAATTTAAGATAGTTTGTATTAATCAATATATAATTATTATAACAAACTTTTTTTTTTTTTTTAATTTATAGCATGTATTGTATACTCATTATTATTATATCTTTTTAATCATCTTTTCTTTATCTTCTTACTATTTAAAATAACAAGAAACAATTGAACTAAACTTGGATATTGATAACACATAAATATCTATCAATCTGAGCAATTTGCTTTGGTCGTTTTGATAACTAAATAATTCTTTATATATAAAAGAAAGGAAATATTGGATGTGGTGGTCAATTATCATATATATGTTTAAAATATAAATTGTTATAAATTCTAAATCATACCCATAAAACAAATTAAGTAAAAGTTAAGAGACAAAGAAGACTTATAATAACCCTACCCACCTTTATCAATTTGAGCTCGGTTGATCTATAAACCTAAACCTACAACAAACTATGTTAGATTTGAGTGTCATTTATTGTTCGGACTAAATTAAACGAAATTTTTTATTCAAAATGAAAACATTTGGAATCACTTGGACTAACTAGTTTACCTCTTCAATTTTGATTTAAAACACATTTTAATTTTTAATTAGTCTCAAACTCAATTATTTGTAATTTTATCATCAATTTAGTAAACAATGTCATAATTTATTAATTGATCCAAAATTTTCATTGAACAAACATGATTGAAGCAGTTTAAAATGGAAACATTCATATTAACCTTGTGTTTTTTTAGTTAGAAAAGAAAGTTCATATGCCAACAAATATGTGTTACTATTAATGCATTAGATAATTAAAGTGTCTATGGTTTTTTTATATAGCCTTTATGACATAAATGACCTTATAGAATTGTTAATTTGAAACTCCCAACAACAAATATATTTAACTCAATTCATATGCACCAAATATTTTCATTTGAGACGGATGAAATTTATTTTATTAGATATAGAAATGCAAGGGAACAAATTAATTAAATATATATACAATACCTACTAAAAACAATTAAGATATGTATAGAACCTTTTTTTTGTCTAAAAGGAAAAAAAAAAAATAGATATGTCTAAAACTAACCATATTTGTTAATTTAATAACTAAAGACAATATTTAAAAATCCATTAAAATTTCCTTTGTGCATATTGAGCTAAAGATTAAGACAATGCAACATCCAAAACGTAATTAAGTTTATCTTCCACATGCTACATATTTTTTTTAAATAAACCATAAGTAAGACTTTTTAATTAAAAACAGCCCTCAGTAATTTTTAAACAAATACAATCTAAATAACTAATGGAGCTATCAGCCAAATATGTATGTATATATATGAAAAGGAAGAAATAATTCATATAGTTGGTATCTTTCTGAAAATGAAATATGGTTTATGGTTGAGATTTCACTATCAAAATAACATGGAAACAAATTGAACAACCACCTTAACTACACATTATCCTTTATAATTTGCATTAATAACGGAGGCAGTATTGATTGATTTTCTTCTTTTTTTTTTTCAAATTAAATTACGATGGAGGAAGGGTAACATCAACCAAATGAAAATATTATATATATTATGCTAATTTCAAATTTAATTAACACAAAGATATCTACTGAGATCAATACTTTTGTCTTATTTAAGGCTAATTTAGAGGTTGGTTTGGAATTTGTGATTGGCAGAAATTGTTGGACAAATTTAGGAAACTTGGCATTAATTCAATGAGCTAATACATTTGAATATTAAAATTATTGCTCAAACATCATGCCTTTGATTATTATTTATGTTCTTTTGGATTTGTTTTGAATACCTTTTTTTTTTTTTTTTTTTTACCAGTTTGTGAATGTTATTTATTCCCAAATTGAAGGAAATTTTGGTGTATAAAATGGTACAGAGAGAAAACAAGTGGAGAATTCTGCTAATACCTCCAAAACTATCAAACCCTTTTGTGAGGGAAGTTTAAAGTGTAATTATGTCAATTATAATACATTATCTGTTGAAGGCAAAAAGTAATAATAAAGAAGTAATTAATTTGGGATTAGTATAAATTATTTGTGTAATCCGTTGGCGCAGTGAATTATTAAAATTGGGATTAATATAAGAAATATGAAAGAATTAGTGAAAGTGATTGGCATGTGATTTGGTTCCTTATTTCGTAAATCTTTTCAATTTTATTTAACCTTATCACAAAGAAATTTCAGCACTCTTTCTTGTCCCTTCAATTTCTCAACCTGACGTTCATAAACCCATGTGCTTCTGCCTCCTTCAAATTGCTTCTTCCTCTCTTCTTCTACATAAATATATATATATATAATATAAACTATATATGTTCTCTCTTTTTTTTTTTTTTTTTTAATCTTGAATATCAACCGAGAGATGAAAGATTTGAATCATAAGTTACACTCAATCTAGTTTTCAAAATTTAGACTTGAATTTGAAAGTATTCTTAAAACAAAAAGTAAAATAGTTACTAAATCATTATTTAAATGTTCTTTTTTTTTTTGAAAAAGGAAAAGAAAACTAAAATTGTGTAATAGATTATCAGTAAATGTGTGGTGTGAATGGTGAGAGTTTGGATTGATAATTAGAAAAAAGAGAGCACAATTAACGGATATATGATGTATTAATTTATTTAATATTGTGGCATAAAGTCAAATTTTGAGAAGGAAATTAAGATACGATTCATTGAAATTAAGAATGAGGAAGGAAGAGTAAATTAAATGTGTTGAAATAATTGGAATGAAAATGGAAAACATAATAATAAAATATATAAATATAAGAAGTTGATGGATATGTTTAGAGAGAGAATAGAAAATAAGTTTGTTAGTGTTGGGAAAAGAAAACGAAGAAAAAAAAAAAAGAAAGGAAAATTAAAGGAGAGAGTGGCACGTGCGAAAATGGTGGACTGTTTTAGGGCGTAATATGTGACATCGGGAATCAACGCCTAAATAACCTCAATTAACCAACCCTATAATATACCTTCTCTCTCTCTCTCTCTCTCTCTCTCTCTCTCTCTCTCTCTCTCTCTCTCCATCCCCTCTCCTTTCCACATCTTCAAAAGATGCACATAGATGATGATGAGATGAGTGCATCCAAAATACACCGAAGTTTTCTTTTTAATAAGAATTATCAAAATGTAACCTACATCATCCACCGAAAAGGTTGGCTTGGATTGTTCCTAAGAAAAAATATATACAGACTCCCATGATGCATGTATGGCCATAAAGTGGAGAAAAAAATATATTAATAATATAACGTAACAAAAACTAATTGATGACGGAAGTAGAATTGGAAAGGGATCGGAGGGGATGAGGAAGTCTATAAATACCCCAAACTCTTAACCCATTCAGAACCCACACACACTCCACACTCCACGCACAGGCTAATTAAGGTTTGCACACACCATATCTTAATTATAATAATAATAATAATAATAATAATAATAATGACGCATTTCCTTTTCTTTGCTGCCCTTATCATCTCTCTTTCACTCACCCCCACTTCCTTTTGCTTCCATCCCAAATCCTTTAACGTCTCCAAGTATCAGTCCTATGACTCCGATTGGTCCCCCGCCGTCGCCACTTGGTACGGTCCTCCTGATGGTGCTGGGAGTGATGGTATACTACCTACCATATTGCACTTAATTACTATATATATCATCACTAGCTTGTCACAACTTTTCATGCCAACCTTAGCTTTAATTAAAAAATTAATATCATCTTAATTAATCTCAGTTCATCGAACTGCATATGTATATGTATATATATATATAACTCATTATTATTATTTATAGGAGGCTCATGTGGGTATGGAAAAGCGGTTGAGCAACCGCCATTTTCGTCGTTTATTGCGGCGGGAGGCCCTTCTTTGTACAAAAATGGCCAAGCCTGTGGAGCTTGTTATCAGGTGAAATGCTCTGGAGAAAGCGCATGCTCAGGGAATCCAGTGACAGTGGTTATAACTGATAGTTGTCCCGGTGGATCCTGTGCTTCCGACTCCGTCCACTTTGACCTAAGTGGCACTGCTTTTGGTGCTATGGCTGCAACTGGTCGGGCAGAAGAACTACGCAGTCTCGGCGTTTTGCACATTCAACATAAAAGGTAATTAAAAGTACATAAAGATTGATTATTTATTAATTTATGACAAGATTTTATTTTTATTGATAAATTAGATTACTTTTTCTGCTTTGGTACTATGTTATCTGTTTAATATATATACATATATGTATATATGGCTGGTATAGGGTGGAGTGCAATTATCCAGGAACGTCGATCAACTTCATCGTTGACTCGGGGTCGAACTCGAACTATTTTGCAGCTTTGATCGAGTATGAGGATGGAGATGGGGAACTTGGTTCAGTGGAGCTGAAACAGGGGGCCTTGGACTCAAACTCATGGATTCCAATGAAGCGGTCATGGGGTGCAGTTTGGAAACTGGACTACGGCTCAGCACTTCAAGCACCCTTCTCCCTCAGGCTTACTGCCCTTGAATCCGGCAAGACTGTGGTTGCTAACAACGTAATTCCGGCTGGATGGCAACCAGGGAAGAGTTATAGATCAGTAGTCAACTTCGATCCACTTAAATAATATTTAGATAACATATTAATAGAATAATTAATTAAGAGAGTTTTAGCTATATATAAGTAATTAAGGAGATCTGCTGCTGGAGGTGGAGCTGCATGCGATGTTACTTGTTAGCAGTAAAGCAGTTATAATAGTAATAGTAATAGTAATAGTAATATAGTATATGAGAGTATGAGAGAAAGAGAGGTCAATAGATCCGTAAGTATAAAAAATATATGTATGCAATGAACCGAAAGTCAACTTAAATCAGTAGAGATTAAAGACTTTCTGGGTTTGTGAACTTGCATGTATAATTTTAATACTCTTATTTGGGTTAATGTTATAATTGTTGTGTTATATATTTATATTTTTTTCTCATTTACCTTATTAACTTTAACAATACAATTTTTAGGTTATGTTGACACCAAACCCACATGGGAAAATTTTTTAAAGCTTGATTTTAATTTGACTTATATTTTTTTTTTTTTTTTTTTTTAATAAATAACTTTAATTTGACTAAAATTAAAATTCAGCATTAATTTATTATGACTAAACAAGTTGTTTCATGATTTTGTACCTTTCTCATCAAACAGTTTTTAATAAAAAAAAATATTTAATAGAAATACAAATTATTAATAAGAGTTACATTTGTCTATTTGTGTATGTGAAAGTAATTTTAGGTTGGATGACTGCATGCATGAAATATAAAAATTCCTCCTATAATTATGGTCTTTTAAAAAATGGTCAGAGTAATTAATGGACACAAATCACCTCTTATTAGTAACTAATTAAAAGAACAACAATCGATAAAATTATATTTGAGATGTTTGAAATGAGTACATTTTTTAAAATAATAATAATTTCAATATGTCTTTTGAAATAATCAATGCATACATACTAAAATATGCGTAAATAATTCTCACGAATATTTTTTCAATAATTACATGATTTCATCAAGATTGACAAACTCATCCATCATAACCAAATTGTTGGGAAATTATTACAAAACTAACCAACATCTTATTTTGAGATAATTATTATTGTTACTTGGTAGGGATATAATTTCATTTTATTATATCTAACTTTTTTTTTTCTTTTTTTGCCATTATATATTTATATATTTACCAAGTTCTAGTAAATTTTATCTTCTATTATTTAATTTATTAAGGATCACTCTACCTTTCATAAACTATATATGCATATTGATATTTAACATTACCCTTCTATTTTTTTCATGTTATAACATAAACTCAGTTAACATGATAAAAAAAATTAATAAAAGTTTATAATGATTTAAGTTTGTTATTAGTAAACTTGGTCGTGTTCCTTATCATATAATTTAATTAGTGAGAAGTAAAAAAGATTTTTTAAATTATCGCTTATCCTTTTGCTTAGTTTGTAGTGTATGTACTGTTCTTACTAAATTCTTCACTAACTGACATACACTAACACCAAAATGCTAATTGAATGCTTTGAATGGAAGCAATGAAATCAAAAGGAAAAATTGATTGATGAGAGACCTAACTAATTCCCGATCACAATACTAATGGAAGCAATATGTTTGCTTTAACCAAAGAGGAAGGCTGATTATAAACTCAAAATTATTTAAAATTTAATACAATTTTTTTATAAAAAAAAAAAAAATCAAAACAAGTAAAAATACACTATTTATATAATTAAGGGTTATATATCGATTATTTAGTCTTCTATTTTTACATAATAAGCTTAAAAATTGCTGACAAATTAATTTGTTCGTAATACATATTTGAGAAGGTCTTTACAAGAGACAATTTTAACATTTAAATTCCATAATATGTATTCTGATAACAAAAAAAAAAGTCGGTTAGATTAATTTAAAGATAGCACAATTGCATTAACTATTTTTGTGCCCTTGTAATTATTTTTTATCCTAAAATAATTTTGTGCATGTATATATATATATATATATATATATATATAAATTTATTGAAAGAGCATGTTATTAAAAATAATAGTTAAAGCTCATAATTAGTATTGAGTATCAATTAGTCCACACCCTTTTGAATTGGGTGGATTATTCTCTCTCCTTAAGGTATTTGTTATATATATTGCTTCAAAAAAAAAAAAAAAAAAGAATAAACACATGTAAAAAAAGGATGAAAACATTATTAACATGTGCTATAAGCTCAAGTCATTAGTCAACCCATGAATAAGGAAAACCAAGCTGACCAAGTATTACAAAATAAAAAAGAAAAAATAGAAAAAGAAATCTCCCTCAATTTTTTTTTAAAAAATTGTATATATTAATGAGATCTAATTTCAATATTCCAAATGAATGAATGTTAGGTATACACATATATTAATAGCATTTCAAAATTAATAATTACATGAAAGGAAGTTATGTTATGATGATTGTACTTACTTACTTACTTCTACATACATAAATGTAAGATGGATGGATGGATAGGGTTGGGTTAAAATAGAAAACAAAGTTAGAGATGTGGGAATGATATGGATGTATGTATCGTAATCTAACATGTGCAAGCATGTTTAGTATTCTAAGATTGTTTCAATATACAATGTGTGTAGTAACACACCCTCTAAACCTAACAACCCATAATGTTTATATGTATATAATAAGTGAAATTTGTGTAGAAGGAAGAATTGGAATGAAGGGGGGAGAGGAGAGAGGGAAGGGGTGATTGGGATGATTTACTTGGCTTGGAATTGAAGGGATATGATGATATGAAATGAAGGCAGTTGCAACTACTGGTCTCTGCTGCTTTCACTCACTGCCTCACTCTCTCTCTCTCTCTCTTTTTTTTTCTTTTTTTTTAATTATTTAAAAAAAGTAAATATTCATGGGAGAGACGGTGGCGGTTGGATACGAGTGGCGGCGGCGCCAGTGATGTTGTGGAAGAAAAAGTCCATTCTCTCTCCACCACCTTCCACTTGGCACCTTCAACTCATGTTTAAACCTAAAGCTCTACTCTCTCTCTCTTTCATCCACAAATTCCTCTATTTTTTTCTTTTAATCCAAAACAAAATTTCCCTTTCTCAACTAAAAACTAGGATTACTAATTTACTACCCACCGTACCCCTTGCTTTACTTTCAACCATACAATTACCAACAAAAATACACAGCAACAACAATAACAACAACAACAACAACATGCGTTTTTACCTTTTAATTCCCACACGCTACTAACCTTTTTCCTTTTACATTTTTAAATTAAATTGTAAAAATTACAAAAAGGAAAAAAGAAAAAAAGAAGAAAAAAAAAAAAAACATTACCATCTTCTTCTATTTCTACCTTAATTTTCTCGTCTCCTCATCCCTTTCCAATCACTATTTTATATTATAATTTGTTTTGTTTATGGCAGCTTTGATTTTGGACCACCAAAAGCCCAACTTGAAGCATTTCTGTAAAATCTGCAAAAAGGGATTTGGTTGTGGCAGAGCCCTTGGAGGTCACATGAGGGCTCACGGCATTGTTGCCGACGACTCACCCACTCCTTCCAACAATAACAACATTTTTGACGACGACGATCCCGATCCCGATCCCGATCCCGATCCCGATCCTCACTCTCTTCATCATTCTTGGGACCATCATAACAATAACAAACCCATTAACCGCCGCATGTACGCCCTTCGTACTAACCCCAATCGCCTCAAGACTTGCCGCGTTTGCCACAATTGCGGCAAGGACTTCTTCTCTTGGAAATCCTTCCTCGAACACGGCAAATGCTCCACCACCTCCGACGATGACCTCGACGACTCTCTTCTCTCTTCCCCTCCTTGCTCCGACGATGACGATGAAGACGAATGCACCGCCACCCCCCGCAGACCCTCCGGCAGCAACAGCAACAATAATTGGTCCAAGCGTAAGAGATCTTTGAGAGTGAAGGTTGGCTCCCCAGCCTCCAACGAAGAGGAGGACCTTGCGAATTGTTTAATGATGCTGTCGAATGGGCGGGTGGTGGAGCCTATGTTGGTGGAGGGCGAGGCAGAGGGAGACGCAGATGCAGACGCAGAGGAATCTTGCGCTTCCGCCAGTAAGGAGGATCACCATCATCTTCTTCTTCAGCAGCAACAAGATCATAATCATCATAGAAATTATAATTACAATAACATTATTAGGAAACCAATAAACTTCATTCCTCCACTGTCCTACAGACTTCCAGATACAGAGGAAGACAACAATAACAACAAGGCGAAAGGAACCGTGGGAGGCGGCGGGAAGGGAATGTTCGAATGCAAAGCGTGCAAGAAAGTATTCAATTCCCATCAAGCCTTGGGAGGCCATCGAGCTAGCCACAAGAAAGTCAAGGGTTGCTTTGCCGCACGCCTCGATCACATGGACATTGACTCTCGTGAAAATGACGACGTTTATGAGGACTCTCTTTTCCCCACTAAACCCAACCACAAGTCCTCCTCCTCCTCTGCTTTCCATTACGAAAACCCCTTGGCCTCTGCTTCCAAGAGGAAGACCAAAGTCCATGAATGCTCCATTTGCCACCGAATTTTCTCTTCCGGACAGGCATTGGGTGGTCACAAGCGTTGCCATTGGATCACCTCCAATGCTGCCGCCGCCGCCGCAGCAGCAGCAGCTGCCGAGGCCCCCAAGTTCCACGATAAAAGAGTAGTGGCTCCTCCTCCGTCTAATTTCGATACAATTACAGCTAATTCAGCACTGGTACTCCCATTGGACCTGAAGTTGGATCTGAACCTCCCAGCTCCCGCGGACGAGGTACGGAGACCGGCGATGGATGTGTCGACGGAGATTCACTTGCAGTCGTGGGTGTGTAGTAAAAAGGACAAGGTGCAGGAAAATGAGTGTGAAGAGGAAGATGAAGAAGAGCAGAAAGAGAAAAAAATGATGAGGAAAAACGAAGAAGAAAAGAAAATTGTGAATAATGAGGATGTGGAGGAAGAAGCGGAGAGTAAAGTGAAATTAGCAAAACTTAGTGAGCTAAAGGATATGAACATGAGTGCAGGGAATTCTTCGCCATGGTTGCAGGTGGGGATTGCTTCAACAACTCATGTCGTCACACCAGATCCTTGATATACACACACACACACACATACACACATATATAAATCCCTTTTTCATTTTTCTTCTTTTTCACATTCTTTCATTGTAATGTGCATTTTTGTATAACAGTAAATCATACCAAATTAATTACAAATAGAGGACATCATAAATTAAATGATATTCAACATTGTTGTGGTCAATTTTAAGATTATGCACTTCTGATCTTTAGTTTGCTCATACGTACTATACTCTATCCAATCCACACCATGCCAAAATTTCAAATTTGAAATTTTCTACTCTATATGCATACTCTTCAATTATGGGGTCCTATTGTAACAATTTTGGTTATAAATGGATTGAGAGTAACCGATTACCCAACAATAAAATCTGCCATGTATCTACAAAATTCATTTCTTAATTATTATAGGTGGCATGCCAACATATGTAAGCATGGGTCAAGTCCTTGTGATGTCTGGCATATTCTATTTTAGTGTTATTTACAAGTTTTTAATAACCCAATTAAGGGTGAATTGAATAGTTTCAAAACTGTTGTTTTTAATAGCCCAATTTGTGAGTTCATGTAAAATATCATGAACCATATTATGATTACTGAGTTGAAATACCAATTTCCTCTTCTCTACATGATCCACATGCACACTGGCTATCATATAAACTATAAACTATAAACTATTCCATCCGATTCTTGGTTTAGCCAAAAACTGAACAAAATAATTGAGGGGTTTAGTTTAAAGTGAGTATACAAATGGGCCAATGTCTTAGTTCTAAGACTCAAAGACCCAACGAGCCCACACTATGGTTTTCAATGAATGCAAAGTCAATTCTTTTTTTTCTTATAATTAGTTTAAAAGGTCTCCATATTGTAATTTGAAATTTTAGCTATGAAACATCTTTTTAATCATCAGTTTGAGACTTAGATATTATATATATATATTAAAAAAATTTAACTTGTTGTTGGTAAGGGATGAGAATTGGATTGTTTTCGTTGATCTAAAAGTAATACTACACATTAAAATTACTGAAATAAAAGATAATGATATAATTATTGTTGACTTAAGAGAGAAAGAAAAAAGTAAAAAGTTAGTTAAAAGGGCTTCTTCACTCACACAAAAACCTTTTGACGCAACAAACTATTGAATTGAATATCAACTTTTCTTTTTTTGAATAGTGTGATGAGTTTAATTGGTTTGCAAGTCCACTCTACTCAAGTTGTCAAAAATCAACATTAATTATTATTCATATCGTATGCCCACTCCATTATTATTTCATTAGGTCTTACCCTTTTCTCATCCAACACAACCACATATATATTGCCATTGTTAAATTCAAATTAATTCACTAATTTTATTCCCTTTTTTTAAAAAAATGTCAATTAAATATACATACATACATACATACATATACTTTGGTTATCAAAGTTTCCATTCATGCTTAAAATTGAACAATCTCATTACCTCATTCTTCCCATCGTAATTTATATCTCTACTAAACTCTATTTGATCAAATATGTTTAAAATAATTAATATAATGTATAACGTATTTACATTTATATAACTTCTACCAATTATAACAGTATATGGGAAGAATTATTACCAAATATATATATGTAATAGTAATAATAATAATAAAGAGTTGAAATTTTATAGCATAAATGTGATTGATTATGGAGTAAAATAGAACAGTGAATGTGAAGGAGTGAGTTTAATTTGAATCACTTTTTGTGATGTGATTTGAAGATAAGTACAGAATGTACCAAACTAATTAAAAGTGTAAAGTATGAAACTCATCAACATAAGAGAAAGTAAAAATATAAGATAAATTATTGCCTAAAGAAATAATAAAATAAAGACTTGTATGGGTTATAATTAAATTAAATTCATCATTTATTAGCTTCAACTTTATTATTAATGACTCTTGTAAATATATATTATAGGGAGTGTTGATTACATTAAAGTTACATATTGAATTAAGTTCATGCATTGCATTGCATAAAAGCATCCCAGATATACAATTGAAATGGAGGGATTGACGGTATACAAAAAGTTACTTGATAAGTTGGATCAAAAGCAAAAGAAATAGAAAAAGAAAAAGATACTAAAGAAAACTTGGAAGAAAAAACATATTTTAAATTTCATATATATATATATATATATATATATATATATATATATATGTATGTATTATTTGGAAAATGCATTTTGAATTAGGAGCTGTGGTGAATTAATTAGAGAGGAAGTCTGTGGGAAATGCTTACTACTAATTCAACAAAATTTGGTACAATTCATTAATCCACAGTACTGGAGGGTCTCATCCTCCTTCTTCTTCTTCTTCTTCTTCTTCTTCTTCTTCTTATTATTATTATTATTATTATTATTATTAAGCTTAGGTTGATGATGATACATATAAAAATAAAAGTAGAACCATTTCTTGTGCCCTCACTCTCACTGACCGACTCCGTCAATATAATGATTAACTCAACTCCCTAACATTACGCACATTATTTACTCCCCTTCCCACACCACACATCCCCTGATCCCCTTTTTAGTTTCCATCTCTTTTTCGGCCTCTTTCATTTTCCAACCCAAAGATCCATTTTTAAAGGACTTTTTTCTTTTTATTTTTCTTTAATTTCTTAGCCCTCCCCCTCACACGTGGATGAAAACCTTTGAAGTTTTTTAGATGAGAAGAAGAGCTAAGAAGGCCTTCCCGATTCAGCCTGTCGTTACAACAAACAGGCAGTTTCCTTGACCTCTACAACTATGGCATCGGTTTATTTTGGTAATTATTGGTTTAATTCCCCAAAGTGTTTTTAATTAATGACCGCTAAATATAACTTTATTTATTTTTATTTTGAGCTCATGATCCAAATATCAAACGGCCCTTCTTCATTTTTCAATAACAATTCCCCTATAACAAAAAAGTTTTATTATTGAGAAGGGTAGTTTGGGGAATATGTAGGAAAGGATGGGAATAATAAATGGTGGAAACGGGGAAGGGTTACATAAGATAAATACATAGTTGCCTGCTTTGCTTTGCTTTGCTTTGCTTTGCATGTTACTTTCTTACATATATCGCTCTTTTAATTCACTCACTCATTCATTCATTCATTCATTCATTATTTTTCCTATTTATTGTTCTATTGCCGTTTTAATCCTCAACACCACTCTCAAATGTACCAATATGCCCTTACCAATCACATAACCTCTCTTCTTCTTCTTCTTCTTCTTCTTCTTCTTCTTCTCATTCTAATTCATTCCCTTCCCTAACCAAACTGTTTTCTTTTCTTTTTTTTTTTTTGGGAAGAAAAAAAGATTTTTTTTTTTTTTTAATTTACTTTGTTTCGTAGTTTTGTATATATCTATTGGTTGAGGATTGCTTGTCACCTACTCTTCAGTTTACACCCCCCCCCCCCTCTCTCTCTCTCACGTAGAAAGAAAGGAAAAGAAGGAAGGAGGAGAGGAAGAAGAAGAAGATTCATACTCTGTTTTTCCCATTTTGTGGGTTTCCCTTCTCCCCCACCTCTGTTTTCTCTCCAAAAAAAAAAAAAAAAAAAAAAACAATAATTTATTGGTTTCAGCAATGGACAGCCACAAGTGTAAGCTCTGCTTCAGAAGCTTCTCCAATGGCAGAGCTTTAGGAGGTCATATGAGGTCCCATATGATGAACCTTCCTCTTCCACCCAAAGGAGAAGAAGATGCAGCTCCCCCGCATCTCCATCTCTGTGAAGACGGTGACTCTGCTTCTTTTCTTTCCTCTCCCTCATCCTCGGAAGGCGATGAAGAGGAAAAGGGTGTTTCTTATGGGCTTAGGGAGAACCCAAAACGAAGCATTCGAGTGGTAGATCCTGAATTCTCATTCGCCGTCGACGCAGCTTCCGTGGTTCTTCAGGACAGGGAAAGCGAAACAGAGTCCTCAAAGAACCCAACCCGAAGAAGATCCAAGAGGACTCGTAAACCCGATCGCCGCCACCACCACCACCTCCATCGTCATTATAATGTTTTTAAACGCCTTCAGGAGAAGAAGATGAACCAGCCGGAATCGTGGACGGAGGCGGAGCCAGTTAGTTCGATCTCCGGTAGCACAACGGAAGAAGATGTTGCGTTTTGGCTGATGATGCTTTCTCGGGATAAATGGACGAAACAGAAAGGTGGGTATGAGGAAGAAGAGGATGAGGATGAAGAAGATGAAGATGAAGATGAAGATGAAGATGAAGAGGAAGAGGAAGAAGAAGAGGAATTAGAAGAGTCGATGGAAGAGACCGATGATTCCGAGGCGGTGAAATTCCCAAAGAATCGAAACAGAGGGAATTACAAATGCGAAACATGCAACAAAGTGTTTCGATCGTATCAAGCACTTGGTGGGCATAGAGCTAGCCATAAGAAAATTAAAGTGTCCCTAACTTACAACAATCCCCAATTGGGGAGCCACCATGAAAATGCAGCTACACCAAGCAGTGGTTCCATAGCGGAAAGGAAAATTCACGAGTGTCCTGTTTGTTTCAGAGTATTTTCTTCAGGGCAAGCACTTGGTGGACATAAGAGATCTCATGTCACCGGTTACTCAAATCCGCCAAAAACTGCACAGAAAAAGTTCCCGGATAGTTTGATAGATCTTAACCTCCCGGCTCCTTTTGAGGAAGACGATGTTAGCCAAATCGAACTCTCGGCAGTTTCTGATGCGGATTTCGTCAACGCCATTAGGCAATAAAAAACATACAAATTTCGAGGTAACAAAAAAAGTAAAAGGAAAATTTTGACCTGAGTATTCATATTCATATTGATCAATACATCAAATCTCATTCCAAACGAAACTTTGTTGAGTTTTGACTTATATATTATATGGTTGAAAGTTTCATTACTACTTAGACTTGGGAATTCCTGATCATTCTCTGAATTTCATGCTCTAATTACCCTTTCAGCCTTCATCAGTTCCCGGAAAACACTTTTTCCTTTTTTCATTTTCTGTTCATAATTTCTGGGTTCTCCTGTGGGCTGAGGTTACTAATTGAATTTTGGTTCAACCTACGATGAAGTTGTTGCAAACTGTTCAAAAAAAAAAAAAAAAAAACAGATTCTTTTTTTTTTTTTTAAATAAATATATATTTAGAACAAAAGATGTCATTTTCAGAAGAACTTGAAGAGTCCAATCCATATTTTATTGTATTTTATTTATATTCCGAATAATGGAAGGTAAGGTAACTGCCATCTCTCTCCACTTGCACTTGCAATTGGCAAAGACAGTTCATGGAGAAGAAGCAGCAGCAGCAGCAGCAGGAGCAGTAAAGTCTCTTATTCTGTGTCAATTCCCTTTTATTTATTCATTTTCCCTTTTGCCTTTTCATGTTTAATTCCCTTCACTTCTTTTTATTATTTTTTTACACTTCAAAAAGCTTCTATGATCTTCTTGAAAAAAATTAAAAAGAAAAAAAAAAGAAAAAAAAAAAAAAAAAGAATTGGATTTGAAAATTCATCATGGAGATCTGCAAGTTATTAATTTAAATAACAATTGACCTATAATTTGTTTATTTATTCAACATTGTATATGTCATTCTCACAAATTATACAAACTCATATTAATATGCTAATTTAAATGAATTTTAGACTTAGCTTGCACACCAAATATAATGCAATCGTGAGCCTAACATCTACATTCAAACCTTTCTATCCTACATTTATATATATATATATATATATATTTAATGGGGGAGAAAATTGCAATTGAGAGAGCAATATCTTGAAATGTCATTTGATATTTGTTGGATTTTTTATTTAAAGAATTAATGTGGAGATTTTGAAAGGGGAAAAAAGAAAAGAAAAGAAAAGAAAAGTGTGATATAGGATGGGGGAAAAGCACAATCCGTAGTTTTAGTGAGAGAATAAAATTGCTTTGATTTGGGAATGTGACAAAGTATGTGTGGATCAGTGTGTGGCCTTTTATTTTCATAAATGGAAATATTTATTCATATTTAATTACTTTGCATTAGTGGCATGATTGATACCTTAGCACTTATTGTTTTTTTACCTACATCTATTGCAAATAAAATCTTCTATCATCTTTCAAGATTGCAAACTAATAATAAAAATAAAAACATTTCACAAATGCATTTAATTATGTGAAATTTCATTGGCACCTACTAATTATAAAATTCAAAAACATATATATCCTTCAAAAAGCCTTGCCAAAAATAAAGAAAATTTATCAACCCTAGACTCTCGGCCCTTTTTGTTTAATTCATAATACAGTAATGTTCTAAAGAAATTAAATTGTGTTCCTAAACAAAAGTCTTGCTACTATGTTATGTGTCAAGATTCAGTGTAATTACATCGAAATTCTCTCTGTCAAGTTCTTGGAAGAAAAAGAAAACTTTTTTGTTATGGTAATTAATCATTTTTTTTTCTCTAGTTCAACTCCATGGAAACCAATCAAATTAATTTGATTAACCCAACTTGTCGTACAATTATGTGTATATATTATTTTGAACCAAACCCTAATCCCATAAGGTAAAAGATTAGGTAAATAGCATGGTCAACAATAATAAGTTTGATTGAATTAGTCCATTATAATATATGCTGAAATGTGTAGTGATTTGTGAATTAGTTTGAGGAGTAAGGTTGGGTAGGGTTTGTTTTTTATAGTGTGGAGATGCAAATGGTAGGCTAAAACTTTGTTGCAATTTGTAATGCTACTAATTAATTTAGTATATGTGTGTTTATATAATGTGTTTATGTTGGGTTTGGTTGTAATTGAGGGAAATCCGAGTGTTAAGTTGTGTAGTAACACTAAACAACACCCACTTTAATATATCTAATTCCGCCAACGCATCATCTCTCAATTAACTCAATCCATGCCACCTAATCTCTTTTTCTTGCTTTGTCATTTTCCACAACTCACAACAATTCATAATGTCAATGCCAACTAAATCTTCTTTCTTTTTTCTTTTTTAATCATAAAAATTAAACCCAAGCAGTAGTAAACTCGTGCATGTCTACGTTTTTAATCACATTGATGATTTATATATATATAAAAGAAAAGAAAAGAAAAGAAAAGAAAAGAAAAGAAAAGATGATTTTGATGGTATTAATATTCGTTGTTGAGCTTTTTGTCTTTCAAATATTAATCCTCTTTTCCTTCTGTGGAGAGAGATGGGGCCCCTCCCTTTACCCCATAATACTACTTTTTCAATATATACTCTTTCTCTAATGTTTTACCTTTATTTATGTCTTTTTATATATATATATATACTTATTTCTTTTTTATGTTTACCATGAGCACCGACCGATCACTCTAATTAATAAATCAAGTTCAAACTTGAAAATTGGAATATATACATATCTCTAAGCGTTTATACATCTAAATCCAAACTTGTACTGTAGACTATGTACCGACTACGTCTAAATCTCTCCACCTTAACCTTCATTTTGAAGAATTAAACTTCAGAATGTCAACTTAATTGATATATGACGTTGCATCCTTACCAATCCCTTGTTTTTCTTTTACTCGTTTCTTCTTTTCTTTTTAAGAAAAACTTCCTGATATGAAGGGTACTGTGTCTGCTTTAAATTTGAAGGTGCAACTTAATTAAAATTTATAAATCATATTTTGATTTCTATTCTAATTTTAGATAATAAGTAATAAAATCACACTATTAAAACAAGCTAATTCTGATTTGGTTTTCAAATCATTTTTAAAAAATAGTGTTTTCAACATGAGTTAATCTGACGGAAAAAGAAAGCCGTAAATGTGATCGTTCTCTCTCTATCTCTCTCTCTCTCTCTCTCTCTCTCTCTCTCTCTCTCTCTATATATATATATATATATATATATATATATGGATATACCTAAAATTTGGTTATTATTTTAAAAATATTTATTAAGTTTCGTGATTCTGAAAATTTTCCATTAATTTCCTCTCTTTGGAAACAACATATAAATCTGATGGGATCAGAAAAGTCTACCCATAGTAATATGAAAATTAGTTCCATTACCTAACATTCAACACATTCAACCTATCCAATGAAACACTTCAACGATATATTATGTGTTTTCAAAAGGTTTCGGTGTTCTAAATCGAAATAATAATATTAATCAGAAGGAATTATTACAGTAAGTAAAAAATTTGGTAAACATACTGTATAAACTCATCCTTTCAACTTGTCGGAAAAGAAAAAGAGAAACCCATCTTTCAATTTTTTAAAGAAGAAAAATTAAACTGGTAGAATTAATTAATTTGAAATAAAATGTTTTGTTGAACAAACAAGAGAAGTATTTTTATAGGGGAAAAGAATAGAAAGTGCTTTCAAATTAAATTAGGTTTTTTTCCCTTCCTTAGCTTTAATACATTATTCATTATTACATTAATACTAGTAACGCAACCTTTCAATTTATTCCATGATTTTACAAAGTACAATAATAACAGTCAACAAAGGAAAAAGAAATATTTGGTCTATAATTAGAATTAAATAGAATATTTTTGCATGCCAATATGATTCTTTTGCAAGATGATGAATTATTTTGGATAAATATATATTATGATCGAGTTTTGGTAGTGATGATAATATTAGAGATTTCTTGTTTTAGAGGAATATTTGCTTTAAGAGTGTGTGTTGCGCCAGGTTGGGGAAAAAAGTGGCTTCATGGTTTCTCTCTTTACACTAAATCTCAAATAATTAATTCTCTCTACACCCACATTTATATGTGTGTTATGTAGTGAATTAACAAAATGTGGATACATACACATACAAATAATGAAGCTGATGAAAAATTCTTAATTATCAGTCTTTGTTTTAGGGTATTATTTTGTTAGTTATACCAAAGTATGATTCATATTTTATTCCAAACATATATATATATATATATATATATATATATATATATATATATATACTTAAAATTCTTTGATATATAAAGGTAACCGAATTAAGCTGATGGTGCAATATTTCAAAAAATAAGCAAAATTATAATTTTATAGTGACCAAACGAAGATATTTGGACGGTAGAATTTATTCTTCTCTATCGACAATTTTAAGAGAGTTTGACAAATATAGAGACTTTTATTTTCTTTTAAAAGTTAAAAGTAAGTTTACCAATTCAACTTTTCACTCATAAAGGCAAAATCGAACACTTTTTGCAATTGGCTGAACAAGCAATCTCCAATTAGAATATATATACCAAGTAATTAAAACAAAATTATATATTTAGTAGAATCAAAAAAGGCAATTTGTTTGTTATAAAACATACCATATTCATCAATTAATATTGCACCTCTATTTGAATTTTCCCATATGATCATCGTCTTTCTTGTTGTGGGTTTGGTTCTGTGATCTCATTGGCCATTTATAGTCAAAATTATCGTCCTAGTAATATTCTCTTTATAATACCAAACTAAATATATTCCCTCTCATGCCCTTCATCACAATCCTTCTTTCATAAAGACAGAAAAAAAGGAATCACATTTTTAAAGGACGTGATGTTACAAAAAGTGAACAAATTATTTATAGGGTCCTCCGAGTTATTAATTTTATGAAACTATATGTTTCAATCTGTTGTTGGTTGAATTTTAGTGATCTATTTTCTTTAAGAAAATCATTTTATTATATTTACTATATTTCTTGCTCTAGACGTTTAAAAAGTGTATGTAATAAAAACAGTAGTAAATGGTTGAAAAGTAGTACTAAAATACTGTAGTGTATGAGATGATAAAAATAATGATGAATTAAGAAAAGATCAGTTATAATTAATACTAAAAGAACTGGTTATAAGAGTAGTTGATAAAGTTTATGATATAAATAAGAAATAAAAATATTGTTTTGGTGTGGTGTGGGTTAATGAATCGATCGGCCAAACAGATAAAAATAGTGGTGTGGGTTATAAAAAGGAAGGGGACATGCAAAGGGACACATAGCTTTCTCTTAGCTGGCCCTTACATTTCCACTTTACAGAATCTCTCTTCATCAGTCGGTGGGTCGGTTATTCTTCACTTCCTAATTTCTTTATATACAAAAATACATTCACTATTTTTAGTTAACCCATCTGATCTTATCAATCACTCCTCTCTTCTAAATTATTCTCGCAAGTTATTCTGAGGCAGCGTTTTACTATGTGTACTACCATTTCTTTTGTGTTGTGTGTGTGAAGCTTGTTTTGTTAATTTTCAGATTGAGTACTTAACTGATCAACTGACTATCGTAATCGTAATGCTTGTTAGTAATGATCGAGGTTTTTGTGATTCGAATTTGTTTATTTTAAAAAATTGTATATAAAGTTTATATATCAGAAAAAAGTTAAAAACAAATTGTTAATAATAAAAGTGGGACTAAGAGTGTGAGGTATGTTGAAAAATTTATCCCAAATAGAAAAAGAAGCATAAAAGAGAGAGAGAGGTCAACAAATGTGATCTCCTTCCATTTCTGATATTTTGTGAATGCCATCATCATCATCATTGGTTTTGTTTGAAAAGAAAAGGCACCTACTAATTAAACCACAACTCTTTTCGCTCTTCCTTTCCTACTTTCCTTTTTAATTAAGAGAAATACACACAAGCATGGTTATTAACAGCGCAAGCTCGCATATGGAAGATTAGCCAATATGGTTTAAAGAAATAAATGGTTACTCTTTTTTTCTTTTACCAATGTATTTTTAGGGTACAGATATCGACCCAGCAAAAAAGGAAAAGAAGACCTGGGATGAGGCAAACAACTTTGACTAATGATATAAATTCCAAAATATGTTCTCTCTATCAGATTTATATAATATATTGTCATTTTTTCTTCATTTCCAAACATAAATTGGTCTCCCAATGTTTGGAATATATGTGGACCTGTTCTTAAGGATTAATTCCATAATCAATGAAATATAAATATGGAAATTACAGGAAGAAATTAAATGTCTTCCTCAGTCAAAGCTTACACGTCACATCTAAATTTTCATCAAACTAATATAATAGAAACTGCGTATTCTCTATTATTGTGTAATACCAAGCGAAAAGGCATTGACTCAAAAATCATACAAACTAATTAAACAATATGTATATGAGTTATTTCTTAAATAATAATAATAATCAAACAACAATAACATAGGTCGATCAAAATATTCTTTTATTGATAATTACAAATCAAACAATAGTTGACTTTTGGTGTTACCTCAAAAGGCATAATGGGTTAGTTGACTTTTTCAATGCTTATGTGGGGGTGATGTGGCTCAAGCTTTTGTCTAGTAGAGCTGAAACAATTCTTTTTTTTTTTTTTTTTGTAATATTTTCAAGAGAAATTGTTACACCAGATAATTAACCTCTACCTTCATCTTATAATTCTTTCCCCATAATAAACTAATACTACAGTTTGCGACCTTCAAAACATACATATATATAGGAAAAACTAGAATATCACTGAAACATGTTGATTTAATTGACTTTTATTAGGAACAGAAAAAATGATTAAATACTGATTTTTAGGTGTACTTAATTTTTGTGTCCATATTCAACTGTGATGGTAACTAAATCTTATATTTTCGCTGTGAGTCAAGTTGTATCAAAATTGCTTAACTATAGAACCAAGTCTAAAGTTCATACAGGTAGGTGTCCTAAGGCTTATTAACAAAATTAATGCACCAATATTAAGATGGAGTTGGTGGAACCAAAAGGCATTTTAGGCCTATATTATCGACGCTTTGCTTCGAGAGATTGGTTTAAAAGTCTAATAGACAAACTAGTTTTTTTTCAATAATTTATTACTGATATAAGTGTAGATAACCTAACACTACATGCACCCTCTTTTTTTCTAAAAGAAAAAATATATAGAAGAAGGGATGTGAGTTGAAAATGAAAAAGAGTTGAGAATAAGTTAGTGGGCACATTATTAATGAATGTAGTAGGGGAGCTTTCACATCATATAGTGAGAGGGAGAGAGTTGAAGAAAAATGGAGACAGTACTTAATTAAGTGAAAATAATCGAAGAAAAGAAGTTGGATCCTCTAATTTAAATTTCACCAATAATGCCCCCTTTTCTTTTTTTAGTTGTTCCAACATTTACATTTAGAAAAAATACAAACAATATACTTTTTATGTATCGTTTTTCACGTGTGAATTATTTTTAATTTATTTTTCATCTACATCTTAATTAATATTAATTATTTATTACATTTTTACATTCAACATTGCATTCCTAATCTCTCATTCCATATTTGATTTAACTTTTAAACTATTTTAAGATCCACAAACATAATGTGATCTAGATCCCTATATTACTTTTAGACTAATTAATCATATTTGACATACATTTGAATATTATTTATGGGATTATATATAGTTGAAAAACAAGGCTCTCTTTTTCAATTAGATGCATTGTTATATGTTATTAGGTATTTGGTTTATTAATTGTGATTATGGTTTGAGAGACGAAATATTAATATAATGTATATGGAAAAAAAAGAATAGCAATATGGATGATAATAAGTGAGAAGAGAGATCCAATCAATTTGAAAAGAGAAGTGTAGTAGTATTATTCTAAGTTTTGGTGGGATAGTGGTTTTGGTTAATAAGCATCAAGTTCTCTGTTGTTTAACCCAAATAAATTGTAAGCCACTCGTCTCTATTTCTCACACACCAAAATCTCAGTACACGTCCCAAGCACCACAAACTCAACCACTTTCATTTCTACAAGAATATACACACACACACACACACACATATATTAATTAGATTATTAAAGGGCATCCCATCCACCTTTCACACACATTTAATTATATATATATATTGTTGCGTACTAATTAAATTAAATTACACTAGAGACTAATTATAATTAAGAATAACCAAGAAACTTTTAGTTACGTTTTCGATATCTATCTTAATAAGTGGCCACTTAACTAAATGCAATGAGTGAAAAACAAATGTAAACAAAACATGAGGTCAATCAGATAATGCGGCCTTTCAATTTGGTGGGGAATTGCAAATACTCATCTGATCTTTATTCATTTTATGTGTATACATCAAATCAAATCAAATCGATGTATGTATGACGAAGAAGTAGTTTATTTAACTATTTTTCAAGTGGCTTAATTATATTGCGTGGGAACTAAAGGAAAATTAATGTTATATATATATATATGTGTGTATGTTTGTATGTATCAAAATAGCCTCTCCATTGTAAATAAATTATACTCGTATATACTCAATATATTCAAATTTAAAAGGCATCGACATTAGTAACTATTGAGTGTATGAAATTGCATGTCATCCACTCATGACTCAACCCCTTCCATGAGAAAATATGCTCCTCTCAAACATCACATTCTTCTTTTGCTTCCAAAATATTTGTATACTAACTTTAAATTTCCCCTTTACTTCCTTTAACTTTTCCATTTGACACAACACACCAACCCAATTTTTGCTAAATCCATTAACCGGGATACTTAATTTGTTTTTAGTTAAGAGTTGGTGTAAAATTAAGACAATATCTTAAGAATGATGTATGTAATATTATCGTCACCCAAATGTATCATCAATTAACATCTAAGAAATTTTAGTTGGAAACGTTAGTTTAGAGGTTGTAGTCGAGAGTTTTGCATTCATTTTTCAATAAAACATATTACATACGACAATATAATTTGGGTTAAGAATTTTGACTAATTAACAGTAAAGCTAGAGGAGAAGCCGCCCCTGTTGGCCATTAGTTGAAGGCACCAAAACCCTATGGAAACGCACTTTGGAGCATTGAAAATCAAACTTTGGTGGCCAATCCCCTTTTACAGTCTCTAATGGTAAGTTTTGACCGCTTTAGAGCTACATATGGAATTAATATTGTCTTTTGGCAAGTTGTTTGGATTATTTCAACTTCCTATCTTTATATCGTTTTCCTGATATGAATTAATTAAGCTAGTAAGATGCATGCATGATTAATATTAATGGCGACAAAAGAAGGGGTAAATATAGTTGAATTTGTGTTGCTGAATTTGGGTTTTGCGTGGAAGGGAAGGGCTTTAAAGTATGAAGATGGGCAACAAATTGTTGGGCGGTGGTACCTGCCGCCGAACCATCTCTGCATAGATGAGGACATCACGAGGAAGTGATTACCGTCCCGGGACCCTCACCTAAACCCTATAATTTAACTTAACTTAATCACCAATTACTTTCTTACTTACTAAATATTATTTCTCAAAATTTCCACTTTTCTCTACTTCAATTCCGTACTAATTAAAATTTCAAATTTACATATTTAAAAATCAATTTTTTATATTCAATATTTATTTTCAATTAATTAATTTAAAATAATCATAAAACTAAAATTTTAAATTTAATTTGTTCATATTTTTGTATATTATTGAATAATAAGCAAATAACAAAACAAATAGAGGTAAGAATACAATCAAAGGAAACTGACAGATAAGGAAAATAGCAGAAAAGGAAAATGCAAATTAGAAATAAACCATAATTTGCTTTAACTTATTTTAATAACCATACAAATAGTAAAATTTAGTTAACTATAATTCTTTTAAATATTCTAAATTAATTAGCGGAGATTCCTAATAAAGACGAGGAAAGGTAAAAATCAATCTTGAAATTTAGGAATCGAATCCGGACAAATTTAAATCTCAAAGGTAAAATTATAAAATTTGAAATTTAAAGATTAAAATAGACATATTAAAACTATATGTATTTTCAATCTTTTAAAAATAAATAAAACATTGCAAATGACTGGAGATTTAAATTTTTAATTTTCAAATGGTTAAACTGAAAAAAGAATGACATAAAACAGTAATCTCAATCAAGCAGTAATTATAGATTTAAATGATCGACACCCCAGGTATTGTATTGTTTAAGGCGAAAGAAGAATGTATTATTGTCATATATTCTATAGGCATAGATTTGAAACAATTGATTGATTGGAATTATGATAAAGGTTTGAATAAATAAAGAGTAATGGAAAAATTGAGGATTTTGGCGGGGGGAGGGGTTGTGATTTGTGAAAGAGCTCCGATCCATTGTTTATGTTGGGTTTTGGAATCCCCAATTCCCCCAATTCTCCCAATAATGTTTACGTTGTTGTGTGGACAATGTTTCCAATTCCAAGCCTTTCAGTTTCCGTTGCAAAGCCACAGATTACTTCACTCCCTCCATCCTCATCTCCCTCCTCCATCTCCACCAGCCCTATTTTCCAAATCCCACAACAACAACCCATTTTCTTCCATTGAACTTCCTCCCAACGCCCTCCGCCGCAAGCTCGATCCTCACTGGAGAGGAGGTTTCAGTCTAGGTGTCGACCTCGGAACCTCTCGCACTGGACTTGCTCTTAGTAAAGGCTTCTCCATTCGTCCTCTTACCGTAATTTTTTTTTTCATTCTTCCCTTTATGCATTTCTCTCTACCTACTATTCTCACCACATTCATCATTCTACCTCTCCACTCTTTTCTGCATATTTTCATTTTCTCCTCAATTTTGCCTTTCTTTTTTTTTTTTTTTAACTCAATCATGATCCATGTTCTTATTCAATTTCATTTCTTTAACTGTTTATAATGTGGCCAACGGCGGACTGCTGTTTATTATATTGAAACTATCCTACGTTTGGGATTCATGATTTCTTTTGCTGCCTTAGGTTCTAGAGTTGCGAGGACAAAAGCTTGAGGCTAAGCTCATTCAGATTGCTGAACAGGAAGTATATATATCTCTCCCTCTTCGACCATCTTCCTACTGAAAATGCTATCAACATGTTGGAAATTTATTTCTTCTTTTTGCTTGCACATTAATTGATGGGAAATAAACTGTAGGAGGCTGATGAATTTATTATTGGACTTCCTAAATCATGCGATGGGAAAGAGACACCTCAGTCAAACAAAATTCGTAGTATTGCCGGAAGGGTGGCAGCCCGAGCAGCTGAAAGGTGAAATACACCGAATGCTTGTACTGCCTCTCCTATGTCTTTTGTTCTGTACTAATACTGCTTTTAGTTTAGGGGCTGGAGAGTTTATTTGTATGATGAACATGGGACAACAGCAGAAGCGGAAAGCCATATGATTTCCAAGTAATGTTGTCCTCAACACTCACTTATGTTGTCTTTGTTTAATATTGTTTCCTTGGATCCTATCCTATAAATTTTGGTTCATCTCCTTTATCAGTATTGTTAATATGGATTCTGTTGCCTGTAAACTATATTGCACTTAGGAGCTGTTTGGAGAGCTAGAATGTAGTGATTTACTGGGTATCAGAGGAGTATTAGGTATCATGAATTTATCAAGGTGATGCAGACAATTGGTTGTTAATTGCTATGGTAGGAATGGAGGAGATGGACACTGAGATAAAAAGGTAGAAAAATTGTCCAAAATGGAAAAGAAAACGAAACATTTAAGAAGTGCAGTTATCACCGGTAAATAAGAAATATATGGCCTGAGGATTTAATGGTCAACGAGGTGGCGGTGACCACATTCCGGTTTAATTGCCCAAAATAATCAGTTGGTTTCCAATTATATTTCCCTTCATTCCAAATAGGCAGACTAGTGCTCAAACCAACCCCAAGAGCATTGGGATGGAATCATCTACTGTTTGTGGTAGAAACTTGTTGACGAAAGCTCTTTTCTGTGGCTTGAATGTCGCTCAATGTTTGCAAAGCATTCCTTTGACATTTATGGCTGATAAAGAACAACAAATTTTTTGAAGAGAAATATGAGTGAACAGATTTGTTGGATTTAGTACATCTCCATATTTTCTTTTTTTAATTACTCTGAGTTTCCATCTATAGCTAGTTGGGAATCACTCTCCTTGGCTTGGGCTGGAGGACTCGTCACCTTTGGTGCAGTCTTCTAATCAATTGGAGTTCACCATTTCCTACTAAAAAAAGAAAAGGAGAATTTGACAAAGGCAAACAAAATCTGTAAGACTTGAGATAAAATGAATACCTTTGATGGAAACCTGGATTTTTTTTATTGCAATTGTGAAAATAGGGGTTGAAACATCTTATAGTTTCTAAATTTTTCTTCTTTTCTAGGAGAATTGGTGGCATAACGACCCTATTAGTGGTCATTGTCATAATCTTCTACCGAAGCTCAAAGGTTTTAAGTTGGCTTTTAAAGCATGGAACTCGACCTTTGGCTGTCTCTCTAATATTAAAACTAATCAATGGTCTCTCGATTCCCCATCCTTTCAAAAGCACACTGAAATTAGCGCAGAGCTTTTTAAGTCCAAGTAGTTGGATGAGTGATGAAGCTCAACTTATTTCAATCAAATCATGCCTAGTAAGAAATAGTAGGAAAAACAACATCTGGATCCTTGGTAAATATAGGTTCAACAATTTAAATGACAAAGAAATAGAAGAGGGCTTTGTTGATTTCTATAAACAGCTACCAAGAAAGCCGGTTTGAGATTCACCCCACACACAAAATGGTTGGGGATTACAAACCAAACGCTCTTATTAGATATTTATACAAGATTTTAGCAATAGTTTTCACTTAGAAGTTGAAGAAAGCTATTCCTTATACCATAACTAAATTCCAAACAGCCTTTGTGGCAAATAAGATAAATCATAGATACTTCACTTATTGCAAATTAGCTTATTGATGAATGAGGGAGCAAAGAAAAAGTAAGATTGAATGACGTGAATGATGGAGAACCTAGTCAATGACTAGAAATTTTGATACTCATGCAAATTTCTATATGAAACTGATGGAGAATGGACTCGTTTCTTGTGAGGGTTGTTGCATGGGTAGCAACACATTTTTGTGACCTGTAATAATTGATGTTATCAGGTTTCGTTTTGCTTTTTTCACTTAATGGAAGAGAAGTGTAGAATGGGACAGCTTATATTTCAAATTGGCCTGGCGGCTGTTTTATTTTCTTTATGCAAATTAGGTGCATTGTTCACATGAGAAAAAAAAAATTGTTGTGCCACTAGTATTGGAAAGACTTCTTATTTTCTTTTACATATTTCTATTGTGGTTCTCTCTCAGTGTAAATTTTATGGCTCCCAGACCCTGTCCATTCAACCGCTATGGTTAGATTGTTTGTTGCATCGACAGGAAGAACTCTGTAATTTTTCAGGCTTGTATTCGGCTTTCCTACCCCTCTTTCCTCCACTTCTTTTGTAGTTTGAAGGATCTATGAAATTGGTCGGTTTCTTATTGAAAAATAAAATAGTAATATCTTGTATCAGCAGATCTATACTTCTCTATTTGGATTGGTCACATATATCACGTATCATAATGGGGAAAATTAATTTTATTTTTTAATGTTTTCTTTAGGGGTCTCAATAAATCTACTAGGCAGAAGAAGATTGATGCCTATGCTGCCATGGTAAAGTGGGGGAATATTGTCATGTTTTTTAATATTGTGATGATAATAAATGCAGCAGTCCAGTCGTGTGTTCTTTTAAAAATAATTGTCTCTGACATTTTACTTTCTTTATTTGACGCAGATGGTACTCGAGAGATATTTTCTCATGTCAGGCCAGGGAACCGAACTTTTAGTGCCCAAGAGTCTAGTCTTACAAGATAAACTTATCGAGGGACCACCTACAGACCCAGACTTTAAGGATTGAGGATGTGCTTCAGGCCAGGAAAAAAATAATCTGGGAGAGGCCCTTGGGGTATTTTTCTCTTTGACGGATAACAAAATTGCTATCAAACAAAGGGTATTTATTACTGTTGAAGTGGAAGAGAGCCGCAACCGACTTAGAAATGGAGGGTTACTTCCTCAAAGCATGGTCACGGAATTAGGTGAAAAGAGATACCGCTGTTCCTAATGAAGGCTCAATTGAAGGTTGCGGGTTGTGAGATGATGACGACGACGACGCTTTTGACATTATATCTTTATAACAATCTTGTCAGAATCTGTCCTCACATATTGAATTCACCTACACACTTCGGTTAGTTAAGGATGGGATTTGCTTTGGTCCGTCCTATGCACTTGTGCTTCTCCTTGATCGCCGAATCGCGTATGTACTTGGTTGAAATTATTTCTAAACGAAGAAATTGATTAGATGCTGCAGTCATAATGAGATTTAAAAATGGCGCTTTGCTAAGTTAATACTGTGGAAAAGCGTCTAAAGGCCTAGACAGTCTCCTAATTTCATGCTTGAGGACTCTTCGTCGGCATCTCCATGGGTTAGAGTCTTTTACCTTTAGATGCCATTTTGCGTTGGCTAATTTTTATGGGAGATCTTTACTATTTTATAAACAAAGATCTTAGGAATCCCTGAAATATCAATAATCCTATATGATCCATCATTCGTTTTAAAATTATTGTGATTTTGGGTAATAATGGGCAAGTAGAGATGATCTAAACATTGGTAGTAATAGTTGCTATCTGTGATGGTGCCTCTTGCACTCCATTTACTTTTCTTAGAAGCCATAATCCATTTTTCCTTACTCGAAAATTGGGTGAGGGAATTCTAATATTTGGCTCAACCAATATCCAGTGGATCTTCGTCAGTGAAAGGCACTATATTCTTCTTGCTCGGTGGTGGACGGCCACCATGGACACCTCTTAACAGAATGATCCAGTCAAGAAAGCAAATCATCTCTTAATTCTTCTTTTGGTAACACCATCCATCACTTTTTTTTAATCTCTCAGAAGCCAAGCCTTGCCACATGTTATGCTTCCCACTCAATTATAAACTTATTGAATTCTTTTATCTCGTTCTAATCAACAGTAGATCCTGGCTAAATTAGCACCTTTATTGCTCAAATATTGATGTTTCTTATTTGCTATATATGAGTTTGAAAAATTCAACCTGGTTACACTATTTCTACGAATATTTAATTTTGGAGAGCTTCCACGGCCAAATTTAGAAAATCAATAATAATAATAATTAAATAATAATAATCAATTACAAAAGATTAACGAAGGTCGAGAAAATTTGTCCAAATTATTCACCCATTCCTCTCGAAACAGAAGAAACTCAGGTTTATAGGTAGTCACAAATTTATGTTCACACCATGGAAAGGGTGAACCACAAATAACTGAAGCTAAAATAGTTGATGTGTAGTTTGGCAAAACTATGACGTATGACCCAAGCAAAAGCTTCAGACATATTCTGAGAAGCAAAAGGGCAGTGTATATAGAGATGGTTAGGATGCTGAGTAAGGAAAACACATCACAACATGGAGAAACAGTGAACCTTGACGTTTTCCTCCGTATCAATTAGCTCTATCAATTTTACCAAGACAGATCTCACAAGAAAAAAATGTTATTCATTCTTGAGGTAAGCATCCTTCCAAATCACCAAATAAAGTTTGTTCGAACTACGACTAATTGCATGGGTGAGATTGCCCATCAGATAATTGTAAAGACTTTGGTGAGTAGAGTCTATATCCAAGAATTGTTCACAGGTCTTAAAATAAGCGAAAGAAGATGGGTAAGACTTGACCATTCAAACACCTCCAAATCATTGATTTCGACGAAGACCCAAATCCCGAGCAACTTGTGACCTATTCCAAGCTTGTGAAATCGCAACATTGAGGCAAGTGGGTTACCGTAAAACTCTTGGGCAAACCACAGCAATAACCCAGCAACTCAATTGGGAATATGCCACAAAGATGTGTGAAATCCATTGCCGAAGATATCATTGATCTCGTTCATCAAAATGATCTGTAGTAGAGCAAATAAAATGCCAATAAGCTTAACAAGGGTCCTTAAAGCGTGTGGTGGGCATAAAAAATTTAGTCTCCCACTCAAATTTCAACATCAATAACACCAAACATGCTTGATGTCAAAACACACACACAATTTACCATAAAGATCCAATGATTTTCATGCTTTGATGGGCTTATCTGAGTAGGAGGGCCTTCTTGTCTTCATATCTGGTTAAGGAAAAGGAAAAGCCCATCTCTGAAGCACATAACAAGTCCCAGCATCAACTGAAAACAGATGCATCAACTGAAAAAGCTTCCAGGTTCAAACCTTACTTGAACTGTATAACAGCAAGTTACAAAACATTGAAAAGACTCCAGTGAAGGGCAACGGTAACAAACATTACCAGAAAGTGACCAACTGGAAAGAAAGGAAAACCTAATTAAATTAGAATTTCAATACTGTTTTCATACCTGGTGCATATAATAGCAAAGTTCTGGGGCTAGCCTCTCCCAAAGATTGTAGAAATTATGAAAGAGTTTCTTCTTAATCCCCACATTTGCAGATGGAGGAAGAATTTAATAACCAGTCAATGTTTTGGCAATCCCCAAATGTGCAATAATGGAGGTTTAGAAACAGGAGAACTTTTTTGGATTAAAATTTTTATTTTGGTCTCGGAGGGAGTTTGAGGATCGACATTTGCATTGCTTTAGATCTTAGCTACTCGATTCTTCCAAAGTTTACCATTTGAATTATTACTTGTAAAGCTTTGTATTACTATCTTGATAGGCCTCCATTCCATATCTTACATATTCCTAGGAGAAAGAGGCAAAAGTGAGAGCTGTGGGTAATAGACCGCCTTATTCTGTGAGGAAAAATGTGAATCTCTCGTAAACTCCCTCGAGTCAATTGTAAATGCCCTGCGGTTAAATTTAACAAAAATATTTTTAAGATATAATAGTGGAATTTGAGCAATAGATTGCCAAAGAATTATAGCTAGCAAAAAATTGGACATATTTTAGATGTAACTGAAGAGAGTTGGCCGGTGTGTTGCTCCACCAAAAGGTTACCAAGAGAAAAAGGTCAGATACAGATAGATTTTAAAGCTCCCAATACTAACCTATCAAAATGCCATTCTCAATAAGACTACTCAATTCATTATACTTGACCAACTAAAAGAAGTAAGATGGCAGGGCGAAGAAGGTCCCCTTCATGGGCCCAGAGTCATCAATGAGATACCACTTAGGATAAAAGGGGTCAACTTACATTAATATCTAGGGGCCTAAATCATTACTACTACCTTAATATCTAAGGGCCTAATTCCTTTCTACTGGATTGTAGTGCGAAAAGAATTGGACTTAGAAACTGAACTTCAGTTATCATTTCCCCCTTACAGTGGAAATGGTTGGTGATATTAGTTCTAAAAGAAAATAAATAATAATGATAATAACAAATAAAGTCAAACTTACCCAAAGAAGCAAAGAAAGTCCATCAAAAGGTTTCCAAAAGCTGTGCATGGACAATGAATTAGGAAAAGTTCAAATTCATAACCACCATCGGATATAAACATCGCTCACGGAAAGAAACACCAATAACAACAGTTAAAAAATCAATACAAGCCTCAAGATTTTAACATTGTTGGTAAGTACATGCATCCGTTCTGCAAAATTATGAGAACTTACGATTGATTGGTACAAAGTATAAATGCAATGAAAAATCTGAAATGTTCCTAAATGGAGACAAATTTGACAAAACGAACGTTTTGGATCTCAACAAGTAAGATAGGATGAGTTTCCTTACCCGTTGTGAAGGGCTAACCATCACTTGCTTGTTGAGATGACAACTACAATCAATTTTTTTTTTTAATGGGGATCAAATGATTATCGTCAACTGAACAACATTAAACAGTTAGAACGAAAATGTACTCTCCAAACTAAAATGTAAATAAATGTCACGCACTCAATCTTGAAGAGATAGAACTTTGCTTGTACCTCAATTGTTGTGGATATAAACTTAACGCCAATGAAGCTAGTGGATGAACACTCGCCACCTCTCAGGTCCCTGAATAGCTAGATTTGATCCTATGTATGAACATACAAGCATAAGTTCATGACTTTTTCGGTAAAACAAAAGTTGCAAACAAGAGAGTTCTAGTATTCTATCGTTGAAAGTGTAAATTGTACAGGCAATTTAAAAGTTTGATCTAAATGAATTCCCACTAAAGAATTCAAAGACACACATACCCTAATTGACGAGGAGGAGCATTTCAACGTAGTTGGTAAGTGAACAAACCCATCATTACATAGGTCCTAATTGAATGATAAGTTATGATCCAATGGGACACACATTGTCCTATAAGTCGAAAGTAATTCGTAAGATTCCTTTGATCTCCTTCAATTCATGGCCCATAAAAATACTTAGATGAAGTGCATCCAAACATTCTTTTTCGCTTTAAAAGGGTGACCCGCCGAAGATAAAGGAAAATCCTTATGTCATTTTGTAGAACTGTATAGCCCATCTGAAGGATGAAAGATCCCTTCCAAAACAAGTTTGCAAGGCTGCAAGAGAGGAAAATGTGGCTCTGTGACTCACTCTTCTTGCACAACAAACACCATTGTGGTGAAATGGGCAATTAAGACAATCTGCATTGAAGCTATTCAAAGGTGTTAATGATTCAGCGGTGTGAACCAATTAGTGGAGAAAAATCAATATCATTCAATGAGATCCTTTCAACAAATGGGTTCCTTTATGTAGGAAAAACCACGGACAAAATATGCCTAAAAACACAGCCACACAAACTACATCACTAATCAAACAAATAGCCCCTCACAGTAAAACAGTAAAAAACATAAGAAAACTAACTAACAACCAAATAAACTATATCAATGATAGAACCTTATCTTGCTGGGGTGTTCACTCCATATTTCAAATAAATTTGTACAGAAGGTTCAATTCACTTCTCAAGCCAATGCCATTAAGAATTTAGAACACAAGAATCCTCTGCTATCAAGCTTCCAGTAAGGATTAAGTAAGGATTAAGTAAGAATTAAGTACGGAAAGCCTTAGGTCAGCCCATTCCTCAATTTGAGCATCCTTTAGGTTTCTTCTCATCTTTAGAACGCAGATTTCAGCTTCTACCTTCCACCCGTCATAACCAAGGCTTAGTTATTAAGAGTGATAGAGGAGATTAACACCCAGGGGCAGGCACAGACTTTAAAAGGTTAAGAAAAAGTAACAGAAAATGATATATCAGAATATCAGAGCTTCTTCCAGTAGCCATATGTCATTCTAGAAGGATGTGGAAGCTCCATTTCCAAATTTACAAACAAAAATAATCCAGTGCAAGCGCACAGAGTCCAACAAGAAGTGATTAAATAAATTGTCATTTCCCTTTTTATGGCTTTTAATCATATTGTTGTAATGACCTTACTTGAACAGGATCTGTTCTATAGTTTGCACATCAGTGTCCTTGAGTTCTAAAAAATCCTATTCTTGTAACCAATCGAAAAAGAAAAAAAGAGAAATAAATTGTCATTTTCCCACAAGGATTAACACCAGATTTTTACTCAGTTAAAACTGAAATTTAGTGAATTAAAAAATAAGAAACCAATTGAAATTGATGTTGAAGCATTTCTTAATTTGGGTTGAAGTTGGTGTTGAAGCATTTCTTAATTGGGCTAAGTGTGTTGAGAGATTTTTTAATTACATGAACACCCCTGAAAACAAGAAGGTTAAGTTGATTAATTTCAAATTAAAATCAGGAGCATCTGTCTGATGGGATAAATTATAAAAAAAGATCAACGATTGATAGAAAAATGGCCAATTACGAGCAGGCCACCTATGCTATGAATGATCAAAACAAGATGTCTGCCTGCTATAGGGAGACAAAGTAAATCAGATGATTAGTTAAGATGAATTGGATAAAAGTAAGTCTTCATCCCTTAGATGTATATGTGAATTCTTTTTTTTTTTTTTTTTTTTTTTGAAGAAAATTGGTGAATGATATAAAAACAGCTTAAAGGCTCCTTATGCTGAAAGGTAAATAACAATAAAGCTTTCCAGTTGGTAATCAATGAATATTCCTGTTAAGCTATGGTTTCCAAAAAAAAAAAAAACCACTGTTTTAAGCTGGCTGGCATGTCTGCCAAGCTGCATGCAGTAAATAGTTTTTTTTTAAACGGAAACATATCCCTTTATTAATTAATGATAATAATAAAGAGTCAAAGTTCAAAGTACATGAGGGATATAAACAGTAAATAGTTAAAGTTACTGTACTAATGTATTATACATAATAATACATTGGTACAGTAACTTTGGTTAAATACCAAATGACAAGAAACATGCTTGACGTCAAACAAAAAGTTCAGCAATGTACCACCATACCCAATGATTTTCATGCTATGATGGGAAAAAGGTTCGGTCCCGATAGATCTTTGAGAAGTATATTGTTCAAAAGAAACATTGATGAAACTTGGCCAGTGTTCAAAAGATCTTTGTTGTATATTGTTCTACCAAAAGGTTAGCAAGAGAAAAGGTTCGATACAAATAGATTTCAAAGCTCCCAATACAATCTTCTCAAATGTCGTTCTCAATAAGACTACACAACACATCACCATGGACAGATGACGAAAACCAAAAGAAAAAGACACAGAACTCCCGACTACACAAGAAAGTCAGAAATTATATGATTTTCAAACGAGGACAAATGATAAAGATGGGGGAACACGGAGCAAAGGGAACTATCCCCGACCCAAAGATCTTCCTAAAAATACGTATCTTGACCATCCCCCACGATATAACAAACCAAAAGGGAAAACGAGGGAAGCTCATTTGCAACATCTTTCCAAGGGCAATGCGAAAGCCACTTAGCCAATAGGGCTTTGTTCCGACTTCCTAAATTACCAATCTCCAACCACTCTTGGTTCACAGGGCACTCCACAAACTCCCAACTAACCAAATGAAACCCCTTGCCTTCATCCACCCGTTCCCACAAAAAGTCTTTAGTGTACGTCTTGATAATTTTGAGGGTTGAACCGGAAGCCCTAGACAGGGAAAGATAATAAATGGAAATACCGCTCAACACAGATCTGATTAGAGTAACTCTACTCGCCTTGAAAAAATAACCTTGTTTCAAGAGGCTACCCTTTTACGGTTCTTCTCAAAAAGACTAGCAATCACTTTCTTCCAAGAGGCTAGCAATCACATTCTTTTTATAATTCTGTGTTCGCTCCTCTAGATGACAAATAAAAAGTGAAATAAAGAAAACAATGTACACCATGACCATGAAAATGACACTAACCTTTTGGTATTGTTGGTATCAGATAAAACATTGGAGGACACATCATCACTTCAAAAGCATTGATATTGAGTTCCTATCGATTAAACCTTTCATATAACTTTCATATACTCTGTAGTTTTTCATTTTAAAGGAAATAAAAATAATAATATAAACTGAGAAACTTAAATACCTCCATGCATATAAAGATAGTAGATCAAGCTCTTATGATAAATCGATGCTAGGAATTATTTTCTGCAGCATCCTATTAGTTGCATCTGAACTTGCGTCACCATGATCATGAAGGGATATCAGCACACTCTCCATAATAGAATAAGCTTCTGAAAAAGCCTACAAACAAAAATTTTGAATAATTAAAGAGAGAGAATTATAACCACCGTTGTTAAATATTCTTTTTATAGGAACAATCATGTAAAATTATAGTTATAGAAAAAAAATAGCAAGTATAAAATCTTGTATGTTAGTCATGAATCTGATTGAAGTTAAAACATACAGAAAACAAGCGCACAAAAGGGCTACAAGAAACAGTGCCAGATCCTGAAATTTTGTTGAAAAGGGAATTTATAATTGAGTAAAAATAATCTGAAAAAAATTGTAAAAAATTGGGCTTGAACCTGGGTCTAGAAGGGACTATAAGGTAGATTTACCACTTGACTAACTAATGATATTGGTATTATGTCATATATATTTATATATAAAGAGCATAAAGTTTAGGAGGGCTCAAGCCTATAGTAAATCCGCCGGTGACAATAAAGCACTCACATCCCAGAAGATATGACTAAACCAACTATATCATAATCATGTTAAACATGACAGGAATAGTGTCCAAATGAGCTTCTTGTGATCTTAATCTAAGAACACATTAGTCTTAACATTCAAGCATTTTCCTTCACATGAGGAAGCCAGACAACAAGTCAAGTAGTTGTGTATCAAAAGAAAATCATGAGTAGGCAACTTTACAAAATAGAGTCAGCAACTCACTATCTAGGCAAAATTATTTTACATTTTCATTCCAAAAATAAAGCAGCTCAGCTAAAATAGTGTTCTTTGCAACGATTTGCCTCAAATTCAAAGGGCAAAATGAAATAAAAACGTTTGGTTTTAACAACCAAGATTCCATGGTGAAGTGATGTTTCTAAATTGTATGGCATATTAAAGTCACATAAAGTACTTCCTATCCACATCATCAAAGTAAATAATGCCACCAGGTCAGATACCTTACCTTGACACATTGATGAATGCGGAAACAATTGCGTCCAACATTATTCATGGGGAAAAGAGGATCATCGATATGTAAAGGATCAATGCTACATAAAAAATGGAACCCAGTTAACAGTTATAACCAACCCAAAGATAGTAAAAATAGGCATCACCAGAGATAGTACTTAGCAAATTACCTGTATCCCCTTTCCCTCTTTATATAGACTCCACTACCCTGTATCGAAATGCGCATTTGGCGAGGATCAAATACATTCCTGAATTAAAAGTAAACAACTCTACATTAACATATACACATTAAAGCTGCAGTCCACTATTGTAGTGCAAAAAGCGGAAAAGAACTGGACTTTGAAAAAAAAAATGGGGGTAAGATAAGGGGAGAATATGATCTGAGACTAGGGATCTAGTTGAAGTTCTCTCTCTTCCTTCTCTCTCCTCTTTAACTCCTCTCCTCTTCTCCCCCTTTGACTGTCCCTACTCCCGGTGGCAACATGGAAGTGAAGAGCTGTAATATTGTCAAGTCCTTCCACTGCATTTGGTTCGACAAGGGAAAAATTGCATCCTTGATCTGGTGCAATGCTGTAAAGGCAATCTTGGCAGAAATATGGTTCGAGAGAAACCAATGGGTCTTCGTCTTCCACAATAAATCTTTCTCTTGGCAGAACAGATTCAAGGTAGCACGGTTGAATGCCTCTTCATGGTGCTCTCTAAGGAAACAATTCAACAACTACTCATTGCAAGACATCCTACTTAATTGCCAGGCCTTCATACTTCAATGAAAATTCCAATTGGAGCATAGTGCTCTGAAGTCTCCTCCTCCCCCTTTTTGCAGCTCCTTTCTCCCTAGTCGCCATTTTGTTTGAATATTTTATTACTGGTTTATTGGGTGGTATAGGCTGTGTGTAGCCCCCACTTGGACTTTATTTATTTTTGTTTCGGTTTTATACTTTAATTTCCTGGATGTGTTGAGGATGCTATTTGTTTAAGTTGCAGTAAGCTGTAGTTTATGGACATGATAAGGGTGCTAGGGGGGTGTCAACCTAATTGAAATGTCCCGGTGCGCTTACTAATCCTTAGGTTTATTGTCTTTGTATATCCCTCATGTACATCGAGCTTTGTCTCTTTAGTATTATTTATCTATTTTTCCTTTTCAAGAAAAACTGAACTTAGAAACTGAAATTTGGTTATCTACTTATCTTTCCCCCTTCTACAGTGGAAATGGAAATTATTTCTTTAAAAAAATAATGATAATAATAAATAAAGTCAAACTTACCCAAAGAAGTAAAGGAAGTCCATCAAAAGGCTCCCAAAATTCTGCAGGACCATTGAATTTGGAAAAGTTCAAATTCATAACCACAATTAGATATAACCATTTCCCAGGGAGAGAAAACAACACCAATAATAGTGGACAAAAAATTAAAGCAGGCCTCAAGATTTTAACATATACACTCCATAAATTTTTTACATTAAATATTACGTCACAGCATTGAAGATTTAATTTCTCAGAGATCATCCAATCAAATTTGCAAAACAGTTAATTCACTTCTCAAATCAACCCTTACAAAAAGATAACGGAATTTACTTGGTTGATAGGACGGCCAAGATGATGTTCATGCTGAAGAAAGCGTATGATTAGTAATACCTGTAAAAGAGTTACAGCAAGAAACTTAAAAACCTCATCACAATAGAAACCTCATTACGGGTTATCTACTCTCATTATGGCTATTGTAACCCATGACAGGACCTGTTGTATACATTTCACCAAACCAAAACTGCTAAAGGGTTTAAATGCATCACCACTAGATTCCATCTGTTTATAGGAAAAACGCCTTGGAGCTATATCAATTATAAAACATGCCAGTAATGTAATACAGGCAAAGGGGGCTAAGAAGACATTCTGAAGCTATCAAGAGAGAACTAACAACTTCCCTCAAAATAGTCAGGATGGAAAAAATTGAAAATGCATGATCTCCATGTATGGTTCTGAAAAATTAAAATCTGACTGCCAACGTGGCAACTAGGTGCCAGACCTCTCATTGATACAATTTTGAATACAGTTGGATACCCTTAGAGATAGGAGTAATGTGGTGAACTTGGAAGTTGGATCTTCCATAAATTGGGTGATCTGCCCCTGGAGAAGTTGGTGAACCCAAAGCAGTTCTTTAATTTTCTTTGATAAATTTAGATCCCAGATGTTTCTTGTAATAGTATTCTCTCGGTGATGTTTTCTTTATCCTATGCCGAAGGTTATGCCTTTTTCCTTTTTCTCTTTTTTCTCTTAATATACCCTGTTTCAATTTGAATAATAACATTGTATTTCTCCCTTATTTTCTTGTAAAGGCTTCATTTTAATGAAATCATGTCTTAAAAATTATATTTCCACTGAACCACTGAAAACGTCAAAAGCTCAGAGTATTTTGATTACAGTATGCTACGAAATAAGAGGTTGGGACAACTCACCAAACAGTAAGAACTTAAGCCGCCAGAATAGGACTGATCAAGACTTCGATCTGCCAAAAATTTCTTTAAAACCAAAGCCAAAGGTATAGTGGCTGGAAATTGTTCAGTCAGCTCCTTGACCTGCAGTTGCCATTGCACAGAATCAAATACAAATTATTGGACTTGGCTAAGCTGCATCCTGTTTCTTTTAGAAAATCACAGGACACAAACTTTCAATTTCATTAATTAGCAGTATGGAATTGAAAGTTGTCTTTTAGTTTTTGTTAATGGTAGGCTGCTGATGTAAAGGCCTTATATTTTGGACCATTTGTACTTTCTCAATGTCATTTCATTTCTCTATTTTTGGATATGATGAGGATGCCTAAGGGGGTGTCAGCCTAGTTGAGATGTCCAGTGCGTCTACTAATTCCTATTAATTAGGAGTATGATACCAACTTATGTGTCTTTTCTTGTTTTTGTAAGAAAAATGACTTTAAAAGAAAATTAAAAAAAATTCACAAAAAACTATGATAAAATTCAGAAAGTGAAGTATACTAATGGATTACCAGCTCAGAAGTTTGGAGTCCCGTATGTGATGGAGTCTTGAAACTGATGTCAATGCGGACTGACTTGGTGCTAATTGAGGAATCATAATTCACCTCCAAACATTTTGGCAATACAGAATCTTCTAAACTAGCCATATCATTGAGATTGTTGGTATCTTGTTCTCCAGATACAGCAGAGGACTCCTCCTTGGGCGATTGCATATTTGAAGTGGACGAAGTAATGAGATCATGGGGAACTTCAACAACAAGCATGATAATAGGAATCTGACCCAAAATAGAAACTGATTAGCAAATGCGCAGAATAATATCTATTATTGACAAGAATTAAGTAAATAGTTGATAGAAAAGGCAATTACAGCAGTATTTTCCACCGTCTTTAATGAATCACTTTTTACCCACTCCTGATTGGAAAGATATCTGGCTGCATGCTGGAAAACCAAAAATATTTATTGAACTTCTACACTTGGAAAAATAAAACCAACGAAAAGTTTTACTTAAAAAAAACGATACAGAAGAATCAAAATTACGAGAGACAATAGGGGTCAAACCCAACCTCATGTCATGGAGAGAACAAAACACCTCTTTTTTTCTTAATGGAATCAAGCCTCTTTCATTGAATTAATGAAATGAGACTATTGCTTAAAGTACTATAGGGAAATACAAAGAACAAGAGAACCTAAGCATCAGAAGGTGCATCCAAGAATCTCGATAACAAAACATCCCTTAAGCTAATCTAAATCAATGGACAGATGGAGGACTTAGGGTATTATAAACTCCAATGCAAAAAGAGGAAGAAATAACCATTAATAAAATAAAAATAACGATAATAATAACGACAACAATAATAATAATAAAAGATCTATTTTTTTAACGATAAAGATATATCCTTCAAGGAATAATCAGGAATAGCTGGGAATAATCAGGAATAGCTGGACTAAGCATAAACAAAGTGAGCTGCAACCTCACATTCAATTCCTCGAGACAAGAATAAACATACCTGAAGGCAGGTTTCTTTGATACCATTACGTCCCTCTAAGATCCCAGCTTCTTTAATAGGTTCCTAAAAGATAATAGAAACAAACCTTATTTAGAGCACTAATGCGGAAGAGAGACGCGAGGGACCCAGTAAAGTAATGAACTAACCAGATTTCTCACTGGAGGCAGACAAACCACAAGATCCACATCACTCGTGGGAAGGGACAAACCAGTTGCATTTGAACCAAAAATGTTTGTCCTGGACCTAGGCCATAAGACTTGAAGGGACCGTGTAACCCGTTTAACAGCCCAAGTGATGTAAGGCTTCTTGGCCATGTTTTCTGCTGCAACCTAGTATGGCATATCCCATCAATAGCATTTCTCAGGGATAAGAATCGTTTAAATAAATCCCAACTAGGAAATACTACAAAAATAGCAACAGTGAGATCTCTTACATGCTTGCAAAAAGAGTCAATCTCATCATGTAGGCGGTTGTGCATCAAAGAAAGAGATTCTTTTTTTACAGAGCAGCTAATCGTAGGTGGAAAGAGAGGAAATGCAACATCTGGCTGCAAAAGAAAATTAATCGTAAGGAAAATGCAAACTCAGTACATAGCTCAAATATTTGGATTGCAGTTGCATACTCACATGTTCCTGATCGAGAGCTATCTGGGGCACAGCTATTAATGACAAGGGTTGAACTGTCGAGCAATTAGAATTACTTTTATTTCTCCAATTAGGCCATACAACTTCAGCACCGTCAATACGTAAGCAGGCTTCTTCCAAATTAGTTCCATCCGGATACCAACCCTTTACCCCCCAGTGCCTTGGACTTGAGCTACCAGATCTAACAGTCGGAAACCCCCTGTGCTTCCTGGAGTCACTTACAGGAGAAGGTGGAGGTGGTATTGGTGCCCGTGGAACACAAAGAACTACTGGAGACGGTGGGCGCTTTACTCGAGATTGCTCTCTCCTAGTAGGAGGGATACATGGGCTTTTATGATCATAACCATGACAGAACTCAGATCTTGATCTTTCCCTCGACATACTTGGAATAACAATAGGGCGCAAGATTGGAAATGAATGTGAGTCTCCTGCTTTCCCTTCAACATCGCTAGAAAAATTTGGCAAAGATCTAGGATCATCTTCCTCTGTCACCGTGTCTTTCATAGTTGTTGAGGAATGGAGCATGTTGTTGGGTATATCAGTTCCTTGCACCACATAACCAAGAGCCTGCTTTCCAGAACCCAGTGGATCAAAAGGAGAACAGAATGAAGTGGCAGTTGGGGAAGTCAACCCATTACTGTAAGAAGAAGAAAAAGCAACCATGTCATCAACAGTCCTGTTCATGTCTGCTTCACGCCAAGCCCATGAGCTATCATCAGAACTAAGAGAAGGTGGTCGAGAGAATCCCGTCCCATGGTGATCAGAAGGATTCCAGTACATAACACCACCACCAAAATATTGATTATAGTCTATCCCAGAAACTGCATGCATTTCCAATTCTTCCTCCGATATCCAGTTTCCATCACACTCATCAGCTAGGTCTTGATTATTTGACAAATCAGGAAAATCAGTGAGTTTACCAGAGTACTTCTCATCTTCCGTACTAATTTGACTGCTGCTATTAGGGAACCCCTGACAAAAAGTAGATTGTCTCCTAGAAAGAAACCCAATATCATGATTTGACGTCATTGTTGAAGCCAAGCCAGAAGCACTTCGTAAAACTGGGGGCCAATCTAGACTCATTAACAGTGGTCGAGTAAGAATTGGATTACAGCCACCTTTAGCAGAAGAATTTCTTGATTGATGCATTGCAGGGGTGAAAGACCGGCGAAAATGATTGTGCCAATTATGACCAACGTCTAAATGTAATCTATCAGTAGCAGGTGGGAGATGTGAATTGAATGATGGGATATACAAAGAAGCTACACCATGCCATTCATAGGGAGAATGTTCCAAGGGATTCAAGGTCCTAGCATTACAAGTATCACCACTAAATCGATGACGAGATGAGCATGATTTCTCCTTTACATCAATGGTTCTCGGAAGTTTATCCAACAAAGATGATTTATCTCCTAATTCACAAGTTCGGACAGAGCTCTTCACATTGACATCACTTTTGACAATATTCTTTAGCTCCAATGAAGGCAAATGAGAAGGTACTGCACTGCAATCCATAAAAGATGAAGAATTTTCCATCGTAGATGATAAGAATTGATTTTCAATTATTCCTTTTGAGAACTGAGATTCTCCAGGACCAATTTGACAGACAGATTTTGTTATTCCAGAAACTTCATGTACTTCAATATTAAGGATGCTTTCATACTCTCTATTTGGCTCATTAGAGAGAACTAGAGGACTTGAGATTACTGTTGAACTGTCAAAGTTATTTGTACTATCATTCTTGATATTTGAGATGGAAGGTTTTATGAATATACTATCCTTATCCAGCTCTGCTACCTGATCCTGAGAACTAAAAGATGGCGAGGAAAATTTAACGGCTGGCCCAACAGAAGGTCTTATTTCAACTAATCTGCTATTCCCACCAGAATTTTTACTCTTGTGTTTTTTCTTCTTCCTCACACTGCCTTGATCTTTTCCAACACTCATTTTTTGGTCATGTACCTGGTGGCAGGCTACTGGTTACAATGTATTCAAGCCATTAAATATACAATAAAAATATTTTTAAAAAGCACTAATAAAATAATAAATAAAAATCAAATTAACTGTTTTGGATACATCTGCTGGAATTTCTCTGCAAGTCTCATTTCCCTTGGACATAATAGACATTGTTGTGGAGTCTGTCATAACTTCTCCTCCTCTGTGACCACACTCCTTGTCATATTCCTGACGCTACATCAAAAAATCAAATTCATATCCTGCGGGTAAGTCCATTTATAACATTTTTTATGCTTCAAACCAAATTTACCTTCATAAAGTTATTGCTTGATAAATCATCTACACATGCCCTCAGCACAGGATTCTGTGATTTCCGGCTCTTTCCCTTTTTCCTTCTACTGGAAGCACCTACATGCTCTCTTGATTTACTTGGAAAGGACTTACTATTCCCCTCTCCTAGAAGCTCAAATTTCGTGCAATCAAGTGAAATAAACATAAGAAATTCCCGCAATTTTCTTAATATACAATCAGGGATGGCACAGATAGAACCCAAAGTGCTATAAAATAGATTACACTTATAGTATTCATCATGAAGACACGATGATACCATCGTAACAATATCCTGAAGCACAAGCAAATTTCTAAAGATATTGCTTAACAAATAAGGTTTTCCAGAATGGGTAGCCGGAATTATGTTGAAGTCAATATGCAAGTCCGCCTGGGATGTTAACATGGACCTAGGTGGAGATGTAGTACAATTGTACCTAAATGGTCTATTCCATTCAGCACTAAAGAGCCCCATCTCATGCTCCGCAAGTCCACTTGTCCATCTCAGAATCTCATGCGTCTGAAAACTCAAAAAACGACTGAAAGTTAGCTGAAATATGGTGATAGATCTCAAACCTGCTGTACACGTATCAAAATTAAACATAAGTTAAATTTTTTAGGGAAGAAGAATGATGTAAGCTTGTTAGGGATATTTTTGTAGTTACCTTGATTAGCAAGTCCTAATGAAATAGTTTGGTATCTCGTCAGCTAAGTTAGTTAATTAGTTACCAAGCGTAGTTTTATCTTCTTGTTTTCTTTTTTATTTAAGGAAACTAAAACTTTTCATTTATAATGAAAAGAGCCAAAGCTGAAAAAGTACCAGAGATAAATTACAAAGGCTTTCAAAGATATCATCTGCAAACTGGAGATAAGATGAGAAAATATTATTCCATACTACCTGAAGCCCCTCGCTCAAGTATATCACTCTTCACTTCTCTTGATATATCTTTTTTTTTTTTTTCTAATTAACAACTTACATTGAGAAAAAAAAAAAAAAAAACTGGCATAAAACCAAGTCCAACAAAAAAAAGTGGACTCCCTTTACAAGAAGGTACTCCAACTATGTGAAATCACACCTATAGAATAATTACAAGAAGTCAAATTGAGGCCCAAAGGAGATGATCCAGGTCTTCGTCCACCTTCCAACAAAGAATACAATAGAAAGGCTACACAAGTGAGGTCATCCTCCTAGCAAACCTATCTAAAGTGTTCACCCAACCAAACAAAACTAGCCAAGTAAAGAAACTAACCTTTCTTAGGAATCTTAATCCTCCAAACCACATCAAAAACCAACTCCCTAATGGGCAAGGAATCCAACAACAATCTGAAGAAGGATTTACAAGAAAAATCTTTCGCTGGACTCCAAATGCAAACATCCCTCCTCCCCACCCTAAAATTGAACTCCTTAAATGAAGAAAGAAAAGTGGCAACCTTCGTCATTCCCCATTGGGCAAATCACGGAGAAACCCAAAAGAAAAAGACATAGAGTTCCTAGACCAAACCAAGAAATTTGAGACCAAACGGTTTTTAAAGGAAGACAAATGATGGAGATGGGGAAAATAGAAGAAAGAGAACTATCCCTCGCCACAAATCTTCCCACAAATACATGTCCTTATCGTCCCCTCCAACACAAAAAAACCAAGTGAATGTGGGAAGCTCAAGCGACATGTCTTTCCATAGGTTCCAATGTTTTGCCTTTACCCCTTTTGGCACCCAATCAAAAGAGCGGTTGTCACGCTTACTCGCTATGATATGACCACAAAGATTCATGCTCAAGGGTGAAACACAAAGCCACTTAGCCAACAAAGCTTGTTATGAATTCTTAAATTGCCACTCCAACCCCCCTAGTTGACAAGACAACCAACAGCCTCCCAATTGATCAAATGAGAGCCCTTCCCTTCACTTACTCCTACGCAAAGAAAATCTCTCATAAACTTCTCCATGCACTTACAAACTGAACTACAAACCCAAAAAAGGGAGAAAAAAATACACAGGAATGCCACTGAGCACCAATTTGATCAGAGTAAGCATACCTGTTCTAGAGAAGAAAAAAAAAAAACCTTTCTTCCACAAAGCTAACCTCTTCCAGGACTTCTAGAAAATAGGGTTCTAAAAAGACGTAGCTCTTGGGTTACCTTACAAAAGGAGCCCAAGGTAGGAAGAAGGAAAAGTACCAACTTCAAAACCAAGCGCCTCCGCCAATCTCCTAAGCTTATCGTGATTGCTATTAATCCCAAAATTTGGCACTTACTCCTGTTGATTTTAAGACTCGACATGGCTTCAAAGAACATCACCATATGATTAAGGGGTCAAGAAAGACTCCTTTCTGCCCAAGCAAAACAATATTGTATCATCAGCAAACTGAAGATGCAACAAGGCCACCTTGTTTGAATCAACCGTAAAAGGCTCGATAATATTTCCTTTCAGCCCCTTTAAAATAAGTCAACTTAAGACATGCAAAGGCCCAAAAAGAATCCTAAACATCACACACAAAGTCACAACTTCGAAGAATGTGGTACAAGTATTCTTTTCCATTATGACAAAGAATACAACAAAAAGACCCAACAAGGAATCCTAAGAAGCCTATCCAACGTGTTAGCATAATCCTGAAGAACCTACCAAGAAAAGAACCTCATCTTTCTAAGGACCTTGATCCTCTAAAGCACCAAAAAGACAGACACGCTTAAGGAGGAAGGATCAACCAAACATTGAAAAAGAGACTTCCACGAAAACCCTTCCAAAGGATTGAAGCTCCAAAATGTGACATCTCTTCTCCCCAACCTAAAGGGGTGACTCTCGAGTAAAGAAAGAAGAGGAACTACATCCATTGTCTCCCTATCGGAAAGAGGACAACAAAACTCGAATGAAAAGGTACAATAGCTCCTAGACCACATAGACAATCAACAACGAAATGATTTTTAAAAGATGACAGATGATACAATCAAATAAACAAGACACAAAAAGCACTCTCCCCCACCCAGTGATCTTCCCGAAAGTATGCATCTCTTCCCTCCCCCACCACAAAATGGACCAAGTGAATGAAAGAAGCTTTCGAAATTTCTCTCCACAAATTCCTGTGAGTACCTTTAATACCTTTAGGCAACCACCTAAAAGTATGGGGAACATGTTTACAAGAAATGATCCAACGTCACAATGAATTTGGCTCATGACAAGCACCGCAACCAGTTGGCTAAAAAGGGTTTTGTTACACATCCTAAGATTCTCGATTTCCAAACTCCCCAAATAAATCAATCTCTCATTAAACTCCTATTTAATCAAGTGTGAACCTTTGCCTTTCCCTTAGGCAATCCTTCCTAGGGGGAGTCACGTATCAATCTCTCCAAACACTTAGACACCTCAAACGGACCCTGAAAAGTGAGAAGGATAAAACAGGAATGTGATTAAGACAGACTTGATTAGGATAAGTATGCCTACTTGAGAAAAGAAACCTTTCTTCCAAGAGGTTGACCAGCTTCCAACTTTATCCACCACAGAGTCTCACAAAGAAACAGACTTAGGATCACTTCCCTTGATATCATTATACTCAAAATATCTACCAAACAGCAAGAAGATGTAGGGGACAATCCAAAATCCTACCCCTCAACTTACTATTGAAAGTGATAAAGCTTCTAATTGTCCTAAGATGTATCCGAATCCAATATCTTCATTTATACCAACAACTTTCTTTCGACTTAGCTTTTAACCAACAACAACGACAACAAAATTTAAATTAAAATTTAAATTTAAATTTAAAAAATTAAGAATAAATAAATAATCTCAATCCACATAATCGACCATAATATTTTGAGTAGGAAGACAAAGGGATTAAGCACCAGAAACCCGAGTATGGTGAAATAATTTGTAACGGCTTCAACTAAATAAGCACACAAGATGGACAACATGTACTGTTCCCAGAATTACCAAATTTTTTGCTGATTTCCCCAGAATTGCAGTCAGAATTTTTTTCCTTGATGAATAATCCAATTTATCCCACCAGTCCACGCATCCCTTTTTCCTCCAAAACACGTTTGTCGCCATGCCAGTTGCTGTAGCCTTCTCTTTGAACTTTACCGATCTTTTTTTTCCATTATTCAAGTTCATCCATGACAATCTCAAAGCCACCTCCAACTTATTCGCCACAAAGGCCTCCATACTGTAGTATCCTTTCGCTTTTAACCAATTTAATTCAGCCCAATGGGACGCCAGGTCACCCCCTTCACCTCTCAAAAACGCTCCATTTGAAACTCCATCCATCGCCTCGACGAATTTATCCACATTTGAGACGAATTCCTCGCTTACAGTTATAGAATCGATGTTCTTCAACGAACAAGAACATTCCTCGAGCTTGTCGCCTTCCCTGGAACCGAATAATCGAGTGGACTCAAAAATCATCCTTTGGGACTCGTTGGACTCGGAGACACGAGACAGTAGTCCGCGGGACTTCTTAAAGCATAAGCTAGGTAAGTGCAGAGGGTCGGTGGAGAGAATGTCTGGAAGGATGATAAAGAAACCGTGTCCTCGTCTGCGAACTTCGGCCACCATTTGGATGAGGATTTGGACGAATTTGAAATCAACGACCGTGAGATGAGCTTGGCGTTGGTGGACGCTGAGAGAAGAGAACCATTTGAGGATGGAGGACCTGGGATTGGAATTGGTATCAGGGTTGAGGGGAAGGGATGTAGAATGGTATAGGGAGATATGGGAGGTGAGGGAGTCGATGAGCTGGTTCTGAGCCATGATCGAGTTCACCGGCGGTCACTGGATGCGATCGGTTCGTGGATTGTTCTTGTTTTGTCTGTTTGTGTGTTTCTGGCGTTGCATAGACAAACAGGAGACGAGAGTGACGGAGCGGTGAGAATGAGAATCGAGAAGAAATAGCGGGCAGATTTTCGCGGGTTGTGGCCATGTGGGCTCTTAATTCGCCCTGCTGTCCATTTCTAGTTTATTGGAATTTACTGTAAAACTAAGCTATATACCAAACTTTCCCACCTTTGCTATGCCATCTCACTCCATATTTCCATATTTCCATATTTCTAGTTTCTTTCTCTTTTTTTAGTTGTTATTATTCCCACAAATTATGCAAATGCTTTCCCTTTATTTGCACTCAAATATCCATTCCATCCCCTTAAAATAAATAAAACCCCATTAACTATCTATGAACCTAATTTCGAAATATAATGGTATGTTATTCTGTAATATATATATATAGAGAGAGGTGTAAAAATGAACCCTTTTAATTTCCTACTTGAACCCTTTTAATTTCCATTTTGGGATAATTTTCGTAATTAAAAAATGATCAAATATTTTATTTTAAAGACATTGGAAATGGAACAGAGTTGAATCCACTGGAGTTACAAAGTACTGTTACTCTTATTTGGTGCCTCCTCAGTCCTGGAAGCGGAACCAGCTGGGTTCAAGATCGAGAATGACCGAGGAGCTGACTGACACCCGAACACTCCCTCCAATGGAGCTGGACTTGAATGCCTTCATTCACGCACACCTATCCAGCGGCGACGACGACGACGACGACCTATCATTCCCTCACCGTAGCATCGACGAGATTCTGAACGATTCCAGTTCTTCCACCTCATCTTCGCCATCATCTTCTCCCCATTCTCCGCCTTCCCGCGGCCGTCGTAACATCGTCGCAGGGAACGGCGGGGTCTCCGCTTCTCCTTCCACATCACCGTTTAAGTCCCTGTTAGAGGAAACAATAAAGGATTCTGAAGCCCCCAGAAACAACCCATGGAACGAGAAGTCAGCTCAATCGAAACCAGGTAAGGTCTCTCATTCCAAGATTGGTGAATTAACAGACGATCCGTTTCGAAGAGGATCTCGTCCATTGCCATCGTTGTTTGGTGCGGTTAGATCGAATGCGAAACCTGGGGCGGCACTTGCCGCAGCTGCTGCGGCTTCTCGGTCCACGCCAGCCCCGCACGCTGCAGCTATCAAGTCGAGGAGGGCAGGATATGGGAACATGGCTCTCGACGATGACGAGCTGGCTTCCTCTTCTGCTGTTGATTCAGAGTTTTTATCTGACAGTTTATATCACACTAACATTCATTTAAAGGAGTCTGGTGAAAACTCAATTTCAGTGGTCGACAGGATTACTGATTATCAGGTTGCATCTAGGGACGTCAGTGAATTGTGGGATAGAAACAACATTCGAGACAGTGTCCCACATAATGATGAGTTTCGTATGACTGAAGACATGGAATTCGAAGCAGAACCGAGTTCTGTGGATGATGTGAATTTCAACGAGAGCCTTACTACTGTACCGCCAGCGGAAACCAACGACAGAAGCTTGCTTGGTCCTGCTGAGAAAAATGTTTGTTCGACGGATGCACATCCAACAGAATTGGATGTCGATGAATCAAATGAAGGGGCTATTCCGCGTTCTACCGAACCTGACGACGAGGGAAGTGCCGTGGGCTATGGGAGCCCGGAGTTGGAAACTCAAGATTTCGAGAAATATCACCAACCGTCAAAAGATACGGAAGTGGATCTTGCCATTGAGGACCCCAGTATAGTGAACGATATCATTGAATCGGGGGAAACAACCGAGCAGCTGGACAACCTTCAAATTGGTAAACATCCAGAAACGATGCCCGTGTCCTCAACTAATCCACTCGAATTGGCTGAAGAAATTGAAAAGAAGCAGGCTTTCACTGCACTGCATTGGGAAGAAGGCGTTGCCGCCCAACCAATGAGGCTTGAAGGTATTAAGGGGGTCACAACGACTTTGGGGTACTTCGACATTCAAGCTGACAATAGTATTTCAAGAACTATTTCATCACATTCATTCAGGCGTGAACATGGTTTTCCCCAAGTCCTGGCTGTTCATGCGAATTATATTGCAGTTGGAATGTCAAAGGGAAGTATTGTTGTGGTGGCTAGTAAATACTCAGCTCAAAATGGTGACAACATGGATGCGAAGGTCAACATTGTACCTATTCAATATGTAGTTTCTTTCTTGGGGCATCTGTTGTCTGAGTTTCTTTTTTTCTACTTAGAACTTAGATGAATATGAGAGATCTATGGAGCTATGACCATGATTGCATGTTTGATATATTGTTCAATAGCACCAACTAATAGATGCAAGTAGTGTATTTGATTGCATTTATTTTTCTCATTCTCCATTCGTACTGAAATGGGTCTCTTGAATGTTACGTTCAGTTTTTGCGCACACACTTTAACGAAATGTTAGAGATATTAAAAAATCTTGTGCGAGACTTGAAATTCTTCGTGCTTATATAAGTGATTTGAAGCTATGGTCAGGATTTTCCTTTCCAGCAATGCTATAAGTTCCCAGTCATTTAGAAAACTGCATTACAACCATGATTTAAGTTTTCATAATATGTACACAACCTTACTTGAACATGATCAGTTTTATTAGTTTGCAGAATCACTGTTATTCCCCATGTAACATCTTACTTAGTTGGAAACCCTTTCTATAGAAGGGTGCTTCTTGATGCTCAAGGTAATAAAAATATCTCATCCAGGAGAAAACAAGCCTCTTCATTAAATATGTAGTTTCTTTCTTGGTGCACGATCCTTCTTAATGCGTCTTTTTTTATACGGAAACAAGCCTATTGAGGAAAAGGGTTTCTAGTGCATTAAGAAGGGTGCTTATCCAGGAGGAACCCGCCACTTCAGGTGTACTTTGGGTCAATAACACATGCTATTTGGGTAATGCAGTAGGTGGTGGCTTAAATCTTCTTATTTTTTGATATCCATGAAAGAACCCTCTACTTTCAGGTGTATTTTGGGTCAATAACACATGCTATTTGGGTATGCAGTAGGTGGTGGCTTAAATCTTTTTTTTTTTTTTAATATCCATGAAAGAACCCTAACTAGGTTGGCAAATAGAGGAATTATTCCGTTTGAAATTCCAATGGTCTCTCGTGAAAAAGGAGCCAACAATGAGGGAGATAGCCATCTCATATGCTGGGATAACATTTGCTAATCTGTTAATAAAGGAAACCGAGTGTCAATATTTTGGGAAAAAAGGAACTATAATTTGCTAGGTAAATGGAAGTTGTGTTTATTTTTTATTAGGGATGTTTTATGCTGTATATTAACTGTTCTTTTTAAGACGAGGATTGCTGTATATTAACTGTTACCAATACAGAACTAAACTCGAAGTTGGTTTTAAGTATTACTCAAGCACTATGCATCACAAGGCTACATTTTGAAATGTTGTGAGGCCGTGAGAAACGATATTTTTTATGGTAGGCAGTGGGAACCAAGTTTATTTATTAAGTACTTGGACCGACCTAGATGTTTGTTTTCTGAAGCTGTTTTGGACCTTTGGCTACCATTTAGGGAATTGTGAAGGCTGTATAATTGGAGATAGAAGGCATGAATGAACATGTGTTTCTTTTACCCTCTACAATTCAGTTAGCAAACGCCAGTACTAGATTTTTTCCCTTTTGGTTTTACACCACTTCTCTCTTCCCTAGTTTTGGAAGGATTAAACACCTCAACGTAGTGCCTCAAATGCCTTTTGGCTCACTGGTAGTATATTCTCTGCAAAAGGTTCATTGAAGTTCAAATTCACTCTCTCCACACACCCAAGATATTACTGAAGATTTGACTTGAGCTCTCTAGTAGAGAACTTGGAGGAGGGAAAAAGAAAGGAGAGAGTTGTAACTCTTGATGAATTTTGGGACATTATTTAGTTTTTGCTTCGATTTGGTATATTTTGTCAAATTCTTTTCTAATTATAGTGTTTAAGTTTTAATGATTGCTACCAATTGCCATGCCTTTTTCTGTCTCTTGGTGGAGGCTGGATGCTTTATCTTTTTCTTTTTACATCCTTCATTGTCTGGTGAAAGTCTCTAGTTTATTTTTGGAACAAATAAAGAAGAGTTTTTTATTGTTAAAAAAAGCTCGATATCATCTTTTCAAACCAAGCTGGGAAACTGGCTTCTTCATTTATTATTTTTGTATTTTACTGACACGATCCTAGATCATCTTTGTTAGTCTCAGTCTTTTGGTTACTCCTCCATTTATTAAGACATTTTAATATTATGAATTACACTATTGGATATAGATGATACTGCTTGGATCACAAGGAGATAAATCAACTGCACCAGTAACATCTCTATGCTTTAGTCAGCAAGCGGACCTGCTTCTTGCTGGTTACAGTGATGGTCATATTACAGTCTGGGATGTTTTGAGGGCATCGGCTGCAAAGGTTATTTCTGGAGAACACACGTCACCAGTTGTTCATTCACTGTTCCTTGGACAGGAGGCTCAGGTTACTCGACAATTTAAAGCAGTTACTGGTGATAGCAAGGGTCTGGTTTTGTTACATACGTTCTCAGTGGTTCCTTTGCTAAATAGATTCTCCATTAAAACTCAGGTAGAAAATTAATTACAGCATCAAGTTAATTATATTGGTTCTGTTGCCATTAGAATGATCTTAATTTTGTTGGTTTTTGCAATTAAAATGTTTATTTTGTAAGGGTTCCTGGCACCGAAGAAATTAATTGTTCTGAATTGTGATCTGGTGTTAATTTACTGAATTAGTGTCTTCTTGATGGGCAAAAAACGGGGACTGTTCTATCAGCTTCGGCACTTCTTTTGAATGAACTCGTTGGAAGTTCATTGCCACCAACTCTTTCAAATGTCGCAGTTTCAACCAGCAGTATTGGGAGCATGATGGGAGGGGTTGTTGGAGGAGATTCAGGCTGGAAACTCTTCAACGAAGGTTCATCTTTGGTTGAAGAAGGAGTTGTCATATTTGCTACCCATCAAACTGCTCTAGTGGTAGGGACCCTTGATAATAGTGCAACTCTATCTTTATATTTTTAATAATTGAATGTTCTGATATTTTTACGTAACCTGTTCTGGAACTTCTTGAATTCACTTGAGATTTTATCAGGTAAGATTGAGTCCCTCTGTGGAAGTGTATGCTCAGCTCTCTAAGCCAGATGGAATTCGGGAAGGTTCTATGCCTTACACTGCCTGGAAATGTTCACAGTCTTTTGGTAAGAATTTACTGCCCTTAAAATGATCACGACATCAATCATTTGTGAAATGAACATAGTATTATACACTGCCTGGAAATGTTTACAGTCTTTTGGTAAGAATTTACTGCCCTTAAAATGATCACAACATCAATCATTTGTGAAAGGAACATAGTATTTGTTTCATATCAGAAAAAGAATATACTACTTGTAAAAGTTCAAAATTGATTTGATGAGTGGCCTGGATCACATTTTTGAAGTGATATTTCAATTCATCATCTTATAAGGTTTTACAAGCCAAAGAGTTACGAAAACATCTCCCTCATCACAAACCATGGAAAAAGAAATAGTTAGAAAGAACATTTGTAGGCGCTATCTTCTCCAACCATACTCCATTCATTTTTTTTTTCTGCAACTCTTTGGCTTGTAAAACCTTATAATTTCATCAAGTCAATGAAAATTTCTGTTTATAAATAAAGTATTTGAGCATTTAGTTTTTATTTCTGGCCTTAAGATTTAAATTATGGCAGAAACTTCATCTTCTGAAGCAGTAGAAAGGGTTTCGTTGCTTGCAATTGCCTGGGACAAAATGGTTCAGGTAGCAAAATTGGTGAAAACAGAGCTTAAAGTATGTGGCAACTGGTACCTCGAGAGTGCAGCCATAGGTGTTGTCTGGTTAGATGACCAGGTAATTTTTTAAAGGTTGATTGTTCTTATCAAGAGGAAAAAAAAAGATAAAAGAAGAAGGTTGATTTATTGTTTCTAAATTTGTCCTAACTACAACTGCTAGTTTTCTTAATAGTTCAGTGCAGCTGCGAAAGGTTACTATGATGTTGGGTTTGGTGCTTATTTTCAGTTTGAAACATAGTACCTAGGAGCAGAAAAATTAGGGATTTATAGATACAACAAAAAGCATCATATTACATTTAATAAGATCCGTTTGGTTTTTTTTTTAACGAAAACAAGTCCCTTTGTTAGTGATAATGAGACTAAAGCTCAAAGGACAAAAGTATTCCACTAAGAGCGAAAAGAACTAAGGGCGAAAACAAGCTAAAACTTAAACAAAGACTATGATCGGGCAACATAAATATGATGGAAACCTAAAAAAAAACTTGAACTGAAAATAATGATCTAATCAAAGCCACTCAAAGACAATACATTAGTAGAAAGCTAAATACAAAGAAAAACTCAAACTCTCTCTCAAAATTAGCCAACTCGAATCTAAAATCTTGCACACCCAAATCTTCAAGATCAGTTTGGTTCTTATTGAAAATGAAAAAGTAGAGTTCCAGTTTTAACTGGAGGCTTCATCCATATTTTCTACCTGTAGCAAGGATTTAAACGTTTGCATCAAGATTTGACCAGAAGTTCTATAAACTTTACAGGTTCTTGTCATTCTCACAGTAACAGGACAACTCTTCTTATTTGAGAAGGACGGAACTATGATTCACCAGACAAGTGTATTTGCAGATGGGTTTGTTAAGGAAGATTTCATTGCATATCACACCCACTTTGCTAATGTTTTGGGCCACCCTGAGAAGGCGTATCACAATTGTGTGGCTGTTAGAGGAGCTTCTATATATGTATTGGGACCTACGCATCTTGTTATTTCCCGTCTCCTTCCATGGAAGGAGCGGGTTCAGGTTCTACGGAAAGCAGGGGACTGGATGAGTGCCCTTAGCATGGCAATAACCATTTATGATGGCCATGCTCATGGTGTTATTGATCTCCCCAGGTCGTTGGAATCTTTGCAGGAGTTGGTAATGCCCTTTCTGATTGAGTTGCTGTTATCATATGTGGACGAGGTGTTTTCATATATATCAGTGGCTTTCTGTAACCAAATTGAAAAGAATGAAAAACTGGATGATGTGACGAGTGAAAGGGATTCTGCACATTCTGAAATAAAAGAGCAATACAATCGTGTTGGTGGAGTTGCCGTTGAGTTTTGTGTCCACATCTCTAGGACTGACATTCTCTTTGATGAAATTTTCTCCAAATTTGTGGGGGTTCAACAAAGAGGTATTGCACGCATAACTTAACTTCATATTAACTGTTTCGTTGTAGGTTGTTGGGAGTTCAAATTAGCATGCATTCATTCTACTAATTGCTTCATTACGTTAGTGGCTAGATGATGAAATTCAATTAGGGTTTCAAATATCTATGACTAGACCAATTATGGTTAGAGTGAAAGGAGTCTTCCGAAGAAGGAGAGTGCCAATATGGTTAATGAATTTACAAGGAAATTGGATGGTTTTTTGTGGAGTTCTTTGAGAAATCAGGAGGCCTTTTAAGGAGGTGGTCCTTGGTTAAGTTTTCAGTGGTAGAAATTTTTTAGGGTTTAGGCTCTCGTTCATATGGCTTCGTGGAATGAAGTTTCTGTGGCACATTTTGTCTTTGTTGTCATACTATTTTGTTGCATCTTAGTGCTATTTTTCTTTATTTGTTGTTTTCTCCATCCTTGTTCTAGTCTTCAATCACTGGGTTGCAAACCTTTGCTCAAATCATAGTTGGTTGTTTATTTAACTATTCATTCCTTATCGTTATAATAACTTACAGTTAAAGAATTATGATCTGGTCTGTCGATGTTTCACAATTTTTAATGAAAAGTATTATTTCTTCCAAAGAAAGAATGATCCTGTTCTGAATGCTCGACGGAAGCATGAATATTCTTCTGTCATATGAGCTTAATACTTTCTTCCATTTGAAGGATGCAAATTTTTGCAATTTTTTTTCCTTCAGTGAAAATTCACTTTCCGGGTGCACTTGATAAAATAAATGGGTTAATGATGATTCATTCTTTTCTCAGATTTGTGGATTACACTTTTGTTGCTTCTTGAAGTGCTTTGTCTTATTTTCTTCTCTGTCGTGGTTACACACACACACACACACATCTTGATAAGAAACATAGATTCCTTCATTCCATAGAAATGTGAAATTACAAAAAGATGGGTATTCACTTCTTTTATTGTTTTAGATACATTTTTGGAGCTTCTAGAACCATATATTTTAAAGGACATGCTTGGATCGCTGCCCCCAGAGGTATTGATTAACAATGTAATAATTTTCTTCCATTAAAAGAACAAAGGTCAACTGATAGTATTTTTTGGTTTCTTTCAGATTATGCAAGCTTTGGTAGAGCATTACAGCCACAAAGGATGGTTGCAGCGTGTAGAACAGTGTGTTCTTCACATGGATATTTCTTCCTTAGATTTTAATCAGGTTTTTACCACCTAATCTTTTCTAACGTAATTTTGTAGTCATCCAATTTTCTTTTATTTTCTGCGTGTGTTTTATTTATTTATTTATTTATATAATTTTAAAATGTATTTTGTCTAATTTTTACCATGTATGCATGATCAAGTCACCAATTTGTGTGGTTACAAGAATTTAAAATAATAAATGATGTTACTAGGCATAAGAATGATACCAAATACCAAGAATGTGGAGTGCTTTTATTTTTCCAGCTTGATTTTTATCGTTGTTCTTTATTATACTGTTTTTGTTCTCTACTCTTTGCTTTGGTTTTATTTCCCTTGTTTTAAACTCTTTATTAGTCATGACCTAGTTAAGGCTTAAAAATTTTGCTTTTGCTCTGGTTGTTCTGGATATGATGAGGTCACCAAGAGAGTGTCAACCTATTTGAGATGTTCGGGTGCGATTGCAGATCCCTATTATTATTATTATTGTAAGCTTTTATATAATCCTCTTATACTTTGAGCTTCTGTCTCATTTTGGGTATTAACAAAGGGACTCATTTTTGTTCCAAAAGAAAAGTACCAAAAAAGCACCACCACCACAGGCACGTTGAGAAAAAAGGGAAAGAAAAAACTGGAAGCACTTGCCCAGGAGACGGTTAAATGCATCTGTCAACCTTTTCTTTAGTCACCCTAGAGATCCGTAACAAATGGACAAAAGCCATACAACAATGAAACTCTAGGGTACCACCTAAATTTAGGTATGAGCAGGTCATATTTCAGTCACTAACACGGATAATACCATTTGCAAATTGAACATAGGAAAGGTAGACTTAACTCCTTGTCTTTATGATTTTTCTTAAATAAGAAACAATTTTGTTGTTGGATAAAATTATATGGGAGAGGAATAAAGATTCCTCAAGCGAAATGAAGAAGATGAGTTAACGGGAACAAGGTTTTTTAGTTTTCCTTCCTGGATCATCAATACTTCGTCATGGTTATAGAAACAAAATGGATTTGCAAAAAATCTTCCTGGTTAACTCTGCCGAATAGTTTGAACTCGCTTCTTGGCTGGACAATTATCAATATGGCAAAGGTTGGACTCCTCGCGTTGGGCTGTTCTTTGGTACACCCGTGTATGTCTTTCATGCTTTGTAGTGAAACATTGGTTATCAATTAAAGAAATATTGGAAAAGGTGGGAAAGTAGGGTTGCCAGATCTATGGGATCTTCTTTATTAAAATTCACTGGTACTTTGTACTTTAATTTTTAAAATTATTGTTATACCTTGTACATTGAGCTTTTGTCTCATTTCATCATCTTAATGAAGAGACCTTTTACTTTCCAGGAAAAAAAAAGAACTATTTTCATACCTTGTACCTCTTTTCTTCTTCAGGTTGTTAGGTTATGCCGGGATCATGGATTGTATAGTGCATTGGTATATCTTTTCAACAAAGGATTAGATGATTTCAGGACGCCTTTAGAGGAGCTGTTAGCAGTGCTGCGAACCAGTAAGAGCAAACATGCTTCTTCCCTTGGGTATGATACATTGGTTACATCTTTTTATTTAATTATTATATTGCATGTGTTTATAGCTATACTTTATTCATATTATTATTAATTATCTGTTGTGAGTGTCATAATCTTGTGTGTTAGCTACAACCTATATCGTATAAATCCTTTTCATATGGATATGGACATGCTTTGGGGGGGGGGGGGGGGGGGGGGGGGGGGGTTGAGCCATCTCCCTGTGCATGGTCACCACGGTTGGCAAGAAATTTAGTTATATTAATACTTTAACAATTGACACTCACACTTGAGATATTGGAAATCCCAAAATGTGGAAATCAGTATCTGTTGCTATTTTGGACCTACTAGTGCCTTCTTTGGAGTTTGGTTACACTATTTCCTTAAAGCATCCTTGTATATCAAACTGCATTGATTGGTTGGTTGGTTGTTATTGGGAGCTTCAATAGTGGCTATAAAACTTCTCAACTTCTTTTTATCTTCACCTTAATAGAGGTTTCGTTTATTTAAAACCCCATCGGTTTCAAGCTTTGTAATTTTTGCTCAATGGCCCTTTCAGTTTGATATCTTCTCAACTCATGCCACATATTCGGGGAGGTCAGATTCTCCAAAAAATTATTTGGTTGAGGGGAGTTTCACATATCTTATAGAAGCATTCTTGGAGCCATTAGAGAGAGTTCTTAAAGGAGTGGGGGGAACTCTAATCTTCAATGATACAGAAGTAGGTTTCAGATTTTCCAGTCCTTGTCGATGTTGAAGCTCTTCCTCTCAATGGTAAAGAAGGGCTTGGGCAGTGGATGATGTTCCATTCCATGGGTATGTAGGTTTGCCTGCTGGTTCAAGGGAAGGGACAACTCAGAAGATAGGGTGGTGGTATTGAGAGGGGGGGAGAAGGCCATTATTTGTACATTTTGCTTCAGAATTATGGTTTGAGTGGAATGAACAAATTTTTAGGATAAAAGTGAACATTGACTGGAGCATTTTGGCATTGCTAAGCTCTAGGCTTGGCGCTCTCATTTTAATTTATTTGTCTTATTCTAATTGTGATATATGTATTAATTAGAATGCTTTTTGTTCACTCCTTTTCTTGCATTTCTTCTGCATTTTTCCTTTCTAAGAGTTTGCATCTTGAGTATATTATCCTTTTCGTTAATCAATGAAATGTTTGTGTTTATTCAAGAAAACATGTTCATCTTGGAAGGAGCTTGGATTGTAACTTGGATTCTGTTTACTCGATGATGATTTGATTCTAATCTTTGTGTATTATTCCTTTTCTCCAAAAACTAATTTGTGCGTATTGATTGAAGTACAATTATTTTTCCTCCACAGGTACAAGACACTAGTTTATTTGAAGTATTGCTTTTCAGGACTTGCTTTTCCACCAGGTATCAGTGAAGCTGTTGTAGGTTTAGTATTTCATGTACCCCTATACACCCCCAAAATTAACTATATTTTTTGCAGTTCGTTTCTGTATATTTAATGAATTGAAAATCTGCTTTTGCTATGTTCTTTCTTCTATTTGACTTGTACAAGTATATTTGAACTGATGAGAAGCATTAAGTTTTTTTTCTTTTTTCAGGCCAAGGAACTCTTGCTCATTCACGCGTCCAATCGCTTAGAGATGAACTACTACAGTTTTTGTTGGAGAATTCTGATGCAGTGGATACAAGATCGATTTCAAATAAATCATCTGAAGTTGGATGTTTAAATCTGTATCATCTTTTAGAGTTGGATACTGAAGCCACTTTAGATGTTTTGAGATGTGCTTTTGTTGAAGTTGAATTCCTCAAAACGAATTCTTCTCTAGATGGCCCAGTTGATGCAATTATGGAGCTACAAGACGAAAAGAACTCAATTTCTGGAAGAAAGAACTTTCTCATTCAGAATGTAGTGGATGCTCTTGTTCATGTTCTCGGTAAGGCTATCTGTGAAACAGATGAGTCCCCAGATGGTGATAATATTACATTGGTTGACGATTGGCCTTCAAAGAAAGAGCTAATTCATTTGTTCGACTTTATTGCCACTTACGTTGCTTGTGGAAAGGCTACAGTCTCTAAAGATGTGGTTGGTCAGATTTTGGAACACCTGATATCCAATACCCATATTCCAGAAACATCTGATTTTCTGCCTCGTGTTACTGCAAATAGCGTACATTCAAGAAAAAGGGAAAAGCAAGTACTCTCCCTACTGGAGGTGGTACCAGAGACCCATTGGAATCCGTCTTCTGTGTTAAGGATGTGTGAGAAAGCACAATTTTTCCAGGTACTTTTGCCATATTCTTCTCTTTTCTAGTCATAGGAATCAGATTCCAGGAAAGTAATGAAATATGCAAAAAGTGATCGAAAAACTTTTACTTTCAACCTAGATTGCAGTCCTTATTTGTTTTTCTATCCCTAGCCATGGAGTGTCTGGTCCTCATGGGCTTTAGGCTGTTATTTTTTTTTTTTTAGAGAAGAAACACTTCATTGAATAAATGAAATAAGGGGTATTCTCAAACACCTAAAGGTGATTACAATAAAGATTTCCAATAGGAAACTAAGATAGGAAGGCTCAAATGATTAAAAGGTCCAAAGGAGTAATGTAAAGATAATCAACTATTTTTGCATATGAACAAGATGATTGCAAAAGGATCTAGATTTGAGACTAGACAAAGAAGAATGAAATGAAATAGAAAGGCAAAGCTCGTCGAGGCTTCTACATTTATAGTTTCCATATTCACTTACATGGCTTGTTCCTTTTTATGCTTTTCGGTTTGTGGGTCCGATACTATTGTGTTTGATCATACTCTATCTTTCATGTTTTTATAGGTTTGTGGCCTGATTCATAGCATCGGATGTCAGTATTCATCAGCTTTGGACAGCTATATGAAAGATGTAGGCGAACCCATTCACGCCTTCGCCTTTATCAACAGAGCATTACTGAAGCTCAGCAATTCTGAACAAACTGAATTTCGGGCAGTGGTCATTTCTCGAATACCAGAGCTTTTCAACTTGAACAGGTTACACAATTATCTTTTATGAAGTTATCTTGCATCTTCAATTTTTTTAGAAGGAAACATGATTTTTCATTGATATAATGAAAAGAGGCTAATGCTCAAATTACGATAAGACATAATAATCCAAGTAAACTAGAAGAAAAGGAGATGAGCAAATGACCTATATAGCTCCACTAGGTTGACACACTCTTAGCACTTAGATCATATCACAATTTTTTTTTATGGAAAGGAAGCAAGTCAATTAATATAATGAGACAACTGCAAAGTACATCAGGGTTGTAGAAGGAGCAAAATAGAAAGAACCTAAGGATCAAGAGGCACAATCAGACATCTTAACTAGGTTGATCACACCTCTCAAGAGAGTTATACAAAGAGAGCAATAAAGAAGTTGTAATCGAGGGAGTCCTAGGGAAATCGGGAGCACACCCGGACATCTCAACTAGGTCGACACCCCCTTAGCGCCAAGCATCATTACCCAAAAAAACATAAAGGCAAAAAACCCACGAACGAAAAATAATAATAACGTCCAGCCTTTTACAAGGGTCTAGAAAAACAGGAAAAACATGACCAGAAAAAACAGAAAAAGACCCAATGAAACAATCTCAAATTTAAAAACTTAAGAAAGGCCGATCCTTCAAAACTTCAAGGCTTCAAACTGTGAAATCTGCAATGCAGTGGATCTGGTGCAGCAACGGCTAGTCTTGATTGAGAAAAGCATCCCAATTGAGGCAAATATCTTGAATTGAATAATCAACAAACTCCTTTTTTAAGGAATACCAAGCTACAGCATTAAGATCTACTGCATGCATAATTTCTGCCCTTTGTCTTGCTTTATCATGGAAGATACGTTGATTTCCCTTGAACCATAATTCTGTGAGTAAAGCTTTAGACAAATTTTCCCATATGATGCAAGATAATTCTTATATGTTATTTTGTGTTCTTTCCAACAATGATTATGAACTAAAAGTTGAAATGATTTGATTTTAAACTTTGTGAGGCCATTTAAAAGTCAAGATGAAATATTTGCTTCAGAAGACACCTATATAGATTCATTGTGATAATAAAGTTGTCATTTGTATAGCTCATTATCTAGTTCTACATGGTAGAACTTATCTTCCTACATCACAACAACTTGCTGGTATATTGACAAAAAGATTTTCAAAGAAACAATTTGATAGATAGATTGACAAGTTAGCGATGGAAGATACTTTTAAACCATCTTGAGGGGGAGTGTGTAAATATTAATGGTTAGATATATTTTCTTTTTTGTTTTTATTCTTTTCCATATTTGTAATAGGTTTTTCTCATCAGATAAGAGAACCTAAATTACACATACCACTCATATCAATACATTTTTTACCCTCTCAACATTAAGAAAAAATTCTCAACATATCCGATTCTTTGCAGAGGGGCAACATTCTTCTTGGTCATTGATCATTTCAACGATGATGTTTCAAACATCCTCTTGCAGCTTCGTAATCATCCAAGAAGCCTATTTCTGTACTTAAAAACTCTCATTGAGGTTCACCTATCTGGAAGCCTGGACTTCTCTTGCTTAAAGAAAGATGATAATCTTGGAGTCAACTATTCAACTAAAGGACTGGATGATTACTTGAAAAAGCTTTCTGATTTCCCTAAATATCTGTCTAACAATCCTGTTGATGTGACTGATGATATAATTGAGCTTTATGTGGAGGTATGCATTTACTTAGTTCAAGCACAAAGTCGATAGTTACATATTTAAACCTGTTCTTTCACTCGATGGATAATGGTTGTTGTGGGATGCTGTCCTATGTGATTTGTAGCTACTTTGTCAGCATGAACGTGAATCCGTTCTCAAGTTTTTGGAGACTTTTGATAGCTATCATGTGGAGCATTGTTTGCGCCTCTGCCAACAATATGAAGTTATTGATGCTGCAGCATTCTTGTTGGAGAGGGTTGGTGATGTTGGTAGTGCTCTTTTCTTAACACTTTCTAGCCTTGACAAAAAATTTCATGACCTAGAGGCTGCTGTGGGAGCTATTGTTTCAAATGGTGCTTCAAGTGGTTCTAGTGATTCACAACACTTCGACTCTGTTTTGAAATTGCAAGAGGTTTGTAGGTTAAACTTCTGAAACGTGAAAATGAAATTTCTTTGTTTTCATGTAGAAGCTTTGTTGCTGGCAGCTCATGTTTTCTCCGATCATTCTTATGCAGGTGAACACTGTCGAGGTTTTGTTGCATGCTTGTATTGGACTGTGTCAGCGAAACACTCCTCGTTTGAACTGTGAGGAGTCTGAGACACTTTGGTTCAAATTACTTGACTCGTGAGTTATTATCTGGCTTTTCTTTTTTTTTTTGTATAAGAAAATTTTTTAAAATGAAAATAAGAAACAGGTGAAATTACAAAATGATGGTGAAATTAGTGAGAAGTTTTGTATATTGTTCAATATGTATGTATGTATATGATGGAGAAAAACTCAATTCGGAGGGAATTATAAAGAAATTGTTCTGTTGGACTATAAGAGAAGAGTGGCTATAGTTTCTAAGTAGAAAATTTCAGATGAGAGAGTAGGGAGGAACTAGGGAGAGAGTAAGCACAGTGAGGTAGAGAAGTTCTAGGACATTGCGTATGGAACTTTGAGTTTGAGTAGGTGTTAGACGGTGCTGGGGGGGGGGGGGGGGGGGGCATCAGGTACAGAAAAGGTGGAAGCTCTCAAAATATTCCTTAGCTTGTTATTCTCTTCATTTTCAATGGAGAAGTTCTGTCAATTTCCTTTGGAGTTTCTCATGGGTGTTAATGCCAACAGTGGGCTAAGTTCCCAAATGAAGAAATTTACCTTCTTCCAGTTTTGTTTTGGAATGTATATAAGATGCTACGATCATTTGATCCACAGGAAGTGAGATCCAAAGAGAAATTTTGTTGAGATAGTACTAACTTTTCAAGTTTCCACCTGTAAATATCATCATGCAGAGAGATTTGAGAGATATGAAAGAGGGTAGCTAGCATGTTGATAAATCCCAGATGCCGCTCTCACTGCTAACGAATTTATTGATGAACGAGAAAGGAAAAAGACGAAAGGGATGTTTAATCATATGCTTTTGGATACATTTGTGTGTGAGCGCCTCTATTCCTATGTGTTTACTGCTTCCATCTTAAATCTTAATTGGAAAGATATAGGAACCACTGTCCTTCGATAAATTTATTCTGCAACTGGGTAGTCCCTAAGCAAAACTTCGGTGAAAAAGTATGCATGGTGCCGTGAATTTATAAATTAAATTCGGTTCTCAGTTTGTGATAGACTTTTTTCTTTCAATTGGCAGGTTTTGTGAGCCTTTAATTGATTCTTATAATCATAGAACTGCTTCTTTTGAAAAAAATCAAGTTCAATTCTTGAACGAGCCATCAAGTTCACAAAAGGATAAAGAGGCGAACATAGTTACATGGAGGATTTTGAAGTCCAATAAAGCTGCTCATATATTAAGGAAGTTGTTCTCTCAATTTATCAGAGAGATAGTTGAGGGGATGATGGGATATGTTCATCTTCCAACTATCATGTCCCGACTTCTATATGATAACGGAAGTCAAGAATTTGGCGATTTTAAACTTACCATACTTGGGATGCTTGGGACTTTTGGCTTTGAAAGAAGAATTCTGGTATGTTATTCATTCCTTCAGTCTTGCACTTACAATGGTATGTTCAGGGTGCTTGGCATCTGGTTTATTCTTTTTCGACAAATAAATATCATCATTAAATTTTATGATTTAGTTTCTATTATTAAGTTTTTCTTTATCAAGTTTTTGAGTTTGTATTCTTAAAATGTTATATGGTAAAGGAATAAGGGTCTTGATTTGAAAATAATTGTAGGGTGTTTAGTTGAGGCTTGGCTACTCATATATGGATTTAATTGAAAACAAAACATAGCTGTTCAAGGTGAAGGTCTGGGAGATATGCACGGTTCTTTGAGGCTTGAGTTCAGTTTTCTGACCATGTGGAATATGTGATCCTCAGACAGACCTCTTATTGTCTTATTTGATATTCATGAATGTCTGGTCCTTCCATGCACCTCAACTATTCTCATTAGGAAACTATTTAATTTTCTATTCAAGGTAACTTCTCAGATATTAAATTGTAGAAAGTTTCTTTGAGATGGAAACATGCTTGAAAGAATGAAAAGAGACCAATGCTTGAATTACAAAGAGACGTAATAAGAAAAATATATTAATTACAACCAAATATAGCTCGTTGATGGTTTTGACCAGAAAAATAAAGCAATTAAGAACAAAACAACCCAAAATGAGATAAAACCGTTCTTTGAATAACACTTCAAACACCACTGCAACAGAACTACAGAAGATACACAGGAAGCTCCAAGTGATGAGGCCAACTAATAGGAAATAAATCCAAGGGAGGGAAATCCAGTTGCAACTTCGGTAAAACTGATAATGCAACCAACAAGCATAAAACCAGAGGGAAGCAGATCAAAGATAACAAATGGAGAAACAAGGTGCCTTAAAAACGACCAATCCCATTAGATGAACGCCGCCAATAACTTTAAGAGAGGACACCCAAACCAGAAAAAACCATCCTTCGAATTAGCTAACTTGGAAGAAAGCTACCTTAAGATCTGAAAGTAGCAGAGAAAGTCCTTCAAGCAATCAAAAGACAGAAATTTAAAGAAGAGATTATCGTGTAGAAGTTTGTGCAAACAACATTTCAATATAAAAGACCCGAAATAAACAAACTACTGGTCCCAAAGACAAACCAACACATTCTTGAATGGGGTGCTTCTGAAAGAAAATTCCGAACCACTCACAGAGAAAAGAAAACCAAGGAAATTCTTTATTTTTTTATCACTTTGCTTAGGAGCTATAAAAGATGAAGGCTCTGTGCATGATTTTCAAGAGTGAGATTTGAATCCCACTCCCTTGTGATGTAAACTTTTTTAAAAAATAGCAGTAAAGAAAAATAAGCCTCCTACTTTAGTCGTCTTGATTTTCTCTAGGTTACTTGCATTCGCAGATGCTTTTGTTTCTTCAACACAAATTTTAGATATTCTTATCAAACAAATGGCACTTCTAGTGAACCTACTTCCCTCTCTAGTTGGTGACAGTTTTGTTGTTAATGACAAAATCTTTATTTTGACTTAAAGTCTTTTATTGGCCTGAAATGTTTGCATATGGGCACGTTAAAATCAGTGTCAAACTTTTACGCCTTTAAATAACTAATAAAGTTCCAATATAGCTAAATCATTGTTAGATCATTTAATTCTGTATTATTCACGATTTTGTTTAAACTCAAGAGTATTAAAAAATAATTTTCTGTTTGTTGAATTTTCTCTCAGAATGTTGTTCCGCTCAGTGTGACAAATCATGGGTAGTCACGGATTGCTTTGTTTAAATTCTGTTTATAAATTCTCTCTGTTTGAATGACTCGATGGCACCAAAGCCTAGGGAGTTATCATATCTTGTCTCAAAGAGCCAAAACCATTTATATGCCCTCAATGTCTTCCTTTTATTTTTCATTTAGAGTCCGTACATTGCATTCTAGGAGTATGCATCGTGGAAGTGTTCTAATACATATGAAGCTACAAATGTCTGGGAAATGCTGTGTGTATGCAATTCAAAACTTGCATTAAATAGAACATGGAGACTTGACTAATTTGCTACATTAGTTATTCAAATACTTTCCACCTCTTGTGAATTTGAAGTCTTTTAAAACTTGTTTAGGATACTGCCAAAGCATTGATAGAGGATGACTCGTTCTATACCATGAATTTATTGAAGAAAGGGGCGGCTCATGGATATGCTCCCCGAAGTGTTGTCTGTTGCATATGCAATCGCCTTCTTGTCAAAAGCTCATCAAGTTACAGAGTACGAGTTTTTAACTGTGGTCATGCAACTCATCTCCAATGCGAAGATCTTGAGAATGAGGCATCAGGCGGTGACTCCATATGCCCAATCTGTGTCCATAGCAATCAATCTCAAGGGTCTAAAAGCAAAGCACCTACCGAGTACAGTCTAGTGGATAGATTTTCATCAAGAACCCCATCATCATCGGGAGCTTCTGTTTCATATCCACAAGAAACAGATATACTGGAGCTCCCATACACTCTTCAGCAAATTCCACGGGTATTGTTTACGTCATACTAATGCAGTGACTAATATGTTCTGTTGCGAGCAACAGAACTAACTTATCTGAATCTGTTTGCTGCAGTTTGAGATTCTGACCAACTTACAGAAAAACCAAAGAGTTATAGACATAGAAAATGTGCCTCAACTGAGGCTCGCTCCACCAGCCGTCTACCATGACAAGGTCACAAAAGGATATCATCTCTTAGTAGGAGAAAGCAGCAGTGGAAGAGAAAAGGTAGAAAAGCTAAATAAGAGCAGGCAACTCACGGAGGTAAAAGTAAAGAGACCGTCCTCCCTTCGGTTCCCTCTAAAAGCCAGTCTATTTGGTGAGTTCTGTTTCTGAACCTCCTTATATGTTAGTCTTTCTGAGCTGTCAAATTCTGACGTGAAACGAAATACATATATACTCGTGTAGGAAAAGAAAAGATGACCAATTCTTGACATAGTATGGAGCGAAGCGACTATTTAGTTATAAACGAAAAGCAATATGGATGTATGTTTCCTCAAAGATTGGTGGCTTCCACATTCACTTCAAGTAGTAAGTTCGTAGTCCAGTTGACCGTGTGCTACAGTTGCAGTCCATGTGATTTTAACGAACTTGAGTTTTGAGTCCGGCAGTTCTGGAATGGAGTTGATCCACCACAGTTTTGTTTCACGGAAAGATTTGAAAATGGGAAGAATCCACAGTTCAGTCGGCTAGGCAAATACTCCTTTCCCTCCTTGAAAGGAAATCTTTGACGTTACTTCACAACCTGATGGTCATCTATCTCGTCAAAGGCAACTCCTTAATTTCAAATACTACCATTGCCTCTTCCCAAACCCAAAAATGTAGCTGCTAATTTGACAAATAGGAGTCATTATTTTGTTGATAAGATTACGTGAGGTGTAAATAAAAGATGAGGAAAATGAGCTTGGTTTTTTCCTCTAAAGAACAGAAGTAAACTAATTACGTTGTTTCTTTGTAAAGAGATTGTGGAGTCCGGAAAAAAATGGAGCAAATAAAGAAAGCTTAGAGAGAGTAATTATGTACCGGAATTAACATAAATTAAGTCTTCACTTTGAAGTACATGTAACTTTCAAATATTTTGAATTTTTGCACTTAAAATAGTCCATCTTTTTTAAAACTCAACACAATTAAAAGTTCGATTGAACAATCAGAATTGTGACTGTTAGAGTAGTTGCTTCATTAAAATTTAAAAGCTCTATTAGCACTCTTATACAACACACACAACTTGACTTGTACTTAACAAGTAAATTAACCATTAAAGTTCTTGATCTCACTACAATTTCTATGCAGCAACGAATTTTCTATTTTGCAATCTCGTCCCGATTCCAAGATCCCGTCATATGTAGGATTAGGTTGTATGTACTAGAAGCCAACTTTAATTTAAAACGCCCATTAAAATATCAACTGAAATGATCTAGCAACAGAGTATGGAATCCAGATTATAGCATGCCACCAACCAGATGCAACAAGCATAGGTACAAATCAGAAAACTGGAAATTAACCAAACCATACCGAGAGGGAATACGACATATAATTATAAGATATATTAGACAGAAAAGATGAAATCAAATCACATTCAAATCAAAACTTATCGCAAATTTGTTACGGACGTTCAAAACTACGTATCTGTAAAATAACAATCGCCTCCTCGGGCATTAAAAAAGAGATAATAAACCTAGAACAAAACATGCGATGCCAAATCTTAACCTAATCAAACAAACTGAATCCCATATCATCGTCACTCTCTTCCTTGGGTTCTTCCTGCAATTTACAGAAGTAATCACAGTATTAGTACCATAAAATCAAGCTTTCACACCAAAGAAAAATAGATTATATATGTCGATCCTAGCAACGAAATTGGGTATTGCTTACCTTTTTCTCTTCCGGTGGAGGAGCAGCTGCGGCAGCACCTCCAGCAGCAGCTCCGCCAGCTGGGACAGCAGCAGCGACTGCAGCACCGCCACCAGCCCCAACATTGAGGATCAAATCTCCAATGTTACGCTTCTCAGCCAGCTTAGCAAAGAGACTGTACCAGTAAGACTCCACATCGCTAACATTAGCTGCCTTTACAAGCGTAGCAATCTTTTCGGCCTGTTTAAAGAACACATTTTCAAAAATCTTATTTTCTTATAAATGATTGCCAAACAAGCGCTATCATAGAAATCTAAAACAAAATAGTAATCGTAGATTAAAACAAAATTCATAAACAGCCAGAAAAAGAATAATCACTAAAAAAAGATCTAAACCGTGGCGCATATTTTTATATAAAATTTTAATGTACAGAAAACTAAACAGTTACATAATTTATCTATTGGTAACCACATTGCGCAAAATACTAAGATAATCCCGACATGCACCCAATGACTAAGAACAACACAAGATAATAACCAACTAATTGCTTCGATCTCGAAAGTAATGAGTCAGGAAGAAAATAAATATTGAAGGAGGGTGCGAAGATTAAAGAGAAGCATACAGTAATAGGGATATTGTCATCGTAGAGGATGAGAGCAGCGTAAGAGCAGGCAATTTCTCCGGTCGACATTTTTCACTGCGCGTTCACAAGGTAGCGAAATCAGGGAAGAAGAAACGCAGAAGAGCAACAGAAATCACGAAGTATTAGGAATTGAAGAAAATCGAAACCAAAATCGAAACAAGAACAACAGCAGAAAAGTTGAGGGGAAGAGAGAGATTTTAGACCAGATTGAAGTGGACGTTCTTCGTTCTTCGTTCTTCGTTCTTCGCTGCGCTCAAGGGACGTTCTAGGGTTTGGGGAATGACTCAAAATTGGGTTTTTATTGAAGCTTCAGATGTGGGCTTGGATTATCTGTTTGGACAGGCCCAAACATAATACAGGGCCCAATGGTAGCCAACCTAGCTGTAGCTGGTCCGAGAGTGTTGAAATTGTCAACTCAAAACAAATTCTATAATAACTACTCTTTCCATCACTTCTCTTCTCTCATTCATTCTCAAATTAAATTTCAATTATAGCTTTAGTTTATTAGTAATTTACCAATCTCAATTCGTATCTAATTAAGTATATCAATATTCCTCAAATTACACTTGTTTCAGGATATTTATACATAAATCACTCATTATTCAAAATTCAATCTCAAACCTAACATTAGTGTATCAATCTTTTATCTACGTACATTCAAAAGGGTTACCAATAAAATAAAATAACTAACTATTATAAGTTTATAGTGATGTAAATGGAAAATAATATTTTAAAAGATCACAAATGAATAAGAATTCAAATTAAGTCCGCAAATTCAAACAGATGTAGGAGCAGCACTTTGTTCCATTTGGCATTTGATACCAAAAATAGGAGAAGAATAGTATTACTATTTATGGTTTAACACGAACCAATCATGAATTAACAGTTAATTTTAGTTTCGAAAGGGTAAAAAACACAGTTAATTTAAACAAGCAATAATTAGTACGTTTGAATTTTTTTGTGGCTACAATAACTTTGAATGATTACGGTGGTAAAGTTGCTTCAAAGCATCTTCTAATCAAAAATATTTTATGTTAATCATGTTCCTCTCTTCCACCTTCCACTGCATGTATCATTTAAATCCCTCCACTTACCATAGTATAATTAGACCTCCAAATTCAAATCTTATGCAATAAGTTAATCATGTCCTAAAACTTAAATATTCGCCTCCTTGGTTCTATCATCTTCATTTCATTATAACATTTTTCTTATGAACATGATATTGAAGTTTGTTGTGGTGGTAATAATAATAATAATTAAGGATTAAAAAAAACGGTAGACAAGTCATAATTAACCACGGCCTTAATCAATTAATAAACACCGACAAACTCTGGTTGGTATTGAATTTTAGTAATTACCATACATCCATTTAATTAATATTTACTTGATGACACCAAAGTAAATAAGAAGAAGGGGGGAATGGAAGAAATTTGTGGTCAAAACGAAGAAGGAATATTGGGTTGTTTGAGTGGGAATGTGGATGATGAAAAAGACAAAAAAGAAAAAAGAAAAAAAAGGAAGAGATTTTAGTTTAATTTAATTAGAAAGGGTAATGGATGGGGCCATACACCATCATAAGCAGAGCAGAATTTGGAATTGTTTATTTAGAAAGGAAAGCAAAGGATGGATTGTTGCATGAGGTGAGGTGAGGTGAGGTGAGGTGAGACGAGGGGTTGCCTCTTAATTCAACGCTGGCGCTTCTATTTGAATAACTAAAACCTCCTCTGCTCAAAATTAATATGCGTCCTTCCATCTCAATGCTTAGCTCTGTATGTAAAACAGTAAATTCTAAATCGTGAGGCTGAGGGGGTGGGCTAATGGGAAATTGCATATTGAAAGGGGCAGGTGCAGGAGGAAGAGAAGCAGAAGTAAACAAAATGGTGAAAGTAGTGACGGTTGGTGGGGGAATCATGGAGTTGTATACGCCAATAACCGCGGAGTGTATTACGGGTGAATACCCAGGGCATGCCATTTTCAAGAGCCGAAGCATATTCTCGGAGGCGCTTCACCACAAAGAGGAGCTTGAGGGCGGCCAAGTCTACTATCTCCTGCCCCTCAACCAATACATGCCCAACCATAACCACAGTGTATTATCCACGCCGTATCGGATGTCCACCGCCGAGTCCCAAACCAAGCCAGATCATGTATTGTTTCCAAAGTACAACAACGCGGGTGTGTGGAAGGTCAACTTGGTGATTTGCCCACAACAACTTTCACAAATTTTGTCTCAACATAATCGCACCCAGGAGTTGATTGACAACGTCAGGACCGTAGCCAAGTGTGGAAACGCCCTCGAATCTGCTTCCAACTCCGACCATTCCAGCGTTGCAGGTAGTTGGAAGGATAAACCCCACTATGGATTCAAATGATTTGTTTAGCATTTTATATATACAGCATTAATTATGTCCTTTCCCTTACTTTGTAACATATTATATTTCTTTAGTTGCTCTCTCCCTCTCTCTCTCACACACAGATGATCTTCTAGATCGTTTTGATTTGTGTTTTAGCAATTCAAAAATCGAAATTCCTTAATTAGTACCAAAGCAACTATAAGAAGAAAGGGTGGGACTGGTCCAACTTTGTAAATAGTTAATGCTAAATATTGATATGTATTAAAATGAAGGAAATTTAAAGTGCTTGTAAGAAAAAAGAAGAAACGAATAATGATGAACAAGAGTGAAGTTGAGTGGGCATGGTGGTTAGTGTCTTGCTTCTTTCTTTAGTCGTCTTTGTTCTGTAAGTTGGTATAACGTTTAGCACCAAACCTGAATAGCTCAGGTAACCCAATTAATCACCACCCTTTTCATTTGCGGGATAGATGAGGTTTTGCAACTTTGACCTACCTACCTCTCTTTTCATCCAATAATACCACCAGAAATAGATTTTTAAAGAGAAAAAAAAGAAAGAAAGAAAGAAATCGAACTTTATGGTGGGGAGTGGGAGAAAAGCCAAAAAGGATCGAAGAAAAGAAATAAATGTGGAAGAGGAAGTAGAAATACGTACGTTGATGAAGAATCCGAGCCTTCCTCTTCGCTTTCATTCCTTTTGGCCAAATGCTAGGGTAGGAGGTACCGCAAGCTCCCAAATTTGGGAAATGGGTCTTCAATGCAAATTCCCCATTTTTTTCAACTTTAACTTGGGAAACCAAATGCATGTGACTTCGACGACTTTATTTGGGCTGAAATTTTCAAATATTCATGTGTGTAATTAATTCTCTATATTTTCCTCTTGGTTTTTAACCTATAAGTATTTCCCATTATTGTATTTCTCAAATATATAATGTATTTTACTTTATCAATCTACTTGTATTAGATATGTACATTTAAAAAACATCTCCAATTTTTCAATATTTTGTACTAATTTATGTAATTCCATAACATTATATATTACTATTTTCTCTGGGTATACATTGTTCAGTATAGACTACGTACTTATCCTGAGATATCAGTTAATCAATTCTACTTATCTAGTTGTACTATATAGCTTTGTTTTTTTTTTTTTTTTTTTTTGCAAGTCTACATTTGAGATGAACTTATTGATCTTTGTTCATGTTTCAGTCGATTCAAAATTGAGATTCCTTGGTACAACTTTTTAAAGAAAGGGCGGGAGTGGTCCAACTTTGAAAATAACGCACGTACATATTTGATTTATATATCAAAATGAAATTGATTCCCAGTGCTTGTACAAAAAAATAATCTGGTTTGATCCTAGCTAAATAGTGTGTGAAGTTGAGTGGGGGCATCGGCAGTATCAACGATGACGGCGGGAAGCTGTTTCAGGAGTGTTGGTTGTTGGTCGGCTTCTTTCTTCAGCCTTTGTCTCTGGTCTATTAGTTGGTATAGCGTTTAGCACCGAACAAGCCTAGTTAAGGTTGCCAATTAAATCACCATTCATTAACTATTAACTTGGAAAAAAAACTTCAAAAACTAATGTTTAAAAGGATATTCGCTTCTTCGACCCTTCTCATTTGCGCGATCAATGAGGTTTTGCAAGTTCACTAGCTCTTTCTCCATCCACTACCACCAAAAAGTTAAAAGGAACAAAAGCATGACAAAATTATGATGTGGATAAAAGCCAAAAGGAATTGTAAACAAAGATGTATTATTTTGAAGATAAAAAAGAAAATATGGAAGTGGAAATATGTACGTTCTTCCTGATGTCCTGATGAAGAATCCGAGCCTTGTTTTCAATCTCTTCCTGTCATCAAGAAAAAGAGGAACAAACAAAAGCCAACTTATTCTAACTATTCATTGTTACATATATTCTATATTAGATATTTAGATATTATAAAGGGAGGAATTTATTATTTTATTCATATTAACTAAACTTACAACAGTGGGTCTCTGGAGTAGACCCTTCTCCATCTTTTCCTTGAGATCCCGGCAATCTTCCTACATTGAGAAAATCAAACGTAACTAGCCTTAAGAGTTCAAAGAAGCTTAAAATAAATAATGGGCTAGAGTTGTATAACAATTTACAAAGTATGGTATGTCTACCAAGGGCATAACTAGACACTTGACCACATTGTAGGAACCCAACCTTTCTCCTTTCTATAATGAACGTCATACATGTCATATATATATATATATATTTGGAAATGAAATGTGGGGCTGACAAAATTCAGAATTAATTAGCTAATAGGAATTGGGCTCCACCCATAATCTAATTTAAGTATTATAATGTTACATTTAATTTAGCATAATATTATAACACTAAACAAGCCTTCAAATTGAGAATGTTATTGATTGGGCAATTGGTAAGTTAAGCAGTTTGGTTACCTCAGTTAAGTCAGAATCAGAGAGCATGGAAATTGGAATATTGGGCAACCTCCAAACATGCAACACAACACTCTTTCCATCTCTGCTTGACATTTTGCTCACAGCTGAGGGACCACAAATCAATTGACTAATTAGTTAACAAATCCGCAAAAGCGAACAACTAAAATGAAACATATATTAATTATGCTTTATTCAACCTGTAACTTGCAAGAGCCGTTGAGAAATTCTCCCTTTAGATTGAAGTTGGCTGGAATTTGTGTCCATGATCTTAACAAAACTTCCCACCACCTTGTCCTCGAAGCTTTCAGGTTGTTTTAGAAGATCCTCCACTAAGCTCCTCCTCAAGTAAACGAGATTGATGTTATGGGGAACCACTGATGCAAAGGTTGGTTTGTCCTGAGAGCAGTTCGATGTTTTGTAGTGCTTGTTCAAAGCAGTATCCCCGTTAATTTGTGGTTGGTCCGGTTCAGAACGTGATCTGTTGTCCCCAATGCCATGATTTTCATTATTGTCGTGAAAAAAATGTGGCCCCAAGAGAAGATCAATGTGCTTCATAGATATAGTGTTCTTCTTGAAAATGAGATGCAGAAGTCTGTCACAGATGACTTTCTTGTTATTTATGGGATGGATAAGGTCATTCTGTTGAACGTACTTCAAGATGATGGAGCTCACTTCGGATGGAGATAGCTGCTTGGTTGAATCCACGCCAAAGGAAGTGAGAAATTCAATGAGAGGTTTGGAACCCCAACCCAAGAATTTGTGTGTATTATTATTATTGGGCTTGGACTTGGACTTGGACTTGGAGTTGGTGTGTTCATGTTGAAGAGTATTGGGCAGCCGCTTTGGCGTTGGCGTTGGCGTTGGCGTTGGGATGAAGCCCTTCATCCGGCTTCTGGCCTTGTTGGAGGAACGGGTTTGTTCCACAGCGACGAGATCGTGCCTGCTTATCCCTTCTTCTTGTTTGACAATGTCCCAATACTCTTTAAACAGGCACTCGTGTGTATCTCTGTCTTCGAAATCCACAGCTTTCTACTAGTTGCATTGGGAAGAAAGAATTAGAAACGAGTGAATTAAGGAAGTTGGAAATAAAAGAGAATACCTTGGAGAATGAAAGTTTCTCAGCAAGACGAACGAGAGTCCAGCAGTCTGAACAGAGGCCTTTGCTGGGTCGCAAGTGGATAAACTTGACAGATTCGATACAGTTGTTGCAGAAAGAGGTTGGGCAACAGAAGCAGTGAAACTCGGAGGCTTCTTTACAGGAAGAACAATGATGGCAATCTGAAGAAAGAAATGTATATATATATATATATAAAGAATGTTTGGAAATTGGTAGTAGAAAGCAGAGGAATGGAATGGTGGGGTGAAGTACCGCAAGTCCAGTCTTCTTGAATAAGAGAGGTGGTTGGGGTTGGGCAATGGTAGTCGGAGTCGAGACCGAGGCATTCGAGATGGTACACCTTTGAGCAGTTGCTGAAAAGAAAAAAGAAATGATGAGATCATGCAGAGAATGTGATGGGAGGAAGGGCGGGGCATAAGAAAAGAGTGTGAAGACAACCCATTGTTGCAGAGAATCAAATCTCCGCCATCCTTGCAGACGAAGCACCAGTCCTCTGCTTTTGAATCTCTCTCCTCCATCTTAGCTCTTAGCTCTTAACTCGTAACTCTCAACTCTTAACACACACACACACCACCAAGATGATGAAGATGATCCTTCTTCTTCTTCTTCTTCTTCTTCTTCTTCCCCTAAACGCTAAACTAACAACTTTTCACAATCCTCTATTTAATTGTATTTAATGTTATTCTACTTGATTTCTCCCTATTCATTAATATTTTCCTTTTATTCGTTACATTTTCTTTTCTTAATTCAACCACGCCCATAACAATCATCACCTTTCTTGTTTCTTTCTTTTTTTTAACTCTTCACCTTCCCTTCTATCACTTTTCGATAATATATATATACATATATTTTTTTTATTATTATTATTTTTTTTTTTTATCTTTTCAAATATTTAGATTTTTTATTATTTTTTTAGGATCAAATGTTGAGATTTTTAAGTATCTATATATTTATTTACTATTATACCATAAATATTTTACTAATAATTATCAAATTTATTCCTAATTTGAACTACATGACTTTGGATTTTTTATGATTCAATATTATGTGATTATGTTTTCAATATACTTAATTAATTTTAAATTTTAAACTTCATTTATAAATTTATCCGCACATAAATCACATTTTCATTTTCTTTATCTTTATCTTTTTCTTTTAGTGGACATATTTTATGTTTCAATAAGAAACTTGTTGATAATTAGTGTTTGGGTAAATCAAATTTAAAGGATGATTTGTATTAGATTTCTTCCCAACAATTATCCATTTTTTCAACTAACAAATCCCTATGATTTGGTACTTTCAGATATAATAAAATAATATCATCCGCCTTCCATCATACATTATTAAAAATTATTATTAAAAACAAATTTGCTAAAGTATACTATAACTCAGTGGGATATGTATTGAGATGTCTAAGAGTGTAAATGCTAAATCCAGACATTAGTATCTATCGGGATACGTATTGAGATTGAGATGTATACGTATTGGTATTGGGATACGTAACTAGCCCCCCAATTCTGTACTCGATTCTTCTCCCAATCTCCTTCATTCTCGTCTTCTGCTTTTCTGCAATCTTCTTGAGCTCGCCCATGGAGTTTAATAATAATAAGGGATTTTAATGCCTAAAACACACTTAACCTAATATTGATAAAATTTTCATATATGTCCCTCCAATTTATACAAATGTAGGGTCCAAAAAAAACCAAACTACCCATCTCTTTCTATTAATAATATATTAAAAAAATTAAAAATAAAATAAAAAAGTAGAACAAGATTTGCATTTATAAGATATTATAATCAAAATTACCCTATAATTAATTTTATTTTGTTCAAAAAAAAATTCATTCCGTTCCATCTCTTCCGACGGCGAATGAAAATCGATGATGTTTTACGTGGTGATGAAAATAATATTGATGATTTATTATACGTTAAATTTAATAAATAAAATATTTCTATATTAAAAGATATTTTATTTGATAATAATTACACATCTACCGTGATAACGTAATATTGAATACGATTAAAATATTAATTTTAATTATTAGGATAGGTAAGGGAGTAATAAATTACATAATAAATTTACTATAATGTAAATAAGGAAATATTTTGTATTTGATTTCAAAAATTATAAGAAGATAAAAAAAATTATTTTAGGACATTAAATTTTGTAGCTAGTTTTTCTCTAAATGTTTTAATAATAATAATAATAATAATAATAATAATAATCGGGCCATATTGTTCAGCCCAACTTCTCAAATTTTGATGAAAAGTAGATGGGCTTTAAGCCCAACGCTATGTATCCTCTCCCTCCGTGTATTCTATGCGTGCGTCTAGACATTTTCAATGTACTTTCTTACATTTTTTCTCTCTCTTTGAATTAAATTTCTCACCATCTATAATTAACTTCTATGTTTAGTTAAATGACGAAAATATCGTGAGAAAGAATTCCCATTTAAGAGAGAACTTCAAATTATAATCCACGGTGTACTCCAATTTTATCCCCAACCAACTCTAATATTCACAAACGGTGAGGTGACGGTTGAGAGATTAAAAAAATTCTAAGTAAATGGTCTCACCTAATTTATTTTATCACATATAAATTAAGTAGATTGATTATGAAGTTGTTAAAAGAATATTTCCACACGTTGTTATGATTTGTTCCTTATGTATTGGTAAAATTATGTGCGAGATAAGGTGTTTGAAGAAAGGAAGAAAAAATATCAATGTATTGATGGTAAGTTTTTCTTTGATCAGTCATGGAAAAACATATAGAAGAATTAAACACCAAGTAGACCGAACTTGACTTGAATACAACATCTATATTTATGAGATTAGGGGGGAGATATTAAAAACTACAATCTTATGTTTCTAAATTTTAATTGAAATAACGATAATGATAATAATAATAAAGGGCATTGGAGATATTTATTTGATTAATCGATAGTAGTTTAGTTTATATAGTTTAACATGAATAAATTGTTAAAGAAAGTGTGAATTGTTCTAAATTAAAAAGAAAGAAAGGAAAATGATTTGCGTGTGCCATGGAAACGAAAATGAGGAATGAAAACTCTAACTCTATGCACCATCGAGCCAAGGAAACTCTTTAACAACAAAATACAGCTCTTTTTCTTAAATACTAAACGTTATAATTACCGTGTATAGCAAATTTAGTAACAACAAAGTAAACACATAATAAAATCTGTATGATAAATGTTAATTGTTTATTAGACCGGTAATTGTAATATAGATTAAATATTTTGTTATATTTATAATTAGTTTAAAATGTTAGCATATAAATCAAATGGATGAGATTGAAATGGGACCAACCGAAGGTAGACAGGTAAGCAAACTGGTCTGACACCACACTTCCCGTATGTCAGAAGCACGTGATTAGCAATACATGATGCTTGTTTCTTTCAAACTGTCAAAGTAAGATTTGGAGAAACAAACCTTTTATCCACTTTGAATTAAATATTATAGTATTTGAATATTTATATTTATACCTAAAAAAGAGGATTGTTTTTGGGGAAATGCAAACCTGTGGGTTTCGTTTTCCCAAACAAACGAAGAAATGACTCTCTCTCTCCACTTCTCACGTTTTGGCCCCCTTTTGGGCTTCTTCTTTCCATTATTAAAATGTTTCATTCCATGTTTCTATTCAAACCCTATTTCTCCATTCTTTTTATTCTTAATCTCCTCCTATTTTACAAACTAAAAAAGATTCTTATTCTTCAATATCCATCCGTGGCTTCAGCTTCAACTTTACTGGATGGATGCATTTACAGCTGCATTGCATAATTCACGTCAGCCCTTTTTCTCTTCTTCTTTTTATTTTGCTTTGCATAATTCATATTGATCAAAGATGTGGGGCACCGCAGTACCCTATTCTAACTTCACCACACTGTCGCTCTTGGTTTGGGGGTCTGTCTGTCAATGAGTTGCTAATGAATGATCTCTCTCTCTCTCTTCCCAGCCACTCTAGTCTACTTGTAAATGCAGCGCTCTGTTTTTCATGGGCAAGAAGGGAGGATCCTCGTGGTTGACGGCCGTCAAAAGGGCTTTTAGATCTCCTTCAAAAGATGAAGATCACAAGGTTGGTTTTCCTTTTTCCTTATCGGTTTTATTCTCTATTATTTTCCCACTTTTATGAGTTTATCTTATGATCACACCTTTCTTGTTTTCTCCGCAGAAAACAGAAAAGCGAAGATGGGGTTTTAGGCGATCTACGAATCCGCACGACCCGGTCACCCACCAAACGCCCTCCAACCCATCCTCCGACGCGGCGCTTGCTGCGGCGGTGGCCACTGCCGAAGCTGCAATGGCCACCGCCCAAGCGGCTGTACAGGTTGCTCGCCTCACCACCAGCACCAGGCCTTCCAATCACGCCAGAGACTACTACGCTGCAATTCTCATTCAGACTGCTTTTAGAGGATACCTGGTATGTTTGTGCTACTAAAAAACCTCACTTTCTTTTTCTTGGGTTTACGTTGATTTGGGTCTGATTTACTCATGAAGGCAAGGAGGGCTCTGCGTGCGCTCAAGGGGCTCGTAAAGTTGCAGGCTCTGGTGAGAGGTCACAATGTCAGGAAACAAGCTAAGATGACCCTCCGATGCATGCAAGCTCTGGTTCGAGTGCAGGCCCGTGTGCTCGATCAGCGGATGCGACTCTCTCACGAGGGGTCTGGTAATTCCACACTCAGCGACCCTAGTACCGCCCTCGGATCCCGTTACCTTCAATACTTGTCTGACAGGAAGGAGTTTGCAATGAAACGTGATAGAAATCTCTCCCAACAGGTTCATTTCTTTTTCCTTCTCTTCCTCCTCTGTTTTCGTGTTCTGTTTCTGATTCGAAATTTCAGATATGGCGGAGAGGTCGAAGTCCGTCCATGGGCAGCGGAGATGATCTGGAAGAAAGACCCAAGTGGTTGGATCAATGGAATTCAAGGCAGGCATGGGAAAGCAGGGGAAGAGCTTCAACAGATCAAAGAGATCCAATCAAAACAGTGGAAATCGACACCTTCCAGCCTTACACTCGTACATCCTCCAACTTCCGAAGAATGGCCCAAAATCTACAAAGAACAAACCCGCATTCGGGCAGTTCCCCACTTAACCGGATGCAACAAAACGTATACTCTTTCCACCAGTCACCGGCCACACCCTCCCCATCTAAAACCAGGCCTATGCTGCAAGTCCGGTCTGCAAGCCCGCGTTTCGTTAGAGAAGACAAAAGCGACAATACATCCCAAACACCGAGCTTAAGGTCAAACTATTACTACAGTGGGAATTTGGTCCAACAAGGGAGGAGTGGGGCGAGTAGCAGTTATGGTGGTGAAGGCAATTGTTTGCCCAATTACATGGCGGCCACGGAGTCTGCAAAGGCACGATTGCGGTCGCAGAGCGCACCAAGGCAAAGGGCATCAACGCCGGAGAGGGAGAGGGAGAAGGGAGGAGTTGGGTGTGCGAAGAAACGGCTGTCATTCCCAGTTGCGGATCCAATTGGGCATGGAGTTTTGAGGAGTCCAAGTTTCAAGAGCGTGAGCGGGACGTACTTGGGGATGGAGCAGCAATCTAACTATTCTTCCTGCTGTACTGAGAGCCTAGGCGGAGAGATTTCCCCATCGTCAACCTCGGATCTAAGAAGGTGGCTAAGGTGATAGATGAAAAAACTTTGAATGCATTTTAGGATGATTAAAATCATTTATCTACTGAAACATAATTCTTATAATTCTCCTAACCCCCAGAACAGAGTTTCCCAGGAATAGTATGTAACATTATTTAACCAAGAGTCTCAAGACTTTGTTGTTGTCTCAAATTGGCCAAATTGGTCCACATATAAATATGCTTTGTTTGACCTGAACAGATCGTGGGATTTGGAAATTGTTTAGTAATTTTCAGTGTTAAAAACTGATTCTTGTATTTGGTCCAACAGAAACGTGGTGTGTTTTAATTGTGTTTCTATTGTTACAATAATCATACAACTAAATTGATATTTTGATGTGATCATTCTTCCATAATGGTTCTTGTGTGCTTCTCTTTTCCTTCTTTCTTCGTTTCTTATTATTTTTAATTTTTCGATGCCGTTCCTAACAAACTATTAAAAAAAATAATAATAAAAAAAAAAAAAAACAGAGGATACTTCTACTTTGCTAAATAAACTATTTACCTTGAAGGTTCATGGTAACTTAAAAGGCACATTTGTTGAGTAAGAATTCAGGATTAAATACCTAACTAGTGTAGTTTGCAGTCATAAAATATGTCCCAAGACTTTCTGGTTTTTAGATTATTGTTTGGATATCTTAGGATGCATTTACTGGTTTTTAGAAAGAAAAAAAATCTAAAAGCCTTTGAAAGCATGAGTTTTTAACTCTAATGTCTTTCTTTCTCCATTATTTTTCTCATTAATTTTTCACTTTTTCCTTTATTTTCATTTTATAATTAAAACAACCCAATACATTCATTTCATCGTAACTAATTAATTGCAATTAACTATATTTAATGTTTTTCAATTACATATAGGGTGCTCCTCTATTTAAATTGTATAATGTATAGCTTAATTTATTGTCAATTGATATATAAAGTAGACTCTTGACTTGTTTTCCTATGTTATACAATATTCCACTAGAAAAAATAAAAGGTTATCAACCATGTGTATTTTTTAAAAATAAGTTCAAGTATTTGCAAATTCATATTCAATGTCATATATTTATATTTTATAAAAATTAGATATTAAACTATTAAAAGATATTAAAAGATTATATAATTTTTAGGATAACCGTTTGTATATTTGAAATATGTTGGTTGCTATATTTTAAACAAACCATTTTGATTGTATTAAAGTAATGTATAAATTATCTAAAAAATAGAAGGTAATTTTGGAATAATGGATCATTTTAGGACATTTTCATCGAGAAATTTCTGAAAAAACGACACTATGGAAATTCTTTCATGCTTGCTAACCAACTTGACCTTTTAACTTTTTTTTTTTTTTTAAAGGAATACCATTCTCATTTCTATTGATTTAGGGTGTGTTTGGATTGGTATTCTCATGTTTATACAATCTTTTCTTGTTCAAAATTTACAAGTGTTCTAAAATCAAAATTAAATATTTTAAAAAATTGAACATAAAAGGTCTCCTATACTATACTAAATTATTGAATTACCCTACGTTAATGTTCATTTGGTCCCTCAGTTTTTGAAATAAATATTTTATCTCCCAAATTTTAAGAAATAAGTTTAAATGGTCCTGGAGCCTGTGGAGCTAGTGTTTACGAGAAACAGAATTTTAATTATTTCTAAAGTGACCAGGAAAATTTAATAGGTAGTAAATAATAAAAGAAAAGAAAAAAACTTGGGTGCATTCTATACAAAAATAAAATTAAAAGTTACTATCTCTTCGCACCACATAGTTAGGTTTATTTTAATCTTATCTTTGTATGGTAAGGAAGATGGAGAGCATATACATGATATACCCGATCATTGTTTAAAAACAAAACGCTCTTTTGTCTCTCATGTTGTCATCATTCCTCTATTTTCATTTAGGTATGTGCGTGACAATTTTTTTATACATTGAATTATTTTTTGTTTTTCTTTGTATCTAAAACAAAATATGAACGTACATGAGGTATGTGGTCAAGCCCATCTTCGCGTCTAAAAGTTTTGGTGGAGTAACGTAAATGATGGGCGCATGAAAATGTGTTAGGAAATGATAATGGATGACAACTTCGACATAGAACAATTCATATATATATATATATATATATATATATATGGCAATCTATTCTATTCTTAGCAATATTGCGTAGCTAGTTAGGCTACATCTACATCTATTTTTGCAACCCAATCACATGGCCGTCTAATTATAAGATGCCATGAAAGACAAGCACCCAATAACAAAAAATAGCAAAAATAGAAAAGAAAAACTCGGTGCTAAAAGATGAAAATGAGGAAGGAATTAAGAGGGAAAAGAGATGGAATGAAAAAAGAGACTCATAACATATCAGTAGAAAAACAAAAAATTACTATATAAAAGAAAGCATTTTATGAAATTAAAAATTGATTAAAAGAGCATCGTATCACATCAATGTTTTCATCAACCTTTATTTAAATAAGGTGTGTGTGAATCAGAAGAAATGTCGTATGTAGGGGCGAGAAGGATAGGTTAGGGCATTTATTTTGAAATGAGACGCACCGCTCTGTGTCCTACTACAACACTTTAGCTGACTGTAGTGGGAAGTTAGGTAATCATTCATTTGTTATTTTGAGTAGAAGCAACAAATTAACCAAAATTGCAATAATATTCCCATTTTCCTTACCATCAAATATTATACTAAAAAACTTACAGAAAAGACAATCATCTTCATTAAAATTTTGTGTAGGCCAGGTTTAGGCAGAGAGAAGTTGGGGATATTAATGGATCGGTGAAGCTTTAATAAGTAAACTGCTTTCTCTTGTGTTATATATATAAACTAAAGTCGGTAAGAGAAGGGGGTGTCCTGAAGCTGTGCGAAAACTTAAGTCCTACGTACACTATGCGCCGGTGGTGGTGGTGGTCCTCTTATTGCGTTGGCATCTGCTCGACCTCGGCCGTTTTCATGTTTCTTGTTCTTGTTTCCGAATGCAGTCCTCCGGAGGATCCCATCAAATGCGGATCCGTATCCCCAAATAAATACGCCAATTGTACCATCACAAATTCCTACGGCGCGTTTCCGGACCGAAGCATCTGCCGCGTGGCGGAGGTGATATACCCAACCACAGAGGCGGAGGTGATGTTGGCGGTGGCAGCGGCGACGAGAGGCTTGAGGAAAATGAAGGTGGGGACTCGGTTTTCTCACAGCATTCCAAAGCTGGCATGTCCGGAGGGGGAGGAGGGGGTGGTTATAAGCACAAAGTACTTGAACAGAACTGTGAAAGTGGACGTTGAGGGAATGAGCATAAGCGTGGAAGGGGGAGCCACGCTTAGGCAGATCATAGAGGATGCTGCGACGGCTGGGCTGGCGCTGCCTCATACTCCTTACTGGTGGGGGCTCACCATCGGAGGTCTCCTAAGCACCGGGGCTCATGGGAGCTCACTATGGGGCAAAGGCAGCTCAGTCCACGACTACGTTGTGGCGGTTAAAATGGTAAGTCCCGGTGGTTCCGAAGATGGATACGCCAAACTACGGACCATTCTACCTGATGACCAAAACCATCTCAACGCTGCCAAAGTTTCTTTGGGAGTTCTTGGAGTTATTACACAGGTCAGCATCTTCGCTGTCTTCCCCTCTTTACTTATTTAATTAATATTTTATTCAACTTTATCCTAATTTAATATTAATATTTCTTTTCTCAATTTTAACATTTAAAATTCAACCTGCCCACCATTAATTGCCATCAAACTCACTGCTCATTTTTTTTCTTTTAATAATTTTATTTTCAAATTTTTATATTTATATTTATTTATGATAGTTATATTATTCTCGAATTAAAATTTTAGATTTTAGAAACACCTTTATACTTCTATAAATTAAGCCTACCAGTATATTATTAACATAATATAATATTTTACTATATTTATAAATATTTTAATTCTTTTTTTCGAAAAATGTCAAAAGAAAAAAAGAATTTTATTTTATTTTCAAATTCTTTTTTTCTTTTGACATTTTTCGAAAAAAAGAATAAAGATGCAAATCCTCACTTTCTTATATGACAAATTTTGCCGGCCATTCTAACCGAATGGTTTTTCTTTTTTCTTTTGTTCTTTTTCTTTTATTGAATTAAATTATTGTATTTGTCTTAAATCGGAAGAAAAGAAAAGTAGTTGATAAAACATTAATTTAGTATACACTATGCATCAATAAAACGTGTTGAAAATTATAATTTTTTTTCGTTTGTCTCATGATAAAATCTTTCTTTAGTGTGCAGTAAAAAAAAAAAGATACACAAATCTTTATATTAGTAGTTAAAAATTGGCGATGTTACTTGCTAGGAGGGTGTATAAATAAAAAGAAAAATGTTGATTGGGTAAAAGTAACGAGGAAGTGTAGAATCGCTGGATTTTTTTCTTCTTCTTTTACGCATAGTGGAAATAATGATGTTGAGTAAAGGAATATTTGGGAGGATGTAGAGTGGTTGAACTTGTTTTGTTTTGATGAGAAATTAAAATACATAAGACGAAGCTATAATCTCAGATGAGTGGTTGACATGTACGAAGGTATTATTACAGTGTGAGTCACCTTTTATATCAATTTTCCATCCACATTACACACTTTCTTCCACATCCTTTAGAAATATATATTTTTGTGACATAGAATATCCCTCATCATTATTTTTATTAAAAAAATAAATTATTGGTTGTGGAAAATATGTGTGTAGGTAACTCTGAAATTACAACCTATGTTCAAGCGATCCATCACGTATTTGAAAAGGGATGACAAGGATTTGGGGGATGAAGTACTTAGGTTTGGGAAACATTACGAATTTGGAGATATGACTTGGTATCCAAGCCATCGAAAAGTTGTGTATCGCATAGACACCCGCGTTCCGTCCAATACCTCCGGTAATGGCGTCTACGACTTTATCCCATTTCGCCCCACACCTTCCATAGGCTTGGCACTTATTCGAGCCTCAGGTTAATGTTATTTACACTTCAATTATTTATTGAGTAAAATTATTTTGGTTAGCCCGCCAATTAATTAAATTAATCACCTTTGAAAATATTATATATGGACTAATAATTCACTCTACTAGAGGAGGAGCAAGAATCAAGGCGTGATGCAGCTGCCAAGTGTTCAAGTGGAAACCTAATTACGTCCACTCTTTCACTATTGGCTTACGGATTAACCAACAATGGTAATGATCGCCATCCTTAAATTTAGTTTTATGGTCTTAGTTAGTTAATTATATTAAACAAAAAATGTATAAAATATATGTCTTATAACTATTATAGGCATCACATTTCTGAAATATCCTGTGATTGGGTATAACAATCGACTTCAGTCCTCTGGAAGTTGCCTAGACAGCCTCAATGATTTGAGAATAACGACATGCCCTTGGGATCCTTCGATCAAAGGAGAGTTCTTCCATCAAACAGCCATTAGCATTGAGTTGACAATGGTCAAAAGTTTCATCGAAGATGTCCAGAGACTTGCTGAGTTGGAGCCAATGGCATTCTGTGGTCTCGAGCTCTACAACGGCATCCTCATGCGATATGTTAGAGCCTCCACCGCCTACTTAGGGAAGCAACAAGATGGCGTTGACTTTGACTTCACATATTACAGAAGCAGAGACCCGATGAGTCCAAGGCTTTTCGAGGACGTGATAGAGGAGGTGGAGCAAATGGCAGTGTTCAAATATGGAGGCATTCCCCATTGGGGAAAGAACAGGAACGTAGCATTTCATCAAGTATTTCACAAATACAGAGATAGAGAAAAGTTTTTGAAGATTATGAAGGAATATGATCCCCATGGGTTGTTCTCAAATGAGTGGACAGATCAAATCCTTGGAGTGGAAGGAACAGTGATTATATACAAAGATGGTTGTGCGTTGGAAGGACTTTGCATATGCTCTCAACACAATCATTGTGCCCCAAGTAAGGGCTACTTTTGTAGGGCTGGCAGAATTTACAAGGATGCTAGAGTTTGTTCTTATTTACAATCACCCAATCATTCTTAATTAATTACCGAACTTATGATATATATATTATGTACACATAGCCGGCAATATGTCAATATGATATGTAAGACCTTGTTTACACTAATTATTCATTAGGTAATTTTTGTTTTCAATAATACTATGATACATCTAAGATAACATCCATCTTTACGCAGTCTCACTATTTTATTAAATTATAAGTCATATGACAAATGTGATCTAGAGTCGAGGAATTAAAAAACGATGAAGTTGTAACAAGAGGAGCTCTATCCTTGCCCACAACCAACGCCAACCATATAGGAAACACACTACCACAATCAGATGTAGCACAAGACTTGAAAAGCAAAATTAGCCAATTCATGGGCCACTTTATTACACTTTCTATTAATAAAATCAAAGCCCACAACCTTTGAGGAGCCCAACAAATGGAACACTTCAGCCCATAAGGGGACAGCCCAAAAGTCAGACTTTTTAGCATTTGAACCATCCCCGTAGCGTCTGATTCAGCCTCCAATCTCCCTGGAGTGAACACGGGATGAGCCACAACCAACTTGACGCCATCGTCACGCACCACGGCACCCAGCCCCACACCATCTCTATTCGGACGACAAGCCACATCCACGTTCAATTTCAACCGATCTTTGCACGGGGGCGACCATCGGCAATCGGACATTGACCCACCATCCCGACGATGAACACCTTACGACCTAACCGGATGCTACGAACTTTTTAAATCTATTTTCAACAAAAACTGAGACTAAATTGATTAAATTGAAACGATTAATTACACCCATTATTAGGACTAAAAAGTTGTTTTTTTTTTCAAAAAACAAAACAATACTATTACTTTGAAACTAGCTAACTTACAACAAAACATGCAAACGAAATAACCTAAAAACTGAATTCATTCACAATTTTAATTTCACCATATAAATTCATATTTCAAAGATTTTAGTCAACGCCCAACATATTCTGTATTCATTCCAAATCAAACATTGATATATTTGTATATATAGTTTTTTCTTCAATCATAACAATAAATTTTCACATGTATGATCATGAGTGTTTTTCTTGATCACTAGTATAATTGGAAGGGAGTATGATCCAATGTAAAAGTACTCGAGAGTACTTGAGGTCGGTGCGAGAGCGAAAAGCCAGGGCCGTGGTTGACTGTTATATTGATGGGAGCTGAGTGGCAAATAAAGAAAATCGAACTTTTTAACATTTAATTCAAAAGAGAAAACAGATTGATTAACCAATGGATGGATTGGTAAATGGAAGTTCGGTGGCTGACGGAGGGGAAAGACTTAGCAAAAAGCCGAGTGGAAAGAGAGAATAATGATAGGAATTCCTAGTTGAATTAGGAGGATATACCTTTATTTATTATTTTTATTTCTTTTTTCAGAACTTTCCAAAACTTGTATGTTGTTGAATGGGTTGGTTGAAGATGTGTGTACACACTACTTTAATTGTTATTGTGTGTGTGTATATATATATATACACACACATGCACAATAATCAATCTCAGCTAATACACAGAATAGAAGGATGATATTGATGACCATATGTATGTATTGGTTGGGTATATTCGATAAAATATTGTTTAGAAAATAGAGTAGTTGTGAATTAATAGTTTGTTGAGTTCAAATGCAGCTTCATTTTAAACCCTAATTATTCAACAAAGTTTGGTTACGTTATGCAATATTGACATTATAATACATGCATGTATCCATTTTATACACTTCAAGTTAGAAGTCTAATATATATCTATATCTAATCTCTCAAAACCAAACCAAACTCCACAAGGTCAACCATAGGGTAGGCATTTTAAAGATGCTTTTGCTTAATATTATATGTAAGCCAATCAACTAACCCTTTCACCTTTTCTCTTTCCCTTAAATTTGAAAAAAGGGAAGGAAAAAGAAAATGTGGAATCATGTTCCACCTAATCCTTTTGCATTATATATATATATATATTATCCATGTGTTAGGTGAGAGGCATGAGGAAAGAAAAGAGGTTGAATAAAGAATAAGAAGGCAGCTTCTAGTATTATGTACCAATTCCCAAAGTAAATAGTAATTTAGAGAGAAAAGGAAAGTTTGACCCGGTGGCTAATGTGATGTCCGATGCTGGGCGTGCAATGACCAATTAGGGTCGGCTCTAATTTAATTTGTAATCCCATAATCTGAGTCTTTATTTTAAATAGAAATCAGAAGATAAGGATATGGGAGAGGTTAGGTTATTAATGTGATCCTGCTGAAGTGATCTAATGGCAATCACAATGGATATCGATATGGCATATATTAGGTAGAATATGAAGAAAAGTCCAAACAAGAACATATATCCTAATCCCACGTCAAAATTCAAATGATGATAACCCCTTATATTATTCTTATAATTTTACAAACTAGAAAGGGGATACAGACTTTATTGACGAAATGAGCTGGAAGTGGAAATTGGAGAATAGAAACAATATTTTTAAAAAGGAAGGGGGTCCGGTAATAAGAGATGTAAGTGGGCGGACCTCACCCGGGACGCCTCCTTCCTTTTTCATAATTAAACACAAAACATTCTATATAACCAACCAGCCCACTTTAATTACTCAAACAATTGCTTTCATTTCCTCTCTCTCTCTCTCTCTCTGTGTGTGTGTTAATTAAGGTAACAACTTAACTGAATCCCTTTCCAAAAATACAAAACACAAGGTTTAGAATTTTCTTTCTTCGATGATTGTATTGTATTTAAAGTAGAGGATCAAAAACTTATTTATGTGTTGCAGTTAAGATCAAGAATTGCAGTTTGCAGAAATGGCAATGAAAGCGGCTGCTGTATTTGTTGTTTTGATAGCGGTTCGGGCAGTTTATGGAGCAGATATCATCGTTGGGGGGAGCTCAGGGTGGAATCAGGGGTTCAATTACGATACCTGGGCTACACAACAGAAGTTTACTGTTGGCGACACACTAGGTACACTTTTTTTTAATTACCTTTCTTTTACAATACCAAGTTTTCAATTTTAATTACAATATAAAAAATAAAAGATGTATATGTTCGTTCTAAGTGTTTTTTTATTTTTGTTTTACTACAAATTAAAAATGGAATGCAGTGTTCAATTATGGTGGTAGTCACTCAGTGGACGAGGTGAATGAAGCAAGCTACACTGCATGCTCCTCCAGCTCGGTTATCAAATCTCACACAGGCGGAACCACGTCCATTCCTCTGTCAGCGGTGGGGCCAAGGTACTTCATTTGTTCCACTCCCGGCCACTGTGCCTCCGGCATGAAGCTTCAAGTCAATGTTCTTGCTGCCAATTCCACCCAAAACCCAACCCCAACCCCAACCCCACCAGCCACCGGCACTCAACCGCCTCCATCTCCAAGCGCAGCCGCCCCCTCTGCTTTCTTCACTCTCAACCACTTCATCTTCGGAGCTTCCGTTGCCACCCTGTTTGTGTTATGAGAGCGTGAACCGGCCTGGGAAGATGCAGTGCTTTCTATCTATTTTCTATTTATTGATTGAATAATTTGCTTTTCCTCTTTTATATATACATTTCCTTGGCTTCCTCTTGTTTTTCTATTCAGCCGCCCACATGTGTAATGGGATCCATTTGTGAGTTCTCTTTTATTGAAATTGAATCATTAAAACCCCCCTTTTCTTTCTGCTATCCATTTTTGTTAATCATTCTCATCTCATATCATACAGAGACTGGACGAGTCAAATCATTTCCACCGTTTCATACACAACTCATCTTTTCTCTCCTTTAGATCACGCACAACACAAACTCCTTCACCAATAACATTCAATTTCTTCTCCAAATTAGCAACCGAAATATCTTAAATTGTTTCAAATTTATACAGAAAAATATATGGTAATTAACTATATATCGAACATCTATTCAAAAAGATGTAGTGGTTGAACAAATCAAATACTTTATGCTAACATGCATTTTCAAAAAGCTCCTTTTTTCTGAATATAATTAAAGAAGTTAGCATTAAATAACCAGCTTCTAAACAACTATCCGAAATGTCGTTTGCTTTAGAAAGTCTAAAAGGAGTAAAATTAGATTTGGGTTAACTCGAAAATGGATAAAAAGTATTGGGTATAGTTCGATGATAATTGACCTATGTTTTCTGGATGTTCAAATTCTCGTTAGAATTAAAACAAAAAAATTACTTTTGAAAACATAATCTCACGAAAGGGAAAGCATGGAAATTAATACAACTGTGGAACTTAAACTTAATGCAACATTTTCAAATTTGTTTAATATAAACTTATTATTGGTAAGTTTTTAGATGGTATTTTGAACATTGATTTGATTATCGTAATCAACGGAGTGCACGAATCATACTAGGAATGGATTATTTTATTCTAGATAATAAATAGCAAGCATGTAAGAAGGAGAGAATAAGATGATAATTAAAATATAGTAAATATTGAAACAAAAAAGATTTAAAATAGTAATATTAGGATAATAGTTGGATATACCAACTTCTTCCCCCTTTTTTTTCTTTTGCTGAGAAAGATAGGGGCGATAATGGTAATTAAATTTCATTTCTAGTCTGTCTTATTCCCATTGTCAGACCAAAAAGTGTAATATTTGATAAATTTTAAAAAAAGAAATCGTATGGAGCAACAATGTTAGAAGTAATAACAAAATTTATAGCGTGCAAATATAACAAAATCTATTATATAAACTCTTGATCTATTCTATAGATCTGATCTATGCTAACATTTTGAATTTACCAATATATTTGGTTATTTATGATTGTAGAAAAACAGTGAAATTTGAGTTCTCAAGTTATGCCTGCAAGTATACTAATTATATTCAACATAATTAATTAAGTATATAACAATACACTAGGAACAAAGCCCAATAAAAGAAGCCCAAGAAATAACTGAGCTGATGGGCCAACAAAGGCAGCAACTTAAGGGCCCATTGAGATCCGACTTCCTTAAATAATTGGCTTCTCCCCGTTTTTCCAGAATTTGAGTCGCAGAGGTGGAGGGAGAGGAAGAAAGACGAAGCTTGAAAGCGGTAGCCATGTCTGCGGAGGATTTGGAGAACGGAGAGTTTTACTTGAGATATTATGTGGGGCACAAAGGGAAATTTGGACATGAGTTCTTGGAGTTTGAATTCCGACCCGATGGAAAGCTCCGCTATGCTAACAACTCCAACTACAAGAACGATACCATGATTCGCAAGGAAGTCTACCTCACCCCTGCTGTCCTTCGGGAATGTCGTCGAATCATCTCCGACAGCGAGGTCAGGATCTTAACATCTCTGTCCCTTCCTTTATGTCTTTAGGGTTTCCTTTATATCGCCATTTTTAGGGTTTTCTTCAACTTTATGGTGCGCGGGACAGATGGTCATCCTTCATTTTTTCAAAAAACTGGGGCCATCAAAATCAATCTTCTCCAAATTAGGTCATCCGGAGTAAAACCCTTTATTCCAGCATTTCCATTTGTTAAACTAGCTACAAATAATTCTTCATCGTGGGAAACGGGTATTTCTTTCGGTTAGCTAGAAAATTTGGATGTAATAAATAAAATTGAACAGCATAGACATAAGGTCAAAGTTCACCAATTTTTGATGTCCGGGGGACGAAATAGTTTTGACACTCGACAGAGTTCAATTTAAGCTCCATCATGAGTTGTAACTTAAGTAAGCATATCAATAAGACTTCAAAATTTATGAAACGTGTTGAATGGAAAATGATCCAAAGAAACGTGGACAATTTCTTAACTTTTGAAAGATGAAATCGAATCCCTTTTGTTTTGACCAAATGAGAACACCAATTGACAGAGGGAGATCAATCAAAGAAAGGACATAAAAAAACTTCCATCTTGTATGCGATTGTCACTTGAAGATATCTTTTCGACTCCATGTAGCAATAATGAACTGACTGGAAACGCACCACACTGTGCACTGTAGTTAAAAGGAGCCTTAAGCTCATCTCAGAATCATATCTCAAAAGAATTTTACCACATTGGGGCCTTTGAATTTTTTGGGTCTCCGTATGCTGTTATTGAATGACCTTTCTCTTAGATCCGATATATCATCCTCTTTTCTTAAGCCATGCCAAAGAAGGTGAGATTGTTTTACTATTTGGATCTCGAACTTCTACAATTTTCTTCCTTACAGTCTTAAGAAAATGGCACCTTTCCGATTATGGAGGAAGATGTTGCGTTTCAAGTGTTTTGAGATTTTGTTTGAAGATAATGCATTTGAAGTGTTCACGGAGTTAAGTCTGTTAATCAATTGCCTTGAAATGCTTCATTTTTATATCATCTTCTGGAGTCCCAAATAATGAGGTTACTGTTGCATCTGTTCAGATTATGAAGGAAGATGATAATAATTGGCCAGAACCAGATCGGGTTGGACGACAGGAGCTTGAGATTGTGATGGGAAATGAGCATATCTCCTTCACTACGTCTAAGATTGGATCTCTTGTCGATGTGCAGAGCAGCAAGGATCCTGAAGGATTGCGGATATTCTATTATCTTGTTCAGGTAAGGCTTAGTCTTCCATGTAGATTGCTTTTATGTGGAAGATATTTTATTCGTCTTTAAGCCATCTCTATCTCCAGATTCTTGCGTTATATCCTTTATGCGTTCTACTCATGGGTCATATATGCTTTTCTTTGGCTGTAGGATCTGAAATGTTTCGTCTTTTCTCTCATTTCACTCCACTTCAAGATCAAGCCAATTTAAAGACGGGCCAATATTCCTACTGTGCAATTTGAGGAACGTGTACTTCTCCAAACTGTGAAATCTTTTTTGGGGTTTTTGGGCTATCTGAGAATTCTTTATCGTATATTAATGTTTGGTTTCTGAATGAATATTCAAATTTGGAGATTTGGAATCTGTATTGTTTTTAGAGTTCCATCTTCTGGATTTCATTTGCGTGCGGAAGACATGAATTGGTATTGATCTCCATGTTGTTGAGGTATCTCTTGTATTTTATTTTATTTCAACTGGCATTTGAAAAAAGCAAACTAATTAAAATCAATGAAAAAGAGTCCCTTTAGCAAAGATTGATCCTGAACCGTTGTATTAAAGTATTGAAGGTGGAAAAAGGGCAAAAATTCGGTTGATAGGGGCAATAATATTTTGTTGGTTTTTGTAAATGATATTTATATATAAATAGAGACGTGAATAAGTATTGATGGAAATAAGATGGATTTAGTTAGTATACTGTGTTATTTACATACACCTGAATTGTTCAAAGGTAAAATATTCAAACGGGTATTGGGTCAGGCCATCTTCTCTTTAATTCAGATTTCCACCTTACTTCCTTGAGGTTCCCATCGGATCCATAGTCCCTTTCCATAACAAGGTTGATACCTTCGTCGGAGTACCAACCGACTCCAATACAGAGAATGCCATCATTTTTGACATCAACATAAGCAGTGACACCACCTGGAAGCCACAGCATGGTAACATCCTGCATGTCCATCACTTCTTCCTCCCCGAAGTAAACTGGGTTTTCTGGTAACCTCCTTTTCTTTAACGTTTCTGTGCACAGATACACATAAGAACCTGCATTGCTCTCTTCACCAAAAATTGGAGTTCCGCTTACTTCAAACACCTTCCACGACCCACTCAGTTCTGATGGATCAGTTCGCTTCCGTTGAGAAAATGGTTTCAAATCAAACTCCACGTCACTGTTTACAAATTGAAGTGTCCTCAGCCCCTAATTATCCAATCTAAACATTTTTTGGGAGAACAAATATTCACTCTCCCACTTGACAAACAATAGAGTGAACGATTAAGAACTGTTAAATCAAGTGAATAATAGAAACAGAAAACACCAGGCCCTTTGAGAAAAAGAAAAAGAAAAAAGATACCTTATGTCAGACATATTTGCGGGACTGACCCACTGTTCTTCATACACAGCAACCCTTAGTATTTGTATGTCTGACCCGCCACCACTAAATTCAATGGTATGAACGATCCGGAGCCTTTTATGGCAGCCTTTTACTAAACACTAACAGGGCCAGATATCAGCAAACTCCCCAACTATCATTGAAAATCACATGAATTCGCACCAATGAAACCCAAGTTTACTGCAAAGATTAGTGAGTGTACCCTAGATGCAAGCATCCACTATCAAGATCCGCCATTTGCAAAATAAATGTGGGTTTTTGTTAAAGTGACTCTGGCCAACAATTCCCAAACAGGTGATGGGAACAGTAGGTCGAAAATTGGCAAGGCTTTTGAATTTATGATCGGTGCATAACTCAAATAGATGTGCAGCTTTTGGTTAACGAAGTGAGCCATTTTGCGTTAGGCATCTTATATGAAGTGGAATTCACCGTGTGAGAACTGAGAAGAATTTTTTTTTTTATGGGCTGCTAGATTCATCATCAAGACAGAATCCTAGACAAAAGATAAGTTTACCACTGGAGAGCTTAGTCATCCCGTTTGAGCTTTAAAAGATTGTTGGTTGTAAGCTCTGAGGTGTACTGGTATCTTCAAATGAATATACTTGCCTCTGTACTAACTACTAAGTATAGGTGTGCATGGAAAAAAATGTTTATATAGAGGCACCCTGTTGAGATATAGACATATATATGTTATGTTAAATATGTTACGTTTGTATATATCTATGTATTTCCGATCTCAGAGATCCTTGCTCTACTTTCCTTGACACTTTTGACATAAATATCAACTATTTTTTTCAGTACCACAAAATAGCACATGTAGTTCCAGCCTAGAGCTTGCAGGACGGCAAAAGAACCAAAATGAGGGAAGGGAGACAAGATGGAGAGGCCAAGGGAAAAGAAATCATCAAGGACATGAAAGGAGAGCATTTTAAGAGTGACTAAGATAGCCTCAATTTTAGCATCATGAACGGGTGTACCAGTTCGTATAGAGAAAACATGTACCACCTGCCCATGTGTAAATATTGCATAGTAGCCTCTAGTTCTAGTTCGTAAGTAACAAAAAATAGTGCATTGCAGTTCATTTTACTACAGTTCTGCTTTCCCTAGACTCTAAAGGGTTCTGAAGATTCTTCTCCCAGAGCAGTTGCACTCTGTTTATTGGTATTTTAAAATTTGAAGGAGGTTCTATGATTTAGGGATTGAGGAATGGTCCTCTAAAGAATTGTTAGTATCATAAGGAAATTTAGAGTCTACAAGAAGGTAAAATCTATCATTTGAATTTTTGTTCCGGAGATGCTTAATAATCAATATATACTGCACAAATGCTGAAAAGAATGTCGACAGTTTCTTTGTCTCAGTAGCTGGTGTTTTTGTGCAAAGATAGTGAGTGTGGTATGTTCCTATTCTTCTTCTGATAATATGCTGCCGCTAACAGGCATGAGCTATTTAGATCCTTCAATCTTTAATGGGCTTCTCCTAATAACAGTTGAACCATCCTCCAACTCATCTCTAGAAGATTCTTTCGTGGCTATTCTGGAATCCTTTTTTCAGAGGTGGCTCTCGTATGAAGATTATGCTTTGAAAGGAAAAAAAAAAAGAACTTTCAACAGGTTGACTCACAGAACTGTATGAATAGAGTTTGATTGCAGATTTGCACCAAGAATCTTTCTATAATCACCTTGGCTTTATAGGAATATCTAACCTCCTTTTTGTACATCTTCTGTCGGTCAATATGTCATATTGTTTTCTATCAAAAAGCGAAAGAAAGGAAAAGGAAAAAAAAGAACTCACCTTGAACTTGATAAAAACAAAGAGATAAGAAGGTCATCTTAAAACAAGTAGATATATGAAATAGCAACAATGCAGTTTAGAAACTTAACTTACCTGTTCGAACTTGAAAGTTGGATTTATGTAATAATTGGTATCATCGACATCTCCCACAGGAATGTTAACAGGACCGCGAGAATAGGATCCATCCTGGAATTTTCCAATGAGATTGTCATATGGTGGCATTAGTTTGAACAAAAATAGAGACATAGTGATGTTAACCAATACTCTCGTCCCTGGATTAGTCAAAGTGCATGTAAGCTGACATGGACAATAAGTTACAAATGATTATCCATGGTTCAATTCTATATATATGTGTGTGTGTGTATGTATATATTTTTTAAGAATTAATAAGTAAAATTGAACAACATAGACAAAAGACATTGATAGAAATGGTATTTGAGTGTTAGGAGAACAGAGTATATTAGTAATTAGTTAGGGAGGTGGTTATGTTATGATATTTAATGGTATTAGAGAGTTATGAGGATATTAAGAGTATATTAGTAATTAGTTTGGGAGATTGTTATGTTATGATATTTAATGGTATTGGCGAGTTATGAGGATATTAAGAGTATATTAGTAATTAGTTTGGGAGATTGTTATGTTATGATATTTGGTTATAAAAATAGAGGTAGAGGGAGAGGGAGAGGAATGTGAATTAGGGCTTGAGGGGAGGATCCAAGTTCCTCAAATTACTTGGTTATCTCGAGAGTTTTTGTCATTTACCTCTCAACATAGTTGAGATTGTGTTTTGGTTCCGATTAGACGTAAGATCAATGTTCACCAGATGATACCCAAGGGAGGAAATACTTCCTACACTCAAGAGAGATCGATAAAACATGCTGATAGTAGTATCCCAAGTTTTCTCTTGTTATACTATTTCGACCAGTACAAGTGCAACAAAAGATGATAAAAGTGTAGAAGCTTAAATAACCATCAATGTTTTAATAAGCGCAATTTGATAAAAATAATCTCTGTATCAATCTAGAAAAAATAAGGAACCTTACCTCAAAGAAGACAAGGCCGGGCTCATTTCCCATAACATCTTCTTCCAGCACGTCACTTTTATCAAAATTAAAAGACTCGAAACTTGGCAAACGGTAACTTTTCGGGCTTCTGCCTACCATTGTTTCAGAGGTTGAGGAAGCATCTCCAGGGTTTAGGGGTGTTTCGCCATAAGGATTTAAGGTTACCCAATTTACTCTCCTTTTAATTTGATTTGTCTGCTCTCCAGATAAAAACCGCTCGTTATCAACACAAGAAAGAGTATAGCAATCATATAGGTTTTCATTGTTGCTTCCAATTTCAATTGGCTCCATTTCTGCAGTGATAGGAGAGAATACGGCGCCCACCCCTTTCCATATTCCACTTACACTGCTAACAAATGTATTCCAATTTGGCTTAATTACAGGTTCCTGATAGTATTACAGAATCATGGCGTTATGAGGTAGGAGATTAAGTGGAACCCGAATCGAGTAAAACAATAAGCAGCAAGGGAAAAGAGTACCTGAGTTTGAAGAACGGTTTCGACCTCCATTAGCATAGCACCAGAAACCAGAATTGTGCCACCTTTATTTCTCCTGCTCTTAATGACCCTTCTACCTTTGGGGTTCTTCCTGGTTGCTCTATCTCTCTGTTTTTGGGGCTTGGCGAGCTCGTTATCCAGGCTCCATACATTTTCCTTGTTACCCTTGAGTCTGATAGTTCCATGTTTAGGTTTAGGACTTGAATTGCGGTTGTGGGGTTTGCTTTGGGACTGTATTGGAATGAGACGGAAATTGGAGAGGAAGGGAGAAGAGGGAAAGAAGGATTTCGTGGAAATGGAAGTGAAGTGAAGTCCTACAAAGTGATGGGAGATGTGAAGTTTGGTAGGAGGGAAACAAAGAGAGGGCAATTGCATTGTTCGGTTCTATGCCGTACTGTTCTGGTCTTTGAATTTGGGACCGGAAAGCAGAGCAACACCGATGCAATGAATGGAAGGAGACACTTGTTTGGGCTTTTCAGACATTCCTCCTCAATTGTAAAATGGGCTGGCCCAAGTAGTTTGGACTTTCCCCCACTCCATAATTCAGTTGAAGTCGAATAATTTAGGCTTTTCCCACATTCCATCCTATCTTTCAGCTCAAATCTAAAATGGGCCGAAAGACATAGTTTGAGGGCTTCCACATTCCATATTCAGTTCAGTTCTAAAATGGGCCGCACCAATAATACATGAGTCAATTGGATATCCCTTATCAAAGAAGAATCAAGGACATTATAACTCCCACCTCATTCATGTATTTTTCCTCTTTTATTTATTTATTTCTAATTAATAAAGTTCAACTCAAGAGGACAAAGGAAACAACAGCCATAACCCAACTTCTCCAAATACCTTACGAATTGGAAGATACAATTTTTCTTTACAAAACAAAAAGAAGACGCTCATCAACTGACTTCTTTAGCTATATAAGAGGTGAAGAGTAGTTGTTAAGCGTTATTTCCTCATTATTCTTTTCTCACTCGGATGATCGTAGTCTCTATTAGCTAATTAATTAATTAATTAATTAAATTGATTGGAAATTAAGTATGTCTAAAACGCATCCAAAGTAATAATAAAAGTCAATAATGTTAATAACATATGTATACAAAAAAGAAGCCCCTTTATTTGCACAGCAAATAGAGGGACCAATAGCCATAAAATAGGAGTTATTAAAAATGATTATTGTATGCCAACTCAAGCTCCAATTAGGTTCTCAATACATAGCACTCCAAGTCTAGAGGATGTCACTTTGTCCTTGTCTCCTTTACAAACATTCCATCCTTTTTTATAAAAAAAGAAAAATTGTTTTTCACATGTATACAATACTTCAAGTCAACTTCTACACGTGTAGTAAGCTAACGCTACGATAATATGTATAACATGGTATCTCAATTTCTTATGCGTATAACTTGTGAAATCATATACATATAATCATTGTGCGCACAATTGTTGATATGACCTATTTAAAGAGGAGAGGACCAATCTTTTTTTTATCCACACAAATTGTTGTCAATTTCATACCTCCGTTCCAAATTAAGGAACAATCCCTCTCCCAAGGAGAGAATTATTCACCTAGCTACTCATGTATTGGTTAATTGATAACATATGAAAAGTAGTGATCATAGAGATATAAATTCATATATAGGTATTTTTTTTACCCACATTGTAAAATAGTAAGGCCACATATTTGTGTAGTCTTTTCGAAAATAATTAATTTATTAAAGGTAAAACAGGTAGGTTAGTGTTTGTAAGTAATTTCCAAAGGACATATTGGCTTTAAAAGAATAGGAATAAAAAAGAAAAAAGAAAGAAGCAAAAAAAAACATATTCCCAAACACGTGAAGTGCACATGAAAAAAAGGGAGTAATGTGTAAAACAAGTGCAAAAGTTCCATAGTTGTAGAATGTAGATGAAGATGGCATGGGTTATTATTATTAACACGAGAAAGAGAAGGTCTCTGGGTGGGGTCTTCCCATTGCCAATATGAAAATTATACTTATTTTTGAACTGCACAACATGAGACTTGTGAAGAATCTTTTGTGATATTTTGCACAAAAGGAAATTTCATGCATTTATGAGGTCTATTAAATTAATTAATTATTCCACGTGGAGTTTGCTTCTTCTTCTTCCTCTTTCTTTTCATAAATTATAAGTATAATATGTGTGCCCTGCCCTCTTTATTTTTGAGATGTTAAACATGAAAAATTTCTCAACTTGGGTATCACCGGGTGTGCTGAGTTTGAGTTTGTGTGCAATGTCACAACCAATATAGATCCTAAAATCGTAAACACTATTTAAAAATTAGAAAGCCATGTGAATCCCAAGCAAGTTTAGTTTATCTTTCTTCAAATCCAAACTTCAACATTTTCGCATTGCCTAATCTTTGTCTCCAGTATGCCCTTAATGAAATAACACAATGCTTCTTTCTCCAAAACTTTCTATACTGCACCTCATAAATTGAATAATCATAATTCCCCTCCATGTGAAATAAAACTACCCACTGAAAAGTTAATTGATTTTTTTTTTCTATAAAAGATAATTGATATATATAATTGCATGGAAATTTAAAAAGAAAAAAGAACAAAAATCTTGTCAGATGCCTAAAGAGGGAAAGAGATACACTGTTATGCAAGGGAAGGGTATGAAATGAAGTCACATTATTCCACAGTGTAAATATATATATGTATATATTTAAAAGATATATTAAACACCCAAAAAAAAGGGTTCCAATTTCCTTAGTGTATAGTGTATAGTGTGTAAGGAAGCAGTACAATATCAAAGGCCAGCCAATCATTGCCTTTATAAATATGGCATCAGTTGGTAGACCTTATTTTCTCTGTCTTTTACGTCACATAATTTTACACTTTCTATATTTGTGTGTTAAAACACATATACATATACATATCTATATACATATACATATACATATCTATATACATATACATATACATATACGTATCTATATACATATACATATACATATCTATATACATATAGATATATAGTGGTTTATAGGTCGTTAGTGCATTGATTATTATAATTAGTAGTTATAATAGTAGCTTAAATTATAATAATTATTTAGAGTATAAATTATTTTTAGTTGAGTGAAAAATTATAACTTTAGTAAACAAGCATATGAAGTAAACACTATTGCGAGTAGTTATAAATAGTTGTGCAATGGTACCTTAGATCGATAATTTACTCTACCAATTTTATAGTTGATATCCCAAATTATACTATAATAATATTATCATTGTCAATAAAAATTTAACTCAATTAACATTAATATAAGTTAAAGATAACCGAGAGGTCTATTTGTACTAAAGAAAATATTATCATTACATTAGCATATCTAAAATCACAAGTTATAATTATATTGCAGTGCATGGATCGTGTACTACTTTCACAACACATATAAAAGGGATAAGCAATGTATAGAGACTTTTCTTTCATTTTTCTGAGTGATAAGTTAGGCTTATTTTGGCAGCAAACCCTCAATATTAAAATTTTCAAAATTGGAAGATTACATGTATTCAATATATATAAAGTTGGAGGGTAAATTAGTTTTGGTGTATAGCCCTAAAAACTTGTGGCTACACCTTACCCTGTGGACAGACTATATATATTATACGTAGCCATGTTACAGTATTAATTGAATATTACCACCATGGCTATTAGGGTGCAGAGTGAGCTATAAAAATATACATAATAACATTTTGTTTCTACTTCACATTATTTTTCATACCTATTCGATTTAATATCATTATATTTTGATATATATTATGTAATTTTTTACCCATTTGAAAATCAAGCAATTTCGCTTTTGTCTATATATATCACAATTCACAATGTTGTATATAAGTCTTACTGATACTCCTAAACACTATTTAAGCCCCTGCAGTTTGGTATCAATTGAATTTTTAGTTTTTAGTTTTTAAAAATTTACCCTCTATTTATTTAAATAATTTTTATTTCTTTTAAATGCAATCATTGAATTCTTAGCAAATTTCTAAAAACAAAAATAAAATTTTGAAAGATATACTTTTTTTTTTTTAGTTTTCAAAATTTGGGTCGTTGGAGATAAAAAAAGACAGCTAATTGGAAAACCCTAAAATCTAAAGGGTTAACGCAGTTTAAATTTTTTAAGAAATGATAAGTGTTGTTATTTGATATTGAAAACATTTTTGAAATTGTTGTTTTTATATTATAGGAATTTGGCATGTTTAGATGAAGCAAAATAGTTTGTGGAAATATATATGAGGCACCCAAGACAACAATATAGATTGGTTCAATAATTAAAAGGGAGCGATGAATGAATTGTGTTGTGTGTTGAAGTAGGTGGTGGAACGTACCCTAGCAAAAGCCAAAAGTGGGTTTTGGCTTTTTATAAATAAGAAAAGAATAATAAATAAAACAAATAAATGGGAGTTAGAAGGTTTGGCATCTTTTGCTGTCTGATATCTCAAACTTCCTCATTTCATGATCAAAATAATGTATATATTTGTATAGATAGTTTTAGTTGAATTGATATGGACCGAATCAAAAAGCTGGGAGACGAAAGAAAGAAACTTGAATACTACATGCATCCATTCAAAATTATTGAAATATATATTCATTCAAGTGATATGTAGATATTAAAAGGATGTCAAAATCAAATATTGAAGATCATATCACATTTCGTTACCAAAAAAAATATCTGTGTTCCCAGTTTTTGCACTTTATTTGTACCCCTCTTTTATTTTTTTCGTTTAGATATTATATCTCCCTTAATAATTAACTTGTTGATATTTTATTTTTTTTTGTAGATATTATTTCTTACCCCTAAAGATATATATGTTATTCTTAGACCCCAGCTTTTTACTCCGTCAACTTCTTTTTGCTAAGAATTAGGAAAGATATATATAAATTTATTTCTGAAACGAAGAAATATCTATATATTAATGGTTCATTTTCTATATATAAATATATATATATATATACAAGGACGCAATGCCCAATATGTTCAGGTGATCCATATATGTGTTGGTGTAGGTGATTTGATAAATTAGAAAATGAATTTTGTAAATGAGAACACTTCATTATACTTATGGCAGGTAAAGTATATATTTTTCTAGAAACTGTAAATTTGAATGTACTGTGCAGAGAATAGAAAAACAACAAAACTCAATGACATTTAGTGTAAATCAAAGTGGAAAGTATAGTTAGATTGATGATGATGGGATAAAGTAGAAGCTTTGAATGACATATTTAGATTTTAGATTGCAGTTCAAACTGTAATGTACATCAAGTGAGATTATCCGATTACCAGTGAGGCCTAGCTTAGATTTAAATTATTATTATTATTGATGTGATCCGGGAACATAAGCCTTAATGGAACTATATCATGATTATTGCCACTCACTTTATTTTTTAGCAAATTGAAAGGAAAAAAAAAAAAAAAAAAAACCCATTGCAATTACATCTTTAGCCTTTCAATAGAAACCATTAGGTTTCTAAACTTCTAAATTATTAAAATTGAACCCTAAACTTATGTTAATTGAACCCTAAACTTATAATCAACATAATTTATACAACGATCTAAGTTTGAGAGTCAAGTTTTTTATTTTGGATTAGTTTGGGGTTTATATTTTTTAAAATTTTGAAACTTAGAAAAATACAACGGTAACTTTTGAAAAATTATATTAGTTCATACTTTAGTTGTGCAATTTTTCCTCAATTTATATTATTCTTTAACTTTTGGAATGATATAAATTTAAACCTTAAATTAATAATTGTATCAATTCGAATCCTAAACATTGAATATTCTAGGATAATAATTGTATCAATTTAAATTTTAAACTTTCATAAATATATTAATTTAAACTAATATTAAAAGTACTTTTAAATTGATAAATTTATATTAAGTGAAGGTGTAAATGGATAGATAAATTATGAATTATCGATTTACATATATAAATTGAAATGTTTTTGAATATTGAAAGGTGTGGTAAATATTTGAGAATAGATTAGAAGTATGAATTGAGATAGAGGTGGATGTTAAAAAAAAGCTAAAAAGAAAATGTAAAAATAAGTAAAAAAAATATGGAGAGGATGGGTGAAAGTAGAGGTAGAGGAGGAGACGGTCGGAAAGTTGGGTTGAGGAATTCATATTTGATCATTGATACTGCGGATTCATTGGATGGTGACCCACTGACTCTTTAGATGTGACGATGCCTTTCTCAGCGCCTTTTACGAAAACGTCCACGCCCACGTCCACATCCTAATGCAATGCACACACCACCTTTTCTTTTTTTCTTTTTTCTTTTTTCTTTTTTCTTTTTTCTTTTTTCTTTTTTCTTTTTTTAATATATAAATTAATTTATGAAATTGAGAAAATATACTTCCCTGCAGTTTTTGCAGTTATACCGAAATTTTTAATTTATTGTATTCCTCTATTCTTCCTCCTTCGTATTCATACGCCTCCGTCCTACCCGGCCCTATCTTTTTCAATGCAAAGTTGCAAAGACTATTCCAACCTTTCCGGCCTTTTATTTCTTTATATCTATGAAATCTTCATTCCATTAATTCCTAGTGACGTAAAATGGGTTTTCAAATTAAAGGTAGATTTTATTATATGATTAAAGTGACACACTCTCGCTTTCCACGCAGGATGTGATATTCATCATAATCTCTCTCCTCCTCCCCTACTTCCTATCCTATAATTATCTCTTCCAGTATTCTCTCTCTCTCTCTCTCTCTCCCCCTATATATATACACACACATATGTCTAAACTTCAAACAACCAAAACCACAACACTACACACCTCCAACCCTCGTTCTCCTTCTATTATTTATTTATTTATCAAACCAATCCTCCCTCCTTCTAAACACTTTTAGATTAGACCTACCAAACGTAAATATTAAAAACAAAAAAAAATTAAAAGGAAAGAGGATGAGGGTAGCCCAAAATCCGAACGTCCCAATTCCCAACCACCAAACGGCCACGATGCGCAAACCAGTACTATACAAAACCAAGTTGCATATGCATGGAGTGGAAAATAAGTTGAGGTGTGCTACTTCTTCGTCTTCGAGTAGTTCCACAGGAGCATCAGATTGTTTAAAATTAAGAGTAAAAGTGGGAAAGAGATGGAAGGAATACGCTGGTTTGGGTAACTGGGAAGGCCTCCTTGACCCACTCGACGATAATCTCCGCAATGAAATTCTTCGTTACGGCCAGTTTGTGGATGCTGCTTACAAATCCTTCGACTTCGACCCTTCCTCACCCACCTACGCCACCTGCCTCCACTCCAAGGCCTCCTTATTGGAGAGCTCCGGCCTTCCTTCCACTGGGTATCGAGTCTCCAAGCACTTGAGAGCCACCTCCGGAATTTGCCTCCCTCGCTGGCTTCCCAACACCCCCTCCTTCTCGACCAACTCCAGTTGGATCGGCTACGTTGCCGTCTCCCAGGACAAGCATGAAATCTCCCGCCTTGGCCGTCGAGACGTGGTCATTGCCTTGAGAGGAACCGCCACGTGCTTGGAGTGGTTAGAGAATTTGAGAGCCACTCTAACCATGCTTCCAGGGGAGGAGGGTGGGGCGATGGTGGAAAGTGGATTCCTGAGTCTGTACAGCTCGGGGACGGAGTCCTGCCCGAGCTTGAAGGAGATGGTGCGAGAGGAAATAGGAAGGATCCTGCAATCGTATGGGGAGGAGCCATTGAGCCTGACGATCACAGGCCACAGTCTGGGGGCGGCATTGGCGACCCTTGCAGCATACGACATAAAAGAGTACTTCAAAACAAGTGCGCCGATGGTGACAGTGATGTCGTTCGGTGGGCCACGAGTGGGTAACAGGAAATTCAGGCAGCGGCTAGAGGAGCAAGGGACAAAGGTGCTGCGAATTGTGAACTCTGAGGATGTGATAACGAAACTTCCTGGTTTCGTTGTGAATAATAACAACAACAACAACAACAACGTTGAGGAAGGTGGTGGCCGTTTGAGGTGGATCCAGAAGTGTGTGGAGGAAACCGAGTGGGCTTACTCTGAGGTGGGACGAGAGCTCCGACTCAGCAGTAGAGACTCGCCTCACCTGAACCGGATCAACGTCGCCACATGTCACCACCTCAACACATATCTTCACTTGGTAGATGGTTTTGTTAGCTCCACCTGTCCTTTCAGAGCAACCGCCCGCAGAATGTTCCCATAATTAACCAAACCACGTCCTTCTCTCAGCATCTCATTGTATCTCTCTCTCTCTTATACATAATTGTATTATTATTATTACTATTATTACTATCCTTCACCAACACTTAACTAACTCATTTTAATTATTCAGAACAGTACTTTTTTCTTCCTCATTTTCCAACACTACCTACCCCTACCTTCTTTTATCCATATATCCTCCACTCCTAATTTTGATTTTCATGATCATCAACACTTATCCACACCCATGTTCCGATTCTAATCGAACAACAAAAATTAGAAATTAATTGACTCATATCTATGACCAACAACCTACGCCTCCAAACTGGCATGTCTCTGCTTTTCTATACTTTAGATCCATCATTATCTATATATATATATCAACTCCTTAAAATTAATCTTTTCCTAAATTTCAAAATCGTAACTGCCCTTAACATTCATGATTTATTTTGTTTGAATTAAACATTTAGAAATATATTCTAAAACACGCCTTTGTACGAGCATAAAAAGACATTGAACAGTCTTAAAATATTTTGCCTACATTTATTCATTTTTTCTGTTGGGAAACCATGTAGGTGGGAGATGTTTTAGTGACCATCTATTCAAACCAAATGAATTAAAATCAGGCATTAAACAAAAATAAAGTATTTATTTTATATGTAATATAAAAAGAACTAAAATTATTTATATATATATATATATATATATATTTTATAATAGGCCGTAGGGCAAGAGAATAAAACTTCTTCCATTGTACAAACACTATACAGTTATACTAATTTTAGCTTTGTTCGTTAAATTTTAGGGACTAATAATATACAATGTCGTAGTGTGTTGTAAATTTACTAAAATGTTTAAAAAAATATAAAATCGATGTGTTTTGATTATGGATGTTAGAAACTTTTAGAAGAAAACAAAGTTAAAATAATGTTACAAACACACAATTCTACTCTAGTTCGGACAACTCCTTGGTCAAAATACTGGGTATTAAATACAAATATGGATTTTAGGGAAGGTATGAATGGATAGAAATAGGTTGAAGTGAGATATTTATTTTATATATATGAGATTAATATTTATGCTGAAGTGGCAAAAAAGAAAAAAGAAAAAAGAGATAAATCGAGGTGTAAGTGGTGGGAAGGAAGAGAAAAAGGAGAGGGAAAAGGTGAGGGTTGTATTTTGTTGAGAAAAGATGGTGATAAGTGGAAGAAGCTAATTAGGATAGGATATAATACCCAAAATTAAAAGTTAATTAGACCGTAAATATTGAAAAAAAAGAAAGAAAGAAAGAAAGAAAGAAAGAAAGAAAGAAAGAAGAATATTGGACCACCGACCCCCGTTTGGACTTTGGAGTGAAGAGGACGCTTAGCAATGCAGTTCCCACGTGCCCTCCATTTTCCTACGACAACAGAAGACACCAACCTCTCCTGCCGTCCATATATACAAATTCCAATTCTCTCTTTTTCCCAATTTTTATTAATTCCAAAATTAGACAGGGCATTGCATTTCTCTTACCACACAATTCCTTTTTTTATTCATCACATTTATTTATTCCTTTTCCCACATGTGCCCTTCCCCCAAGATTTTTAATTTTTCAACTCACCTTCCTTATACCACAATTTTTCTAAGGGTGCATGTGATCGTAATTTAATTGAATTTCTTGTTTTTTTTCTTTTTCTTTTAAGTTCACCAATCATAATTGTTTTGATTCAAAGTATAACATCTTAACCAATTGAATTGTATTGTGCATATATATATATGTTTGATATTTTATGGGTGATTCAAAATACTAAAATATATATATAATGATACAATTATCTGTGTAACAGTGGGATATTTTATTTAAAAAATATAAAACATTTTCCCAATTTTCTGTCTCATTAATTTTATGGGTGGTAACAAAAACGATGTCCACATCCTACCAATCATGATGGAGAACTCTTTTTGTTTTTTGTAAAGAAAGAGGCGTGTTTGGTGTTGGAACAATTTTAATTTGAGTTCTTCCATTTCAATGTGGGGGGGGGGGGGGGGGGGGGGGGGGGGGGGGGCTTCACTCTCCACATCCCTTTCTACGTTGAAACAATCAGTTAGAACAAAAAAAAACGTTAGGAAGATTAGTAAAGTAACAACCAAAGAAAAATGTTCATTCAAGGTAGAGGTGTTCACGGTTCGGTTTGAAACTAAAACTGCATCAAACCAAAAAATGCAAAAAATTCCATTTGAAATCGAACTGAACCATTCATCTGTGTCAAATTGAAGAATAGAAACGAATTACTTATGCATAAATAAAACCAAATTGAAACCAAACTGCTTATATATAAATATATTATAATCGAAATCATTTATAAACATTATACATAAATAAAAGTTTTATAAATAAATATAGATTAGATTATTTTGTATGGTAATTAAATACAAGACATAAAAGTTTCAAACATTGAAGTTTAAAAGTTCATTGAAACAATTTCTACAAAGTTACACTTATACTCTACCCTAAGTTATTATTATATACTTTTTTATAACTATTATATTTATTTTTTTAAATAAAGCAATT